>NC_057345.1:75309500-75933000 GCF_016509475.1 Prionailurus bengalensis
TTTCAGTTTTTGTAGCAGTGACCAGTGTTACTTTGGATATTCTGGGCATTTTTCCTATTGTATACATATAAGAGTTTCTATTCATTATATACATGAAGGTAGAATTGCCATCTCACAGGGTAAGTGAATGCCCAACTTCCAGTATGATTGTACCAATTTATGTTCATATCAGCAACATATTGAGATGAAAGGGCCTTTGATTATCCATCTTCTCTGACATTTGATATTGTCTTTTAATTTTTACAAGTCAGAAGAGTGTAAAATGCTGTTTCATTGTCATCTTGATTGTATTTTCCAGATCATCACTAATGTAGAACATTTCTTTTTATGTTTACTGGCCCTTTATGTTTCCTTTTCAGTGAAATTCCTATTCATGTCTCTTGCCTATTTTTCTGTTTTTCTTACTGATTTATAGAAACTCTTTATTTTCTTCACATTAATCCTTTGTGTATATTGTGAATGTGTTCTCTCAGTTTGTAACTTGTCTTTTCACTCTCTTTCAGGGAGTTTGTGGGAGGGACAATTTTAAATGTTTTACCTTTTTGGCAAATATTTAGAATAATTTATATCATTGTGATCAGCAAGGCTGTACTTAATATCTTATTCTGGATTTCATATAGAAAGGGTAAAGTTATACAGTTTTGACCTGTGGTTCACAAACTGTCCAAATGAACAACCATAGAAAGTTGTATAAAATGTTGTATCACATACTAAGGACTCAAAAGTTAGTTGAGTCAATTAAAGAATAAATTCATGACCAAAAAAAGTAGGGAAAATTATATATGTAAATAGTTTATCAGCTGCTGGTTTTTCCCATTCCATACATATCTCTTCCGTACAAACTATTATTAATTATTAATATTTTTTCTTTAAAGAATAAGCTGGACAGTTATGTGCATAGCTTGTTAATAAACTGCTGGAGTTGATCTAATGCCGGAGTTGACTTAATGCTGGATATAAAAAAATTATTGCAGAATTTACTGGTATTTACAAACCTGGAATCTTTTTTTTTTTTTTTTTGAGAGAGAGAGCATGCAGGAGCAAGTAGGGGAGGGGCAGAGGGAGAAGGAGAGAGAGAATCTCAAGCAGGCTCCACGCTCAGTGCAGAGCTAGACACTGGGCTTGATCTCCTGACTGTGAGATCATGACCTGAACCAAAATCAAGAGTCAGACACTCAGGGATGCTAAGTGAAATAAGCCATACAGAGAAAGACAGATACCATATGGTTTCACTCTTATGTGGATCCTGAGAAACTTAACAGAAACCCATGGGGGAGGGGAAGGAAAAAAAAAAAAAAAGAGGTTAGAGTGGGAGAGAGCCAAAGCATAAGAGACTGTTAAAAACTGAGAACAAACTGAGGGTTGATGGGGGGTGGGAGGGAGGGGAGGGTGGGTGATGGGTATTGAGGAGGGCACCTTTTGGAATGAGCACTGGGTGTTGTATGGAAACCAATTTGACAATAAATTTCATATATTAAAAAAAAAAAAGTCAGACACTCAATTGACTGAGCCACTCAGGGACCTCTACAAACCTGGATTTTTTTTTTTAAGTTTATTTATTTTGAGGCAGGGAGGGGCAGAGGGAGAGAGAGGGAGTCCCAAGCAGGTGCTCCACACTGTCAGGGAGGAGCCCAGTATGGGGCTCAAACTCATGAACCATGAGATCATGACCTGAGCCAGAGTCTGAACCTCAACTGACTGAGCCACCCAGGAGCCCCCAGACCTAGAATCTTAAATGCACTTCTTGTCACTGCTGTGGTATCTTTTGATGGAAAAAAAAAAAAAAAAAAAAAAAGGGCTTAGTCTTAATTTTAGTCAAATTTGTCAATCTTTTATTATAATTGCTTTTTGTGTAAGAAACTATTCCTTACTTTGGATCTAACAGTCACCTATTTTTCTACTAAGAGTTGTGGAGTTTTGTTTTTTATATTTAAGTCCATACATCTGGAGTTGATTTTTGAATACAGAGTAAAATAAAGGTCTGAGTTATTTTTTAATTTTTAAAATATGAAATATATATCAATATTTCTTGTAATGTAAATTTACAATAGAACATTTTTCAGTTTTTACAGCAGAAACATTTCTGAATAGCCTTATTTAATTTTTGCAAGCTGTAAGTTAAGGGTACATCCATACTAGGTCATATGATGAATTATACTTGAAGTTATCCTTATCTAAATCATTAGATAAGTACCAGCTTATGGTTTTTCTGTTTCTTGTTATATCCTCTGAAGCCTTTGGTCAGTAAGACCCTTGATTTACCTCTTAATTGTGCATCACATTCCCCAGTTGTGGCTTAAACCTTCTATATTTTCTTAAGTCTGATCTATTCCTGCTGCTTTGTTCTCAGCAAATGACTCACCTAGTCACTGCCTCTACTAAGTGAAACATAGTATTTAATAATCTGAGTTTCCCCAACTTTTCTTCTTGTCTAAGATTTCTTACTCAGTTCTAAGGAAAAATTGACCTGAGGCTATAATTTCCTAGACTTCTGCTTCTTTTGGAATATCATTCCATTCTTTGCAGGATGGGGCTTTCATTCTCCCCTCTTTTCCTAGAAATAAGTTCACATCTCTCCTTTGTTTAAGAAAATGCTTTTTTAAAATACTGTTGTCCCCTCAAGCTTCTTTTAATTTTCACATTCCTTAAAGGAAATTTCTTAGTTGTGTTTATTTTATGTCACTTATTTCTTAACTTTTAAAAATATTACATCTGTCCCAATTTTTCTGTTGAAATTCTTCTCTTAAAAGCATCAGTGACCTTCTACTTCCTCTAGTCTTTTGGGGCAACTGATACTGCTTTAGCATCCTGAAACTCTCTTGTTTAAACTAAACTTTGTGGACCCTGTACAATATTGGCTACTTTCTTTCATCATAATCTGCCTATATTTGTTACTATTGGTTTTCTTTTGATAACTCCCTCCCTAGTTTAAATGTTCTGCTTGTTTCTAGCCTGTTTTTCCTCTACTGTACTCTTTAGATTAACCACCAGAATTAATCACCTTGTTTTGTCAAGGTTGCAGGGAATAGAAAGCCATTTAAATTAGCTTAAACAATAATTGGATTCATTGGAAGGCTACAGAGACATCGCACTTAACCCAAAGGTGGGATATATAGCCATGTCCCATGAGTACTGAACAGGAAACTAAAGGCTTCCTTTTCTAGGGCTACATGTTCTCATATCTCTTCTTAAGTATGTGCATTGCTTTATATTTCCTGTATACTGGTTTTCTTTCATGTGGTCCCCAAAAGGCACTCCCAACTTCTGAATTTCCATGAACTCTGTAAGTCTAATATCTACAGTTACTTGACTCATTTATTCTGTGCCACAATTCTAAATTCTTAATGAGGAAATTTGATTGACCCCATATAGAACATGTACACCTGATCTGGTCAACTATGGCAATGGAGGGATGGAGTTCTCAGCACTGATAAGTGCAATATGACTGCAGGGACTCTTCTGTGAGTTAGAAATAGGGGCTGTTCTCTAAGAAGGGACTGTAGGTTAGAAAGCACTTTTCTGTTTAAGCCCTTTTAGTTACTTCCCATTAATTATATAATAAAATATAACAGACCTTCCATCATCCAGCTATTCTCAGTCTTTTCAGAGTTTTCTCCCCATATGTTATTCTGTCGTATTAAACTATTTGCAGTTCTTGGAATGACACTGCTTTATACCTCTGACTCTTTGTATTTACTGTTTCTGACTTTAAGAATAGTAGTATTGAGGCACCTGGATGGCTCAGTCAGTTGACCATCCAACTCTTGAGTTTGGCTCAGGTCATGATCCCTGGATAATGGTATCAAGCCCTGCATCGTGCTCTGCCCTGTGCATGGAGCCTGAGATTCTCTCTTTCCCACTGCCCTCTCCCCAGCTCTATCTCTAAAAAAAAAAAAAAAAAAAAAAAAAAGCAGTATTGATCATCTGCCTGAAAACTTTTGACAAATTGGACACTGCTTAAAATTCTACCAAGAAAATTCTACATTCACTGAATGTATGAATATATTCATATCATATAATTAAGAGAAATTTTCTTTAAGATACATTTTTGATAAGTAAATTTAGTGATTGGTCATGTAGCATTTTGATCCATTGGTAAATTTGCCTCCTTCCCATTTTGCAGCTCCTGTTACTGAGTATATCACCCAATATAGGAGTTAATTGTTAAATTCTATGTGTGTCCCTCACTTTTTTAAAATTTTATTTTGAGGGGGGGAAGGGTAGAGAGAGAGAGGGGAAGAGAGAAAAATCTCAAATAGGCTCCATACCATAAACACAGAGCCAGAGGTAGGGCTTGATCTCATGAACTGTGAGATCATGACCTGAGCCAAAATCAAGAGTTGGACACTTAACCTACTGAGCCACCCAGCACCCTTGTCTCTCCCTTTCAGTATAAGAATTAGGTCTTACTCATCTTTATGTACTTAGCACCTGGCCTATAGCTTATGCTTGAATAAAATAAGTGACTGATTTCTGTGACTGATTCATAACTGATTTATTACATCTGACTTCTCTATATTTTTACATATTTTTTTTTCTTTTAAGTAGGTTCCATGCCCAGCACAGAGCCCAATGTGGGGCTTGAACTCATGACCCTGAAATCATGACCTGAGCTCAAGAGTCGGACCCTCAACCGACTGAGCCACCCAGGTGCCCCTCTATATTTTTTAAAGTTTACCATTCTTCTGGTTGCCTATGCTAGAAATCTGCTGGTCACTTTTATTTGACTACTGTCTCAGCCTCTTCAGTTGATTTTTCTAATTATGCAACTTGAATTCATTTATTACTTTGCTACTGTCCAAGTTTGGGCCCACATTATCATTTGGACAATACAGTATCTTCATATTCCACCTCTACCTCTTCAGTCTCATTCTGTTTTATTTAGATTATGTACCACTGCCAGATTCAATAGTTGTCTCCAGCACTCAGTGACTCCTTACTGCCTGAGAGATATAGCCCTAATTCCTTAGCTTAGCACTGAAGGCTGTCATTATTGTAGTTACAAATTACCTTTTAATCCTTGACTCTTTTCATTCAAGTAGCTTATTTTTCAGGCACTCCATGAGTAGTAATGTTTTTTTATCTATATATATTCTTGCTATATTCTATCTACTGGAAGGCTTTTTTTTTAAAGACCCAATTCAGATTCTCCTTTTTTCCCCTTATCCCTTGTCACGTGTAACCTGTCCTCAAAACTTAAGCAGGAAATTTTCTATCTCATATTTATTATATATTGCATTGCACTATAGTTGTTTGTATCCTACCTGATTTCTCTCTCCTTAGCTGAGTGCTTAAAATTATTGAGGATATCTAGGGGCGCCTGGGTGGCGCCGTCGGTTAAGCGTCCGACTTCAGCCAGGTCACGATCTTGCGGTCCGTGAGTTCAAGCCCCACGTCAGGCTCTGGGCTGATGGCTTGGAGCCTGTTTCCGATTCTGTGTCTCCCTCTCTCTCTGCCCCTCCCCCGTTCATGCTCTATCTCTCTCTGTCCCAAAAATAAATAAAAACATTGAAAAAAAATTATTGAGGATATCTTATAAATTATTATTTATAAACTTATTATTATAAATTATTGAGGATATCTTATCTCTTTAGTCCTAAGCAGGGCAACTTGTTCATAGCAGCTACTTATTGTTGTTGAATAAATAAGTCACATGTCTGAAAATTCTCAGGTTTTACATTTATTACTTTAAACTTTTCTCTGCTTTTGTTTTAGTATTTATGAAGAAGCATAACTGCATCACATCATTTTTCTTTAGATAAAGCTACTTGACAGGTACATAAGTTTATTTTCTTCAGTCATAATAATTGAGTTCTCCATCTCAGACTGAGAATTTTCTATTGGCAGAGTGACAGTGTCTTGATATAACTGAAACGTATTAAAACTAATAAGCTTCATTATTAAAAGCAAATTACAACTTCATATTGGTGTTTTATCACTTAAGACAATTCTACTGAAGTAGAGCTATTATCTCCACTTTATAGGTAAGAGAGCTAAAGTTTAGAGAAGTTAAATAACTTCTCCATAGTCACATAATTAGCCTAAACCAAGATGAAATCCAGGTCTCACTGCCTTGAGAGCACAAATTCCTCTCAACCCACATACTGTAGTTCCTCTTTCTTTTGGCATTTTTCTGTGCTTCTTTTTATCCCAAATGCATCTCTACTCCAGTAATCACAGCATGTTAATAACCACTGGGTCAGCGACCAGTGCTGTTCATGATATTTTCACACTAAGGACAATGTATGAGTATGTATTCTGCTGTATATGTTGATATAAAATTGTGAATTTTTAACTAAAGGGGTGGACTGTCCTCCATTCTGAGATTTTACTATTCTACTTCTCTTTACTTCCTTTCTTGATGTCAAAAAGTACTATTTCTTAAGAGGTGATGAAGATGGGATGCCTGGGTGGCTCAGTTGGTTAAGCCTCCCAACTCTTGATTTTGGTTCAGGTCATGATCTCACTGTTGGTGAGATCTAGCCCCATGCTGGGCTCTGGGCTCATAGCGCAAAGCCTACTTGCGATTCTCTCTCTCCCTCTCTTTCTGCCCTTCCCTTTCTCCTTCCCCACCCTCTCAAAATAAATAAATAGACTTTAAAATATGATGAAGATAATTGTAATGTCTTAACTGGCAATATAATAAATCAGTAACCATATATATATATATATATATATATATATATATCTGCCAAATTTCTTCTTGGAATTTACTAATCAGTAATTTCAAAGCCTAGTTAAAATCACTGGTCTAATAGGTAATTCAAGTTTTAGAATCCTATAAACCTAGGTTTAATTTTTCTTTTCTAATGTTTATTTGTGAGAGAGACAGAGTGTGAGTGTTGGAGAGGCAGAGAGAGAGGGAGACATAGAATCTGAAGTAGGCACCAGGCTCTGAGCCATCAGCCCAGAACCCAAGGCAAGGCTTGAAGCCACAAACCATGAGATCATGACCTGAGCTGAAGTCAGATGCTTAACCGACTGAGCCACCCAGGTGCCCCATAAACCTAGGTTTAAATCTCATATTTAACACATGTTAGCTGTCTGGCTTGGTAAGTGTTATTTAGCAACATGAGACAAGTTTTCTTATAAAAATGGGGATAATTTCTGGCTCAGAAGGTTATTGTATTTGTTTTTAATTTTTGTTAATGTTTATTTTTGAGAGAGAGAGAGCATACACGTGAGTGAGGGAGGGGCAGATAGGAAGGGAGACAGAATCTGAAGCAGGCTCCAGAGAGAGAGGGAGACGCAGAATCCGAAGCAGGCTCCAGGCTCCGAGCTGTCAGCACAGAGCCTGATGCAGGGCTCGAACCCACAAACCATGAAATCATGACCTGAGCTGAAGTTGGACACTTAACTGACTGAGCCACCCAGGTACCCCAGTATTTTTTTTTTTTTTAATAATGATGTACATTATACATAGAGTGCCTGGGATATAGTAAATAGTAACTCTAGTTTAATACTAGGCTAGTATTTAATACTAGGCTACTACTAATACTACTACTTAATACTAGGCTAGTATTTAATACTAGGCTAATACTAGTTTAAAACTAGTAACCCTAGTTTAATACTAGGCTGACAGCCTAGTTGAAGTTGGGTGTTAGGGACCTAGAGAGCTGGTCATGCTTCATAGGCTAATTGTTTTCCCTTCTTTCTTCTTTTGCATCATAGAGGGTATAATGAGGATAGCTATCTGAAAGTGTGTGTATTTCCGTGGTTGTCTTCGTTTAAAATAACAGTATGCTGAAATTAGGTGGGTAAGAATAATTAAAGAAATCATAGGTTGATATATGATGAACTTCTACGATTGAGTTTTCATTTAAGAATCTGTGGTTTGGGGCTGCCTGGCTGGCTCAGTCAGTAGAGTATGTAAATCTTAATCTCAGGATCATAAGTTCAAGCCCCACATTGGGCATGGAGCCTACTTAAAAGTAAAAAGAAAATCTGTGGTGTGTTATTTGTCTTGCAAAAAATATGTGTTGCAAATATGGAGCTATAGACCAGTTATTTCATGAAACTGTTTAAGTTCAGATCCTTATTTTGTTCTTTCTCAGAAGCGTTTGGACTTTTTATAAATTTGAACTAAGGTTATGCATCTGCAAAGTCCAGAATGGTCCTGCACATTTCAGCACTAGAGAAACAGATTTATGGTAACATACTTCTGAATATTAATAAATAATACCAACTCTGTAGTTGAAAATGCTTGAAGTTTGTGTATATTATAGTAAATGTCCAATTGTTTATTGCTTATTGGTTAGCATAACTGACTTTCTATTTTGTTGCCATAGAAATCTTATCTTTGAACTCCGGTATCAGGAGGGTGTTCATTTTACTATAAATTGTTGTTCTGGTACATGTTTTCATTGTATTAAAACCTCCTGGGGCGCCTGGGTGGCTCAGTGGGTTAAGCAGCCGACTTCGGCTCAGGTCATGATCTCGCGGTCCGTGAGTTCGAGCCCCGCGTCGGGCTCTGGGCTGACAGCTCAGAGCCTGGAGCCTGTTTCAGATTCTGTGTCTCCCTCTCTCTGACCCTCCCCTGTTCATGCTCTGTCTCTCCCTGTCTCAAAAATAAATAAAACGTTTAAAAAAAAAAAAAAACACCTCGTAAAACTCTATACAAAATCCTACAGTTAGTTTTGGCGTGTCTTTTCAAGGATGGTTGAGTAGCCAACAGGAACTTTAAATATCAGATCTAAAGCAAAATTCTTGCTTTATCAAATCCCTAAAAACACTGTACTGAGTCTATAAAAAGGGAGTGGGGGAAGAAAGAATGGGGTAACTTTCCTTTTGCTCTCTTTGAGCAACCTCTTTGAGGTTGACAAAGTGGTGGATAATTCTTTTAGTATAATATAATGGTAATTATAGAGAAGGAACCAGTTATAAAGGTACCTCATATAAAATCGTCATGTTGGGGTGCCTGGGTGGCTCAGTCGGTTGAGCGTCCGACTTCAGCTCAGGTCACCGATCTCACGGTTCGTGAGTTCGAGCCCCGCGTCAGGCTCTGGGCTGATGGCTCAGAGCCTGGAGCCTGCTTCCGATTCTGTGTCTCCCTCTCTCTCTGTCCCTCCCCCATTCATGCTCTGTCTCTCTCTGTCTCAAAAACAAATAAACATTAAAAAAAAATTAAAAAAAAAGAATAGAGTCATGTTGAAAAACTATGAGTAGTGTTAGTAATATCACTCTATATGAAGCATTTTTGAATTATAAGCCACCTTGACATGTATTATTTCTTTGATTCTTAAAATGACCCTTTGAGTTAGGAATGGGGAGGGATTGTTATACCCAGTTTTCAGGTGTTCATGTTTACTCAGCCAATGTCTGCTTTAACTGGAGCCCTTCTGACTCCTATTCCTTATTTTAGTACTCCACACAATTCTAGTTTTATTAACTTCATGGTGGTGGTTTTTTCTTTCTTTAGTATACCTAAAAAATAGTTAAACATTTTCAAAACTGTTAATGTGACAAATATCTTTTTTTCAAGGGAACTGAGAATGAGTATAAAAGGGAATATATAATTTGCCATCTAGTTGTAAGTATTCATGGTACAAATTTCTTTGTAGTATTTTTTTTTTACTTATTTTTTTTTTAAGAGAGCGAGTGGGAGCAGGGGAGTGGGGGAGAGGGAGAAAAAGAGAGAGATTTTCAACACAGAGCCTGAGGCTTGAGCCCATGACCCTGGAATCATGACCTGAGCCAAAATCGAGAGTCATGTGCTCAACTGACTGAGCCAACCAGGCACCTCTGTAGTATTTTTATAATATAAAAATGCTGTATAGGTGTGGTGATTCCAGCAGAAGTAGTGTGTAACTTCTGGAGAGTTTATCGTGGTTTAAAGTGTATTTAAAATTTAAAAATCGCTTAAAGAAGCAATTCTATAAATTAAAAGAGGTCAGTCATGTTACTCACAATATACACTTGCAAAGTGAGTATTTTATATGCATGAGATATTTCAGTGAACTGGAAAAATACTCCTGTTTTATATCTTTTAAAGGAATAATGTATTTCTCTCTGATGTTAAAGTTTAGTCTGCATTTATTTCTCATTTATGTCTGTTTATGGGGGTAAGGTGTTACAAATTAAAAAGGTGTTTAAAAAGCCTAAAAATAAACTTTGTTTTATAAGCCTTTTCCACTTGAGCATCTAGCAGCTTTCCTAAAATACTTTGCTGTAATATGTTAACACTCTTACTGATCATGGCATTTGGGCCTAAATACATTCAGATAGATTTTTGAGGAAAAGGATGATCGCTTTTGTTTTTGTGTTCCACATTAATTTTATCCTTCTTTCTTGTGTGTGTTATTTTTTTATTTATGGTGGTATTCTTATCCCTACCCTAGTTTTTCCTTGCTACGTTCTTGACAACCTGAGAGTTGTACTTTTATTATGCCCTTTCACTAAAATAGTCTTCTAAAGAAGTTAAAAATAACTGGACACAGTTAACAAATAACTGAATATATTTCTAGGTTTTGTTTTTCTTCTTGCTCAGTGTGTGACTTGTTCGAGGCCAGCTCTGTTGACAGTGCCTAAAACCAAATCAAACCAGACAACAAAACACCAAACACTCTGCAATTCAGCTTTTTGACTTTACTTTGTCTAGCCTTGTGACTTTTTAAAAGAGCTCCAATATACTCTGTCCAGCTTGATCCTATAGAAGTAAAATCCTCAGATCTTGGTTATGGTGTGGTAATGCAGTACAGCTTGATTCATGGCAGGGTTCCTGTAACTTTTTCTCAGCAAATATAATGTTTCCTTCTCTGAGAAGCACTTTATTTCCTTTATTGTTGACTTTCTATTTCCAGTTAGCTGTTCTATCAGAGGTATTTATTTGGTCACATTGTGATGCTTAAGAATTGTTTTTGAATTATGGTAAAATATGCACATTTGTCATCTTAACCATTTTTAAGTGTGCAGTTCTGTAGCATTATGTACATTCATCATGTAGTGCAACTATCATCACTATCTCCAGAATTCTTTTTATCTCAGCTGAAAATCTGGTCCCACTAAACACTAATGTTCCATTACCCCACTCCCCAGGTCCTGGCACACAGTATTCTGCTTTTTGTTTCCATGAATTTGACATGTAAGTGGAATTAAACAGTGTGTGTCCTTTTGTGACTGGCCCATTTCACTTAGCATAATGTCTTCAAGATTGTTAGCTATGATTCCTTCCTTTTAAAGCCTGAATAATATTCCATATATGTATATACCACATTTTGTTTATCCACCAGTCCATCAGTGGATACTTGAGTTGCTTCCTTGTGGTGCTTTTCTTTTAATAAGTATAGCACTGTTGGAGGTTATTGTACCTAGTCATGATCATTTGATAGTCTGTGTTGTTCGGTTCTGTAGCCACTAGCCACATGTAGCTATTAAAATTTAAATTAATTAAATATAAATAGAATTTAAAATTTAATTGTTCAGTCACACTAACCACATTTTGAGTGCTCAGCCACATGTGGCTAGTGGCTGCCATATTGGGCAGCATTGATACATAGATCGTTTTGATCATCACGTCAGTTTATTAAACAGCACTGGATAATGAATGCACGCACAGGTCTATTTTAATACCTTGATTTTAGAGAAGATGGAAAGTCTCTTGTGGATTATAGAAATATATTTATATTTGAATAAGGAAATTTATTCTGTTTAGAAAATTATTAATGTCTGTTTAAAGTCATTTTTACAGTGACTTCACAGGATTTTGTTCACACTAACTGGAACATGTTAAAAATATTTTGCCCTGGATGAATTTTAAATAAGCCAGTTTTTCAAGTGAAGTTAAGTGATGTCTTAGAAGTTTAATATATTAAAAATATATAAACTGTCATGCGTCTGTATGTATCAAAGATTTACAGAAAAGTAGTTTAAGTTTTAAGTCATATTTCGTGTCCATTATTCTCTTAGGAACATTTGTGCTATAGAACTTGAAGTTTAATTGATCTCAGGTGTAGAAGATAGCAAATGATTTGTAATAATTTGTCTGGTTTCTTCCTGTTGAGATCTTAAAACAACTTACCCTAGAAATTCTGTTTTATTTTTTTGATTTTTACTTTTTTGTTGTTGTTGACATATAACTGACATATAACATTGTATTAGTTTTAGGTGTAAAACATAATGATTTGATATGTGCACGTATCGTGAAATGATTACCACAGTAAGTTTAGTTAAACATCATCAACACATAGTTACAAATCTGTTTTTCCTGTGATGAGAACTTTTAAGATCTACTCTCTTAGCTGCTTTCAGATATTTCAAATATATACAGTACTGTTAACTGGAAATTCTGTATTCTTACTCTTACTATCACTGAGATTAGATGAAGCTTTTTTTTTTTTTTCTGATAACCTCAAATGCCATCTCAAAAACTGGAGGGGCATGTTGTGTGTGTATGTGTGTAGCATTCCCTATATCGCTCTGGATTGTATGTTTTTATTCATACCAATTTGTTGATCTGTCACAAGATATTTTTAAATGTTTGAAACAGTTTTTGAACATGCTATGTTTTGAATTTTAACCTGGTAAAAATTGCTTGAGTTTGAGAAGGCATTTAAATCTAGCGTTTTTTAGGTAACTTAAGAAAGACTATTAAATCCTTGAGTATGTTATTTGAAAGACTTGAAGCCAAAAGAATATAAGATCTTTTATTTCTAAGAATAATGGTTTATGCACTTCTTATCAAAAGTAAATAGGAAATTGATCTAATCTCATTTTTGAAAATCTAATGAATTTTTCTATACTAAAACTTTTGACACTTGCATTAATTTAAAAACAATTTTCAGGGGCACCTGGGTGGCGCAGTCGGTTGGGCGTCCGACTTCAGCCAGGTCATGATCCCGCGGTCCGTGAGTTCGAGCCCCGCGTCAGGCTCTGGGCTGATGGCTCGGAGCCTGGAGCCTGTTTCCGATTCTGTGTCTCCCTCTCTCTCTGCCCCTCCCCCGTTCATGCTCTGTCTCTCTCTGTCCCAAAAATAAATAAACGTTGAAAAAAAATTTAAAAAAAAAAAAAAACAATTTTCAGCTAGAACTGATATTAAAGAATAAAAAATTAGACTGTTGTTTGTTCTGATTTTATGGAAAAAGAAAGGAGTGATATTGTTAAGAACTCTGAAAGAGATATCTTTTGGGGCTTAATTACTGGAGTTGAGTTAAGAAAGAATACCAGTTCATATTCCAGCTCTTTGGAAAATAGAAACTTTCGTTTTTCTGTTAGTAACTTGGCTTACTACAATTACAATTAATGAGCTGGTATAATAGTAAGTGACTGAAGCTGAGGAAAGTGAATAAGTTTTTAAAAATAGTTTAGTAGATACCATAAAAGACCTTCAATAACCAAGAGAGTAATGCAGATTTAAATGAAAGGAAAATTGTCCTCTCACTGTAGATTTTCTTCTATACAAATATCAGAAACAAATAGCAAAGAGTTCAGGAAAAGTTACCAAACCAGAATTTCACAGTTCACTATTTGAATACTAACATTTTGTTTTTACCTGATGATACTTGCAGCAAGTTTTTTAAATATCTAGGCAAGGATATAATTTATTAATTCAGTCAATTGGAATGCCTGTTGTGTTCCTGCTATTGTAATCAAATAAGAGTAAATGAATTGTGATAGTATTGTGAAGTTAAAACAAACACATTTTTTTTTCATTTCAGTAGTTCCCAGAGAAACTTTTTTATTCTGTTTCAAAAGTTGCACTATTAAGACTTGTCTTTGAGAAAGTCATTCTAAATGGTGATTAGTTCTTGTAATCTGGGCAGTCTTATGATTGCCAACTAGACACTATATGAAAATTTATTTACAACCTTTCATTTGCATAAAAAGAGTAGTTAAGGGCTTGCATTGTTGAAAGGATTATATATCAAAATGGAGCCATATAATTTTAAGTAACACTACCTACAGCTTTAGAAAACTGATCAAAATTAATTTTTATGTTACTTAGAAAAAATAATTTTTAAACGTCCATAAACTGTAGAGCAGAGGTCACAACTAACATGACTTCAGGGTCTAGACAAGTAACATAAATTAGTGGAACAGGTGAGTGTAAGGGACATACACATAGTGGGATTGGCAGTGACTCTGCATACAGGTAAGCAGGTATGTGTGTATAGTATATACACAGCAACATTGGACCTGGCCTCTACCCTTTAGAACACACTGTTCAATAATACTTCCTAGGATGATAGAAATTATATATGTGTATGTGTGTATGTATATACATATGTCCTTCTAGACTTACGGTGGTGATAATTTCTTAATGTCTATAAATTTTGAAACACTGTGTTATACACCTACTAATATAATATTGTATATCAACCACACTCCAGTTTTTAAAAAAGAAAGGTTATATATCCTTTTGGTAACTGCTTAATATGGTAGGTACTAGCCATATGTACATTATGGCTAGTACAGCTGAGGAATTGACATTTGAATTTAATTTAATTTAAATTTAAATATACATAGCCACATGTGGTTAGTGATTATTGAACTGACAGTGGAGCTCTAGAAACTAAATTCAGTTGCTAAGATAATCCTTATTGTCCATTCTGAATTTTTTTGTATTAATAACCTGGGCCTGTTCTTTTAACCAAAATATTGAGGGAAAGCAACTCTACTATTTCACATTTCTTTATCCCAGAATGCTCAAGACAATGGCAGAAGTAATCCATGTATAATTCATATTTGAAATAATAGGGTACATGGGTCTATAATTTTTCCTGTATTTTACTTTTGATGCATTTTTACTTATTTTGTGTATTTGAAGGAAGGCCAGTTTATTAGACAGTATTAAGTAGTATCTAGGAACAAAACTGATTGCCATTTGGTTTCATGCAGTCCGTGACTAGCACTAATGCTGATTACCATCCTGGGGGCGCGGGAGGACCCCAATTATTCATTATTAAGTGTTTCTTTGATACATAATGCCTTAGTGATACATAATGCCTTAGATCTGCAATGGCAGCCTGCTTGTTGTCCTCTAACTATGGTTTTTGTGGCTCAACCTGTCTAACCTGTAGTAGTTCTTTTGTTAATGTGAATAGAAATAAAGAAACTAGTTATGGGTATTAACTGATTTTTGTTACCTAACCTCACCCCTAATGGAATAAGTCATTTTATAAACTTTGTTCCACTTGGTAATAAAGAGTAAGATGGCTCAAATTCTTATGTGGCTATTTATCTTCCTTTGCTGCTTATACCAGTGGAAAAGTTGGTACTTCATTTTGGATTATGTGACTTGATGTATTGTGATACTGTAATAAGTCATACTTCAAAATTACCAGTTCTGAATTGTGATTAACATGTAGTTTTTTTAAATATTGATTCGTATTATAATGCTTCATCAATGGAGGATGAAATATATTTTCCAAATTAATTAATCTTAATCCTTTAAATCTATAACATTGATTTTTTTTTAACATTGTTTTTGGAAATTACATTTATGTGGTATATTGTCACATTTTGCTCCCTGATTTACATAGAAAATTGGACTTTTTTTTGAGGTATATAGTACTTATTCCTGTACCAAATGGCCTTAGTGGTTAGAATGTTTATTTTTCTTCTTTTTTGATCCAGTATTCTTGTTTAGTATGTCAGCTTGGAGCAGCCATTTTTCCATTCATTCAACAAATATTTACTATCTTATATATTCAAAGCATTATTCTGAGGCTTGGTAATATAATAATGATCAAAATATTTAATAGTGATCAAATGTACTTCCCTCTCTTATGGAACTTAAAATATGGAGAGGAAGATAGACATTAATTATACAAAGATATTGGGGCGCCTGGGTGGCTCAGTCAGTTAAACGTCCGACTTCTCATGATCTCACAGTTTGTGAGTTTGAGCCCACATCGGGCTCTCTGCTGACAGCTCAGAGGCTGGAGCCTGCTTCAGATTCTGTGTCTCCTCTCTCTCTGCCCCTCCCCTGCTCATACTCTGTGTGTGTGTCTCTCTCTCAAAAATAAATAAACATTAAAAAAAAAAATTATACCAAGATATTGGGACACCTCAAGGTTCCTGGATACTGAGAACTGCTGAACCAGGATAATAAAGGAAAAAAAGGAAGCCTACAATCCCAAATCATGATTAAAGCAAAAGTTGTTTATAGGATTCAAAAATGAATATAATGTAAACTTTGAGTTAAAATTAGAACCAATTACTATTTTGGAAACGAAACAGTGGAAGCACAGCTTAAGAATTTGCTATGGGTCTTAGCAAAACAGTGACAGACCATGAATTTAAGATTTCCTATTCATAATCTTTTTTTAAATTTTTTTAATGTTTGTTTATTTTTGAGAGAGAGAGAGAGAGAGCGCGAGCAGGGTAGGGGCAGAGAAAGATCGAGACACAGAAACCGAAGTAGGCTCCAGACTCTGAGCTGTCAGAGGGGCTCGAACTCATGAACCATGAGATCATAACCTGAGCCAAAGTCAGACGCTTAACCAACTGAGCCACCCAGGCACCCCATCCTATTCATAATCTTTATTTCTCTCTTTTCTCTGTTGCCTTTAACATCCCACCTTTGCTTGATCATTCTAGGTATTTTTGGTTATGAAAACACGGTTCTGTGTTGGAGGCATGTGAGAGCCTGAGATTTGCACACACTATTAAAATAGAGATGATTTTCAATTCTAGTTTTGTTTTTTTTTTTTAATGTTTGTTTTTAAAGAGAACACAGCAAGCACAGCAGGGGAGGGGCAGAGAGAGGGAGAGAGAGAATCCCAAGCAGGCTTCTCACTATCACCGTAGAACCTGACATGGGGCTTGATCTCACAAACCATGAGATCATGAGTTGAGCTGACATCAATAGTCGGATGCTTAACTGACTGAGCCACCAGGGTGCCCCTCAATTTTGATTGAGATAACATTTTTACCAATAGTAATACTAAATATGAGCTATGATTAGGGTGAAAAAATGATATCCATATTAATGAAGTAATTAAACCATAGGTATTTAAGTTATTGCTCTGGATATACAATGCATTTTAATAAAAAATATATGTATTTGGAATGCTTTTATATATTTTTTTTAAAGTTTATTTTCAGAGAGAGGGAGGGAGAATGAATGAGCCAGGGAGGGGCAGAGAGAGAGAGAGAGAGAGAGAGGAACAAAGGATCCAAAAGCAGGCTCTGTACTGACAGCAGAGAGCCCGATGCGGGACTCAAAAACTCATGAGCTGTGAGATGACGACCTGAGCTGAAGCTGGATGTTTAACTGACTGAGCCACCTAGGCACCCTTGGAATACTTTTCAAATACTTTCAGAACAGTTTATAACTGCAGATAGAAATGTGATAATTTATAATTGTTCAGTAAGTAGATGAAATTTCCACAAGTTTCAAATCTATAGGAGTAAAATAAGATTTGAGGTTTGAATTTTGTTAATCAAAATTAGAGGAGGAAGAACTGTGTTTTATGTAATTTTCTGTCATTGCCCTCTACAGTTCTAATACAAACATGTATGAGTTCATTGACTTATAAAATTATTGTACTTGGTATACTTATATATGTGTAGGCTTGGTAAGAGAAATGGAAATAATGTGGTGAAATCATTTTTAACCTATTTCGTAAGGCCTTCTTAGTTTATCGAGACAAGTAACTTTTGGGGCACCTGGGTGGCTCAGTTGGTCAAATGTCTGACTCTTGATCCTCAGGGTCATGAGTTCAAGCCCTGTGTTGGGCTCCACGCTGGGCATGAAGCCTATTTAAAACAAAACAAAACAAAAAAAAGAGTAAATTTTTGTGACACATTACTGGTTTAAAAATTATTTCTGTTTTGGGGGCACCTGGGTGGCTCAGTTGGTTAAGCATCCAACTGCAGGTGTGATCTGGCATACAGAGCCTGTTTGGGACTCTTTTCTCTCTGTCTCTCCCTCATGTGCATGTGTGCTCTCTCTCAAAAATAAATAAACTTTGGGGCGCCTGGGTGGCTCAAGTCGATTAAGCATCTGTCAGGTCATGATCTCATGGCTGGTGAGTTCAAGCTTTGGTGAGCTGACAGCTCTTAGCCTGGAGCCTACTTTTGATTCTGTGTCTCCCTCTCTCTCTGCCCCTCCCCTGCTCACGTTGTCTTTCTCCTTCAAAAATAAACATTAAAATAAGTTTTTAAAAATAATAAATTAATAAACTTAGAGGCACATGGGTGGCTCAGTTGGTTAAGCATCTGACTTCAGTTCAGGTTGTGATCTCACGGTTCATGAGTTTGAGCTCAGAGTTCCACTTCTCTCTCTTTTTCTTTTTCTGGCCCTCATGGGATTCTCTCTTCTTCTTTCTCTGTACTTCGCTCACTTGTGCCCCACCCCCCCCAATAAATGAATAAACTTAAAAAAAAAAAACTATTTCTGTTTTACACATATATTTTAGTGATATTTTGTGAGCTTAAAAATCACATTTTTCAATGTAATAGGACTATAGTTTTTAAATAAGTTACTAAAGTAGATACACTGTGAACTTTGATCTCAGCCACCAATTTATCAGAAGTGTGGCTTAATCTTTGTATCATCAATGTCTAGAATAGGATTTCACACATAGTAATATTTAATAAATTGTTGCTGAATGAAATAATTTTTAAAAGCAAACCCGTATGCTAAGGTATAGGACAGAAGATAGATCAGAGTATCTGTATGTCAAAAGCTGGATTATCATTGGTATCTGATCAGGCTACTGTAGGTTACTCCCACCCATTCCCATATATGGTTTTGTAGTACCTCATAGAATATGACCTTTGTAGGAGGAATGTGCTTGCAATTATGATTATTATATTGGTGATATAATTATTTTATGGTTATATAATTATACTACTATAAAATTTGTGAAGAGAATTAAATACACCATATTCTGAATTGTTAAGAATGTAATGTGTAGGATTCCTTCAGATGGGTAATAATCAGAGTTTGTTATAAATTTTTAAAAACACCATATTAATATAATATAGCATAAAATGTATTTTATTTTTTTTAATTAAAATTTTTTTTTTTTTTGAGAGAGAGAGAGAAACAGAATGCAAGCAGGGAAGGGGCAGAGAGAGAGGGAGACACAGAATCCAAAGCAGGCTCCAAGCTCTGAGCTGTCAGCACAGAGCCCAATGCGGGGCTCGAACCCATGAACCGTGAGACCATGACCTGAGCTGAAGTCAGAGACTTAACCGACTGAGCCACCCAGGTGCCCCCTAATGTAAAGTATTTAAAATTTTTTTTTTCAACGTTTATTTATTTTTGGGACAGAGAGAGACAGAGCATGAACAGGGGAGGGGCAGAGAGAGAGGGAGACACAGAATCGGAAGCAGGCTCCAGGCTCTGAGCCATCAGCCCAGAGCCCGACGCAGGGCTCGAACTCCCGGACTGGGAGATCGTGACCTGGCTGAAGTCGGACGCTTAACCGACTGCGCCACCCAGGCGCCCCAAGTATTTTAAATTAAGGCTAAGTCAGGATCCACTTAAGACACCAACATGGGCAGATTTCACTTGACCCTTAATATATTTGTGCCATCTTAATTGTTTTATTGTGATATATTAATATTTGTGGACACCAACTTTCCAATAAGAGGAAAAAATTACTGTGATATTACTAAGAATTTAATTAAATAATAGCTAGGAGACTTTATTTTTAGGAATTCTAGAAGAAGCTTGTATATAATTTGGGGCATAAATTTAAATATACTTAATACTTCTTACAAGTTGAAATATACCCAGTAACATGGCATTTCAACTTGAAAATTCTTTTTTAAAAAAATTATTATTGAAATATAACTGACATGCAGTGTTATGTTTCAGGTGTATGACATTGGTTCAATTCTGTACATTACTCAGTGTTCACCACAATTAAGTGCAGTTACCATCTGTCACAATTTCATTATAGTAGTACTATTTCCTATGCTGTAGTTTTCATCTCTATGATTTATTTATTTTGTAAGTGGAATTTTTTATCTCTTAACTCACTTTATCTATTTCACCCATCCCCCCCACCCACTTCCTCTGTGGCAACCAGAGAGCAACCATTTTGCTCTCTGTTTTTAAGAGTCTGTTTGTTTTTTATTTGTTCAGTTGCTTTTTAGATTTCACATATCAGTGAAATCATATGGCATTTGCCTTTCTCTGCGTGACATTTCATTTAGCATAATACTATCTAGGTCCATCTATGTTGTCACAGATGGCAAGATCTCATTCTTTTTTTATGGATGAGTAGTATTCGTGTGTGTGTGTGTATGTGTGTGTGTAAAACACATCTTTATCCATTTATCTATTGATGAACACTTGGTTTGTTTCCATATCTTGGCTATTTGTAAATAACGCTGTAATAAACATAGGGATGTATGTATGTTTTTGATGAGTGTTTTGTTTCTTGAGGTAAACGCCCAGTAGTGGAATTGCTGGGTCTTATGGTATTTCTATTTTAATTTTTTGAGGAGCCTCCATATTATTTTCCACAGTGGTTGCACCAATTTACTGAACATTCTTATCATGTTTTCAAGAAAATGCGCTCTCAGAGTAGAACAGTTTTAAGAGGTTGAGAGGCCATTTATTTGTACCTGTAGTGTTGAAATTCCAGACAGAGGACTACTCTATGTTAGATGGCTTTCTGGGACTTCTACAGATTTCTGTAACTACTTCCGCAATAATGAATCCAGTGTCTTTACTATTAGATAGTTCTCTTTATTTATTTATTTATTCATTCATTTGTGTGTGTGTTATTCCTTTCTTGTTTTGTTAAAAAATAATAATATAAGCATAACAAAAGATGTATAGAGGTTAATAAAACACTGTTATATTCACTCAGCTAAAGAAATAAAGATTACCAATGCAGTTGAAAGAGGATACGTCTCTAGCATTTCTTCCCCTCCCCACCCCTCCACCCCCAACTACTATATCTAGTATTTATCACTTCTACACCAGAAATTATTTCTTGATGAAATCTCTAGCTCTGAGATTCACTCTCATGGGAATTATAAATATTTTTCCTTGTGTCATCAGTGGACATGAAGGACAGTGGCAAGGTTGCACTCAGTTTCACATACCATATTTCTATCAAATTGCCCATGTAACACTTTATCACGCACTAAGTTTTAACTTGTTTCAACCAAGTCACTTGGCTCTTTTGTTTCTATTTGTAAATAGCTGTTAACTTTTCTTGCACTTAACTGGTTTTGCTTCCACTGGGATGTTCTGTTGTATGGCCTATAGTTGATTGTTGCCTTCCCTACCTCCCAACTCTGAGTAACTGACAACTTGCTTCCTATTTCTTCAACCTAATCAGTAAATAAAACATTAAATGACAGTCCCAAGTTTGATTTCCTCCTTCCTTCCTCTTCTCTCCTTCCTTTCTTTCTCCCTGTCTGTCCATCTATTCATTTGTCTGTTTGTAATCTTAGTTTGGTTGCCTTCTTTGTATATTTTCAAACAACAAAAGCATCTCTGGACTTTTCCTTTGTAATTGTTTCTCTTAGTATCTCTTTATTTAAACCCCCAATTCTTACTATGCTTGGAATAGATATGCTACTATGTTATCTATTTTGTTTATGTTTTATTATTTTAAAAATATTTAACACTCTAGTACATTGTAGGTTTGTGATATATCAGATGTTCTCAATTAAGCATGACACATAAAAAATTAACTTTGGTTCTGTCTTTTCTCCATTTTGATATTGTACTATCCCTTCCCAATTTTTTGGCTCTATTTAGTGATAATGGTAATAATGTTGGCCCTCCTGGTAATTGAATAGGTGATAAATGCCAGAAACGGTGAAGATTTTGATGTTTTACTGATTTAATCACTTAAGTCCTTTGAGACAAAAACCTTTGTTCTTAGTTGTTCTGATATTCTTATAGTTTTCTTTTTTTTGCTTTCTGTCATTAGAGTCTTTGCTTTCTGTCACAGTTCTCTGCCTCTGCCTGAGTCACTTCCCCACCTGTCTGCCTCGGTCTTATTGTCATCTTCACAACCAGAATTTCCACATTTTTCAGAAATGCCCTGTGTGGTGATAAAGCCCCTATTGAGAAGTACTGGCTAGGGGAAATGACTTAGTTCATGTTTAGAGATGAAAGAAAAATATAATGTATAAGTAACCCTTATTTTTTTTTTTACTCTGTTTTTAAGAGTGTCAGTTAAAGTATAATGGTCACTAATAGGTGTATGAGATTATTCTTCTTATTTCTTATATTGTTAGGACCATGAACACAAAACAGAACTTGTATGTATTATCTCCTGGGAAGTTTAGGAATGGAAGAGAATCAGAATGAAGAAGATCCCCTGCTTTATCTTCAGAGGTGTGCAAACAAACAGAATCTAGGCAGTGAGGAAGATCTGTTTCTCTGGTCTTCCAGAGCCCTGCCTGTTATAATTTCTGAAGTTACTTATATTTTTAACATGGTTAATTTTTATTCCAGGAAGTTAATCAGGGTCTTATTGTGTGCCTTTTTGTGAATATGGTATATTTCCTAAAAAGTCTATGTTAGGCTCTTAAGAAATAGCTAACAGCTATTGGTTGACAAAAGGCTTGACATTTGTGGGTTCTGAACTTTGGGATGAACTTGGATGAACTTAGGGATCAGTGAACCCCCTGAAACTTCTTCCCACTCTGTGTTTGTGTATGTGTTGTGTTGCACATATGAAGTATTCTGAGAGTCTGTTGCTTTCATCAGGATCCCAGAGATTTATAATCTGTGCCCCCCACCCCTTACCCCAACTCCACATACACAAAAAGTTTAAGAATCACTACTAGGGGAAAATTGATAAAATTGAACACTAAAATGGTGATTATATGTTGCTAGAAATACCGGTAGCTCTAGTACCTGTCACTTGATACAAGCCCTCTGCTCTGGTTTAGAATGCAGACAAGATAAAGTTATTTCTATTTTAAGCATATAAGGGTCTAAGAATTTGGAATGTGAAGATAAAATAACAGGAAAATCAAGCAGTCATTAAGAAGACAGTTACTAACAAAATTCATATTTTGCTCACTGTATAATTTTCTTTTGTGTTTGAATATGCTTGTGACTTAATAGAAAAGAACAATTGTGACTGAAAGCTCTTTCCATATTATAAAATGTGAGGATTACTTTGATTTCTGACTGGAACTGTTTGTATTCCCAGTACTTTTTTTTTCTTTTTGCCTGAAATTTTTATATAACTAGCATTTTTTTTTTATTAGGAAAGGGGTAGAATTTGGGGTTTGGGTATGGGGGATTGTTAATCTAGCTATGGAAATTGAAGCACATTTTTTTTTTATCCTTAAAAATATTTATTGATTAGCTAGGATGTGGCAGACATGGTGCTAGGGACACAGCTGTGTACAGATACTTCATCTGCTTTTCGAGAGTTTAACTTATTGTGAAGCAGGGAAGACAAAGTAAGGTACGATAAGTAAGAATGTGATAGAAAGAGGTATGGGTACTGTGGATCACCTCACAGGAGCACTCGGGCAATGATTGTAAATGGTGTTGTGTTTTTAACTTTGGTGTATACCTGGTCATTGTGAATCCACAGAACTATGATTGATTTTTTTTGAAATATGACTGATTTTTTTAAATATGAAGTTTATTGTCAAATTGGTTTCCATACAACACCCAGTGCTCATCCCAATAGGTGCCCTCCTCAATGCCCATCACCTACTTTCCCCTCCCTCCCACCCCTCCATCAACCCTCAGTTTATTCTCAGTTTTTAGGAGTCTCTTATGTTTTGTCTCCCTCCCTCTCTAACCATTTTTTTTTTCCTTCCCCTCCCCCATGGTCTTCTGTTAAGTTTCTCAGGATCCACATAAGAGTGAAAACATATGGTGTTTCACTGTCTTTCTCTGTATGACTTATTTCACTTAGCATAACACTCTCCAGTTCCATCCATGTTGCTACAAAAGGCCATGAAATATGACTGATTTTTGAGTGTTCTTGTAACCTGTAATATTGCTGAACTATTTTATTGTGGAAGTTTTTGGTAAATTTCATGGGATTTTTTTTTTTTTTAATGTAGATGACCATTTTATCTGTTAATAGGAACATTTTGGTTCATCCTTTCCAATCTGCTTGCCCTTTATTGTCTTATTGAAGTGGTTAGAATGCCCAATACTGTGTTAAATAACATTGCTGAAAGCATATGTCCTTATCCTGATCCTGATCTTAGGTGAAAGCATTTAGTCATTCAGTTACATATGCTAGTTGTAAGTATTTGTAGAATCTCTCTATCAAGTTCAGGAAGTTCTCTATTCCATATTTTTAATTATAAATGCCTGTTGAATTTTGTCAAATGCCTTTTCTGCATCAGCTGGTAGGATTATGTGATTTTTCATCTTTATTCTTTTGACATGGGGATTATATTGATGGATTTTTGAATATTGAACCAGTCTTCCATACAAGAATAAACCCTACTGGGTTATAATGTATGATTTTCTTCATTGCTGGATTCAGTTTGGCTTTTTTTTTTTTTTATGATTTTTTACATCTAAATTTATGGGAGAATTTTCTGTAAAGGATTGTCTAATAGTTACATTAGTTATATTACGTGAGTTTGGGTGGTTTATCCTTTTCAAGGAGTTGGTTGATTTCATCTAAGTTGTTGATTCAGATTGTAGATTTGATTTTAGTGTTTTCTTATTGTTTTTTTTAATGGCTTAATATTTATAGTCACACTTGCTATTTTATTCCAGATATCATACATTGTGTCTTTTTGACCTTTGTTAGTCTTGCTGGAGGTTTATCGATTTTATTGATCTTTTCAATTAACTTTTGTTTCATTGATTTTTTTTTTCCCTCTGTCATTTTTAATATCATTGGTTTCTGCTCTTATTTTTTTTACCGTTTCCTTCTTTAACCTGCTTTTGGTATATTTTGTTCTTTTTTATTCCTTGAGGTGCAAGTTTGGCTACATCCCACACATTTTGTTACATTATATTTTCATTTTTATTCAGCTTTGTGTATTTTAAAAATCTCTTTGAAGACTTCTCTTTTGAACTATAGATTACTTAGAAGTGTGTTTTTAGTTTCTGAGTGCTTAAAATTTTTCTTTCTGTTGACTATCTTGATTCTTTTATGTGAACGTGCTTTTTATGTTTAAATTCTTTTAAATTTATTTAAGGTTTTTTTTTTTAACTTTTTAAAAATGTTTATTTATTTTGAGAGAGAGAGAGTGAACAGGGGAGGGGAAGAGAGAGAGAAAAGAGAGAATCCCAAGCAGACTCTGTGCTGTCAGTACAGAGCCCGATGGAACACTCAAACTCATGAACCATGAGATTATGACCTGAGCCAAAATCAAGAGCTGGATGCTCAACTGACTGAGCCACACAGGCACCCCTGTTTAGGTTTGTGTTATGACCCAGGTTCTGTTCTATTCTGGTGAATATTCTGTGAGCACTTGAAAAGAATGTATTCTGTTCTTGTTCGATGGAGTAGTCTGTAAATGTTAATTAAATCTTGTTGATGGTGGTGTTTGGTTCTTCTGTCTTCTTGCTGGTTTTCAATCTTGTAGTTCTGTTTTGCTGAGAGGGGAGAGTTGAAATCCTCAGTTATAATTGTATATTTTTTCTGTTTTTCCTCTGGATTCTATCAGCTTTTGTTTCTTTTATTTTAAAGCTCTGTTGTTTCCACGTTTAACATTACTATGCCTTATTGGTGGATAGATCATTTTATTGTTTTGTAAGGACTCTCTTCTAAAATTCCCTGATAATTTTCTTCACTTTGAAGTCTGCTTCTCCTGATATTAATATAGCCACTGTTGCTCTTATTTTTGATAAGAGCATGGCATCCTTTTCATTCAGTCTACTTATGCCTTGATATTCAAAGTTAGGGTCTTATAAATAGCCTCTAGCCAGGTCATACTTGTTAATCCATTATGCCAATCTCTCTTTTTGAAATTTTGTATGTAGGCCCTTTACACTTAAAATTACTGACATATGTAAGAGCGTAAGTCTGCTACATCACTATTAGTTTTCTGTTTGTTCCTTCTGTTTCTTCCTCCTCTGTTTCCCTTTTGTTGCCTACATGTGGGCTACCTGAACATTTTTTAGAATCCATTTTTATTTATAAGGTTTTGGAGCGTATCACCAGTTATTCGTTAAAGTGGTTCCTTTGGGTATTACGACGTGCATGTGTAACTTTTTTTGGATACTGTTGGTATTGGCATTTTACCACTTTGAGTGAAATGTGGAAATCATACTTCTACTTAGGTCCCTTTCCCCATTTTAAAGTTAAAATTATCCTGTTTACTCTACATTGAGCACATCAGATGATCATAAAAATTCATAAGGAAAATGATATTCTATTACATTTAGCCCTATTTTTATTCATTTTGTCTTTCTTTTTAAAGTTATAAACCTCTTGCAGTTATCATTTTCTTCTAGTTTGAGAACTTCTTTTAGCCATTCTTTATGATTAAGACTGCTGCTGACAATTTTTCTTAGTTTTCTTTGAGAATGTCTTTGTTTCCCTTTAATTCCTGATGGATATTTTCACTGGGTATAGAATTTGAAGTTGACAGTTCTTTCAGCATTTGAAATATTATACTGCTTTCTTCTGGCGTCTATGGTTTCTGTTAAGAAATGCATCATTTCTCTCTAGCTGCTTTCAGAACTGAGGCTGCTTAGTTTTTTGTAGTTTTCATAAGTCTGATTTGATACATCTTGGCTTTTTTTAGATGACCATAGGGTTATCCTTTCTGGGACTTGCTCAGTTTCTTGAATCTGTGGATTTATGCCTTTTGGCAAATTTTGGAAGTTAGCCATTTTGCCTCCAATTTAAATTTTAAAACTTTTTAAATGTTTTATTCTTGAGAGAGAGAGAGAGAGAGAGAGAGACAGAGCATGAGCGAGGGGAGGGGCAGAGAGAGAGAGGGACACAGAATCCGAAGTAGACTCCAGGCTCTGAGCTGTCAACAGAGAGCCCGACGTGGGGCTCAAACTCACGAGCCATGAGCTCATGACCTGAGCCAAAGTCAGACGCTCAACCGACTGAACCACCCAGGCGCCCCTCCTCCAATTTTTTTCGGACACATACTCTTTCTCTTCTCCTTTTGGGACTCCTGTAACACAAACGTTAGATTTTTGTGGTTTATTTATTTTTTCAATCTATTTCCTTTCTGTTGTTCTGTTGTTCATATTGGTTAAGTTCTCATCTGTCTTCAAATTTAATGAGTCTTTACTCTGTTATCTTCAATCCAGAATTGAGCCCATCCAGTGAGCTTTTTATTTTATTTTATTTTGATTTTTTTTTAACATTCATTTTTGAGAGAGCAACAGAGTGTGAGTGGGGGAGAGGCAGAGAGAGAGAGAGAGAGAGAGAGAGAGAGACCTAATCTGAAGCAGGCTCCAGGCCCTGAGCTGTCAGCACAGAGCCCAGCACCAGGCTCAAACTCAGGAACTGTGATATCGTGACCTGAGCTGAAGTTGGACGCTTAACTGAGCCACCCAGATGCCCCAAGTGAGCTCTTTATTTTAATTGTTTTTTAATTTTATAATTTTCTTTATTCTTTTTCCTATCTTTTATTATTTGCTGAGGTTTTCTATTCATTGTTTTCAATTTTTCAAAAAAAAATTTTGGTTAAAGCATTCTTAATGATGATTTCTTTAAAATCCTGTAATTTCATTTCAACATGTGATTTATTTTAGTTTGGGGTGTATATTGACTATATTTTGCCATTCAGTTTATCACTTTCCTGGTTCTTTGGTGAGTGATTTTTTTTTTTGTTGTTGTTATCCTGGACATTTTGACTATTATATTGAGTCCCTGTATCTAAATCTTCTATTTTAGCAAGCACTTACTGTTTAGGTTTAGCACACAGATTCTGGCCTACTTTTGTGGGCTTTGGTTCCAATGATAATTTACTTTCCAAAGCCCTCACAGTATTATTCTTTGTGTACCACTTGAAAGCTATTCCAAAAAGTTGGGTTTTATGGTATACTTTGGTTCTCAAACCTTTTTGCATATGAATTCTGGTCAGCTTGATGTGTGAATTGGTTCTGCCAAGTTCTGGTTCTGTGCAGGACTTCTTAGGCAGGTTTAATGAGTTCTTTTCTCCAGCTCTCTCCTCCAAGGTCATCTGTCTTTTACTCCATTCTCTTCTTGGGGTAGTGAGGAGGACTGTCTGTTCCTGCTAGATATGAGTGGAATTGGCGTGGTTCCCACTTGGTCTTCATTGACGGCACACCATTGGAGGAGACAATTGCTGTCTCAGACTACCTGCTACTGCTCAATGAGGGGCAAAGCCCAGAATCTCTTTCCTTGTATGCTGACACCATACAAGTGGGAGATGGGAGTTTCACCTTGTTTTATCTTCTACCACTGGACGTGGGAGCAGGTCTCTGCTGAGGGAAGGAAGCATCATCCTGATTTGCCTACTCTTGTTGAGTTAAAGTATGTATTCTGTGCTTAGTCTCTACTTGGGCTGCCTTGTCAGGGAAGGAAAGCTACATACCAGGCTATCTCAGGTTCTGAAGAAGGAGACGACACTCCCTACTTGGTCTCTGTTGATGCCTCCCCCTTGATGGGTAAGAGGAGCCCCATTCTGGGCCCTGGTGCTGTCAAAGAGCAGAAGTTCAGTATACTCACTTCAGCTTTACTGGCTGAGAAGGAGAGCACTGCCTCAGAGTGCTTGGTGTCTGCCATTCTACTCTGGACTATCTGCTGCTACCAGTTAAGTCCAGGCTCCTCCAGACGGTGCTTGGTCGAATAGGGTGGGTGTTGTCAAAAAGGTTTCTATCCTGGGGTGCCTGGGTGGCTCAGTCGGTTGAGGGTCTAACTTCATCTTAGGTCATGATCTCATGGTTTGTGAGTTCGACCCCACATCAGGCTCTGTGCTGAAAGCTCAGAGCCTGGAGTTTCCTTTGGATTCTGTGTGTCCCTCTCTCTCTGCCCCTCCCCCCCACTCGCACACTGTCTGTCTGTCTCTCTCAAAAATAAATGTTTTAATTTTTTTTTAAAAAAAGGTTTCTGTCCTGCTGAGCTGTTCCCTTTCACCATTCTTCTAGAGAGAGAGCAGACTCTTGAGAGTCGTCTTCTTTTTTTTTTTAAATTAATTGATTTATTTTGAGAGAGGCAGCATGAGCAGGGGAGGGGCAGAGAGAGAGAGGGAGAGAGAATCCCAAGCAGGCTTTGCACTGGTCAGCATAGTGCCCAATGCGGGGCTTGATCCCATGAACCATGAGGTCATGACCTGAGCTGAAATCAAGAGTTGAATGGTTAACCAACTGAGCCATCCAGATGTCCCCACCACCCCCCACCTTTTTTTTTTTTTTTTTTAACTTTGGCTTTGGAGGTTCTTGTCTGATACCCAGGTGGATAATTCTGTGATAAAAATAAAACCCAGAGAATTTACCACCTTGTGTTCCTCAAGACCTGAAGTTTCTAACTGGTTTTCCTTTTTTTTCACCTCTCAGAGTCTTAGAATGTCTGCTGTTTTATTACCAGAGTGTTTAGTTGTAGTTAGTTATCAGGCAGGAGAAGAAAGAAATGAGCCTGTTCGATCTTGTCCAGAACCAGAAATTTGACAAGTCTGATTTTTGTTTTAGTTTCTCAAGCAGGGGTGCTTCTTTCTTTCACCTTATTTGGGTAACTCTTAATCATCTCTTGGGTCTCAGAATAAAATTTACTTCCTCAGAGAGTCTTAGAGAGGCTTTCCTCAATGTTTTAATCAAATTATAGGTGGGTTTTTCATTGTTCTATCTTATTTTTTCATTGCAGTTATCACAGTTTTTAATTGTGGTTTACTTGTTGAATGTGTGTCTTTTCTCTAGATGTAAGCTTTTTGATTGTAAGGATCCTGTCTTTTCTTTGAGAAAAAATGCTTATTGGGGCAACTGGGTGGCTCAGTCGGTTAAGCGTCTGACTTCAGCTCAGGTCATGATCTTGCAGTCCATAGGTTCGAGCCCTACGTCAGGCTCTGTGCTGACAGCTCAGAGCCTGGAGCCTGCTTGGATTCTGTGTGTGTGTGTGTGTCTCTGTCTCCCCCTCCCCAGCTCACGTTCTGTCTCCCTCTCTCTCTCAAAATGTTAAATAACGTTAAAATAAAATAAATGTTAAAAAATGAAAAGAAAAAATACTTACCATTTTTTAGAACAGTTTTAAATTTATAGAAAAACTGAGAAGACAATAGGAAGTTCTACATACCCCAGACTCACTTCCCCGTTTTTAACATTGTATGTAAATATGGTACATTTGTTACAGTTAATGAATCTTGTTAGGAATTAAAGTCCATACTTTACTCAGATTTCTTTAGTTCTCATTTTTTTTCTGTTCCAGCATCCCATCTGTGCGCCACATTACATTTGGTTGCCACTTCTCCTTAGGCTCTCCTTGGCTGTTTTAGTTTCTTAGACTTTGCTTTTTTTAATTTTTCTTCCTTTTAAAATGATCTCAACAGTTTTGAGGAGTGCCAGTCAGGTATTTTATAGATGCTCCTCTATTAGAATTTGGTGTTTTTCATTACTAGACTAGAGCTGTGGGTTTTTGAAAGGTAAATTACAGTGTTAAAGTACCATTTTACATAATACCAGCATGACTTATCACTGTTGATGTTGACCTTGATCACCCAGCTGAGGTAGTGTTTGTCAGGTTTCTCCTGACTATAAAGTTATTTTTTTTTCCCTCCTCCTTTTCATACTGTACTCTTTGGAAGGAAGTCACTATGCACAGCAGACATAAGGAGTAAGGGGGTTAGGCTCCTCTTCTTTGATGGCAGTGTGTGTGTGTGTGTGTGTGTGTGTGTGTGTGTGTGTGTGTGTGTGTAAAAATTATGTTGAATTCTTATATACAGGAGGTTTCTCTCCTTTACCATTAATTTATTTGGTTATTTATTTATACCAGTATGGACTCATAGATATTTATTTTATACTTTGGATTATAATCCAGTACTACCTTATTTTGTTGCTAAAATTGTTCTAGTTTTGGCCAGTGGGGGTTCTTCAAGCTGGCTCTTGTTTCCCTTTGACATAGCTCCATCAATGGCTATGATTTTTGTTTTGAGTATTTCTTTACTTTCTTGCACTACAAGATGCTCCAGGCTCATTTTGAATCTTTCCTACTCCTAGAATCAGCCATTTCCCCAAGAAGTCCTGTTTCTTTTTTTGGAAACTAGTATTAGAAACCAGGATCTGGGCACTAGGTGTATCATTAAGGAGTAAGGTCATGATTATAAAGTATCATTTAGGAGATCGGAGATCTGAGAAAGGAACGCAGGCTGTTACAAGAGAATCAAAGTATATTACACATACATATGAAACAACCTCACTGAAAGGAGTGGTGGGGAAAGGTGTTAACCTAGGTAACCTTGAAAATGGAAAGAATCTGCAATACTAAAAGCCAAAGGAAGTACATGTAAGCACTGTACTGTAGTTGATAAAGTTGTTTCCATAGGGATATGGGTGGACAGTTCTGATCCTGCTGTAAATGTATGCTGGAATTGAATAATTAAAGTGGATGGCCAGTAGTAGGAGCCAGATTTCTTAGTGGAAGAGAATTTACAGATGAACAAGGGAAGGAGACTAGAATGAGGCATATAGATTATGGATTAGAGTTGGAGGGGTCATTATATAGTTCTAATACAATATAGATATCCTTTTTTTGTCCCACCACTGTGTATTCAGTATGCAGCACAGCATCTAGCATACATAATAAGTATTCAGTAAATATTTGTGAGATGAATGAATTAGTCATGTTTGGCCAGGATATGGAACACTATGGTTTAGCTTAGTCAGATGTCCATCCTTAGATCATTCAACCATGGCCAGGGATTATGGAATCACATTAAAAACATTGACACCTTCTCTAGAGTCACATGGTTTGAGTGAGATAAGAAACATTTCCCAAAAGCTCAAGGAAGAAGAGTATGCAAAATAAGACCAAAAATAAAAATGACTAACAGCATCCTTTGGAACAGAGGCAGAAATCTGACCCATTAGGTTCAGTTTCATGGTATAAAATGAGGTTATTTTAAAGTAGTAGTGTACACAAATACTTAATAAGGAATATTGATCTTGATATTGAAAACATATATAGATCTGGATTTGCAGTTGTCATTACTAAATTAGATTAAACTTCATGTTTCAAAGCAGGAAGCCAGATGTATTATTTATGACTCTGATTTGTGATAAGAGAAATCGTTAAGTCAAACCAAATTCAAGCAAAAGAGGAATTGGTTAGCACTATGACTAAAAAGTTTAGGGGTATGGGAGTATGTTTAAACATGATTGGATTTAGATGCTCAGCCTGTGTCCTCCATGGTTTTTTTCTCTTTAATTTTCATCTTTACTTTTTTCTGGGTTAGCTTTGTTTTCTGCTGGCTATGATAAGAAAAACTTTTTTGGGAGATGGCTGATGAGATCTCCAAGGCTCAGGCCGTCTGGCCTGGTAGCAAGATGCTCTTTGAGATCATTCACAAGGAAATCCCAGCCAAAATCCCAGCCAATATGACACTGGTCATATTTGAGGATGACCAGTGTCTTGCTTTCCGTGACATTTCCCGTGAAGCATCAACGCATTTTCTGGTGGTACCCAAGAAACTTATATCCCAGATTTCTGTAGCAGATGATGATGAAAGTCTTCTCAGACATTTAATGATTGTTGGGAAGAAATGTGCTGCTGATCTGGGCCTGAAGAAAGATTACTGAATGGTGGCAAATGAAGGTTCAGATGGGGGACAGACAGCCTGTCTATCATGATGAATTGGTCTTCTGGTTAAGCATGTTTTAGGGATAATTTTCCCTTCTCTAGGCAATGATCAATGTTTGCAAGTTCCGATATGTTAAATGGTATACTTATTTTTGCCTGTGTATGGAGAGATTGAGGAAATAATTTTTAAAACCCATGCATTATAATAAAAAACAATGTTGCATGATTTACAGTAAAAAAAAAAAAAAGAATGCACTTCTCTTTGTCAATAGCTTTAATAGCTTTTGTTATTGTCTTTGCAACTGGTGTTCTCTGGAGAAGGACTTTCTTATCAATCCCTGAAAAGGACCTCTGAATCGGACTACTTCAATCCATGACTAACCCTAAACCAATCACTGAATCTAAGGATTGGGTACTCTGACCTACATGCACTTTATGGTTAGTTTTATGACAGGAATGGTGAGGAAGTAAGGTGGATTTTTTTAAGCAAATCTGTTTTGAAAGGTGATGATTTTGTTTTTTTGAAAGAAGAGGATTGTTGTCTCTATCTACATCCTTCTCAAAGTGTGGAGGTGGGGAGCAGGGGGCATAAGGTGGGAAAGAAAAGGAAAAACAATTTTTAACATAATGACAATGTTATTGACATCCCCATCACCCACATTAGATTGTTATACTTTTTATCTCTTGGAAGTCATAACAAGCAATTAATAATTATTGTTATTGAAGAGACTTCTTAAAGCGATCATTATTTCTTGCCTTCATTACTACAGTAGCTTCAATTACATATTTATTATAGTGTCACAAACTTTCAAGATTCTCTGCGTATACTAGGTGTTTTTTTTCTGGTCTTGCCTGTGCTCAGTTATGCAGCTGTATCCAGCTGGTGGCTAACCTGGACTGGAATGCCTCAGTCACATGTCTGGTGTCTCAGCTGGAATGGTTGGAACAGCTGGAGTGCTTTGGTTCTCTTCCACATGGCGTCTGTCCACATGGTCACTTTCATCTTCCAGGGCCTCTCTCTCTCTCTAGCAGAGTAGTCTGGACTTCTGTAAATAGTATTTGAGGTTTCAAGAGTGAAAACACAAGTTATGAGACCTCTTGTGTCCCCTTCCTCATCATCAAAATGTCACTTCCATCACACTGTCAGAATAAGTCAAAAGACTGGTGTTGAATCACTGTGAAAGGGGGACTACAAGACAGTGTAAATGCAAGAAGGCAGGATTCATTTGAGACCATTTTGCAGTGGTCTACCAGAGCTTCATAGAGCATATAGCTTCCCTGCTTTTCCCTGCTTCCCCCAATCCTCAAATCTACTCGTAACGCAGGAGGTCATAGCATATCACTTATTTGCCTAAGCCAAAAGCCAAAGTCTTTGTATTGCTTACAGGACCCTAATGATCCTTGGTCAGATAGGGATTTATATTATATCTAAAACAAGAAATCCAAGGTAGGCAGGGTAGGACTTGTGTAGCAGTTTAGTAAAGCCGGCAGGGTCCCAGGACCTCTCTCTGCTTTGCCATCTTTAGTTTGTTGGGTTTTGTCCTATTTGTCCCGTATTGTCACATGAAGATGGCTCCTGCACCTTCAGGCTTTGGATCTGCAGTCTAAGCAAAATGAGAGAGAGGTTCACCCAAATCCTGGGCTGGCTTCTCATTGACAAAAATTGTCATATGGCTACTTCTAGCAGCTAGAAAGTCTAATGAAGTGACAATTTTATCTGTGTACTTTGTTGCATTTAGCAGAGTGGGAATTTTCTCAGTAAGGATAAAGGGAGGATGGATATTATGTAGGCATCCAGTACTATCTGCTTCAGTGCTGTGTGCCAGGAACTGCACTGTTACTATGAAAGCATACTTCTTAGTCTTAGGCATATCTATTATGAGACTTAGAAATGATACAGTCAAGGTAGTTGCAATAATTGCATTTTCATGTGAGGAAATTGAAGCTTTAACATGGTTGCAGTATCAGAATTTGTACATCACCAGATTGACTCCAAATGCTTAGTTCTTGCCATCATACTATATTCCAGCTGAGCTTTCTGTTAAACACATGCACGCGCGCGCGCGCGCGCGCACACACACACACACACACACACACACACACAACCCCTATGGCCTATTACATTTGTGTAAAGCTATGTTGCTTCTTCAGAGTATGTTTTTCATGTCTGTCTACCTTAATAAATTGAATATCTGAAAGAAAAGTAGACTGTGCTATTTTCCATTGCCTAGCATTCAGTGAACATTTTGAATAACTGTAGTTTTTTTAAAAACTGGAAGATAGGAAAGTCAAACATCATTTTGCAGATGAGCAAACAGGAACAGCGAGATGGGATAACCTGCTTGGGGTTGCATATAGCTAGTGACAGAGAGCTGGTGTTAGAACTGGTTTCTTGCTTCTGGTTGAGAGTATTCTCCCCTGAGACACAGATTGGATTAGGATGAAATTAGAGATGAGAAGTATGGCCTGCCACTATTCCTGATTTAAGGCACCTAATATCCATTAATTAATGCAAATTAGATCAAGGTGTAGTTCAAATATAAGGAAGTGGATACTCCTAAGATCTCTAAGAAGGCAGTATGGAGTAAAAGAGCACCAAATTAGGAATCACAAGACTGTCATTGTGAACCCAGCCAGGTCACTGACTTTTCTTTGTGAACTTAGGCAAATTGCTTAGCTGCTTTGAACCTGCTTTCCTCAAAACTAAAAGGAAATTAGGCTACTTGATCTTTGAAGTTCCTTCTAGCTAAAACATTGTATGAGCCGTTGTACCCAGTGACTTTTTATGGGTGCTCTAGCATTTCTTGGCATCTATCAGGTCAGACTGTTTTATATTTCTATAGTGTAGGGAAAGTAACAGCTTTTTCACTTCTTCTCTGGGAACTTGGCCAGTGAGGAGTAAACATCCTTTCCTATCTCTCCCTAAATGAAGTATTTGATCATAAGTGACAGACTTTTTCATTTTGTTCTTTGAATCTGATCTGGTTCTATTTAAGTTTTCTTAACTTTACTGGAAGTTTGTTAAAATGTAGTAAATTGAAAATATCAGGGTGCCCGGGCAGCTCAGTAGGTTGAGTGACTCTTGATTTTGGCTTAGGTCATGATCTCTGTTTTGAGTTCGAGCCCCACATTGGTCTGTGCACTGTCAGCAGAGAAATTGTCTCTTTGTACCTCTCCCGCATGCACATGCACACTCTCTTTCTCAAAAATAAATAAACATTAGAAAAGAAAGGAAAATACCAATTTATGTTTTAGTCTACAGATCAAAATTTTATTTTATGAAGTAAAAATAGTTGTGTTTATTAAATACATATTAACACATCTGTGTATTTGAAATACTTTATTTACACATGGTATGGTCTAGAGTGGAATGTGTAGTCTTACCCTTTACAGTAGAATTTTAGTGACTCAAAATAACCTAGTTAAATAGCAAATATACTGTAGACTATACAATACTGGTGGTATTTGTCTCTCTCTGTCTCTCAATAATGAACGTTAAAAAAAGATAAAACTCAAAATCTTATAGAAGTTTGATGGGTTGGGGGGGCCTTTGTTGTCACTAAGGAAAAGACATCTGTTGCTCTAATTGTCATTCATTTGTTGATAAAACGCCTTTTTTCTGTTTACTTTTCATTCAGTTATCTTCATGCAGTACTTCTTCCTCATTTTCCATATTCTCATTTTGGAGCTCTTACTAGATGGATCTTGGATCTTCTCATTTTTATCTTCCATGCTTTTTTAATTTCTCATATCTGTGTGTGATGAATCAGAAATTTCCTAAATTTTCTGTCTGCCAGTATACTAACTCATTATCTTGGTTCAATCCGCTATTTATGTATCTACTGAGATTTTAATTTATTTTGATTCCTTTGAAATCCATGTAATTTTTACTTTTCATTTCCTACTCAATGAGGTCTCTATTATTTCCTTTATGTAGCCACTTGAAACCTGCTTACCTAAAAATAATTTTGATTGTTCTATAAATCCTGAGGATATTAAATTCACTGATAGTTTCCTTGTGTTTGGATTTGATTCATCTGTTTGAATGACTGCATTAAGGATATGGATGATATAAAATGTAAAGTAGGTAGAATTAACCATGAAACACATGAAATATTTTTTTAACAAGTATTTTGTGATGGTGAATTTAGATTGATAGTAACATAAATAGGGCATGAAAAAGAAAGACAAAGGCAAAATAATATAAACAGCAAAGTGTTAGATTAATTTGATTAGCATGGAGTGGCTAGCTTATGATTTCAGTGATAAAAGATATGAGAATTATGAGGTTTCTTTCATGTATAGATTGGTGGAGCATCAAGAGTACTTTTACGAGTTTAATTTTATGCTTAAGATTAGTTCATTTTTTTCCTTTTAAAAATCTTTTATCTGCATACTTTCTGAGTATATTAATGAATTTTTAAGAGAGTTTGTGATTAGAGGTTGCATCTAACTGTGTTTTGAAAAGATGAAAAAAGATATCTACTGTTTAATTTTGGGGTAAGCATGAAATTTTACAGAGTAGAAAACAGTTGTGAATGGAGGATGAAAGTGGTAAGCTTGTAAACGTAAATTAATATAATGTAGATAGTGGAGACAGTTATTACTGCCTATAGAAGAACCTACTGAGACAAAGATTATCACTGAAGATTTTCACTGGTTAAATATTTATTTTCTGAGGCTAATTTATTTTACTTGTGTCAGGAATATTATTTCATCGCCTAGTACTGATTCTGACATTTATGATATAATTATTTTATTATTTTTTTAGGATAGGGACATAATTTAATAGATAAAATATCTCACATGTTCCAAATGCAAGAAAATTCTATTTTTCAGGAAATTTCACAGTGTATTGCAACTAAAATTTTTAGGAAAGTAGTAATAGAAAGTACTATAACCTTTCTTATCTACTGTCAGAGGACTTTTGGTTATCTTAAATTATTGATTATATTGTAGACATCTCTTACACTCCTTTTCAAAAAATATTTAAGCCATGTCACAACAAAAGATGGGAGTGAAATATGGTTACTAAAAATTTAGTCCTATGCAAAAAGGAAGAGGAAACAAACATGCTAACCACATATGGTCTGTATCGAATTTTAGCTAATGTAGTTGCTGTGGTTGAATATCAATTTTGCCTTTGAGTTTCCTGGAATATAAGTAGTTCTCCTTATCAGAAGGAGGAATGCCTGAGTTCCTCAGCAGTGACATATTTTCCTGACTTCTATAAGAAAAATATTAAATAATGGACAAATCATTAGGAAAACAAAACAGAACTACTCTGCCAGGTTTAAGCCTGCCTTCAAATTGATCATAGTCTTTGGGGTGGTGAGGAGAGGCATTTAATCTAAATTCTAAGAGGGTAAAGGCAGGAAATTATTTTCCATGAAGAATTGTGATCTACTTTGATAGAAAGTAAAAGTTAGCAGAGAAAGGACTAGGAAGAAATGGTTGATTTCTGCAGGAAAGGTGATACTTTCCAAAGGTGCAGCATGCATTAGTAGCTGAGCCAAGATAGTTTGTGTCCAGCAGTAAATTCTGTAGTTTGATAGAATTGGAATTTAGGGAGAAAATTGAAAAGAAATGAATTGAAGTAGGCAAAAGGCCTTCAAGGATTCACATCAAATATTAATGCCATTTTCGTGTAACAGTATTTTTTTAACAGCCTTTATATTTTACTACCACAGTTCCCAAACTGTGCAACAAGGTTCTCTGGGGTGCCTCAGCAGACTCTCAGGATGTTGCAGTGTATTTTAAAATTTCCGGGGAGGGGCGCCTGGGTGGCGCAGTCGGTTAAGCGTCCGACTTCAGCCAGGTCACCATCTCGCGGTCCGGGAGTTCGAGCCCCGCGTCAGGCTCTGGGCTGATGGCTCGGAGCCTGGAGCCTGTTTCCGATTCTGTCTCTCCCTCTCTCTCTGCCCCTCCCCCGTTCATGCTCTGTCTCTCTCTGTACCAAAAAAAAAAAAATTTTTTTTTGAAAAAAAAAATTTCCGGGGAAACACAGTGACACCATTTGTTGAGTATCATGTGAACTAACTGGACTCAGGTTTCAATATTAGATTTATCTACATTCCCTTTATGGAGGAACAGGAAATGAGGCTGGGAGTGTCCAATCTGAATTCAAGGGTTGAGAAATTGTGAAGGTACCCAATTGTCAGACACAGTCCATTAATAAGTGTGGTTATTAAAGAAAGAAAAAAAAAAGAGTAACGTTTTCTTTCAAGTTGTGTTATTTCAATCAGCTACTAAGTTATCATAATTTAACTATTAAGTAATTAGAATCTTAGTATTTAGTAAACAGAATTGTTACATATTTCTCTTGGCCTGTGGGGCATATGGTAAAAATTACTGATGCACTAAGGTCACCATGAGCCAAGAAACTTAGGGAGTCTCTAGCTTAGTACATAATATTAAAGCACAAATTTGTGAAAGCAGTTCATATTTTCTAAGTCTGTGAGAATAGAAATAAAAATATCTACAGAAATGAAGTTAGCTTAAACTTTTTCATCTGAGCATTGTTTGCCTCAATCCACTTTACCTGAATCTAGACAGCAGAAATTTGGCATTTTATTTTTTAACAGTAGTAATATGCTATTGTTTTTGATAACCAGCCAAAGGTAGATTCACAGCTTTGGAAACTGAATAAATGGATAATAGGACTTACATTCCATTATAAGTAGTGAAAAATGTAGACATTTTTTTTTGACCCAGATACAAGATCATTCTGTATCCACATAGTTGAGGATCAGAAATTTAAGGCCAATCAGGTATAGATCACTTATCCTAGGAATTCTTTTTTTTTTTTTTTTAAGTTTATTTATTTATTTTGAGAGAAAGATAAAGAGCTAGCAGGGGAGGGGCAGAGAGAGAGGGAGACAGAATCCCAAGCAGGCTCCACGCCATCAATGCAGAGACAGATGCAGGGCTCAAACTCAACAACTGTGAGTAAGATCATGACCTGAGCCAAAACCAAGAAAGAGTCGGACACTTAACCAACTGATCCACCCAGGTGCCCCTTATCCTAGGAATTCTTAATCTCAGATCCATGGAACCTGGAAATTATATATACAAACATGAAATTTTCTTTGTCCTACTGTTTTTTGTCAGAGTTCCAAAGCGGTTCTTGGACCTAAAAAGCTTAAGAACAGATTTATCAACTACATTCTTTGCATGGTATGCCCTTTGGCACAGGGTAATTTGGTCCAAAGCCAAGATCCCATATCTTCTCATATATTAACTCATTATTCTGCAAGATAACCTGGTTTTTAGAGGTTAAGAATTAGATGTAAAAAGTATTTGTACCTAATAACTTAAATAGAACTTATTTATATGGTTATGATGAATTCTCAAAGAAATTAAGGAAAATTTTTTAATTAATTGCATCTGTTCAAAAGCTACATAAGGGTGCATAGTGAAATGTTTCTCATTTTTATAACCTTTTATAACCACAAGCTCAATACCTCTTCCCCAAAGTAAACATTATCCCTAAGTTTTATGTTTCAGAAGTTGAAAATTTAAAGACCAGTTGTATTAGAGTAATGGAATTTAAAATAGCAAATGATATACAAATAGCTAGGGCATAACTTTGGTTTGTAGGTTAGATGTACTTACCCAATCTGATTTTTACATTAAGATGAATAACTGGTACTGTGTATTGTCTTAGCTTCTATCAGTAAGACATAATGGAGACATATTTTCTGGTAATGATGTTTTCGTAGTCAATCACATTATCAATTGGGATAATTAGCCATGAAATATATAGAGTTCTGTATATAGTCTGTCTGAATCCTGATGCATTTAATTCATTATCCAAAAAGTGATCATAAGGATATAACTTTATTTTTGCCAATATTTGTTTGGTGTGGGTGTGTGTGTGTGTGTGTGTGTGTGTGTGTGTGTGTGTGTGTGTTAGAGCACATGTGCGTGCACTTACCAGCAGGGGAGAGGCAGAGAGAAAAGGAGAGAGAGAATCTCAAGCAGACTCCCCCCACCACCAACCCCTCTGTGAGAGCCCTATGTGGGGCTTAACCTCACAACTGAAATCATCACCTGAACTGAAATCAAGAGTTGGAGGCTTAACTGACTAAGCTACTCTGGTGCCCCCACTATTAGTTTTTTTTAAGTTTTTTTTTTTTTAAATAGAAGATCAAATAAAATTATATCTTACCTTTGGAATTTAATAATAATTTTTACTTATTGAGTGACTGTACAATGGGCCAAGAATTGTGCTTGAAGCTACACATAAAATATTTTGTATTATCACAATAACTCTGAAAGCTGGCAATATTATGTAGATTTTACAGATGATTAAACTGAATATTTATTTGAAAGGTTAAATAACTTGCTCAAGGGGTGCCTGGGTGGCTCAGTCGATTAATGGTCCAACTCTTGATTTCTGCTCAGGTCAGATCTTGCAGTTCATGAGATCAGGCTTCGCCCTGACAGCGTGCAACCTGCTTGGGATTCTCTGTCTCCCTCTCTCTCTCTGCCTCGTCCCTGCTTGCTCAATCATTCTCTCTCTCTCTCTCTCTCTCTCTCTCTCTCTCTCTATCTCTATCTCTCAAACTGAACATTAGAAAAAATAAAAAAATAAATAAATAAAGGTTTAAAAAAAGTAGCTTGCTCAAGGTTCATAGTGTAGGTGTTAGGGTCTAATTTGGGTTCATAGGATATCAGAAATCCACTGTCTTTATACAACCCTAAGATGCCTTTGTGTGTAGATGTGTTTATTTTAATATAAATTTGTCAGGTAATGCTATTTAGTGAGTGGGCAGAGTTTTTTAACTTAGGCTCTTATATGGCAATAATAAAGGTAACTAGTCTCTTGCTTACTAAGAAAAGAATTAAATGTAATTAGGTATAATGTATTTAATAAAGAATCACTGAATACACAGTTTTGTTCTTAGGCTGCACATTTTACTGAGCAGCTAACTTTCCTAAACTATCACATTTGTATGTTTTTTGTTTTCCTGTAGGGAGATTCCCGGAGTCTTCCATTTTCTGAGAATGTGAGTGCTGTTCAAAAATTAGACTTTTCAGATACAATGGTGCAACAGAAATTGGATGACATCAAGGATCGAATCAAGAGAGAAATAAGGAAAGAACTGAAAATCAAAGAAGGAGCTGAAAATCTGAGGAAAGTCACAACAGATAAAAAAAGTTTGGCTTATGTGGACAACATTTTGAAAAAATCAAATAAAAAATTAGAAGAACTGCATCACAAGCTACAGGAACTAAATGCACATATTGTTGTATCAGATCCAGAAGATGTTACAGGTATATATGTGTTTTATTTGATGTTTTTATAGTACATTAATAAATATATCATCTTTGAAATTAGTAAGCTTTGTGAAGCTATAGTTTTTAGTTTTTCTGGAAGTACAGGGACTGTATTTTCTCTGATAGTTAAAGTCTTGTTTATATTCTGTTCAGAAGTACAGTGGCTTGATGGATATGAAAATTGAAACGTTTACTTAGAGATGAGTAACTTTGCTGTCTACTCTCTTACCCTCTGTCAGTAAGACATCACTTAGAGTTATTTTTCCAAGATTAATGTTTTGTACTGAGTCAACCACATGCTCTTACCTGATTCATCCTTGTGATCAGCAACACGAGTTTGCCAGATGACTTTTAAAGTTAAAAATGTATTCTGTGACCAAGGGATATTTTTATTCTTTGCAAACGTAATTAATCAAACCTATGACCTTTGTTCTTTGTGCTCGAAGCAACTGAATTAACAACTAAGCCAACAGGCATATCATTTGAAAAGGAAGAGGAAAATTTTAAAAACCAAACATTACTTTTTTTTTCCTTAAATATAGAAAATAAAAGGAAAATCTAACCCATAAGTTCAACCTAAGATTTTTAAACAGTGGAATTAACAAATGTTCATGTTGGAAATTTTTCAATGGTACAGAAAGTAAAAACAGAAAACTAGCTCTCTCTACCCTAAGCTCTTTCCCTAAAAGTAGCATTACTTTTTGTTGTATACCCTTCCTGAAAAAAAATTCTATATTTGTATCAATATTTATCAATATATACATTCTTCCTAAAGCTTTATACATTAAAAAAATCATATAAGACACATTTGTCTAATAGTTTGTCTTTGCAGAGATGGTATTTTGAGCAAGGTTTGTAATCTCTGTAACCTTCAATGTATTCATTGGCAGAGAAAAGGAGTGGTATATCTACAGTAATGTATCCAACTGCATAGAAATTTTAGAATTTATAATTCTCTGAGAATTTAGAATTTAGAATCTCTGAGATTAGTTAATAAGAAATAACTGATATAAGCAAAATTGAATTTGACTAGTACATGAATTTGACTAAGAACCTCAAATTACCAATCTAAAAAGTTGCATAAAATACTTCAGATATTCAGCGTACTTGATAAAACTTATTTTAATGTATCAGTTTCAACATCTAGGACTTTAGGAATTTCATTGGAGACTCTCTATGTAGAGATTTCAACCTTGTAAGAATAGTTGAATCTTAAAAATAACAGAAATCATAGAGAAACCAGTCTTATTTTAGAATTGAAGTCATACCAATGATGTGAATTAATTTCCCCAGAATAACAAAGTTAGCTAAGAACTCTTCAACTCCTCATCTAGTATTATTCTCTTACCCACACATTCAATAATTGTATATAAATGGAAATTTATATTATGAAAATACTTTTCTTAGCAATATCATATAAACTTAGAAATAGCTTGTTCCGTTGGAACTCTGCCGAGCTCTGTATTTTTTGCCCATTAGACTGCTTTAGGAGAGGTCTAAAATAAGAAACAGCCCTGGCGCTTTAAACTCTGTTTATTTAGAGAAAACATTTTTTTCCTCACAGAGTACTGATAACTACCTTGTAATTGGAATATTGAAGAGTTTTTGCCACATGAAGAATAGCCTATTTCGTTTTCCCAGTCCCTCTTAAAAAACTAACTCTACTGAAATAGAAACTACATATGATAAAATGCATAGTTTAAGTATATGATTTGATGAGTTTTAACAGATGTATGTACCTAGGTAACTGTCACTGCAACCAGTGGATCCTGAAGATTTCCATCACTTCATTGGTTGTCTTGTATACATTAATTCTCAATCTCTAGTCTGCATCCCTGGCTTTAAGCAGCCACTATTCTATCGTCTGTAACTTTAGGTTTGTCTTTCTTAGAGTTTCATATAAAGAAATGAGCTTTAGGTCCTACTGTCAAATTCTTTTCCTTTCTCAGAAGCCAATTTGGTTATCGCTGTGAAACCTTCCCTGACTTTGAGTTTATTAAAAAAATTGTTCTTTGCAAATGGCATATTCATAACAATTTGGTAATAAGTTTTTTTTTCGTTTTCCATCATCATTTATATAATAGCAGTAAAAAACAATAAAAAAGACAGGATTAAAAGTAGTTCAAAATTGAATTTAGGTCGGATTGCCATAAAATTTTCTGTGTTTTAAATTGCATATTGGGGCGCCTGGGTGGCTCAGTCCGTTAAGCGTCCGACTTCGGCTCAGGTCACGATCTTGCGATCTCACGGTCCGTGAGTTCGAGCCCCGCATCGGGCTCTGGGCTGATGGCTCAGAGCCCGGAGCCTGCTTCCGATTCTGTGTCTCCCTCTCTCTCTGCTCCTCCCCCGTTCATGCTCTGTCTCTCTCTCTGTCTCAAAAATAAATAAACATTAAAAAAAAAAATTAAAAAAAATAAATTGCATATTAAGGTAAACAAAATCATTTACTTTAATTAGGTCTGACAGGAAGATTCAAGAATGTAGTTCTTTGCTTTCAGTCCTGTAAAGTATGTGGATTAATAACAAGTGTTTATTAATATTAATAACTCTCATCTTAGAGGTATGCAAGCCTAATGCTCAAAGAAAAGGGACATAATTTAAGTCTGCGTTATATGAATAATTACTATGTACCTAATTAGGCCCGCTGTCACTTTACTTCTGAAATAATTAACTCTTAATCTTTAGCTTTTTATTTGTAAAATAAGGAGTTTTATCAGATGAACTTCAAGACTTAACTATAAAACTCTCTGAAATATTGTATATTATAATATCAAGATCTGATCATTTGGGACTGTTATTGGTAAAATAAATTGAGTGTTCATTTATTCTTAGGAATAGCAAGAAATTAATTTTTTTGATGTTTTCTTCAAGCCCATAACTGTTTACCTTTTGTATACTTTAAGATAGTCTCATTGGAACTAGCCCACATAGAAGTTATAAAGATACTATTAGATGAGGTTGAATGTACTTTAAGAAAAAGATTATTGGATCTCTGTCAGGTGGAGTGGTAATCTAAGTCTTAGTTGGCACCTGAGACTCCAAAAGGAAATATTTGGGAAAGAACCAGTATCTTGAATATTTCACTTTTGTGTATTATCCCTAAAGAAGATGATAAGAATGTATTTCATATTTTGTGAAGTATAGCTGGTAATTTGTATAGTATAAGCCCGTTTTCATCTTACTTCCTTTTCTTATACCTCTTTCCATTTCCATCTTCTCATACTTCACCAAACTTAGACTGATTTTTACCTATTAAAGTAATGGATATTTTCTTTAATATCTAGAAGATCCAGAAGGGAAATACTGATTTGTATAGAACCAATAATGTTGGAGTTTTTTTAGAGTTAACTTCAGAAATTCCTCTAAATTCTGGAGATAATAACTATATTAAAGGAGTTTTCTTTCCAAAGAAGTTTATGAAGTGTTTCTTGAATAGAAGTAAAAATTTAATTTTTTTTTAATTCTTGACCTGTCTACCTAAGTATGGCATAGAAATTGTAATTGACTTTTATATGTATTAAATATAAGTGTGAAATATGTAGCCTGATTTGTTATGTGATTCTACATATTTTTTACTTCTCACTGAATTTCTCATTTTGAGATAAACTTACTTTGTATTAAATTTTGGATTCTTTTTTTAAAATTTTTTTTTCAACGTTTATTTATTTTTGGGACAGAGAGAGACAGAGCATGAACGGGGGAGGGGCAGAGGCAGAGGGAGACACAGAATCGGAAACAGGCTCCAGGCTCCGAGCCATCAGCCCAGAGCCTGACGCGGGGCTCGAACTAATGGACCGCGAGATCGTGACCTGGCTGAAGTCGGACGCTTAACCGACTGCGCCACCCAGGCGCCCCCTAAATTTTGGATTCTTAAGGAAAGGGTTGCCATTGAGTAGTTAGCAAGTCACTTATAACACCCCTGGATTTCTTTCCTCATCTTTAAAATCATGAGATTACATGACTCATAGATTCCTAACCTTTGAATTCTTTAATGGTACACTTAAAAAAAAAAAAAAAAACTAATACACAGTAACATTGATTCTTTTTTGGTATACCATTTCATAAATTTTAATATATGCTAGGTTTATCTAACCACCATAATCAGAAAAAGGAACAGTGTTGTTTCTTTGGAGTCACACCCTCTCCTCATTCCATATTCCTTGGCAACCACTGGTCTGTTCTCTATCACTATAGTTTGCATGCATGCATGCATGCATGCATTTATTTATTTATTTATTTATTTATTTATTGAAATTTATTGAAATTTATTGTCAAATTGGTTTCCATACAACACCCAGTGCTCATCCCAAAAGGTGCCCTCCTCAATACCCATCACCCACCCTCCCCTCCCTCCCACCCCCCATCAGCCCTCAGTTTGTTCTCAGTTTTTAAGGGTCTCTTATGCTTTGGCTCTCTTCCACTCTGACCTCTTTTTTTTGTTTTTTTCCTTCCCCTCCTCCATATAGTTTGCTTTTCAAGAATGTCCTACCAATGGAGTCGTAAAGTGTATAATTGCGACTGACTTCTTTCACTCAACATATTGCATTTTGAGATTCATCCAGGTTCTTGCATTTATCAATAATTCATTCTTTTTTATTGCTGAGTAGTAAGTCCATTGTATAGATATACCACAATTTGTTTATCCATTAACCAAGAACATCAGGGTAGTTTTCCAGTTTTTGTTAATTATCAGTAAGGCTGCTGTATCTACCTGTTAATAGATTTTTGTGTGAACATGTTATTCACTTTAGTAAATACTGAAGAGTGTGATTGCTACATCATGTGTTAGAGTATGTTTAACATTATAAGAAACTGCCAAAATCTTTTCCAGAGTGGCTATACCATTTTTCATTCTCATCAGGAATATATGAGAGCTCTGGTTGTTCCACATCCTCTCTGGCTCTTGGTATTATTAATATATTTTTTAACCAGTCCAACAGATGTATAGTGGTTGATGGCACACATTATTGTTGTCAGAGGTAGGAAAGAAGAAAAACAAGGTAGCACTATCTTAAGGAGAATTTATGAAAGAACTGTGCATGCCCTAGGTACAGAGTTATGTACAGAATGAAGAAGTCTTCTCTACCAGGCAATACAAGGACAGTTTTCAGACATTAAGATGTAATATAACAGATACAAGCAGTTCTGAAATTTTTCATGCCTACGTTGTTTATTTCAGCTTAAACAAAAAAATGTTACAGCCCACAATCTTATCCATGCTATTTTTATAAAATATTAAGAAAGCTAAACCAGAGTTTGTACTAGTTACAGAATTTCTCAGCAGGGTGCCTGAGTGGCTCAGTTCGTTAAAAGCATCTGACTCTTGATGTCGGCTTAGGTCCTGATCTCACATTTGTGAGTTCAAGCCCCATGTCAGGCTCTGGGCTGACAGCATGGAACCTGCTTGGGATTCTCACTCCTTCTCTCCCTGCCCCTCCACTCCCTCTCTCAAAATAAAATAAACTTAAAAAAAAAAAAAGGAAACTTCAAAAAAAAAAAAAGAAAAAAGTTCTCAGCGACATTACTTTAGTTGATGACATATGACAGAGGCCATCCTGAGTACACAAAATAACTGATTAAGCATCCATTAATAATACATGAGCATTCCTATAGTCTGAGCATGTTGAGATGGCTATATAAGGTGAGCCATTTTGTTTAAATAAAAAAGCTGGCTTTGGGGGGAAATACAAACAGTTAATATAACTGTAACACATGGCAAGATTCTGGAGCAGTTTATTCTTAAAATATCAGTTTATAAATACCAGGTAAATACCAGAATGATGGTGAGTGAACAGTAGCTAAGACTTGAGATGGAAGTTTGTGAGGGAGATAGAGTGCTTCAGCATACTACTACTTTTATTAATTTAGATTTGGCTAGGTTTGTTTCAACAGTATTCCTCGTGCTATCTTTTTTAATGCAATAAGTAAATAGACTTATTCCATAATCAGCCATCCTGGCCGTCTAAGTACCAGTTAATGAATATTGATCACTGGGCATCAGCTGTGTATAAAATAAAGATCAAAGGTTATATGATCTGAGATCTCATCCAAGTTGGACCATTATATAGTTGTATGGTTGTACACCACTTGCATCCCCTCTAAGTCTTGTTTTTCTCATTTGTAAAACCTGGAGGATAGACTATATATGCCCTTTCTGGGGTGTTTTGTGAATAAGGCATTTTAATAGCTTGACGAAAGGTCAGTTATGAGCACCTAAGCTCTTCTAATTCTGAACATGAAACCTCTTGTTGGATGTAAAGTCTGAGGAAGCTTTCTTGGGTTTGGGAAGACTCAGGGTCAGCTGTGTTACTATATACCTCCAAATGAAGGAGCCAGTTTAAGGCTGGACCTTAAGTAATCAGGAGCCTTCTAAGGATATGGATTGTTCCTATGTTCTAGAACTCTAATTCATCTTGGAAGCCAACTGCTCAGTTGTGGTTTTGGAGAAAATACTAAAAGCTCCAAAAACAGCGTATCTTTTGCTCTAAATGTTGTTGGTGAAATTACTAACAAATTGTTTTTACTCCTCATTCTGGCTCTGGAAAATCTCCTCCCTAGGGACATTTTAACTACATCATATTTTCTGGTGACTTCCAAAGCAGTACACCTGACTAAACTCTTTAATTTTATCACTGTTTTGTCCCTCCTCCTTTGCATAATATGTAGATATTTATGATGTAACCAGTTTCCTGTATTAAATTCCCTTTGTTCAAAATATCTAGTGTGGTTTCTGTTTGTCAGCTAGACTGTGAATGGGATACCCTCTTTTCATACCACACAACAAATTTAGAATACTTTAAATCCAGTCTGCTTAACTACACTTAACTTATACGCCATTGTTGTCCATATTCTAGTTCTATCATTTTATCTTCAGTTCCACAAATTAGATGAAATTATTGTTTCATATAGTCATTGTTGGTTTATAATTACCCATATGTTTATCATTTTCTTTGTCTACCATTTCCTCATGCTTTTTAGACCTTCCTTCTAGAATTATTTTGTTTATTTTTCATCCTGAAGGTATACACTTTAAAAAGATACTTCCCTAGCTTTTCTTAACATAATATTTGTCTGCAGTGTTCTGCTTTTTTAATAAAATGGTGTAGATTTCCTTTGATTTGCTTAGGATTTGTTAGGTTTCCTGAATCTGAGATTATATATTTCATCAATTATGGGAAATTCTTAGCCCTTGTTTTTTATTTGAATATTGCATCTCCTATATACTCTGAACTCTTTCATTTTAGAACTCCAATTAGATGCATTGACAATTTCTTCAAATCCCCTCCATTTCTGCAATATTCTTTTTACCTGTGACCAGCTTGCTCTTTTTCACATATATTGTATTTCTAATTTCTGCTATATAATTTTTAATACTAGAAGTTCTGTTTTGTTAATATTTTACAGTCTCTTGTCCTGGTCATTCTTTTGATATCCTTTGTATTTAGTTTTACCTATTAGATACACTTTTTCACATGTGGTAGAAAATAATGATAATAAGTGAAATTTTTGCCACATTACAGTGTAGTGTTCTCACTAGTGGTGAATTTTTTTCTACCTGAGCTTTGTGATTTCTAATTGTGTGCACATTTTCACTGGAATTTTATCTGTGGGAATTCTTTTTAGTCTGGATTTAAAATGCATTTTTTTAAAAGAAGATTTGCATATTTTTGGTAAGATGCCTAGAAGCATTATCAACCTGAGGCCAATTAAAATAAATTTAAACTAACTTTTTGGTGGCCACATAGATGATATGATTTCCTGCATCAGGCCTATGTGAGAGCAGTAGGAATTTTTTTTTAGTGTTTATTTATTCTTGAGAGAGACAGAGCATGAGCAGGGAAAGGGCAGAGCGAGAGAGGGACACAGTCTAAAGCAGGCTCCAGGCTCCAAGCTGTCAGCACAGACGCAAGGCTCGAACTCATGAGCTGTGAGATCATGACCTGAGCCGAAGTCAGATGCTTAACCGACTGGGCCACACAAGCGCCCCGAGAGCAGTAGGAATTTTTAAAGAATATCCATTCTCCTTCCCCACAGTCATCCCAAGCCAAAGACAAGTCAGCAAATAATTCAGCCATTATGGATGGCACTTTTTGAGCTTTCTGTTTTTAGGTTTCTTCTGATCTGATTGCCCGCTTTATAGGATTACCTCACAGCCTTTTCTTGAGCTCTTATTAAAATCCAAGTTTTATTCCACCAGGATGATGAAAGCTTAGCAAGTCTCTTTTTATCAGAAAAGCAAAACCATTCTCAGAAAAATAAACCTACAGATGTCATACTTGTATCTGCAGTAGGATTGGGTCACATGCAACATGCACTGCCTTCTTCCTAACTCCCAACTGCAAGTGCGACTGAGAAATTTTGTTTTATTTCCCCCCCTTGCCTCTTGTTTTAAGCAAGAGAGAAGGAGATTGAAGATGGAGTATGAAGTTAGTCAATCTATAGAGTCAGGTACTTACAGATTGCAAATATTTTCTAACGTTTTAGCTTAAGGTGTTTCATAGCACTTTGAATTTTATAGGTAATTGTTATCCTTTTTTAACTTAATTTTGGTGACATTAGTTTCTTAAGATGTCCATTTAATTTTCAAATTTATTGACAAAATTTATAACATCTGTTATTCATTTAAAGTCCACATTTATCTATAGTAACATTCCCTCATTCATTGATAATATTGGTATGTTCTCCATTTTTCTTCTTTGATCACTTTTCTGAGATTTCCCATATTATCATTATGCCCCCTTCACACCTCCCCCCCCTCGCGCACGCACACACACACACACACACACACACACACACACACACACACACTTTACTAATCCTTTCTTTTGTGTATTTTATTTTGTTAATCTCTGCTCTGACCTTAATACTTCCTTTCTCCTGTTCTCTTTGGAATTACATGGATTTTTTTTTTTTTAACTAACTTGAGGGGTGCCTGGGTGGCTCAGTTGGTTAAGCCTCCGACTCTTGATTTTGGCTCAGGTCATGATCTCATGGTTCGTGATGAGTTCGAGCCCCACATCGGGCTCTGTGCTGACGATACACAGGGATCTCTCTCCCCCTCTCTCTCTGCCCCTACCCTGTTTGCTCTCTCTCTCTCAAAATAAATAAATAAACTGAAAAAAAAAAACCTAACTTGACAGATGCTTAGCATCTTAAATTTATTCTCTTTTCTAATATATGTGTTCAGGGCTTATGAATAATCCTCTCAGTATTGCTTAGTTACATCATAGAAGTTTCCATATGTAAATTTTTAAATTTATTTTCATTGATATATAATTTACATGTAACATTTTGTAAGTTTAAGGGATACAGCATGTTGGTTTGATACATTATATATTGTAATATTATTATCACCCTAGCATTAGCTGACACCTTTAGCAAGTCACATCATTATCATCTTTCATGTGGTGGGAACAATTAAAATCTAGTCTCTGCTGTGCATTGGATCTCCAGGACCTATTTACCAGTTCCACGTTTGTACCCTTAAAGACATGTCCTCAATTTTCACACCCTCCAGCATCTTGTAACCACCATTCTACTTTCTGTTTTGTCACATCTTGGCTTCTTTAGGTTCCATATAGAAGGGATAATATACATGTTATCTGTCTTACCCCATTCAGCATTATGTCCTCAAGGTCCATCCATGTTGTCATAAATAGCTGAATAATACATATTCCATTGTGTGTGTGTATAAATACAAACACACACACCCTGTGTCTTCTTTATCCATACTACTATTGATGGATCCTTAGGGGTTTTTTTTTTTCCCATATCTTGGCTATTGTGAGTATAATTTCCTTTAAATATATACCCAGGAGTGGGATTACTGAATCATATGGTAGTTCTATTTTTAATTTTTTGTGGAACCTTCATACTTTTTCATAATGGCTGTACCAATTTATATTCCCACCACCAGTGTACAAGGGTTCCTGTATCTCCATAGCGTTGAGGACACTCATTACCTGTTGTCTTCTTGATGATTGAATGCTTTCTTCCGGGGGACAAAAAAAAAAAATTCCTCAACCCACTTTTTAATCAGATTTTTCTCCTTTTTACTATTGCATTGTGTGGGTTCTTTATGTATTTTGGATATTAACCCTTTATTAGATAATTTGCAAACATTTTCTCCCATTCTGTATGTTGCTTTTCATTTTGTTAATTGTTTTTTGCTGTGCAGAAACTTTTTAGTTTGATGTGGATTGAAGTTATTTTTGCTTTTGTTGCTTGTGCTTTTGGTGTTATATCCAAAAAACTATTGTTATGGCTATTGTTGAGGGCTCTATCCTACATTTTCTTCTAAGAGTTTTATGGTATCAGGTCTTATGTTTAAGTCTTTGATTCTCTTTGGGTTACCAAGATTTGTCTGCCTATTACTGGATGCTAATGTGGATAGGATGGCTCCGAGGTCCTTTGGCCTATGATGCTAGATACCACAAATTCCACATAGATGGATGTGTAATTTATTGTTACAAAAGAAAGACAAAAAGGAGGAACATCTGTGACACCATGATGCCGATATCACCTAAGGTTTTTAATGAGTTTGAAATATTTTTTCTTTTTCTTTTTCTTTTTTTTCTTGAGAAAGAGACTGCACCTACAAGTAGGGGAGGGGCAGAGGCAGAGGGAAAGGGAGAGAGAGAATCTCAAGCAGGCTTCATGCTCAGTGTGGAGCCCCACATGGGACTTGATCCCACGACCATGAGGTAATGAACTGAGTCGAAATCAAGAGTTGGATACTTAACCAACTACACCATCCAGACACCCCTGAAATATTTTCTCATTTTCATTATGTCTTTGTGGTCTCATGAACTGGTTAAAAGTGCATTTCTTGGGGTACCTGGCTGCACACACACTCTCTTAAAAAAAGTGTGAGGGGTGCCTTGGGTGGCTCAGGCAGTTAAGCATCTGACTCTTGACTTTAGCTCAGGTCATGATTTCTGGGTTTGGGAGATCTAGCACCACGCCAGGCTCTACGTGGAGCCTCCTTGGGATTCTCTTTCCCCTTTTCTCTCTGCCCCTCTCCTGCTTGCATGTGGTCTCTCTCAAAAGTAAATAAATAATTTTTTAAAGTGTTGTTTCTTATTAAACATGAGGACTTCCCAGTTATCCTTTATTTATTGTTTTTTTTTTTTTAATTTTACTGTAGTGCCTTGTGCGGATACTTGTTTTATGTTCTGTGTGTGCCAAAAAAATAATGCACATTCTCCAGTTGTTGCGTGTTATCCTTAGTATGTTTATAGGTTAAGCATTTTGTTGTAGTGTTAAAATCTGCATCCTTACTGGATTTGTGTCTGCTTATTCTATTAATTACTAAAAACACTGTTGATATTTAATGGAATGTGAAATTGCTGTTTTCTTTTGAATTCTGTCAGTTTTACTTTCTTTTGTGTCCATGTTATTGAGCACCCACTAATTAGGATTGATTGGTCTTTATGATGAATTGAACCTTTTATCATTGTGAAATGACTTTCTTATCTCCAATTATTTTTGTGCCTGAAAAGTATCTTTTGTCTGTTGTAAATATAGTTTGGGGTTGGGATTATTGATTGAATATTTTTTTCTAGTCTTTTACTTTCAACTTTTCTGTATTACTATGTTTTAGATATGTCTCTTGTAAATAATACATATAGTTGAGTTTAATTTTACTCATTTTTACCTAGACAAATCTTTTTTTTTTTTTTAAATTTTTTTTTCAACGTTTATTTATTTTTTGGGACAGAGAGAGACAGAGCATGAACGGGGGAGGGGCAGAGGCAGAGGGAGACACAGAATTGGAAACAGGCTCCAGGCTCTGAGCCATCAGCCCAGAGCCTGACGCGGGGCTCGAACTCATGGACCGCGAGACCTTGACCTGGCTGAAGTCGGACGCTTAACCGACTGCGCCACCCAGGTGCCCCGACAAATCTTTTAATCAGTCTAAAGTCTTTATCTTTTACCTAGATCATTTGGTCCATTATATTTAAATAATTACTGATATATTTGGGTTTATATTTTGTGCTTTCAGTGTTTCTTCTTTCTTGCCATTTTTATAGTATTTTGAAACATGAGTCAATTATTTTGGAAATTTTAGTTAATTTAGACAGTACAAAATGCATTCTTATCAGAGACTGTAGTGTTAATCACTGTTCTTTCCCATCTCCATACAATTCAAAGGCCTTAGAATGCCTAGTTTTTTATTCTAGCCTCTTGAAACCTTTACATGACTTTATTATTGATTGATACATAGTGGTCATTTAAGGTTTCTCGCAGTAAACCATTTTCTGTGCTCTTCATTCCTTATTTTTCTTTTGATATACCTATTTCTAATCACTTTTAGAGTTTTCTTTTTAAGAGTTTATAGTTGTGACATTCTTTCCATCTTGGTAGTCTTTAATTTTTTCTTTATTCTTGAAAGGTATTTTCACTGAGTTTGCAGTATAAGCTTGATAATTGTATCTTGTAAGGAAACTGTCATTCTGTCTTCTTCTAGCTTTCATAACTATTTTTGAAAAGTCTGTTGTTAATCTATAGTATCTCCTTAAAAGTACCCTTTCCTTGGCTGCTCTTAAGATTTTCTCTTTGTCTTTGATTTTTTGAAGTTTTACCATGATGTGTCCATGTGTATTCTTTTCCTCTGTATATTTCTGTCTGAAGTTGATTGAATAGCTTGAATTTATGGATTGATATTTTTATAAGTTCTGAAAAATTTGTCATTATCTGTTCACATAATGTCTTTGAATCATTTTTCTTTTTTACTCCTGAAACACAGATTTAGATTTCTTTTTGCTCTCTGTGTCTTTTAATCTTTCATTTTGTATTCCCCCACCTCATTTTTAAACTTCCTTATTTTTCATGAGTAATCTGCTATTTTTCTATATCTAATTTGGTGTTAAACTCATCCATTAAAATAGCTAAGTATAAGTCCCAATACTGAAGGTGCTTGTAGTCTCAGAGGGAAAACAGACATGAAAATAGATTATTGTAACACTATATTACACACACACACACACACACACACACACACACACATATATGGGAAGAAGGTATGCTTTGAAAACATATTAAAAAGGGGATCAGATTGGGGGATGGTTAGCAAAGAAAAAAGTAATGCCTAAGCTGAGTTAACAATAGTATGGAGGAAGTCAAGTGCATTGCATTCTGGGATGATAGAGATTTTTTTTTTTTTTAAGTGAACATAGAGTTTGATGAAAAACAGTAATGGAAAGTTAACTTAGACCTAGTCAGCATACAGCCGTTAATGCCTAGCTCTGAAGGTGGGACTTTATTTGGAACCTCTCTGATTCTACTATGTAAACATTATATTAAAGCCTTCTTAGTGAATTTGTATAACATATAGTTGGTTGGTTTTTTTTAATTTTTTAATGCTTTTATTTATTTTTGAGAGAGAGCCCAACAGAGCGCAAGCAGGGGAGGGGCAGAGGGAGAGGGAGACACAGAATCCAAAGCAGGCTCCAGGCTCTGAGCTGTCTACTTAAGAATAGATTCAAGGGCGCCTGGGTGGCTCAGTTGGTGAAGCATCAGACTTCGGCTCAGGTCATCATGATCTCACAGCTTGTGAGTTTGAGCCCCGCATCGGGCTCTGTGCTGACAGCTCAGAGCCTGGAACCTGCTTTGGATTCTATGTATCTGTCTCTCTCTGCCCCTCCCCAGCCCTCTCTCTCAAAAATAAACATTTTATTTAAAAAAAAAAAAAAAAATTCAACATTTGCTGTTCTTAGAGTGGAAAAATAATTTCATCTTACAAAATTTTTAAAAATTGCCTTTTTTGAAAGAAGAGAACATTAATGGGGAATTCTAGTAAACGCTGTTTTGAAATGTGTTTTATTTTATTTTATTTTTTTTACATTTATTTATTTTTGATAGGCAGAGACAGAGCACAAGTGGGGGAAGGGCAGAGAGAGAAGGAGACACAGAATCCGAAGCAGGCTCCAGGCTCTGAGCTGTCAGCACAGAGCCTTATGCGGGGCCTGAACTCACAACTCATAAACCACGAGATCGTGACCTGAGCCGAAGTCGGACGTTCAACCAACTGAACCACCCAGGCGCCCCTGTTTTGAAATGTGTTTTATGTGAAGAAAAGTGTTTAGCAAATATACCGGCAACCATATGTTTTATAATGCTGTAATTTACCATAACCTGTAAAAAAGGAAACTGGAGAGAAGAAAAGTAGCTCATTAAAAGGAAAGATAGATCGGGGCGCCTGGGTGGTTCAGTTGGTTGAGCATCCAGCTCTTGGATTCTTGGTTTCAGCACAGGTCTTGATCTCGGGGTTTGTGCTGACAGTCTGGAGCCTACTTAGAATTCTCTCTGTCCCCTTCACTCTCCCCCACTCATGCTCACTCACTCTCCCTCAAAATAAATAAAAACTTAAAAAAAACAACAACAACAAAAAAAAACCAAAAGGAAAAACCAGGCTCTGTGCTGACAGCTCAGAGCGTGGAGCCTGCTTTGGATTCTGTTTCCCTCTCTCTCCTCCCCTCCCCTGCTCATGTTCTGTCTCTTTCTGTCTCTCAAAAATAAATAAATGTTAAAAATTTTTTTTTTTAAAAAGGGGCGCCCAGGTGGCTCATTCAGTTAAGCGTCCAACTTCGGCTCAGGTCATGAACTTGCAGTTTGTGAGTTCGAGCCCCACATCAGGCTCTGTGCTGAGAGCTCAGAGCCTGGAGCCTGCTTCGGATTCTGTGTCTCCCTCTCTCTCTGCTCCTCCCTTGCTCATGCTCTATCTCTCTGTCTCTCAAAAATAAATAAATGTTAAAAAAAAAATTTTTTTTTAAGAAAAAAGGAAAAATAGGTGAAATCTGAGGAGGACAGAAAAGTGTTTCTCTAACTTCTAAAGGAGTAAAAAAATGGGCTTTATAAAACAAGACCTATCTAAGGTTAAATTTCTGCCTTGGCATACACTTTTTGACTTCTGCAAATTACTTGAATTAAGTTTTGGTTGTTTTTATTTGTAAAGTGAGGTTATATTACAAAACTTTGTGAATTCCTTCGAAGATTAAATAAGCAGAAATACCAGCTACTTAACTGTGCCCTGACATGTAATTTTATTGAGTCCTAAACATTGGCCTAAGCACTGTACAGGCTTTATCTTCACAATAACCCCCAATTTGTGGCTGAGGAAACTGCAACACAGAGATGTAAATGTATGACCAGTAAGCAGTAGCCACAGGATTTTCACCCAGGCATTCGGACCTCCAGAGCCCAGACTCCTAATCATTATATTATTTCTCATGTTCTAATCCTTATTAAAACTGACAATACTTTTCTATAAAAATAGTGTTAGATATTATAATACTGTCACAAATTCATGGACTGTTAGAATCAATGGATCATTCACTGCCTTAGTACAACCTATTTTAATGTGCAATAATTTCTCATACAGCATCCTTTACAGATTATAATCTAGCTTCTGTATAAATGGCTCCAGAGACAAGGATTTTATTGCATTTTAATGGAACTATTTCATTGTTAAATAATTCAAAATGTAAAGAATTTCTTTATATTCTGTGATAAAATTTTTGCCCTCACTACCTTTACCCATTTGTTCTAATTCTCTTGCCCTAATTCTCTATAAGTGGACAGTTTCTTTCATAGACAGATATTTAACAAGAATCCTTTCTCTTTCTCATCCTAAACTAAATACCATCAACTATTTTACAGATAACACATTTCCACACTTTTCTCAACTGAGAGCCTTCTGTGAATGCATCCCAGTTCTTTTTTAAAATGTGCTTACTATAAATTAACTTTGTATGCCATATTTTATGTGGTTATGATTTCTTTCAAGAGTCGTTTATCATTTATGTTAAGAAAAGTTTAAAAAAACAAAGAAAACCTAATTATTCATGATCTGAATACACTCAACTGTTCAGTCATTACTAATGTGAATTTCATTTGTGGCCTCAACAGGAGATATGCTTATACTTCATACAATGAGTATGACTAGCTAATGTTTATTGAATATCATGCACCATGCCCTTTTCTAAGCTCTGTACATGTAACTTATTCAATCATAATAATCCTGTGAGCTTGATGCTATTTTTACTTTTTTAACAGTAAGGATAGTGAGGCACAGAGCTGTTAAGTAACTTACCTTCTATGACCTGGTTTGTACTGAATCTCAGTTCCAAAACTAAGATTCAAACCTGGGTACTCTTAACTACTATTATATATATGTGTGTGTATGTCTTAGTTTAGGCTGCTTCAACAAAATACCATAGATGGGGTGACTTAAAAAACAGACATTTGTTTTTCACAGTTCTCGAGGCTGGGAACAACTCAAAGTGCCAGCAGGGGCAAAGTTCTAGTTATGGCCCTCTGCCTGGTTTGTAGGCAACATCTTTTCTTTGCATCCTTACATGACCGAGAAAGAGCATCCTAATGATCTAATTACCTCCCAGAGGGCTCACCCCCAATACCATCACACTAGGGCTTCAACACATGCGTTTTTGGGGACACATAAATATTCTGTCCATAGCAATATGTTAAGTAGTTCTTTTGTGAACCTAATCTGAAAAGTTGTCTATACTTAATATCAGTTTTTTATAAGAATATGTCCTCTACAAAAACACCTTTTGGAGCAACTCATTTATAATGTAAGAAATTCAGTTACAGTAGAAACCTTTCTTGAATTTGAATCTCAGTTCAATAATTGTGCAACTTTGCCTATTTCCTGATGTGTAAAATGTGGATAATATCTGTCTCAAGTTATTTTAAATTTAAGATTAATATGCGTACATATATGTATTTGTGTGTGGGTAATTATACTGTCATATATGTAAGTATGCACACACGCAGAACCTAGCATAGTTGTTTACAATGTTTTTAAATGGCAAAAAAGCAGCTTAGCGCAGGAATTATTAAGGTAGACTTTGGTATGGAAGTAACTTACTAGATATATGACCTTGGGCCAGTTTCTTAACTACTCTGTACCCTAGTTTTTTTTTGTTATTTGTTTGTTTCTGAAATATGGGTGCAGTGCTCATTACAGGGCTATTTATGAGGATGGATGAGTTTATAGAGCACTTACATCAGGATGTACACTTTGTAACATAGTATATAAATGATAAAATTGTATCAGGACGTACACTTTGTAACATAGTATATAAATGATAAAATTGTATTTTATGTCGTTATTTAGGATAGCACCTGTATTTTTGCAAGTCAGTTAACAAATTATGTTGAAATGTTTTTAAACTAATGAATTTTTTGAAGGAATGTAAAGCCAAATATAAAACATACTCATTAAAATCAGTTGGTCACACCGTCTTTTATTGCAGAGGAGACATGGGAACCCTGAAGCACAAAGGTTAAGTAACTTGCAGTTTAGACAGTTTTCCAGTGGTTGCCAATACTTAGAACTAAATCAGGTCTAGTACTCTCGTCTTCTAGCTTATTTTTTTTATGACAAGAGACCGAGGGCAGATAAAACACAAAATAATGAACTTCAACATGATGAACTTTAGTATTCATGATGTATTATTAGTATTTCAGTGATAATGGATTATTCAAAATAATGAGAAGGTTCTAGCTGAAGTTTTTGTTTTTGTTTTAAAATAGAAGCACCACGTATGCTTTATGAGAAGCCATGGACTTGAATTTTTGGATATTCCCCCTACCAGCAGTGTGGTATTAGTCAGTATCTTTGAAACATTTTCCGTTGTGACTGAACATCCTCCTAATAGAAAACAAAATGTGAAGTCCTTTATATATGTGCTTAGATTATTACTATAAAGAATGCTGGCATTATATTTGAAGTATCCTTAGTTCTACTTAAAAAGAATTACTTTAGAGGAATTTGTATAATGTTTAAATGTGCTTTGCTCTCTAGTCAGGTAATGAGTAGAGATTTAGTTTAATTGTTGGATATTTTGAATAGATTAGTCAAATTAATTTAATTTAAACATAATAGTGTTGAGAAAACTTGGGGCGATGCTCTAATTCAGTTTCAGACTCAGTATATCCCTGGCAGATGATCCTGCAACGCTACTTGAACATTTTCTTGGCTTGTGGTCTTACATTATCTGTAAGTATAAAGAGATTCCATTTAGGTGACATTAAGCTCATCTCAAACCCTGTAATTCTTTATTCTTTGAGGATATTAACATTCATTTTTAAACAGCAATTTGTCCTAGTAATTTTGACATAACTATTTAATTTACAGATTGCCCAAGGACTCCAGATACCCCTAGCAGTGACCCTCGTTGTTCCACTAGCAATAATAGATTGATGGCTTTACAAAAACAATTGGATATAGAACTTAAAGTAAAACAAGGTGCAGAGAACATGATACAGATGTATTCAAATGGCTCTTCAAAGGTAAGTACTATAAATTATAAATGTAAACCTATACAGTCAATCCTCATGATTTGTAGGTTCCATATGTGTGAATTCACCCACCTGATAAAATTTATTTGTGACCCCAGCATCAGTACTTGCGGCACCTTCACAGTCATTCGTGAACGTGCACAGAGGGATGAAAAATGTGATTGTCTGATGTGCATGCTCACAGCTGAGGTCAAACAAGGTGCTCGGCCTTCTTCTGTAAGCTCTTACACTGTAAACAAGTATCCTTTTCACGGTCTGTGTAGTGCCACAGTTTGTGCATTTTTGTGCTTACTGTGCTTTTGCTGTTTAAACACTGTTTTTTGATTTCTAAGACCAATTTAGCCTCCAAACTTGAAAGTATTGACAATAAAATAGGTTGGAAACAAATAGTTTTTAAAATAATATTTTTAAAATTGCTTACTCCTACCAAAATCAATCAAGAAAAAATTTACTTATGTGAGTAAAGGACCATCCATATTTGCAACTTTTCTGTGAATCTGAAATTGTTCTAAGACAAAAAGTTTACTTCTAAAAATTTAGGCTCTAATGAGTTTTCTATCACTCTATCATGGGTTTTTAGGAAAGGACAGATGAAAAGACAGGACATTCTAGCAGTACTGATTGGACTAGACCTGTGAGTTCTTGGGGAATCTGGTATGGGCATGTAACTCCTCACTGAGAATCATTTTTATGGGGAACAGTTGTTACTAATGAGAATGTGTCCTTGTGCGGAGGTATAATGTAGAAGAGAAAATGTTGGGAACCACTGAACCAGATTATTGTAAAGGTTCTTTCCAATCTAAGGTTCTATAATTTTATAATTTCTAGAAAGTCTTAGAAAGGTGGACTTATTATAAAATCTACATTGGTATTCTTAACTATATTATTTTAAAGATCTTGCCTCTGAAAATTAATGTTTCTTTAATATTTATAGGTATTTCTTAAGTAATTTCAGAGTTAAAGTTATTTCTGTTTGGGGAGGTTTTTGTGTGTGTGTTTTCGTTTAAGAATTTAAAATTGGGGAGGAGCAGGGGTGGAATTTTTTACTTGGAGTTATGCACCCTACCTACTCACCCAAAGAAATCTGGGAAGATGCTGAAAAGAGAGAAATGTGCATATGTTAATAAGTAAGATTTTTTAAGCCTAGTAATTAAAATTAGATTATATGCCATATTTCAAATAAATTTTTATCTTTAGAGAAATGCAGTTTTTTCTATTTGATATATAATACATGATAGCACGTTGTTTTTTCTGTGTTTTTATTTTTAGTATTGACCTTTAGTTTTGAGCATTTTTCATTTTTATCAATTTGGACTTTTTTGTTTTAAGGCAGTAGTGTTCTTGGAGTTGTGAGTGCATGGGTATATTTAAATTTATCCAGCTACCACCCTCTAGAATAAGATTTTTAAATATACAGTTGATGGATTAGATTGAGATGTTTATGAGCCCTTTGAAGTTAAAGGAAAATGGAGTGTGTTTGAATGAATGGCTGAATGAGAAGGCCATAGGTTTCACTATTCTTAAAGTGGTCTGTAATTGCCCATTCCACCCCCAAATTGAACAGGTTTATGGACATATTAAAAGTAAAACAAATAGATAACTTATGATAAATACAGGTCCAAAACGAACAGAACTATGAGCATCCTGCTAAAACAAAAGATTATTTTCCAATAGCCTTTTATTTTTAATTAGGAGATTTGTTAATTAGGGAAGGGGTCAGGTGGAGGTCCAGAGCATATAACAGCTTCTGTAGTCTCTGACATAGACCTGCCAGTTATTTCTGTCTAGATTTGGTCTTAGCTGTTTTCCTTTCTCATCTTTAAACCTCTCAAAAGGTCAAAGTATATCTCTACAAGATTAGGGAAAATTGTAAATTGAAGTTATGTGGAATATTTAATTAATTTATTAAGGTCTTAACAGCTGGGCTCTGGAGTATGAATGTAATAAAATTATGCCTTATAATAGGTACTTAACAGGTAATATTCCACTTTCAAAAGCCCTACTGTCCAAAAAGGAGATATCACCTGTAAATAATTATATAATAGTGATTTGTCCAAGTTACTTTAGAAACAGTGGGTAAGGATCACTTAACTACCAGAAGAAATCATTAAAGTCTTAGCATGAGATTTTAAGGATGATTTGGAGTTTAAAAGGGAATTACTTTCTAGGGAAGATGATGGGTAAACCCAGCAGATAGAGTAAGGAACTGTTGAATAGGCTTATTCGAAGAAATAGAAGTGCTTTTGTATGGCTGTAGCAGAAACTCTTAACCTATTTCTTTCCCAACATATCTGAGGTAGGTAGAATATTAGCTCTAGCAGTCATTTTCAGTGGAAGGCCATGCCCTCTTGGGAAAACAAATTTCAATCTCCAGAAAAGCACATTTATTTTGGGGAAAAGTCTTTCAAGTGATTCCAACAAGACTTTTTTTCCTTTCACTGGTAGAGCTTTAAGTGAGTGAGGCGTAGTGAGAGGTGTAGCATAATTGAAAGACAAACTAGATTATAAAGTACTTTGGACAAAATTAAGCAGTTGAGATTCTATCTTATAAGATATATGGAGCTGCTGAAAGACTTCTAGACAGTAAATACATGATCAGATTTTAAGTTAAGAAAGTTCACATTCATCTTTCTCAGACTTGAAGAATTAATTAGAGAAGGGTCCAGTATATAGACAGCAAGTTTAAGTAGGCTTCTGTAGGGGTCCAGGTTAAACATGCTTCATTCCTCTTGTAACAGCAGTAAAAGCAAAGAAGACAGAATGAAGCTGTTTGGGTAGAATAAATATGTGGTGTCTGGCTATAAGGAAGAAAGCAGAGTCAAAGATGATTTTTAGATTGGTTATGTGGGCACATTGGTGGATGGTGGTGCCCTTCATAAGTATAGGTAATTCACAATGGGGAGCAAATTTAGGGACAGGGATAATGAATTTATTTTGGTGGTAAAAATCATCTTGAAGACTCTGGTTATTGAATTCTGTATGACAGAATTGCCACCCTAGTACACATTATAGCCAGAGTTGTCCTTTAAAAGCCAAGTCATGTATTTTCACACTCTTGGTTCAAAACCTTCCATTGGCTTTCTAGCATGCTTAGAACAAAATCCAGAGTCCTTATTGTGGCTCTGCGAGTTCATACATGATTTACCCTAGATACCTTCTGATCTTCTCTAAAACACTTTCATTCTCTCTCATTACAAGCTATATTGGCTTCTTTGCTATCTCTTGAACATACCAAGCACACTCTTACCTCAGAGGCCTTGCATTTACTGTGTCTCTACCTAGATTTCTCTTCTCCCAAATGCTTTCATCTCTCACTCCATTACAGTTTCTGGTAGATGCTAACACTTCAGTGAGCTCTTTACTACTATCCTATGTAAAATAGCAGTCCTTTGGGGGCACCTGGGTGGCTCAGTTGGTTAAGGTCAGACTTGATTTCAGCTCAGGTCATGATCTCACAGTTGTGAGATCAAGTCAAACATCAGACTCTGCACTGTGCGTGGAGCTTAAGATTCTCTCTCTTCCTTCTGCCTCTCTCTCTCTCTGTCTCTGTCTCTAAAAAAATATATATATATATATGCATATATATATGCATATATATATATGCATATATATATATGCATATATATATATGCATATATATATATATGTATATATATATATGCATATATATATATGCATATATATATATATGGCAGCCTCCATCTCTCCTATCTCTTTCCCTGCTTTACTACTACCATAGTTTACATCTTTATAATCTTTATCAACATTAAAATGTAAATTTCATGACTCTAACCCCATTGGTTTTCAGAATAATATGAGGGCTTTGATAAGACATGTTGAAGAGATGTTTTCCACTGATGTTTTCAGACGGCAAATGAACTATTTATTAAAATATGGGGTTCTTTTTAACCTTTTAAAATGTATCCAGGTATTTTCAGACCTTTTTCTCATTTGAAAATACCTGACCATATATCCAGGCCTCACTCCCCTAAGTGTCCAGTCTTGATATAGTCCAGACTCATCTGTATTAACAGCCCATAAAACCTTTCTGGATTCCCTCAGTGAAAATTGATCCCATCTTCCTTTGAATTTACTTTGACTACTTTAAACATTCTGATACATACAATAATTATCTGTATCTGTTCAATTAAACTATAGGTTTTATAGGGTACCATCCTGATTAATCTTTGTATTTTCACTGGATGTAACATTTAGTACATGCAAAATAAGCCATCAATATGTGATGGAAAAATAAGGATAATTATTGGTTTACCTATTTCTGAAATCTGTGTGGTGGAGTGTATTTGTTATAATGTCCCACTATGACATGCAAAACAATATTTGTTTTATAAAATAAATTATATAATTTGAAAATATTACAAATTTTTTAGCTTATGATTAAAATATATTATACATTTGAAATATAACTATCAGACATTATAGAGTGCTAATTACTAATATAAACCATGTAACATTGTTCTTTTTAGTTCAAAATTAGCCAGATATTGGCATTTTCATATGATTCAACCTAACAAACATAAAAATCTTTCCAAAGCCTTAATTAACATAAAAGCCAGTATTTCTCTAATGCCTAAACCAATTCTTATACTTTGGACCTACCTTGTCTCTTGCCTTGAATATATATTAGGTGCTCAGTAAAAATCCATTGAATGCCTAGAAGCATAAAACTGACATTAAAAATTTATTGAATGCTGGAAAGCATAAGACTGACGTGTAGTAACTATAAATCGCCTGTGACAGGTAATATCCAGTGTCAGTTTTAAAAGCCTTCATCATACTTTGACATCTGTGCACATCTTCCAAAAGTCTGGGAAAATTCAATTACTTTTAAAATGAACTAAAAATGCTCTTCTTTACATGTTGAATTGAAATAGTTAAAGTATTTCCAAAGAAGTAAACGACTTCTGTCTTCTCATATACTGATTAAATAATAAAAGGAGTAGCTCAATTGAAAAGCATAGCATTAAATAGTTTGTTAATAGTTATTCATTTATATTAGGATTTCATTGAAATAAGATAATCATTTTTATTGCTCTAAAAGGGGACATTTTTAATGCCAATCATGTGCTAGGCAATATGATTTTAGTTTTATCTAGTGCTTACAAAAGCTTCATATTTTAAAGAATGGTATCCCCATTTGTGTAATTTATGCAAGAAACCTAAATCTTGCAGAAGATAGGTTAACAAGCCCAGGTTTAAAAGTACAGTACGATTTGGGGCCCAGTCTATCTGATTGCAAAACATATTTACCCCACTAAATTAGGAGCTTTGGAATACTAAGTTTTTTTCTTACTCCAATAAGTTCTCAAAGGAATAGAAAAGCTGTTTCAAATCTTCAGTTTTTCTGATGTACTTAATAGTGGAAAGGAGGAGGAATTAAAATAAAAGTATTTTCATTTTAAATTTGAAGGGTGAATAGGTATATTCATAAAAGCATATAATTAGTCATAGCCAAGCAGCACACTCAAGCAAGTATCTTTAATGGTAAAGCATAATTAACAAATGCAGTGTGTGTGTGTGCGTGTGTGTATGTGTGTACACTTCATGGTGTAAAATGATATTTAAGAGACTTAGTAGATTATTTGGTTCAACTCCTTGGTGTGAAATCTAAATATTTAATAAAGAATGAAATCTGACTAGAGGTCTTTCTTAAATTGACTGGCCTTAGGAGCAGGAAAGAAATGGAAGAAGAATTCATAAATTTGCAAATTCTTTTTCTCCCACTGTATATTAACCTTGTTTGGTGTTTAACATAAAATATGTTCACTTTCTTTTTTTTCCCTTATATAATAGCAATATTATCTTTCCCACCCCACATCTCCTTCCTCCTCTTTTATTCAGTGTCATAATAGACTCTGTGTGTGTGTTTCTTTTGAAATGATGCTGCACAGCTGATGCTTGTCTCTTAGCTTCTAGTCTTGAACTCTTCTAGAGAATATAGATTGATTGTATCCTATTTTATTTGCAAATCAGTACTGACTGCCATAGTGATAAAACTAGAGATGCTTAAATAGTAAGCAACAATTGGCTTTTCTTTTGAATAAGTACTTTCTAACTTGATGCATAGTTTTATCATTTTTTTGTGGATTGAAGCCTACTAGACTTTGACAATTAATATAACAATCTAAGCAGCAGATGGTTTTAATTTCTGTTACTTGTTGCATATGAAACTTTTGGGAAAAAATGCTGTATTAGTTTTCTATGGTTGCTGCAACAAATTATCATAAATTTAGTAGCTTAATACAAATTTATTATTTTACAATTTTGTAATTGAAAAGTCTCAAACGGATGTCACTGAGCTGAAATCAAGGCATGGGCAGAGCTGCATTCCCTTCTGAAGGATGAAGAAGAGAATTTGTTTCTTTGTTCTTTCTAGCATCTAGAGGCTGCCCACATTCCTTGGCTTATGGCCTTCTTCTCTGTCTTTGAAGCCAAAAACAGTGGGTCCATTTCTTCTCATATTACTCTGCCCTCCTCTTCTGCCTTTCTCTTCCACATTTAAGGAGACTTATAATTACTTTGGGCCCAACTGGAAATAATCTCTACATTTTAAGGTTGAATGATTAACAACCTTAATTCCATCTGCAATTTTAATTTCCCTTTGCTATGTAACATTCGTAAGGTTCTGGGATTAGGACATGGACATCTTTGGGTGGATCATTATTTAGCAGACCACAATTCCTAAAATGGTAAGTTTTTTGTTACTCTTTGTCAGTAACAGTCATTGTTGTTAGAATTAAACTGGTATGACAGTAACATTATTTCACTTAATTCTGGACCTTTCTTGAAGTTTTAAGAGATAACAGAAGTTTATTCACTATAATTTCCTCCTTTGCTTTATTGAGAATGTCTTGTCTTTTTTTTGACATTCAAGAGTGTCAAGGGACCTTTCTTATTATCTCACCAGTGTTGACAAATGCTATTTCCTGTTTCCTTTATCAAATTTAAGGGAACACAAATACCATCTATGATTAGTTACTTTAAAAATTTCCCTACATATATGAAGCTTCATAAGAATTTAACTGTAATGTTATGAGAGAGGAAGAGATTTTCTAAAATATTTAGGTTTAGTCACTGAGGTGTCTGTCACATGCAATGCTTCTGAGAATTATTGAACATAGTGTGAAAAAATCCTTTATATTTTGTGTAAAGCAGAGAAAATTACAAATGTGAATTTGGAATTCTTTAAAACAGTAATAAGATTTACTTGCTTTCTCACAAATTGTCTTAACTAAATGAAGTTGTTTTTCTCACTTATAGCCGTTTCGTTGTATCTATTATAACGCTTACAGTGTGCTCTTTTAACTCTGTTTTTCACTTGCTAATAATCGTTTTATCTTATTTAGAAGCTGTGAAAATGTTCTGTTTGTCTTTTCACATGCTTACCTTTTCAAACTTATTTTAATAGGATCGGAAACTCCATGGCACAGCTCAGCAGCTGCTCCAGGACAGCAAGACAAAAATAGAAGTGATACGAATGCAGATTCTTCAGGCAGTCCAGACCAATGAATTGGCTTTTGATAATGGTGATGGAATAGAGATAAATTGTCATGCTTATTATTATGGGCTTATAGTGCTTAATAAATATCATGTAGTAAAGAAGCAGTGGTTCAGAATTAAGGAGGAGGAGGCCTTATGTCTTTGAGTTTTGGTGGCTAAAATGGAAGGCTCGTTATTTCAACATTGTATCTATTAAGTATTACTTCAGTGTTTATTTACTTAACTAATTTTTCTCTTACATTGTAAGAATTCATTTCTTTTTCATGAGTTTTAATCACTGTATATGAAAATACCAAATAAATGCTTCAATTGCATTTTTTTTCTCCCCCCTCTAGCAAAACCTGTCATAAGTCCTCTTGAACTTCGGATGGAAGAATTAAGGCATCATTTTAGGATAGAATTTGCAGTAGCGGAAGGTGCAAAGAATGTAATGAAATTACTTGGCTCAGGAAAAGTAACAGACAGAAAAGCACTTTCAGAAGTAATTTTAAATAAATATTTTAACTTAATAAATACATTTTTCAAAGAATGTAATTATTTAAATGACAACAATTGTCTTTTCCCTTTTCAAGGCCCAAGCAAGATTTAATGAATCAAGTCAGAAGTTGGACCTTTTAAAGTATTCATTAGAGCAAAGATTAAATGAACTCCCCAAGAATCACCCCAAAAGCAGTATTATCATTGAGGAGCTTTCACTTGTTGCATCACCAACACTAAGTCCACGTCAAAGTATGATATCTACACAGAACCAATATAGTACACTGTCCAAACCAGCAGCACTAACAGGTAGGTTGCATACATCTCCTAATGGTTTTGGGTGCACTTTTTTTGTGTGTACGTCGGGTCCTGGTTTAATAAATGAATAAAAAGTATGAGTACTTTTAAGAAGTATGCACAGATGTTTAAAATACTGTGATAAGATACACATAACATAAACTTTATTATTTTAGCCATTTAAAAATATACAATTCAGAAGTATTTACTATATTTATGGTGTTGCAAAACTATCACCATCATGTAGTTCCAGAACATTTTCATCATCCCAAAAGGAAACCCCGTACCCATTAAGTAGTTACTCCCCATTCCCACAGCTTCTGGCAGCCACTGTTGGTTTTCTGTCTCCGTAGATTTGTCTATTCTAGATATTTCCTATAAATGGAAGTATATAATTTTTGGTCTCTGTGTCTGGCTTCTTTCACTTAGTGTACTGTTCTCAAGGTTTGTCCTTGTAGAATATATCAGTACTTCATTCCTTTTTATGGTAAATAGTTCTCAATTATATGTGGGTATATACCAAGTTTTGTTTATCCATTTATTAATTGATGGACATTTGGGTTGTTTCCACCTTATGACTATTGTGAATAGTGTTGTTATGAACATTTTTGTTCAGGTTTTTGTCTGAACACCTGTTTTCATTTATTTTGGGTGTATACCTAGGAATGTAAGTACCAGGTCATGTGGTAATTTTATGTTCATATTTTTGAGGCGTGGTCACCTATTTGCCACAGTGGCTGCAGCATCATTTTATGTTCTTAAGAGCACACATCCTTACCCAACACTTGATATTTTCCTTTTCTTTTTTTTTTTTTTTTATTATTGCCATTCTAGTAGGTCCATTACTGAAAGTCAGTTAGTGAAGTCTCAGTTATTTTTTGTGCCTATTTCTCCTTTTAATTATGTAAATGTTTGCTTCATGTATTTTTGGGGCTCTGCTGTGAAGTGCACTTATGTTTATAATTTTTATATCTTCTTGATGGATTGACTCTTCTATCAAAATATAATGTCCTGTTTTATCTCCTGTAAGAATCTTGAATTGAAGGTCTGTTTTGTCTGATATTAGTGTAGCTCCCTCAACTGTCTTTTCCTTATTACTATTTGCACTGAATATCTTTCTCTGCCCTTTCACTTTTTTTTCCTTTTCAGCTCTTTAAAAATGTGATTTCATCTTCTTGTTTCTATTTTCCTATTATAAAAAGCTGTAATTTTTTTATCAGTGTATCTCTTCATGCAATGTTCTTTATTACCCATTGGCTTCAAATAACACTTTTCTTTTTTTTTTTTTTTTCTCTCTGCTCCTATGACTGGGTGCTTTTAATTTACCTGTCTTTAAGTTTGCCAGTTCTTCTGCCTGCTCAAATCTATTGCAATTTTCTAGTAAATTTTAAAAATTTTAGTATTGTGCTTTCATTTGGTTCTTATTGATAAATTCTATGTCTTCATTAATATTCTCTATTTGTTAAAACACCATTCTCCTTTCTTTCGTTTGGTTTTGGTTTTGGTTTTGGTTTTGTTCTTGTTTTGTTTTGTAGGTCCTTGACAATATGTAAGACAGTTGATGTGAAGTCCTTGTCTAATAGATTCAGTGTCTTGGCTTCATCAGTTTCTATTAATTTCTGCCTTTCTTGTCAATTAGCTGTACTCTTTTTTTTTTTTTTTTAATTTATTTTTGAGAGAGACAGAGACAGAATGCAAGCAGGGAAGGGTAGAGAGAGTGAAGGGGAGACACAGAATCCAAAACAGGCTCCAGGCTCTGAGCTGTCAGCACAGAGCCCGACGTGGGGCTCGAACTCACGGACCGTGAGATCATGACCTGAGCCAAAGTCGGACGCTTAACCGACTGAGCTACCCAGGCACCCCAGCCATACTCCTTATTTTCCAGGTTGCATCTTAATTTTTTTTTTTAATTTTTTTTTCAACGTTTATTTATTTTTGGGACAGAGAGAGACAGAGCATGAACGGGGGAGGGGCAGAGAGAGAGGGAGACACAGAATCGGAAACAGGCTCCAGGCTCTGAGCCAGCAGCCCAGAGCCCGACACGGGGCTCGAACTCCCGGACCGCGAGATCGTGACCTGGCTGAAGTCGGACGCTTAACCGACTGCGCCACCCAGGCGCCCCTTAATTTTTGATTGAAAACTGGATGTTGTGAATATTATAATGTGTAACTCTGGAAGACACTCCCTTTCTCTAGAATTTCTTGTTGTTTGTGTGGGATATAGTTTTTTAGGGGCTTTTATAAATGATTTTGTAAACACTGTAGTTGTTGTCATGTATGGTCACTGAAGTCTTTATTAAGACTAGTGGTCAGCTAGTATTTTAACAGACATTTCTTTTCATGCATGCAGGCAGAAAGAAAAAAAATTGCCTGTCTTTGTAGCTGGGCTCTGTGTTTGTGTGTTGGGGGCATACCCCCAACAGTCACCCAGGCATCTTACAACTCTGCCTTTGCTGGCACAAAACTTGAAGATCAGCCAGGTGTGAGAACTTAGGACTTTCTCAGGCCTTTTCTGAGGATGCCTCCTTTTCTCTCTAGCCTTCTAGTTTCTCAGTGGAAATACTGCAAAGCCCTTATTCCCCAAAACATCCCACTCCCTATGTTCTCCTCCAAGACTCTTTGGGATATCTTGTTTGTCCCAATTGATATCTTTTGCCTCAGGTTGCAATGACTGGTTTGTTTGCCTTTAAATGCCTTCCACTTAGCTATTTCTCTGCCCTTAGAGATTTCCTAGTAAGGCAAAAAACAATTTTTTTTTAAGGCACACTTTTGTGTTAGTTCATCAGAGAGCCCTCAGTTCATTCAAACCAGGCAACCACACTTCCTTGAGAATGAGGTCTTCTTTTCCAACTGCTGTCTTGAAAATTATCAACAAACCATGTGGGTAGAAGGAAGATGAGGCAAGGCTAAGTTAAAGTGCTACAGAGTCTCCTATTGAGTACTTACTGTGTTTTTGTTAAGTAAGCATTTGCTTGGTTGCAGTAAACCTTTGACTATCTTCCACATTTCTCATACACTTGATTCTAACAGTTTTTGCTAATTTTTGGTTCTTTTGTTTGTTTCCTGTGTTTCTGTGGAGAAATTGCTTTAGGACCTTGTTGCCCCACAATTTTCTCTATCAGCTACAAAGGTTTTTATGGTCCATGTGATTATGACATTTTTGTTACATTGACTTCTCACCCCTGGAAATTCTTAAATTACCATATGAATGTGAATGTCAACAAGGGCTTTACTTTAATAATGTCATTGAGTATTTTGAAGATGTGAAAGTGTTCTTCAGAATTGCATAGCATGCTATCACATTCTGGTAGCTTTGGGTATCATTAATCAGTTTTATGTCAGACTTCTATATTAAAACTTGAAGGACAAATTTATAGTTAAACTGTGCTGTTGCCACTAATAGGATCAGTCTAAACCTGCAGTTACCAAATTGAGTTTCTAAATCTGAGGTATCCTGGGATGCCAGAATGAATAAACAGAGTACAACAGGATATTTTAACTTTTTTGAGGGAAGCCCTCAAAGTAAAGTGTTACTTCACGTCCTACAGTCACCATTTAAATTACTAGCTCAAAGTAGTTCTAGTTTTAGCAGGAGATGGTGCTTTGAGTGAAGTCATAAATGTTGATGAAACAGGGTTTTCCTGCATTGCTGTGATATAATAAATACCATGTGAAAAATCAACATGGAGTAGAAAAGAAGGTGGCGGTTTCCAGTGTAATTCCAGAGTTTGAGAGGTTGTACAGTGCTCAGTGTAAACATCCCATTAGGAAATAACTATGGTTATTTACGAATGAAATAAGATTACCTTTTCTTTCAAGTTATGTGTATTGTTTTTATAGTTATTAATTGATTACAATATTCTATGAAACAGAACTGTTAGGTATATCTTTCAGACTAGGAGCACAGTAAAAAAATTGGTACACTAGGGTACCATGAAACAAGAAAGCTTGGGAATCTTTGGTCAGAATGCTCCATTTTATTTTAAAAGTTTTAAATATTTATTAAAGTGTTTATCATTCTAGTCACATCTTCTGTAAGTCCTATTATGAATTTTCTATCACAGTTAAACTGGTTTGTGCACAGTCCCTGTTTAATATCTGCCTTGTTATCCATCTTCTTACTGTATTTTTTAAAACCAAAACTGGAATATAGACCTGTGAAGAACAAAGACTTTGTTGTCTGCCTACATGTAATTCTAGCCCCTAGCACAGGATATTTATAGTTTCAGGGGAAACTTGGTAAAGATTATTTGACAATAAGGAAGGAACTGCACTTAAGTTTTGCCATTGTATGAATCAGCTGAATGCATTAATAATATTTTAGAATTTTTGAATGATTCATTGATTAAAATATGGTTGTCAAATATTTGGAAATCAACAATATTTCTAGAAAAGTAATAAAGCCATGTTTTAGAAAACATCTAATACAGCTGGAATTTTTTTCCCTTTCTATTCTTGTTGACTTCTCTCCCCAACTCTAACCTCTTCCATTCTCTTTTCCTGTTCTTCATTGCCTTACTGAACTTTATTCAAAGTGATGTAAATTGTCAGCATAAAGGGAAGTATCTTATAGTTCTTAAGACATTTTGGGGTTTTTTTTAAATTTTTTTTATGTTTATTTTTGAGAGAGAGAGACAGAGTGCGAGCAGGTGAGGGGCAGAGAGAGAGGGAGACACAGAATCCGAAGCAGGCTCCCCAGGCTATGAGATGTCAGCACAGAGCCTGACACGGGACTCAAACTCACAAACCGCGAGATCATGACCTGAGTCGAAGTCAGACACTTAACCGACTGAGCCACCCAGACACCCCAAGACATTTTGGTTTTTAAAAATACTATTTTAAATTCCTACTGAACCTTTTAATGAATTAATGTTGAACCTTAAGGTAAAGACAGAGTAACTAGAAAGAGAAATACTATTGGTCTTAATAAAGGATTATACACAATGAAGAATTATATTGGATAAGTAGTAGGAATATTTACCCTCCTGAGTTTTTCACTACATGCTATTTGTGGTTTGTCTCATTTATATTCTGATTTCTTTTGTGGTTGTATGAATAAAAATTTAAATTTGCAAATTTGGTGCTACTTTGAACTAAGGTATAATTGAATTTTTGGTCCACATTTTGAGACTTTTACTTGTTTTTATGAAAGAAGATACCTTCATTACTCAGTTGTACCAAGATGAAATACTGAATTAGTAAAATGGATATAAAATAGTTTTTTCAGAACATTAAAAAAAAAACATTTCCTTGTTCTAATGGAATTCATAGCTACTGCTTATGAATACAGACATTTACTTCTTGGATTGCTTGTTTTAAAAATTTCATATTGTGGGTTATAAAAGTAAAATATTTTAAAGTATTTCTAATATGGTTACACACAATTGCAACTGTGTCACCTCATAAAGGAAAGAAACTTCTAGATGCTTACTAAAGTTCTTAAATCCCTCCAGGTTTCTTTTTCCTAAATGAAAGCAGGTGCTGAGCATTGTCATCTCCTAATATATTGAAATTACTAAAATATTTAATAAGCTACCAGGGTTTGAAGTAGTGACCAGATGTTTTCAGTTTCCCCAGGATGACTTTTACAGCTAAACATTTACAATGGAAATGAGCTAAGTTTGCCAGTTTAACAACAAAAAAGGAAATAAAACACACAAACACAACAAGTTGTTTCTTTTGAATTAAAATTAAAATAATATCTATTTAATCTGTTTTAACACTTTATAGTTACAGAATATTTCCATAGCCTAACGAACATAAAAATTGAAGCTTCCCCTCCAACTTTAGTAACTTTATTGAGACATAATTTATATACCATAGAATTCACACACTTGAAGAATACAGTTTTAGGGCACCTGGGTGGCTCAGTCGGTTAAGCATCCGACTTCAGCCCAGGTCATGATCTCACAGTTCGTGGGTTCGAGCCCCTCGTCGGGCTCTGTGCTGACAGCTCAGAGCCTGGAGCCTGCTTCTGATTCTGTGTCTCCTTCTCTCTCTGCTCCTCCCCCATTCATGCTGTCTCTCAAAAATAAATAAAAGTTAAAAAAAAAATTTTTTTGTTAAGAATATAGTTTTAGAACTTTAAAAGAATGTTTTAATGTTTATTTTTGAGAGGGGCATAGAAACAGAGTACGAGTGGGGGAGGGGCAGAGACAACTGAATGACCCAGGAGCCCCTAGTTTTAGGATTTTTAGGAAATGTATATAGTTGTGCCACCATCATCAGCATTCAGTTTTATTTGAAGTGTATAACTTGAAGATTTTTGTCATAAATTTTGTTGTGAAACCATAACAACAATCAAGATAATTAATATATCCATCATCCCAAAAGTGACCTTGTGTGCCTCTGTGTAATCCCTCTTTCCTGCTCTTCTCATGCTCTCCTTACCCACATCTGACTCCAGGCAATCACTGACCTATTTCTGTCACTTGCTATTAGTTTACATTTTGTAGAATTTTCTATAGGTGGAATCATTTAGTATATACTGTTTTCTTTGGGAAGAGAAGGATTTCTGACCTTTTTCACTCTGAATAGCTATTTTAATATTCATCTATGTTGTGTCTATCAGTAGTTCCTTTCTGTTATTAATAGTATTCAGTTGTATGGATAGTCCATAATTTGTTTATCCATTCACCTGCAACTGATATTTGAGTTGTTTCCACTTTGTATTTCTTCCAAATATAGCTACTAATAACATCCTTATGCAGTTTTTGTGTAAATGTAGATTTCATTTGGGTAAATACTTAGGAATGATATGGCTGGATCATGGTAGTCTACTGAAAATGGATTCTTTACCCATTTTTAAATCTGAAAAGTCTTCATTTTTGAAAGATATTTTCAGTGGGTCTAGAATTCTAAGTTCACAGTTTATTTGCTTGTTCATTTTCTCAGTACATTAAAATTGTTGCTTATGTGTCTTGCTTTCATTGTTTCTTATGAGAAATCCACTGTGATCCTAATCTTTGTATATCTTTTTTCCTCTGGCTGTTTTTAATATTTTCTCTGTATTACTTGTTTTGAGAAATTTTATTATCGTGTGCTTTCATGTGATTAACTTATTGCTCTTTTGCTTGGTGTTTTTGAAATTCTTGGATACTTACTGGGTTTATAGTTTTCATCAAATTTGGAAGTTTTTCAGCCATTATTTTTTCAAATATATTTCTGTCCCAATTGTCTCTGCTCTTCATCAGGGACTTAGTTGTACACATACTGGGCCACTTGAAGTTAAACTTAGTTTATATATGCACTGTTTTTTTTGTGTTGTTGTTGTTGTGTTTTTTACCCCTCAAGTCTTTCCTTTCTCTTATTTTTTTTTTTACCATTTCTACTGCTTTAGCTTCAAGTTCACTAGCCTTTTCTTTTGCAATGTATAATCTGCCACTAATCTCATCCCAGTATATTTTTCCTAAAGTCTCTAACATGGTAGTTTAATATCTGGGATTTTGTTTGGGGTCTTTTTGATTTCTTGCATGTCTCTATTCAAGTTTTTGAACAGATGGACTATAATTATGATCACTGTGTGAATGTGTTCATGTCAGTTTTGGATTGATTTTCATTTGATTTCTTTTTTTCTTACTATGTTTCTTACTTTTCTGTTTATCTGTTTTCCTGGTATAATAGTCAGAATTTCAAGAATGACCCTTGGAACCCCTGTCCTGTGAATACGATGAGACATCATTCCTGTGATAATACTATGTTATATGGAAAAGGGGATTTTGCCTGTGTGACTAAGGTTATTAATCAGTTGGCTTTGAGTTAATATAAAGGGCAGTTATCTGGGCTGGTGTAATATGATCACATGAACCCCCTAAAAGCAGAGAATTTTCTCTGGCCAGTGGCAGAAGGGGAAGAATAATCTGAATCATGAAAAAGATTGTATGTGCCATTGCTGGCTTGAAGATAGAGGGAGCCAGCATGTAGTGAGGAATTCACATGGCCTTTAGAACTTGAAAACAACCCTTGGCCATCAGCTAGCAAGGAAATAGGGACCCCAATCCTATGTCTGCTAGAAACTGGAGGCTGCCAACAACCTGAATGATCTTGGAAGCAGATTCTTCAAATCTTCCAGATAAGAGCCCAGCCTGGCAGATATGAGGATTTCAGCCTTGTGAGATTTCTAACAGAGAGTACAGACAACTCACCCAGACTCTGACCTACAGAACTGTAAGATAATAAATGGGTGTTGTTCTAGGCCACTAAATTTGTGGTAATTGGTAATCCAGCAACAGAAAACAAATATGCCTGGTACTCTCTGATTAGATTGCTAGACATTGTGAGTTTTAGCTTTTGGGTGCTGGATATTTTTGTATTCCTATAAATATTCTTGAGCTTTGTTCTAGGTCACAGTTAAGTTACCTGTATTGCTTTTCAGCAATACCTGTATTGATTTTAAATACCGGGTATTGCTTTTAAGATTTGTTATACAGACCAGAACATCATTTAACATAGGAGTAATTATTCTCTACTACTGGGGCAAGACTGAAGATTAGGGGAACCCTCTGCACATCTTAGTTCTGTCTCTGGACAGCTGTTGTCTATCTTTTACTCTGCCTGTGAATTCTAGCCACCTTGATCAGTTCTGTGTCATACTCTCCGGTCCGTTTCCTTCACACAGGTAGTCCACTTGGTTGCACCTGAGTTTCCCCTCCCTGCACTATGTCCTAGGTATATTCCAGGCAGTAAACTCAAGCAGTCTTAGGGTTCATCTCATTTGTTTGCCATCTCTTGGGGATCAGTGTTCTTCATTTCCTGACCTCCAATGTCTTTAACACTTTTTTAATGTATTTTGTTTGATTTTTTTTTTTTTAAGAGTTAGGTATAAATCCAGGCCTTTTTACTTTCGAGTTCAGCTTTAATTATTTAAGTTCATTGGGACCAGGAAATATCCCTAAATGTTATATAGGAGTACTTAAATAACTCCTAAAATGTTATTCTCTGTGCATTATCTAAAATTTTAATACTATAGCACCATTTCTAACTTCTAGTATACTAAATCTAGCCCAACTGATGACAAACCGTATCTTTAGATATCCTTAAAGTTACTCATTTTCATTTGAACACCTTCAGTATTTATTTGCCTAAGGAAATCAGAATTATGCTTAGATAATTATAGTCAATTATTTGACTCATTACACTATTAGAAAGTTAATATTATTTTGCATCTCAAATAGAACAGGAAACCCACTTATTTATACAAAAAAACCCTGTAAAGTCTTTTTCTGTATTAACTACGTAACTATTAAACATGGCTAGCTGCTTTTCATGTAGTCAGATTTCCTTGTTTCTAATTTCTGTATGTTTATGTTGATATTTGGCTTTGTTTTCCTTCCCACATGGTCTGTCCACATAATTTTGTAATTCTTCCATGTAATTATATAAATGAGTATTCAGACATAGAAGAAGTTTATGTAACCTCTTTTAGAACAAGTTTTTGGACAGCTATTGGAAGGTGCTGTTCTTTCCATAAAATTTCTTACAGTTTTATTAAGAATTTTCAATAGGTTTCTCTAATTAAAACAGGAAGGATGATTAGTTACCTCACAGATCCTCTGGGAGAAGAGGTTTTGTTATTTTAGCAGATCTCTCCCCATCCTTTCTGAATAGTAACAAAGACATAGTTCTATATGTTAAAAATTGATGTTCTTATTTGATATTTGTTCATGCTGATAGGTACTTTGGAAGTTCGTCTTATGGGCTGTCAAGATATTCTAGAGAATGTCCCTGGACGGTCAAAAGCAACATCGGTTGCACTACCTGGTTGGAGTCCAAGTGAAACCAGATCATCTTTCATGAGCAGAACAAGTAAAAGTAAAAGTGGAAGTAGTCGAAATCTCCTAAAAACCGACGACTTGTCCAGTTCAGTAACCAAATTTTTAAAAAAATCATATAACAAATTAAAGGGCCTATACAAAGAACTTAACAATGCAGCAGCTAGCAATGGGAAAGAGCCAAAGTTGAACAAAAAGCTTTGTGTTCTGACTTCTATAATTTAACTTTAAAATATCGAAAGCTATACTGACAGTTAGAAAACTGAACGACACGTAACATTAATTCTTTTGGGAGAATGAAATACTCAGGATCAGTCTATGCCAAACTGAAAGTGTTCGGAGGCTCTGAGTCTTGTCACATCTTTATCTTTTAATGACATCGTGACACTTCTCAATCTTGATAACTAACCACAGGACCAAACGTGTTTACTAGTAGTGGCTCAGTTAGCAAACAAATGGGGGAATAGGTGGAAGTGGTAAGAGCAATATGCAATAGGTTTATGAAGCACTTTGCAGATGTTCTAAAATGTGATTATAAACTATGATATAAAGGTAGCACTGGGGGGGGGAAGGCCCGTGACAGTTAAACCTACTACAGAGTACAGAGGTGCATGTGTCAGTGTTTTCCTTCATCTAGAAAGGGATTTTAGGGAAAGTGTGGAAACAAAAATTGTCTAAGGTGACAAACTCTACAAATAGAAGTGTAGAGGGAGAAAACTGAATGATTACTATTGATATACAAACATACAAAATAGATAGCATTTGATCTCTGTGTTTTTGTCAAACACAGAGGATAATTTGGGAGCATCTGGTGGAAGTATGTGTACATGTAAAAGTAGCCATTTAAGATTCAAAAGCTTCAGTATTACGAAAAATCCTACTTTTAAAGGCTCATAAGACTTTTGTTCCTATTAAACAGTGATGCTTCTATTTTAAAGTTTTAAAATATTTAAGCAAGTTTATAAATTGTAATTACAGATGATGTCTGTGCGGTTTTGAAGCTAGATAATACTGTGGTTGGTCAGACGAGCTGGAAACCCATTTCCAATCAGTCATGGGACCAGAAGTTTACACTGGAACTGGACAGGGTAAGAGGAAAAACATTTTACTTAAATTTTCATTATATTTATAATTCATTTTGAATGTAAATTTTATGTCTTTGAAGACTTTGGAAAGTTTTATTTTTTTAATGCTTATTCATTTATTTTAGAGAGAGGGTGTGAGCGAGTGGGGAGGGGCAGAGAGACAGGGAGACGGAGAATCCCAGGCAAGCTCCTCAGCTGTCAGTGCAGAGCCCAGTGTGGGGGCTCAGACTTACGAACTGTGAGATCATGACCTGAGCCAACAATCAAGAGTCGGACGCTTAACTGACTAGCTACCCAGGCACCCCTGGGAAGTTTTATTTTTAACGCAATAAAAGAAGAACCTAGGGGTTTTTTTTTTGATGTTTCTCATCTGGTGAGTTGTATAAAAGCCTGCATTAAGACAGAGGTGAACATCAGAGTGCTGCAGTAGCTTTCGCTTCTGCAGTGATTTGAATGTACATTTTGTATTAACATAAAAGACAACCAAGTGAGAGCTAGTATTGAAATATATTTATTTTAGTGATGTACTCTAAAAATGAAGGTGATTCTTCTGATTCACCATTTGTAGGTTATACTACTAAAGCTGGATTTGAAATGAGCTAATGTGCTCAGTTACCCAGGCTTCCATGTGTCTCAGTGGCTTTCATGAATGACATGAATGGCCGGAATATGATACGTAGCTGTAGAATCCAGAGGTAAAGCTGGTCCATACTGGATTCAAATCCATGGTGGTGACTTTATTACTCAGATTCTAATCCATCCACTGGGGTGTGGGAAGAAAATAATACAACTTAATCCTAATCTTGTCTAAAAAATAAGAAAGATAGCAAACTTTTTATCATTTAGTATTTAGGCTGATGATACATATGTCATTTTTAAAATTACATTTATTAGTGAAAGCAGATTTACAGTGCTTGATGATGTGAGGTGGTGGTTTTACTACTCCAGCCTCTACTTAAAAAAATTTTTTTTCCAATTTATTTTTTTCTTTCCTCATGGCCAGCATCCTAATCACATCCTCATCACTGCTTTTCCTGCTTCAAAAAATGTTTTATGTGCTTAAACTTTATGTATACCAGATTTCTTAGCTTTAATACTACCTACCTCACTGAGATGTGTGAAGATTAAATCCATGTAAAAATCATTGAAAGTGGTAAGAACTTGATTAATGTTCTTACAAAATATTACATAAAAAGAATAAAAAGTAATGTACTAAGCTCCATGTGTCTAAATAGCAAACTGATTTTCAAAGAATACTACCTTCATCTTGGGATTCATTCTCTCATTTATGATCCTTCATTTATTCATTAAAATTATTATGAAAGTATTTACTTAATCAACAAATATAATTCATTGATATCTACTGTATTCCTGGCACTTCGGGTAGATTAGCAATGAACGACATAAACAAGGTCTTGCAGGTTTCCCCAAGGAACTTCTACTTCATTGGCTTTCAGTACATACCTGACTTTTTACCATCACATCTGAAAGTGTGTAAGAGTCTACCACCTCATTTCCCGAATGTACCTTTATTTTGATGATTTCAGTTAAAATGATATTAAGGTCCTAGAATGCTGGGCTTGAGGTGTTTATACTTGTTGGTGTCGGAGACGGGATGGGAGACACGTAATGGAAAAGTTGATCTTGGAATTTGTATGAAGAATGAATTTGAGGGAGGAGGAACTAAAGGCAACCAATTTGGCAGGAGGCTACTCCAGTGCTACAACTGTAAGATCAGGAGAACTTGAAGTAAAACTTGGCAGTAGGAATAGAAAAAAATACATGCAGGAAAAAATAATATGAGTCAGTAACTAATTGGATTGGAGTACGAAGGAAGGAATTTGTCTATAGTTTGCAAAGCAAATGATGCCACAGTCATTAGAAAAAATCTATATTGGAAGGGGATGGGTTCTATACCTAGTCTCTTAGCAATTAAATAAAGATGTGGAAGGTAGAGGTCAGGGCTGGATAGGTGGATTTGGAGATCATCTAATTAGACGTCATAGTGAATGTCATCCAAGTGGGTAAGATCAGTCTATTCATTTCACAAATATTTATTTAACATTTCATATGTACCAGGCTTTTTACTAGGTTCTAGATTTATGGAGATGTACGTATTGCTGTAACAGAACTCTTAAGCTTAATAATCACCGATTCTCTATTCTGTGCCAAGCACCATTCTAGATGCTGGTAATGATTGATCAAAAGTCCAAAGTCCGTATACTTAAGGACCTTATATTCTAATGAGGGAAGATAAATAGGAAACAACTTTTAAAAACTACAAGGATAGGGAAAGAAGGAAGTAAGGTGGTATAATGAGGGGGTAGCAGCCACTGTAGATAGAGTAGTTAGGGGATCTCTTTGAGGATGCTACATTTGACCTGAGAGACCTGATGTGTGAAAATTTTCCAGACTTTTAAAGATCCAGGTAGAGTGTTTCCAGCAGAGGAGACAAAGTATACAACCCCTTGAGGTAGGAGAGAACCTGATATGTTGTAAGAATAAAAATTGTGAGACAGAAGATCAGTGTAAAGTAGATGATGTAGGTAGATGCCAGATCTCTAGGGGCTTCGTAGACTAAGAATTGGGAGACTGTTGAAGGGCTTTTAATAGGGGAGTTGGCATCATTTGATTTACCTATGGTAAATGATCTCATAGAAGTAAGTACCATGCACTATAGAAGCTAATAGAAGAGTTACTAACATAAAGTGGGAAAAACTTTATAAACACAGAAAACAAAAATCTCATAATCAAATCTTAAGCCGTATCCCAAAGGTAGGAGGAGAAAGAAGAAATAAAAGAAATAAAAAACTTTGAGTTGGGGGGGAGGGGGGAACAAAAACAATAAAGTTTGAGTTGAGCCAGATCATACCTTAGAGAAGCATTATTAAAACTTATCCAGTGAATAATTGCAGGAATGGTGAGATGATGAAAATCCTGTTACATGTGGAACAATTGAAGAAAAATGGGATTTTTAAAAGTCTATTGAAGAAAAAATTTAACAAAGATTTGATAACTGTCTTTGAAGTTAAAGGGAGGAACATGTGGGAAAAAATTAGGGTTAAGGATAGCAATGAGATTTCAGTTTGTATATGTTCTAATCAATAGTGACTTTCCTAGAGCTCACTGTTAAGGTCTACTAGATGGGTCTTTCAACTCTGATATTTTCTCTTCCAGGGTAGAAGAACCAGCATTGTTACATGCTATAAATTAGCTGTTTAAATAGACCAATATAATTCAGTCAAGTCCACTACGAGGGAATAAAAGTTGAGGTTGTTAGTATAAATAGATGCTGTTTCTATGTCTTATTATATTTGTATCTTTTTTTAAACCATGTGAATACATATAAATCTTTATGGCCATAAAATGTTTCTTTCACTTTCATTTTTAATGTGGATAGATTTGCTATAATGAAGCCAGGCAAAATAGGTTCATTGTCCATCTGCTACTTACTAGCTTTTGATAGTAGACAAAGTACATAACCTTACTACTGGGCATTTGTTTCACCATCCCTAAAATGGGGATAAAATATACAGTTGACCTTTGAACAACACAGGTTTGAACTGTGCAGGTCCACTTAATACATAGATATTTTATAGTAAATTACTATGAATGTATTTTCTCCTCCTTGTATGTTCTTAATAACATTGTTTTCTCTAGCCTACTTTACTGTAAGAATACAGTATATTATACATATAACGTATAAAATACATATTAGTTGACTGTTTATGTTATCAGTAAGGTTTTCATATTAGTAGCATAAGTAAGTAGCATATTAGTAAAGTTTGGGGGAACCAAAAGTTGTACTAAAATTTTTCACTGTGCAGGGGTTGGTGCCTTTACCGTTGTGTTGTTCAAGGGTCAACTGTAATCTTTACAGGACAGTTAGGAAGAAAAACTGAGGTAGTGTATATAAAATCCCTTGTGTTGCTTGTCTCATTTTAGCCACTCAATGGCATTAGTTTTTTCCTTAGCCATAGGCTTTGATGTGTGGGTGGCTATGAATTTAAGTATAATAGAAGAGCATGGTAGGTAATGGGGAATTAATTGGTGCAGTGTCTCTTTCATTTCAGAGCCTACTTAAAGTAATTATAGGATTTTTTATGAGTGATATCAAAATGAAACTCAAAGAGAATCATTGTTAGAAAACAGCTGGTTAGATGATTTCTCTTGTCACCATGTTTTTGCATTACAGAGTTTAATATTTAAAATAGAACTTAAAAGTAATAAATATATACATACTTACACAAATATAAAATAAAATAGAACTCAAAAGTTATCATCATGTTATAGTTAAGGAAACTGAGCACTAGAGTAGTTAAATATTAATAAATTTCAGAGCTGCTACTAGACCTTAGTGCCCTTCAAAATGGATGCTCTTTCCTCTATGGCAATTTGAATGAGATAGGTAACAGTCACACAGAGGAGAGGAGGAAATGACAGAAGATGATGAAAACCTGAAAGAAAGAAAATAATTAAAAATTACCCAGACTACAAGCTTAGAAAACTACAAAGACTGATAACTTTTGATTGGTTGTTTTTTATGTGAAGTTGTGATCTTCACCTAAAGTTGTTGTTGTTGTTGTTGTTGTTGTTGTTGTTGTTTTTTCATTACTTCAAACATTCTTCCCACTTGGGAGCAATAGTACTCCCTTTGAAAGTTTGAAGACAATGCATGACTAAGAAAAGCTATTCATCCCTGAGGCTAACTAGAGCTTCTAGGCTCCTGATAGGCATGTTACTTTTCCCTGATTTGATTATAAACTTCTCTTTGGCAGAGACTACATTCATTATCATGATAACTACTTGTGTTTTACTTTTTCATGTGCTTTTTACCCTTTTACTTTATCCCTTATATTTATAGAATATTTATTTGTGGAAAATGTTTATTGAAATATTTATAGAAAATGTTATTTTAAACTGTCTGACGTGTCCATGCCTAGCATTTTGCCTCAAATGTCAAGTTTCTTTTCTATGGGATTCTGGAACTAAGTTATACTATTTCTGTCCTTTTCAAGACCCAAAGATTTGTAGATCTTTTTGGAGTTGTAAGATACTCTGGAAATGAACTAGACCTACAGTAATCTAAAAAAGCCCAAATTATGTTCCTGGGAGGTCAGGGCTCTGTAGAATTGTCTTAGGAGGCAACACGGAGACTTTTTTGTTTTGTTCTGGGTAAGATATCATTTGGAATTTGCCACTTAAGAAAAATAAGCTTTGAAAATTGCTGATATAATTCAGCCCCTTCAGCCCCCTCATTTTACAAATTACTAAGGAAATTATGGCCTAAGGATAAAATAACTAGCCTGAGGTATAATCCAGGATTCTTTTTTTTTTCTTTTTTTAATTTTTACTGAAGTATGGTTGACACAGTGTTACATTATTTTCAGGTGTACAACATAGTGACTCAACAAATCTGCAAGTAATTGTTCTGCTTACCACAAGTCCAGCTACTTTGTCACCATACAACACTATTATAATACCACTGATTATATTCCCTATGCTTTTTTATCCTTTATCCCTGTGACTTATTCATTCCATAACTAGAAGCCTGTATCTCCCACTCCCCGTCCCTGTGGCAACCACCAGTTTTTTTCTCTGTTTTTATGGGTCAGTTTTTGCTTTTCATAATAATCCAGGATTATTATTTTTTTTATTACATAATCCATTTCACGACACTGAGATCAAGATTCACATGCTCCACTGACTGAGCCAACCATGTGCCCCAATAATCTAGGATTTATAATGAAGTCTCCTGACTGATAGTTCTATGTTCTTTCCATTCTTATCAGATTACCCTTTTTATATTTTCTTATAAAATTTGATCCTTATTAATGTTTATTGTAAATGCAATAACCATGTAATTTCTCATTTTCTCTGAATTCCTTCAGTCCTCCTGGGGGAACAAGCCATACAATAGGAATACAAAGACATGTTAATTTCTTCTGTGTAAGAGCTGGCTGTTTTGAGCATATTGTTTAAGCTGAGATGCTGTTTTTTAGCTTAAAATGGACAAGGACCCTGACTGGCTCAGTTGACTTGATCTCAGTGTTGTGAGTTCAAAACCCATTTGGGGCATAGAACCTAACTTAATTAAAAAAAAAAATTGAAACTACAAAAATACTGACCCTTTTTACCTCTTCCAAATTCTATTAAATGACACATCATACTCTCCTAAGGCTTTGAATCCTCTGAGACAGTGAATTATGTATACAGTCTACATTCTTTTCTTTTTTTTCTTTTTTTCCATCTCTGACATCTCTTAATCACCAGATACGCTCCAGTATTCCTTAAGAGCTTTGGTTCTTCAGTTCAGCATCATTATGGGGCATTAAAAACAAAAACAAAAAAACTACATATGTATACAACCCATTTAACATAGTATTATTTCAAACTTCTTTGAATACCTCAGCCACAGTGTACCTTTACTGCTTGTCATTTTAGCAATGAATTGAGCAATGAAATCTTAAATTTGATATGTCACACTTTCACCAAATCTTTTATTTCCCTAAATGAGATAAAGAACCTAGATTAATGACTATGCAGATAATGATTATGCAGTAAATGATAGCTTAAATTATTGTTACTCCTCTGGTCTCTTCTTTATTACCACAGAACTAGATATTTGATCAAATCTTTTCATATCCTTAATTCTTCAGGAAGAGGCTGAAGAAGGGGCCATCAGCCCCTTACAAATTTCATGTTCTTTTCTCTGTACCCTAAAACCAGTGTTACCCTGAACCATTCCCTTACTGATGCTCACACATCAAGCAGCCTTTAATCTTATCTTTATATCAGACCTGTCTTGGAAACCCCCAACAGCAAATCAGTCCTACCATCTGTCTTTTCTGCTTTAATCTACTGAATGCTGCTGAAATATTAATCATACCTGTTACTATAAATTTTAGTTTCTGACTTCAGCTGGGCTTGTAAATGTTGTCCTGCATTTTAGATCTTTATCCCCTTATCAGGAACTTTTCTTTCACCTATCTCTTCCAGTCTTCTATCCCACCTCAGACCCCTTTGTTTCCATTTTATACATAAGATTAAGATCATTAGGGTGCAGCTTCCTCATATTCCTCCTATCACCTGCAAATATTTCTGTATCTTCCTCATTGGTTTTAGAGAAAGAGGTCTCTTTCCACCCTGTAAGAGCCTATCAGCATCCAATTTGTCCTCCAATTTCCATTCTTTCTCATCTCGTAAACCTGTTCCATCAGTTACTCTGTCACCAGTATTTTTTTTTTTTACCTCCTTGCTTCTCACCTCTGATCCTTACTGCATATGTTCACATTTCCTTCCATTAAAAAAAAAAAAAAAAAAAATTGTTTTGCTTCTTCATAGCTCTATTGACAGGACTCTCTCTCATAGACGAGATTCTTGAAGTAGTAGTTTGTGCTCACAATCTGTTCTTCCTCATCCTATCGTTCATTACACATTACACTAAAACTTCTGTACGAGGTTCTGAACCACGCACATTAAATGTAGTATCATTTAATCCTCACGGTAATCTTACATGTATAATTATTATCACTGTTTTGGGGATTACTGAGGTTCCAAAAGGTAAATAACTTTGCCACACGGCTGGAAAGCAGTGGTTCTGTGAATCATCACAAGAATCTTATATCAAAGCCAGGTCTTACGTGAAACCAATATGTTCTTTTAAATAGTGGACTAACTTGTCTCTTTGTTTCCAATATAGATTTTCTTAATCACATACCACAATATTAATAATAAAAGCTGATGGGGCGCCTGGGTGGCGCAGTCGGTTGAGCGTCCGACTTCAGCTCAGGTCACGATCTTGCGGTCCGTGAGTTCGAGCCCCGCGTCAGGCTCTGGGCTGATGGCTCGGAGCCTGGAGTCTGCTTCCGATTCTGTGTCTCCTTCTCTCTCTGCCCCTCCCCCCTTCATGCTCTGTCTCTCTCTGTCTCAAAAATAAATAAACGTTAAAAAAAAATAATAATAATGATAAAAGCTGACATTTACTGAACGCTGACTATGCGCTGAGCTTGTATTAACTTTTAATTTTCACACAACCCTAGGAGGTTGATACTATTATTATACATATTTTGCAGATGAACAAAATGAGGCTCAAAAAGGCTAAGTAAATAACTTGCCCAAGGTCACAAAACTAGTAAGTGGTATAGAGCTAAGATTTTAGCCTATTTTTTCTACAGAAATTTATTAAGAATGCAGCACTAGACCATCTTGATTTTAGGGGCCTTGTTTTTAATTACTGTATTGCCTGACCTGACCTCTACTCCTCTATATTTTAAATCCTTTACTAGGAGCTTATAATTTACAAGTTAAAGACCAAATGCTTTTGGAAGTCATACAGAGCCCTTCATGACTTGTCTCTACCCATCTTCTAATCTTTATTTCCCAAAGCATTCCTGCTTCTGTTCTAGGTGTTAACTAGATGAAACTATTTCCTGTCCCTACAGTGTACTTTGTGCATGCTTAACTTTGTACATTCTTTCCCCTTTGACTCCTATGTTCTCTCCCTTATTCTTATAATTTGTATCTAAGAACACAATTTGAGCAGTTCTTATCTTTTCTGATCTTCCTACTACCTTCCCCTTAGGAAAAATTGGTCAGTTCTCCCTTTTGTGTCATTATACCAATTGTATATGCCTCTCTTTCGCCAGTATTTATTTACATTTCCATCTCCCCAACAAAACTATGAACCATATGAGAACAGGACCATACATTATGTCTCTTTGTATTTCCATCACAGTATTTAGTATAGGTATTCATTAAATATACAACAGAATGACTGAAAATAACTTAATGCAAAAATATTTTTAAAACTAAAAGTTTTTTTAATATAATTTCCTTTTTTTTTTTTTTCCTACTTATGCAGGTAACACACTCTGCTTGGTACAGTGATTCCCAAATAGATTCCCAAAATGACACACATTAGAATCTGAGGGGAGGGGGATCATATATATAATTTAAAAATGTCTTCTTTCTTACCTGCTCCCACCCTTCCACACACAACTGAGTCTGACTTATTTCCTTATGGCTTACCTGTTACTGTTCTGTAGCACAGCATAGGCATTTTAGCTTTCTTTTACCTTTCCAACCTTTAATGTGCAAAGGCCTACATTTAGCACAGTGAGAAATAACAAAACAGCGAGAAGCATTCTTTCCATAAAGGACTCTATAGTCTGGTAGGCTTAAAAAAAAAACAGTTGGAGACAAAATAAAAAACTGTTGAATTGTGTTTCAGAAGCTTAGGGAAGAATTCCGGTAACATGAGCATGCATCAAGAATTTAAAAATACATGAAGATACAAACACCATGAGTAAGCAGCAATGGATAATGGGATTATTTGTTATAGAATATAAAATAAATATTTCAAATATTTAAATAATAGAGGAATTTGAAAACATGAGCAAAGAATGAGTGATACAAACACTAAGCAGAGTTTTTTAAAAAACAAATAGTAGACATCTGAGATTATCTTCAAAATAATTGGGGGACCATTAGTCCCCAATTGTTGAAGCTGGGTTGGAAGGAGAGTAAAATAAAACTTAACAAAAATAAGAAATAGAACATTTTTAGTTGAAAACTAAGTGGATGAGTTAAATAACAAAAGAGTTAGTGAGTGGAAGATAGAGCTAAAGAAGTTGCCCTAATGCAACACAAGGAGACAGATGAAAAATGTGAAAGAGAGGCTACGAGACAGGAAGAATGGGATGAAAATGACTAACACACTAAGAGGAATTCCAGAATGAGCGAATGGAGGCAATGAGCAGTGGTCAGATCGGAAGCAATAATGACCTAGAATTTTCCAGAACTAATGACAAACATTAAATCCTCAGATTTGAGAACACAAGTCCCTAGAAGGATAAACATAAAAAGTTATATACATCTGAACTCAAGGAAAAGACCTCTGGGCTGGGTTTAGTCAAGAATGCCTTTGTGAGGAACACAGATGTTTAATTCAGTCTTGATGAAAAGAGAAAATTGAACCTGGTACAGGGGAAAAAATGTGAAATCTCATGTGAAAATATATGTTTCAGCAGGGGAATAAGATATAAGATTAGACATAGGAATTGTGTATGTAAAGACAGAAAAGTTTATAATAGGTTTGGAATAATAGGGAGTCTTTGGAACTTTTTATACAATATGAATTGATAAAGGAAGCAGTTTTATTTATTTTTTTTTTTAGGAAGCAGTTTTATATATAACTATTAAAGCACTAGTTTGTATCATAACTGTTTACTTCTCTCTTACAAAAAGAGCAGAATCACCCACATATATAGGAGGCAGACTTTTCAAGCAGAGATCATAACATTATGTTTTCTATTGTCTCAGTCTCAAACTCTCCTCTCTGTATTTCCCATCCTCCCCAAAGATCCTAGGGTTTTCCTCTTTTTGTCATATTTGGTCCAGCTGGAAAATCACCGTTATTGGACTCCTCAACTGAAAAGAGATACTGCTGTTTCCTGATATGGTTGTTTTCTGTTTGCGCCTAGTAGATTCCAGTGGTCTCCCTTCCCTGGCCGGTGCTTTGACTCTGGAAGCTGATAGCTGTGGACTTGAACAACTAGGCTCTGACTTACACTGGGAGACATTGTTAGGAGGTGTAAGGATAGGAGGAGAGAGAAGTCAAGGTGTTTGTTTCCCTCTTCCCTTCCCTATTTTCACAGCATCGGTTCAACTATGGCTACAGCTCCTGTTGGACAGTCCCTTTTTCCAAGGTCCAGTTCTCATTGGATTCTGACAACTATTACCTCGTGCACATTGAGGCAAGGGGTGGTAACGGATTTCTACTGTTGCTAGATGTCAGTTGCTTCATCCTTGTTGGCTCTTTAACCTTAATCACACCTCCATAAATAGCCAGTTATTAAAATTCAGACTCTATGAGTATGCAGCTTCTTTGCTTCTATGACCTTAACTGATGTTTCTCAAGGTTGTGTTGTCTTCAGAAGCCCATAGAAGGCCAATTAAAGAAGAAATAGAAGACCAATTGATGTGATATCTACCATGTTGTACCTTTACAAAGTCTTACCTTTTCTTGGCTCTTGAATATTCCATGCTCTGCTTCGTCTTGCCTCCTTTTTTTTTTTTTTTCTTTTCAGCAGTGGAGCCTAGCTTTCATGTTCTTCTATTAGAGGTTCCCAAACTTTCTTGGTTCACAGCATCCTCAGTGTCCTGGTTTTGTTTTGTTTTTTGTTTTGTTTTGTTGTTGTTTTGTTGTTGTTTTGTTGTTGTTGCTGCTGTTGTTGTTGTTGTTTTACAGTGTGTGTCCAGGCCAAAGGAAATATCCAACAATTCCATTTATTAAGAACTACTTACTGAAGCACCTGGTGGCTCAGACCATTAAGTGTCTGACTCTTGATTTCAGCTCATGTGATGATCTCATGGTTGTTAGATTGAGCCTAGTGTCAGACTCCGTACTGGGCGTGGAGCCTGCTTGAGATTCTCTCTCTTCCTCTTCCTCTCCTCCTCCCCTACTTGAGCATGTGTGTATACTCTTTCTGTCTCTCACTCACTCTCTCTCTCTCAAAAAAAGAAAAAAAGTACTAACTAAAAATTTTCTGTGCAGCAAAGGAAACATCAGCAAAATGAAAAGGCATCCTACAGAATGGAAGAAAGTATTTGCAAATCATGTATCTGATAAGGGGTTAATATTCAAAATATATTAAAAAGTCCTATAACTCAGTAGCAAGAAAAATCTGATTAAAAATGTATAGAAAATGAATAGACATTTTTCTAAAGAAGACATTCTTTAGAAATAGTCAAAAGGTACATGAAAAGGTACTCAACATCACTAATTATTAAGGAAATGCAAGTCAAAACCACAGTGAGTTATCACCTCACACCTGTTAGAGTGGCTGTTGCCAAGAAGATAAGAGATAACAAATGCAGACAAGGATGTGGAGGAAAGGGAGCCCTTGTGTACTGTTGTTGGGAATGTAAATTGGTGCAGCCACTATGAAAAATAGTATGGAAGTTTCTCAAAAAATTAAAAATAGAACCACCCTATGATTCATCAATCCCACTCCTGGTTATATATGCAAAAGAAATGAAAACAATATCGAAGAGGTATCTGCACTTCCATGCTCATTGCAGCACTATTCACAATGGCCAGGTTATGGAAATAACCTGTCAAGGGGTGAATGGATAAAGAAGATGTGAGATATATATGGAACATTAGTCAACCATGAGAAAGAGGAAGAAATCCTGCTGTTTGCAACAACATGGATGGACCTTGGCGGACATTATGCTGTGTGAAATAAGCCAGATAAAGACAGATACTGCATGGTATCATTTATATGTGAAATCTTAAAAAAAAAAAAAAACAAAGTCAAACACCTAGAAATGAGAGTAGAAAAGTGGTTGCCAAGGGGCGCCTGGGTGGTTCAGTCGGTTGAGCGTCCAACTTCAGCTCAGGTCATGATCTCACAGTTTGTGGGTCCGAACCCCGCATCAGGCTGTGTGCTGACCGCTTGCTCAGAGCTGGAGGCTGCTTCAGATTCTGTCTCCTTCTCTCTCTGCCCCTCCCCCACTCACGCTTTGTCTCACTGTTTCTCAAAAATAAATAATGTAAAAAAAAAAAAAAGTGGTTGCCAAGAGATAGGGGGTGGGGAAAGCATGGAGAGTTTGGTAAAGAAAAAAGTAAAAACTTTAGATATAAAATGAATAAAGTCTGAGCATCCAGTGTATAACATGGTGACTGTAGTTAATAACACTATATAAATGCAATTTACTGAGGTGATAAATGTGTTAATTAAATGGGAGGAATCTGCATAGTATATACATATGTCAAAATATCATATATACTTTATGTCACAATTTTATTTGTCATTATACCTAACTTGTTTATTTAATATAATTTATTGTCAAATTGGTTCCCATAATTTATGCCTAACTTAAAAAGTAGTTAAAAAATATTTATTTAGTACTTATATTCTAACTAATTAGTACTTTTTGAGTGAAAAAAATTGAAAGAAAGTACAGTATTTTTACTTCATTTTTGCGTAACCAGTTACTTACTAATGGAGTATGTCTGCTTGTTGTATACTACATAACTTTTCAAAGTGTGAACACAGCATGCTTACACATTGATTTTTCATGTGGAAAAAATCAGTTGTTGAAAACCCAATTTAGCAAAGATAGGAAGATGTCATCCAAAGGAATGTGGTACATTTCGGTTGTTGAAACTGAGCTTACCATGAGCTAGTATTTAACAGTGTCCCACAGATGTCACTGTGTTTCCTTTGTAAAGTTAAAATAGCCTCCATTGTCCCAGAGTTCCTCACGAACAGTTTGGAAACTTCAGCCTTCCTTGTGCTTCAGGTCTTTTTATGCTAGATTTGTGCCAAGGTTTTTAAATTGAAGCACATTTTTTTTTAAGTTGTTCTCCTTCCTCTCCTACATGTAGGGCTGATTCAATGTCTTTTTTACCTTTTTCTGTTTACTTTCAAGGCCTTAAGGAGACTTGAGACAAATCTTACAGGTGCCTTAGATCTTCCGTGTTTTTTTCTCTGACCCTAGGTTCAAATTCGTAAGACCAAATAAAGAACAAATTGGGACAATTTACTAGTGCTGCCCATCAGTAGCTCAGATTATACTGCTCAGCTATTGTAGTGGTGGTTTTACACTATCTAGAATTTCGTTGCTCTTACAGTTTGACATCACTTAAAGCATGTTCTAGCTCTATAGAACTGGCCTGCTTCATCTGGAAAATTGCCAGCAGATGAGCAGTCACGCTTACAGTTTATATTCTATAAATATTAGAGACATGTCTTTATAGAAAAAGTGTTTTCCTTTTTAGGTGCTGTATCCCTACTTTACCTACCCAAATCACACCAGATGTTAGAGACCGAAGTAGGTTTGCGGTTCCATGAAACAGTGTTTGGAGTATTGACATAAAATAACATAATCTGCTCTAGATCACAGTCACCCTCCCCCTTAAATTGTACAGTTCTATTTCCCAAGGAACAATGCAAAGTAACAAAAAGTGAATAAATTTATATCTGTTCTCAAAGTAGAACTCTAGGAAAGCTAGCTTAAGGCCTTGAGATGACCTTCCATCTCAACTCTGAGATCTTTCTAACACACTTCAGTTTAAGGCATGGAATGAAGAGAAAGCAGAACGAAATGAGCCGGTATGTTTTACCAGAGTAGCTAGAATAAATATAAATAAGGTGATTGGACCTCTTCTTCTCATCCAGAGAAAGATATAAACTTAACCATGTGTCAGATGTTAGCAATGTGAAAGTATAAGTAAGATCTTACAAGAACTTCTTACAACTTCTTATAAGTAAGAACTTCCCAGCACCTATGCCCCTTGCATCTGTCTGTCTGATCCATCACAGGTCTTCCTCCTTGATGTGGAAAAATAATATAGGACGAAGTAGACCTCTTCTCCTCTAGTCTGAAACAGTGTAGTGTAAATTACCAATCCCTGGTTCAGTTATCCATTCAATGTATTTACCAAAATACTTAAACTTTTAACTTAAATAAATGCCATTTGCTGATCTTAAAAAAGAATTCTACTCTACTCATACTTCCCCTTTAATGATGAGTAGTCTCTCTCACAGTAACTATGTATCAGAAGAAATGAAGTAAGAGGCCCTTGGTTCACATACTGCCATAGATACCTTTTTCTGATGAGACCTGGCACGTTGTGTCTTGACTCATTTTTTTTTCATGTTCTGTTTTTTGTTAAGTGTTTTTTATATTCATTTGCATCAACTCATTATTTAAAGTCAAAGGATCTGTTAAGTACTAGGAGCTTATGTAATAGGCATAAGTTCCTGAGTTGAAAGTTAGTATATGAAAGAAGTAATTTATTACTTTGTTGAGCCTAAGGGGGGAAAAATGTTTATCTCTTCTTGCAGATGGTTTGCAAAATCATAGAAAAGTCTGGTGCTTTCTAATTAGAATGTATGTCGATTATAACATATATGTAGAGTTTGGCTTGGCCCCCAACTTATAAGCTGTGTTCTACACTGTTGTAATTATGTTTTAATTGATTGTTAAAGCCTTAAATATGGGGGTGCCTGGGTGGCTCAGTTAGTTGAGTGTCCGACTCTTTATTTCGGCTCAGGTCATAATTCCAAGGTTGTGGGATAGAGCCCCACATCAGGCTCTGCACTGAGCATGGAGCTTGCTTAAGATTCTCTCCCTCTCTCTCCTCTCCCTCCCTCTCTCCCACTTGCGCACTCTAAAATAAAAAAAGGGGTGCGCCTGGCTGCCTCAGTCGGTTGAACATCTGACTCCCAATTTCGACTGAGGTCATAATACCCCAGCCATGGGATCGAACCCTGCATTAGCCTCCACACTGAACCTGGAACCTGCTTGAGATTTCTCTCCCTTTGCCTCTGCCCCCTCTCCTGCTCACATGCGCATGCACTGTCTCTCTCAAATTAAAAATAATAAAATAAAAATAATCATTAAAGTCTTAAGTATGTTTTTCCACATAAGCATTATTTTTAATGATTATAGAGAATTCCCTCATATGGATATGGTATAATATACTTGTCCCTTAGTTTTTGGACATTCGGTTTGTTGCTAATTTGCTGCCTTTTGCAGGGAGACCCAGGGGGTGGGGGGAGCTGTTGTAATAAATGAATATCTTTTTGTATAAACTTATTCTGAATTTCCCTTTTGCCCCCTACCTGCACAGGCCCCTGCTGTCACTAGTCCTGTTACCCGGTGGTATTCTTCTGAAGATTAAATGACATAATACTTCTAAAGTGCTTAGCACAGTGTGTGGGGAGCACTGTAAGTGCAGGATAAATGCTATTCGTAGACCTTTCCCTAATTCAACATGGGGACAAGGAAATAAGACAGTTTAAAATGGGTTCTTTGAGGAGAGCACTGAGGTCTTCCAGCAACAGCTCAGCAAGTGATACCAAGTGGAGAAGGAAAATCTGAAAGACTGAAGCTATTACATAGCAAGGAGTCTCTGTGGTCATTCATCTGTATTGGTCCCAGATGTGTATTCTTTATAATAGGAATATCTTAGCTTGAGATTGTGGAAATATAAATTTGTTCCTTGGAGTTAAAATATATAAGTTTGTTAAAATAATATATAATAGATAAACATTACAAAGCACTCTTTAAAATAGTGTACCTTTTGTGTGTGTTATCTTTGTTTATGTATTTGTATTTTATATTTTTTGTGATATTTTATTCAAGTGTGTGTCCAATCATGTCTTCTCTGTTATCTTTATTTTTTTTTTAATTATCCTAGTCACGTGAACTGGAAATTTCAGTTTATTGGCGTGATTGGCGATCTCTGTGTGCTGTAAAATTTCTGAGGTTAGAAGATTTTTTAGACAACCAACGGCATGGCATGTGTCTCTATTTGGAACCACAGGGTACTTTATTTGCAGAGGTAATAAATATATTTTATTAAACGTACATCACTATAATTGGAATTATATATGTAGGCAGCATGACATAGAAGTAGAAAGAGAATTAGGCTGAACATTAGACAACTTGAATCCTTGGCTCAACTCTACTACTGCACAAGTGTATTACTTTAAGACAAATCATCATCCTCTCTAGGTCTGTTTTTTCACCTAGAAAATGAGAAGTTGGGCTTAAATTATATCTAAGATTCTCAAGTTTTCAATACTTAGGAGTTTAGTGAATTTCATGAAGCATAAATCCAAAGCTATATTCATGTCAACTTGAATTTTCTTCACTGCAGGTTACCTTTTTTAATCCAGTTATTGAAAGAAGACCCAAACTCCAAAGACAAAAGAAAATTTTTTCAAAACAACAAGGTAGTTACTAAGGAATCAAATACAGTTTATTTTGGTGTATTCTTAAATACAGAAAACCAACATTAAAAGTAATACCCAACTTTGTTTTTTGTTTTCCTTTTATTCATTTCTAACTTTTTATTAAGGAATATTTCAAACATATCCTAACAGACTAGTACAATGTACCATCACTCATCCTCAACAGCATTCAACTCATGGCCAGTTTTGTTTCACTATAGCCCGTCCACATACTACTTTCTCAGATTATAAGAAGCAAACCTAGACCTCCTATTGATTCATCCACAAATACAGTTAGTATATCTAAAAGATAATTCTTTTATTTTTAGAGAATTGTTTTTTAAACCTTAGCCACATATCATTCCTAGACTTAAAAAAAAAAAAAAAGTTCCTTCCTATTTATTTTTAAAACTATTTTCACTACTTTTCACCAGCCTTTAATAACAAATAGTTAAGAACTATTTTTAAGTGACAAATTTTGTTTGTTCTTCACAAATTATAAACCAATGAATATGAATTTTTAAATTATGGCTTTTGGTAATATATAAAAAAATTACTTATTCTATTTTCTTTATTCACAATATCCATAGGCAAAACATTTCTCAGAGCTCCTCAAATGAATATTAATATTGCCACTTGGGGAAGACTAGTGAGAAGAGCTATTCCAACAGTAAATCATTCTGGCACCTTTAGCCCTCAAGCCTCTGTGCCTGCTACAGTGCCAGTGGTTGATGTACGCATCCCTGAACTAGCACCTCCAGCTGGGTATGTGTCTTAAGATTTTTAAGCATCGCTTTTATAAAATAGTTACTGTAACATTCATGCATACTGCTTACAGTGGGTCTATTAAAAATCTGATTTTTTCTAAAGAGTATTTTGAAATTAGTGTTCTGCTTACTTTCAAAAAGTAGAAAAAGAAAAAAAAAGTTTGTTATAATTTTAAAGCTACTTAAAATATATACTTTTGATTACCGTTTTTGGTGAATTGCTTTATCTTCTATAAGTGATTCTACAGTAACCAAATTGGACTTTGATCTTGAACCTGAACCTCCTCCGGCCCCACCACGTGACTCTTCCCTTGGAGAAATAGATGAATCTGCTGAATTAAGAGATTCGGATACACCGAGACAGGCAAGGCGTTTTAAACCTCGTATAATTCCTTTTTGCCAAATGAATTACCAATAAAAGCATCATAGTGAAGGAGGTGTACATTTCAGTTAAAAGTTGCATGTGTGAACTATGTTTTTATGTTTCGTGTGAGTGAAACATAAAACCTCTGGATGCTCATGGGCCAGTAGGGATTGAATAGATTGCTGAAGCTAAAAGCATAGGAACATGGTTGATATAAGATGGTATATTGCCTCACTCTTCATCTTCTAACTTGGTTAACATAATTTCAGAATATTCATTGAAGGTGATGATAATGTGTTCATTTTTCAAATTTTTTAGGCAAGTGTAATGTAGAATTAACAACTCTTAAGAATGAATGTCCATTATCTGGATTTTACTTTTCTCACTAATATTTTTATTGACTTTTGACATTTTTAAACTTTACCAAATAAGTTGTTTTCTTAATGTTTCTATGATTTAATGAGTATTTAATATTTATAGGATTCAGAAGCTGTTTTTGCTATTGAGAATGACAGAAATAGTATACTTCCAAAATCTCAATCTGAATATGAGCCTGATATTCCTCAACCAGGCCTAGGATACAGTGGTGTTCGAGAACTTGAGGATAGAAGGTAAAGAATATGTATATAGCTTTGCTACTACATGTTTGGTCCCATACTTTTTCCTTATTTTTAATTGACATACTGTTTTCAGATCTCAACAGATGTTTCAGTTTAATCTACAAGACTTCAGATGTTGTGCTGTCTTGGGTAGAGGACATTTTGGAAAGGTAATCTTTTTAAATTTTCTTGGAATGACTTTAAAAGTAATAACTCAAATAGAAAGTACCTATTTTAATCTCATTTCAGGTGCTTTTGGCTGAATATAAACACACAAACGAGATGTTTGCTATAAAAGCCTTAAAGAAAGGAGATATTGTGGCTCGAGATGAAGTAGACAGGTTAGTTTTTTTTTTTTCACGAAATTGTTTATTTTTCTAAAGTTTTAACATAAGATCATGAAAATTGATGTATATTTTATAACAGCAAAACTTTCCATTTCTATAATACATGAAGAATCTAACTTAATGTATTTGTACTTGATATAAGGTAGGCATTAATTACATTTTTCTCTCTAGTCAACTTCTCCTTATGACAGTTTACAGGTTAGTGTGTACCAAAGAAAGATGATGAAATGTTTAAACCACTTCTGTTAAGTTTTTCATACTTGGAGACGGTAAAGTGTTTATATGCAATAGGAATTGTTACTCGTCTGTGGTCGGGTGAAACTATTTCCCATTTCATATTACCGAAGTAATTCAATGTCATTTACAAGTAACCTGCACTTCATTGAATGGTTAATGTATTCTGCTTTATAAAATGCACATATATCTGCTTTTTCTTTCATTTTTCTTAAAACGGTATTTTTTGACCAGAGCATCTTACCTTTCTGGGTTTAATAAATGTAAGTTGATATTGATACATCTTTATGTACAATTTTTAAAATGCAAGGACTTTGGAGACAATATTGTAATTAGGTTAGAAAATATGCTTTAGAAAGACTTTCTTAACAAAGTGACTAAGTACAAAATTGTATATAACAAGTGGCATATTTACATGCTCTTTTTAAAAATTTTTTTAACTTTTTATTTTTATTTTTTGAGAAAGCATGAGCAGGGGAGGGGCAGAGAGAGAGGGAGACACAGAATTCCAAGCAGGCTCCAGGCTCTGAGCTGTCAGCACAGAGCCCAACGTGGGGCTCAAACCCAAGAACGTGAGATCATGACCTGAGCCGAAGTCAGATGCTCAACGAACTGAGCCACCCAGACACCCCACAAATGGCATATTTATTACAGAAATAGACTTCCATTTGATATTTACAAGCAGGATTTTTTTTAAGCCACTTGGGAGCATCAGTTGATATTAATAGAAGACAGCCCTGGACATGAAAAGAGCCTGGTATGAAGAATGAGAAGACTGACTTATCTACTTCTGGTTGTTCCTTCTTAATTAAGGATTTGACCCCAGAGCAATTCACTGAACATCTTTAAACTTCAATTAACCTGCATATTTTTAAAACATATTTTTTTGGTAATGCTTGCCTTAATTATATTACATGCCATTGTGTGTGTGTGTATACACACACACACACACACACACACACACACACACACACTAAATTGCTATTTTTAATATTTTTTCCATCATATGGGAAGTTCTTAGAATTAGGATAGATCTTGAAAATGAAGTTTTCCTTTATGTAAAAAAGAAATTTTCCCCTTTGGATTTGCCTATTTATTTTTTACCTGTTTTTCATATCCCTCAATTACATCAAAATAAACTCTTGATATGTAAAACTATTCAGAGACAATTTTGCTGAATATTTATGCAATATTCTGTGTACCATGTGGTATGTTTAGAACTATATTTTTATTTTACAGAAATAATTGGTTAAAGCAAACCTTTAATCACACTGTCAGTCTGTTGATAACTATAATAATAGATGAGCCAAATATTTTTCTTTTATGGAAGAATGTTTCCTTTATTCCAGATCTATGAATGGTAAATTCATTGTTTTCCAAAAATAATAATGAACTGGTACTACCTCTGTTAATCCTGATGATTTGTATAGCTTTCCACTACATTGTTACTACTTTGAGCCAAGTCTTTACAGAAGAACACTTTCTAATTAAATCTAACAGAATACCATTAATATTACTATTAATGAAGAATGTCCAGATCTGAGGATGGAGCTTTAGCCAGAATCTAGGCTGTTACCCCTACTGAAAATTAATTCAGCCTTGTTGAAAAGTTGAGGAGTGATCCTTACCCAACTTCAGTTATAAATCCATATATTCTACAACATGGAAGTAAAATAACCTCCAGTAGGTATACAAACAGAGAAATGGAAAATCTCGATAGAAATTTGAAGAAGGCAGCAAAAAGGAGCAATTAGGGTACCTAGCTGGCTCAGTCAGTTAAGCATTTGACTCTTGATTTCGGCTCACATCAGATCTCACCGAGCCCTGTTTCGGCCTCCACGCTGGCGTGATACCTGCTTAAGATTTTCTCTCTCCCTCTCACTCTGTCCCTCTCCCCTGCTCTCACACTCTTGCTCTCTCTCTCTCTCCAAAAAAAAAAAAAAAAAACAGATGAAGGCAAGAAAAATAACTTAGAAAATTAAAAAATCAACATATTTTGGAAAGTAATACATATTTATAACTTGTAATTCTGAATAGTAAACAAATCAAACTAATAAACAGAATCCTTTATATTCACTTCCCAATTCATCCTTTTAATAGATCCATAGAATTCAATCTTATTACATCTTACTGACTTTTTTTTTTTTAAATCGATGTTTCCAAAATATTTGATGCTACTTATTGACAGTTTTTCTTTTGATGTTTTCTTTCTCTAGTCTGGATTTCATTATTTTACTTCAAAAACTGCCTTCTTTTTTAAAAATAGATCATAGAAAATTCCAAATCAACCTCTTTTTAAAATGAAAATTATAGGCTAACTCCAAAGTAATGTAATTCATGTACAAAGATTACATTCTCCACCTACCATTTACAGAACATTCTCTGTGAGTCTCATTTATGCCCAGTCCTGAGTAAGAATGATGAATTTGTGTCCCTGTAGTACCTCCTCACTCAGCTTCCTTTTCTTACCAGTTCATATTTCAAGACAACAGAATAGAGCTGGAAATACCATTTTGCAGTCATAGAACAAAAGCACAGCTAAACATATATATGTACCTTTATATTTAAAAATTTATATATAAATATGATTCAATCCTAAGATCTTAGCTTTATTAACAATGCTGTTTTCCAGTGACCAAAATAACTATTTATACAAGTTTTTAAGTTTCTAGAACATTTCATAAGGTAGTGTACTTTGTGTACATAAGGAAGTACACAAAAAATGTTAGGATGAAACTAATCACTTAGGAAAATAAGACATAAGTGCATTAGTTATGTAAATAAAAGAGGCTAGATATGCTTGGTTTAAAATAAACAGTACAGACAGGAACAGCTCAAAGGGGAACATCATGGGGTGCTGATGGATTTAGGTCAGACCTTATAAAAGAGTTGGATTTGTGTTCTTCCTTGGCTGATGGAAGATACTTGGGAATATGGAGAAAAGTTAAATGATAATTTAGAGGGAAATGTTCTGGATAGAAGGAATAAAGTTTGAAGTTTTGAATAAGGTTGAGTTGTTTCATGAACTTTTAAAGGAAGTATACAATTTAGATAAGGCTAGGAAAAGTTAACTCTTAACAGCATAACTTTTTGGTGTGCTGTAAAATGCTTTAAATTATTGTGACAATTTTGGTCTATAAAAAGCCTGCCTCCTTTAAGACTCTGAGACATGTATCCAGTCTTCATCAGTATTGCTGGTCCTCATCAAAGCATTCCTGTGAATGGCATTAAAGCCATTTAGGAGGCATTCTGATCAACAGTTCTCAATCTTTTATATCATTTACATGTTCAGCACAGGTCTAACCTAATACCTAATACACATAAGAATTAGTGATTCACCCATAAATATTAACCATATAGACAATGAAGAGACAGTGTTTGCCATCTACTTGAGCCCAAACATCTTGTCATTTTGTTTTTATTTTGTCTGAATATTTTATCTACAGTGCCCAAAATTTAGGTTGATTTTGTGAATCTGTTAGTTTAGAAGCCATCTTATCAGTCTTAGATCCCAGTTGGACATTATTTTCCGATAAATTTTGGTGGTGATGAAAATCAAAGCTATTAACTTTTTAAAAGCCTTTTATGAGTTTATTTCTAATAATGACTTAATTTGTAATAACATTTAGAAACCTTGCCAAATATATGTAGACATAAGCCTAAAGCTTTAAAACAATTGTAGTGGTGTTTCCTGTTTCTGAGTATGTATAAAATTATAAACAGATTGTGTGAAATCAGAAGGTAAGAGTTTGTCTAGAATGTGACCTTATTAAATGGAGTTTAAACACTATTTCATAATAGCTGGATTTACTGCCAGTGTTTAAAACTGAACAGATGTTTCAATTCGTAATCCAGAAGACAACTATATTAACATAGCATTAAAAATTCCATGCTCCTGGGGCGCCTGGGTGGCGCAGTCGGTTACGCGTCCGACTTCAGCCAGGTCACGATCTTGCGGTCCGTGAGTTCGAGCCCCGCGTCAGGCTCTGGGCTGATGGCTCAGAGCCTGGAGCCTGTTTCCCATTCTGTGTCTCCCTCTCTCTCTGCCCCTCCCCCCGTTCATGCTCTGTCTCTCTCTGTCCCAAAAATAAATAAACGTTGAAAAAAAAAAAAAATTCCATGCTCCTTCGGGGCACCCAGGTGGTTCAGTCAGTTGAGTGTCCCACTTCGGCTCAGGTCATGATCTCATAGCTTGTGAGTTCGAGCCCCATGTTGGGCTCTGTGCTGACAGCTCAGAGCCTGGAGCCTGCTTCAGATTCTCTGTCTCCCTCTCTCTCTACCCCTCCCCTGCTCATACTATGTCTCTCTCTCTGTCTCAAATTAAACAAACACAGGGGTGCCTGGGTGGCTCAGTCGGTTAAGCGGCTGACTTTGGCTCAGGTCATGATCTTGCGGTCCGTGAGTTCGAGCCCCGCGTCGGGCTCTGTGCCGACAGCTCAGAGCCTGGAGCCTGTTTCAGATTCTGTGTCTCCCTCTCTCTGACCCTCCCCTGTTCATGCTCTGTCTCTCCCTGTCTCCAAAAAAAAAAAAAAAAAAAAAGTTAAAAAAAAAGTTAAAAAAAATTTTTTTTTTAAATTCCATGCTCCTTCTACACAACAGGTATACACTTAAATGTTTTCAAAATTCTATTTAATTTTTTTTTCCTAGCAATGTAGTCTGGATACACAAATAAATACTTATCTTTAAAATTACCTTTTTAAAATAATTCCTTCTTGGGGCGCCTGGGTGGCTCAGTCGCTTAAGCTTCTGACTTTGGTTCAGGTCGTGATCTCGTGGTCCGTGAGTTCGAGCCCCGTGTCGGGCTCTGTGCTGACAGCTCAGAGCCTGGAGCCTGTTTCAGATTCTGTGTCTCCCTCTCTCTCTGACCCTCCCCCATTCATGCTTTGTCTCTCTGTCTCAAAAATAAACGTTAAAAGAAAAATTTTAAATAACTCCTTCTTAAAAGACCCAAAAGAAAGAAGAATGGATCTACCTCCCTCTTAACATTAGCTAAAGTTTGGTGTTTTGAAATTAGCAACAGTAACAAAAATCTAAGAAATGTTTTAATTTAAAAATAAAAGCATTATTAATACTTTTTAAAAACACTAAGGTCAGAAAAGTGCCTATTTTAATTAGAAACATAAATATAGGGTCTCCTGGGTGGCTCAGCCAGCTAAGCATCCGACTTTGGCTCAGATCATGATCTCGCAGTTCCTGAGTTTGAGTCCCACGTTGGGCTCTCTGCTGTCAGCACAGAGCCTGCTTCGGATCCTCTACCATTCTCTTTCTCTCTCTGCACCTCCCCTTTACATGCTGTCTCTCTCTCAAAAATAAGCAAACATTAAAAAAAAACAACACATCTAATTGTTAATAAAATGTATATTAATAAGTTAATTCCAACTTGTATTTGAATAATATTTGACCTGGTTTTCTTCTACTTTGAGTTCTAAAGTCAGGTTGATTTACTAAATATTTTCAAGGAAAGGGAGAAAGGTATTTTTTGCTATGTAGGCAAAATTAATGTTCCAGGGTCTGTAAGTTTGATCATTGTTCTTTGTAGAAGCTTGTAAGAGTCACAAGCTGCTACAAAGGCAAAACCTGTGATTGCTATAGATTTTACAAATTAGATCATTCTCAAGGAGCTTCCTTGAAGCATGTTAATTAATAGAATTCTCAATGTACCTCTTTATTTTCTAGTCAGCCTTGTAAATTAAAATTCTATGCATCATATCTTTACCTTTTAACTTCATATATTATTTGAAAAAATATTTGAATACTATAGCTTATGAATTATAAATACTGTCCTTGAAATTACCTTCACCACAAATTTTATATTTTTTAAATTAATTCTTTAGGTCAGTATATTCTCTCACCAATTCCCAATAAAATCACCCCTAAGTAAGCCTTTTTTTAATTAACTATAACCAATAGCCCTGTATGTGCTACTCTGATGCTATCGTTGTCAACTCTAATCTTTATGTCATTCTAATCATATATTTTAGTTTCCATTAATATATTTCTTTTTTCCTTTTTTTATTTTGAGAGAAAGAGCGTGAGCAGGGGAGGGCAGAGGGAGAGAGAATCCCAAGAAGGCTCTGCACTGTCAGTGCAGAAGCCTATTTGGGGCTTGAACTCACAAACCATGAGATCATCACCTGAGCCGAAAATCAAGAGTCTGACGCTTAACCAACTGAGCCACCAAGGCACCCTGAGTTTTCATTAATATATTTCAGTTGAAGTTTTATATATCAAGTAGACCAAATTTTTCAAAGCATTTATAGCAAAACTAAGGCATATTTTATGGTTTTAAAGTTCTAATAGGTAAGAACTTTGCTTAATTTAGAGTTCACTAATTTTTTTAAAGAATGTTACCTCCAACCAGAACTTTTTTTGAAAAACCTATTGATTTTTAAATGTTTTCTCTTACAGCCTGATGTGTGAAAAAAGAATTTTTGAAACTGTGAATAGTGTAAGACATCCCTTTTTGGTGAACCTTTTTGCATGTTTCCAAACCAAAGAGCATGTTTGCTTTGTAATGGAATATGCTGCCGGTGGGGACCTAATGATGCACATTCATACTGATGTCTTTTCTGAACCAAGAGCTGTGTGAGTATGCTTTGGACATTTCTCTGAGTTTTTTCATGACAGATTTTTTGCTAGGAAGGAGAAAAGGTCTCTCAGTTTCTTTTTTCTTTCCAAATGGAAAATAGATTTCTGCAAAGAATATTAGAACTCTACTTATTTACCTCTTTGCTACATATAAATATATCTATTTTACTTTGTTCATGTTGAAAATTTTATGGATTACCCTAAATCACACTTGATAATTTAGACGAACAGTTTAGGTTCATTTTAGTAAAATACCTTCTTTTTCTCTATTATATTTTCTTCCTGGGAAATGCCATCTAGAACCATGGCTTTATTTGTTTATTTATTTATTTATTTATTTATTTATTTATTTATTTTACTTTTTTTAGAACTATGGCTTTAAATACTTAACTATACTCAAAGTACATTGTTAAGTGAAAAAACATAATATAAAAGAGTCTTTATCAAGTATTTGTATGAAATATTTGCTTTTGCATTTTAAAGGGTAATAAGTTAATGTGTATTAAGTCTTTGCTTGCACGTGCTTAAGATATCTCTGAAAGAATATAAAAGAAATTTATATGCATATAGCTTCCAATGAAAGGTATAGAAATATGCAGACTTTTCACTGTATTTTTGTAGTTTTTTTAATTTGCTATTATATGAAGGTTGTGCTTCTTCAAATGCATAAAAATAAGTAATTGGAAATGTTTGAGATTAAATATAGATGTGTATATATTTTTCCCTTACTGTTATCCCAGTTTTATCGCTCTTAAATGGTGAAGCTGGGATTTGATCTTAGGAAAGTGCTCTGAATAGCCACACTCTGTATGCTGATGTTTACCAACTTTGTATCTCCAGCCCTGACCTCTTCCCTAAACTTCCAACTCTAATAACATTCAGCACCAACTTGACTTTTCCCTTCATATGGCTAATAAGTATTTCTCTTTGCAGACTGAATTTCTGATTTTTCCCATTTCCCTCAACCTTACCCACTTGTCCCAAACCTGCTACTCTTCTAATCTTCTCCTTAATAAAAGGCAGTACCAGTTGTTCAAGCCAAAAGACAGGAAGTCATTTTCTTTAAAAGGTTTTATTTTATTGAATTCCAGTTAGTTAACATACAGTGTTATATTAGTTTCAGGTGCACAATATAGTGATTTCACCAATTTCATGCCTGGTACTCATCATAAGTGCACTCTTTAATCCCCATCACCTATTTAGTCCATCCTCCCATTCACCTCCCCCTCTGGTAACCATCAGTTCCCTATAGTTAAGAAATCTATTTCTTGGGGTGCCTGGGTGGGTCAGTTAAGCGTCCAACTTCGGCTCAGGTCATGATCTCCTGGCTTGTGGGTTCAAGCCCTGCATCAAGCTTCTTGCTGACAGCTCAGAGCCTGGAGCCTGCTTCAGATTCTGTGTCTCCCTTTCTCTCTGCCCCTCCCCTGCTTGCGCATGCTCGTTCTGTCTCTCAAAAATAAGTAATAAACATTAAAAAAAAAAAAAAAGGAAGAAATAGATTATTTCTGATGGTTAGTGAAACTTTCAAAATGGAGACAGAAGCCAGAAAGTAAAAGGCATTTCCTGAATATTTAAAAATTAAAACCAGAGCATCTGGACTATGCCTAGCCTGTCCCGCCTGCACATGGGAATTCGTTTTTGTTTTGATATGTACCCCCCCCCTTTTTAAAGAAATTTAAAATACAGTTCTCCTTTAAGGAAGTTTTGTTTTTGCTGAGAATACAAATCATGTACACATGAAACAGTTAAGCCCAATGAAATACAAGAATAAAATTCCAGAGCACCTGGGTGTCTCAGTCGGTTGAGTGTTTGACTCTTGGTTTCAGCTCAGTTCATGATCTTGTGGTTTCTGAGATTGAGCCTTGTGTCTGGCTGCACACTGATAGTGCATGCTCGCTCGCTCTCTCCCTCTCTCTCCCTCTCTCTCCCTCTCTCTCTCTCCCTCTCTCTCTCCCTCTCTCTCCCTCTCTCTCTCTCTCTCTCTCCCTCTCTGTCTCTCTCTCTCCCTCTCAAAGTAAATAAACTTAAAAAAAAAAAATAGAGGCACCTGCGTGGCTTGGTTGGGCATTCAACTTCAGCTAAGGTCATGATCTCTCAGTTTGTGAGTTCGAGCCCCACGTAGGGCTCTGTGCTAACAGCTTAGAGCCTGGAGTCTGCTTCAGATTCTCTGTCTCCCTCTCTCTCTGCCCCTCCCCACTCATTTTGTGTGTGTGTCTCTCTCTCAAATAAACATTAAAATATAAAGAATAAAATGCTACATTGCTGTACTTCAAACTTGAAGTACCTCCCTCTGATTAGATCCCATTGGATTAGATCAGATATCACCTCAAATGTTATTTTTTTGAAATCCTTTCCTGAGTACCCTATCTAAAATACCACTACATCACTAATGTCCAAATCAGATAAGTCTTAACGCTGTTTTCTGTTATCTCCATAGCACTTTATTTCTACCTGAAATCATCTATTTATTTTTTATCTTTTTGTTGTCTATCTCCCCTCATTAAAAGGGAGGAGGATGTCTGTTCTGTATATTAGTGCAACACCTGGAAGTGTGGTTGCACATACTAGGTGATCAGTGAATTTTTATTGACTGAGACTGTGGTATCAAAAATAGTTTGTTTCCTAGCTTTATACCTTTAGACAGAATAGTTACTCTCTCTGAAAGCTTCATTATGTTTCTGTGAAAGATTTAAAGCTTTGATTTGAAGGTTAAATAAGCTAATAAGTGAAAATATGTAACATATACCTGACACATAGCATAGTAAGCATTTAGTGAAATATATATTTTAAACAATATACCCATTATTTATTGGGTGTCATTAGGGTGATTTGTTTACAAAAAATGAAATAAAAGAGAAATCAAGGTATTTTTATAATTGTTATAATATTATTTTGTTACCAAAATAAGGTAACCAAAATCTTATGTATAAAAATAAGCAATTTTAGAATCATATCTGTTTGAATGGGACTTGAGCTAAATTCTTTAAACTTTCAACAAATAATTATGTAAGATCTAATATATAATTAAATATTTCTAAATACTTGCACTTTAAAATTTTTCCAAATTATGGTCCCATTTTTTGTTAAATAAGGGAACACATGACATAGCTAAATTATCTACGTGTGCATTCTAAGAGTTCGAAGAACATTCACCAAACCAATAAGAGTAGTTAGTTATCTCTATAGATGGTAGTGGCACTGGGGTGAGATGGATAGATGGATGAATGAAGTATTGTGCTTTGGGGCCAGAGGTATTATGTGTACTTGATAGAGAAAATACCTATGTATTACTTGCATAATTAAAACCTGATTCTCCTAAGTGTTTCCTTATAGACTATTCTGCACTGAAAACACATCTGCATTTTTAAATTCATGTATTTATTACCTCCCTTCTCATTTAGTAAGCCTGCCATGTTTCAGGCATTATTCTAAACATTTAGGATAAATACTGCAAAAGACCCTCATGGTCCTATTCCTCAACAGTTAATATTCTAGCTGGACTCAAGTTTGTCTAAGATCCAAACCCATTTACCCAATTTCTTCACCTGCCCCAAGACCATTCAAAGTCAACCTAAGTCAACCTCATTTTCCCCACAAAACTTTGGCTATTTCTCTGTCTCTTTACCTATTACTCTTTACACTAAGGAAATCTTAAGAGTCATCTCAAGTTTTTCCCTCTCCCTCATCCTCTGCTGCTAGGGAGACACCAGTCTTGTGCTACTTTTAAAGTTTCTTTTGAACCCATCTCTTTACTCTCTTTGTTGCCACTGCCTTGGAGGTTCTCATGGTCTCCCATCTGTGCTACCACAATAGCCTCATCTGTTTGTTTTTCCTCTGGGTATCTACCTACTTCTACTCCAGCCTTCATACTACCCTCAGAAAAACCTAACATAAATGTGATCGTTCTGCTCTGACCTAAATGGTGTGATTCTCTCCCGCTAAAAATAGAAATTTCAGTATCCGTAATATGGCACTTAGGGTCCTTCACAACTTGACTCCAGGCTGTCCTTTCAGCCTTGTCTCCCACTTCTTCCCCATTCTTTACTTGAGCCACAAAAAACTTGTTATTGGTTACCACGGGTGCCTTTTACACCTCTGTTGCTTTCCATCCTAGGGAATGCCCTGTATTTCCCCCCTGAGAGTTCTGCCTTTTACACTGTCCTTCTGCCCTTATGGTAAATTGTATTTTTCCAGATCAAATGTCTACTCTGAGGACTTTAGTGACAGGCAAAGTGAATGGCTCCCATTGTAGACATTGTATTTTTCTTAGTTTTTAATTTTATCCCTGATTGTTAGGACATGTCTTACTGTCTCTGGCATATAGTCGGGACTAAATAAATACTTGTGAAGTTAGTTTACTACAGAATTCTGCTTTGGAGCATAAAATTATAAACTGGGATTCAACAGCAGTGGAATTTATTGAACATCTTTTTATTTCTTCAAACAGATTTTATGCTGCATGTGTAGTTCTTGGGTTGCAGTATTTACATGAACACAAAATTGTTTATAGGTGAGTAAAGTTTTGATGCTTTCTAATGGCTTATTTTGGTGTGAATTTGAATTAAAAATAATTAAGGATATTTTGTGTTTAACCAGCTTTTTAATTTTCTCTTTCAAATGGTAAGTGATCTCTAAAAATTTTAAACTCCAATTTTGAAAGAAATAGTTACACAATAATTATGCGATGAACCTCTTTGTTCCTATTCTTCTGCCCATTACCTAATTAAAATAGTCAAATTATAAGTTGAGCTCTGATAACAAAATTCACTAACAATATTCATTCTGGTGAATATTTTACCACTGCAGAAAACTTTGATAGACCAATACTACTCAGAATTTGTCCATGATAAAATAAGTAGCGTGTACCAGAGTATAAAACATCACCCTGCTTCCTTAAGTCTTGCTGTCAACTAAACACTGTACTTGGTGACACAGTTGCCTTATGTACTAATATAAGCTCCTTATCAAGTTGCAGACTAGCAACAAATAATAGCCCAGCAGCCAAGCAATGGACCACACTTTGAATAGCATTGCTCTAGACTAGACAAATTCAGGAAGGCTAGTAAGGAGACCATAAACATCAGTGTATTCAAACTTGTAACAATATATCCAAGGTGAGGGTTTCCTCATGGCCCTGTTTTACTCTCAAAGGATAAAATATTTTTAACTTAATTTTTAATCAATTTTTGATTTAATCAGTTTTGGTCAGTGATAGCTTTCTCTTTATTTCGCATTATTCTCTTAGAATAAGGCTGGTTAAAACTGCCCTCTTGATACCTTGACAGTCTTTTCTTACAGATGGTGTGTAGAAGAACTTCAAACTTAGTCCAAGTCAGACTATCACAAATAACAAATTAATAAAACCAAAGTTAAAAATACTTGAATTCCTTCCACGCTTTAAAATACATATTTAAATAGATAAAACATTCCTTTTAAAAAACATTCTTTTCTGTATAGTGGAGAAAATTATTCAGAAATTATATTATGTAGAGTAATAAAAAGGAAGAAAAGTGAACATTTGTAATATATTTAAATCTCAAATCATAACATGAAAACTCATTTTTAGTAAAAAAAAAAAAGTACCGCTCCTGTTGAAATTATTTTTATCCTACGTTATCTACTGATTTTATTGATTTTTTTTCATTTTGCATTTTTTTTTTTATCCTGAACAGAGATTTGAAATTGGATAACTTATTGCTAGATACAGAGGGCTTTGTGAAAATTGCTGATTTTGGTCTTTGCAAAGAAGGTAATTGGATATTTTAAAGTTCCTTTTCTAATGGATTACTATTCCTTTGTACTTTGGTATTTTTCAACTTTGTCTATGGAAAGCAAAATGTATTTTTAACTTTATTCTTTGTTAAGACATTATGTAATCTGATTATCACATTATTAAGAATTCTGTGGTTATGAATAGGGTAGGTTTTCAGAAATCATAATGTAAAACCTAAGATCCTCTTTGTATGGGGGCGCCTGAGTGGCTCAGTCGGTTAAGTGTCTGACTCTTAATTTCGGCTCAAGTCATGATCTCCCATGCTCCACGCTACGCATGGTGCCTGCTTGAGATTCTCTCTCCCTATCCCTCTTGACTCTCCCCCACACACGTGTGCATGCTCTCTCTCTCTGTCTCTCTCTCTCTCCCTCTTTCTCTTTCTAAAAAAATAAATAAATAAAATTCTGTCACTACTCTGAGAAAACATTGGTTAGGCCACCAATTTTTTTTTTACTTTGCTGGGACTGTACAAAGTAAATTACATAGGCCTGATGACTTCTGTCCAGCTTCTTAAAACGTCTGACATTTTTAAATAGGAAGAAAATATGCATATATCTCAGAATCTTGTCTATATATTCAAAAGTAAATAAGTAAACTGGGGAAATATGAATCAGAGGTGGCTTAAGTATAAAGACTGTAGGTTTAGGCTCCATACAGTCCTAGGTTTGAACCCTGGCTTTGCCACTTACTTGCTGTGTCTTTGGATGAGTTACTTTGAATCTCATTGAGTCTGTTTCCTCAAATATAAAATCAATATAGTGCTTCTTGTTTAAGAGGATTTCAAGAATTGGATATATGTGACACAGTGTCTAACATATAGTAAATAGTTACTGTTATCTTGACATTTAATTCATTACATTGCATTGTAATGAACATTGTGTTCCCCCTTTTGCACAAGCTTCTTGTTCCTCGGCTTTGTTTTCATAGCACAGTAGAGTATAGTGCTTGGCACATCTTAAGTATTCAGTGAATATTCAATTAATAAGCAGCTGGATGAATAAATGAGTGAACTTTGTAAATATATCACCATCAGTTATCCACCAGCCTCTTAATTTGAATTCAGTAATACTTTTTTTCCTCTTATTGGACTTTCCTGTATTAAACACCGTTGATTTAAATGCCTTTGTTCCTCAGTTTGTCCTTAGCCTGTTGTTCATCATTGCTAGTTTTTAACTATAAATAATAGGTTAATGATTCCAAAATCTATTATTCCTTTCCTAACATAAATATTCAACTGTCTACTAGACAGCTTTGGTTGAAAAATGCATAGGTACCTCCAACATTATACAACCAAAAATAGGTTCTTTTCTTCAGGTAGTCCAGTTCATAGTTGATGGTGCCACAATCTTCTCACAGTCTCCCTTTTTGAAAATGTACTATCATCCTGGACTCTGTTCTCTTTCCACATCAAGTTAATGACCAAAATGTGCTGACATTTACCTCCTTAATATTTCTTAAATTTTTCTTTTTTTTTTTTTTTTTTAATTTTTTTTTTTCAATGTTTATTTATTTTTGGGACAGAGAGAGACAGAGCATGAACGGGGGACGGGCAGAGAGAGAGGGAGACACAGAATCAGAAACAGGCTCCAGGCTCTGAGCCAACAGCCCAGAGCACGACGCGGGGCTCGAACTCACGGACCGCGAGATCATGACCTGGCTGAAGTCGGACGCTTAACCGACTGCGCCACCCAGGCGCCCCAATATTTCTTAAATTTTTCATTTCCCCTCTACTACTGCCAGCTGTCATCTTGTTTTGAAAAACTAATAGCTTCTTCAACTTTCCTGTCTCTAGATTCTTTGTCCAGCAAATCAACCTGCCATGTAGGTGCTAATAACATTTTTTGAGCACTTGATAATTGCCAAGAAATTTACCAAATTCTTCATATGCATGATCTCCTTTAATTTCTAATAGTCTTGTGACGGTAGGTAGTAGCGTTAACCCCCAGCATATAGATGAGGAAACTAGCCTTTGAGGTTAGACAGCTTTTCTAAGCTTTCTAACTAGTGGCAAAGCAGGAATTTAAACCCAGACTTTTCTGACTCTTAAGAGCCTGTTGTTAACTCCTTCCTTGGAGTTTAACCAATTTGAAGTCCTAGCCAACTGGGCCTACTTTCACCTTTTTTTAAAAATACCAGGACAGGGGCACCTGGGTGGCTCAGTTGGTTGGGCATCTGACTTTGGCTCAGGTCATTATCTCACAGTCCGTGAGTTCAAGCCCCGAGTTGGGCCCTGTGCTGACAGCTCAGAGCCTGGAGCCTGCTTCGGATTCTGTGTCTCCCTCTCTCTCTGCCCTTTCCCCGCTCACACTCTGTCTCTCTCACTCTCAAAAATGAATAAATGTTTAAAAAATTAAAAAAAAAAAATACCAGGACAAGGGTGCTGCGTGACTCATTCGCTTTGAGCAACCAACTCACTTTCAGCTCAAGTCATGATCTCACGGTCATGAGATTAAGGCCCACATAAGACTCTGTGCTTGTGGAGCCTGCTTAAGATTCTTTCTCCTCCTACTTCTCATGTGTTCTCTCTCTCTCTCTCTCTCAAAAAAAAAAAAAAAAAAGAAAGAAAGAAAGAAATGACAATAAAAATATCAGGATAAGAAAATTTACCAGAATGAATGAAATATGATAACTACAGTAGTTGACATATATACTACACTAAAATGTGACAGATTTCATACTACTACTACTACTATAAACGAAACAAAAAATTAAGAGTTTTATCCTGAAAATAGGGAGTTTGTAATCTCCTCTAGTTTTTATCAAAGCATAAAATAAAAATCAAGAAATACTAGTTCTATTTTGGTCTTAATTAACATTTTTTTAATCTTGGCCAAGTCACGTAAAAGGTTCGTGTAGAACCTATGTAGATACTCTATCAGCTCTTTTTAAAAATAATATTTTATTGAAGAAAAAAAAGTGTGACAATGTTAAAGAAATTTTGCAAAAACAAATTTTCCACCCTTCTGTGCTAAGGTATTTAATTATGCTCTTCAAATCTTGGTCCATAGACTCCCAAGTTCATTTGAGATTTTCAGTCATTATAAATGTATACTTTAGAATTGAGAGCTTTTCTTTCACATTCTTTCCTAAGATGATGTTTATAAGGAGCTTTTAACACTTTAGAATATATTGAGACATATTCAATATGTAGAATGTGTATTTGATTAATATATTACTAAGTTATGATAAAATTAAAATTATGAACTAAACAAAATTTACTAAACTAAATTATAAGAAATATAAATTTGTGAACTAGTTAAAAGATTAATACTGTATGTGTATATGACACCATTGGTTAACTCCTTTTTTATTTTATTAAGTTTTTAATTTTAATTCTGGCATAGTTAACATATAGTGTCACGTTAGTTTCAGGTGTACAATATAGTGATTCAACAATTCTTTACATTATCCAGTGCTCATAACGTAAGTGTACTCTTTAATCCCATCACCTATTTCACCCATCCCCTCCACCCTCTCCACACAACTCTGGTAACCATCAATTTGTTCTCTATAGTTAAGAGTCTCTTTCTTGGTTTATCTCTCTTTCTTTCCCCCTTTGTTCATTTGTTTCTTAAATTCTACTTGTGCATGAAATCATATGGTATTTGTCTTTCTCTAACTCATTTCACTTAGCATTATACTCTCTAGTTCCCTCCATGTTGTTGCAAATGGAAACATTTCTCGTTCTTTTTAATGGCTGAGTAATATTGCATTGTGTGTGTGTGTGTGTGTGTATGTGTGTGTGTGTGTGTGTGTGTGTGTGTGTGTGTGTATATATATATATATACATATATATATATATATATATATGCATATGCATGCCACATAGTCTTCATTCATCTACTGACGGGTGCTTGGGCTGCTTCCATATTATGGCCATTGTAAATAATGCTCCTGTAAACAGAGGGGTGCATATATGGTTTCAAATTCGTGTTTTTGTATTCTTTGGGTAAATACTCAGTAGTGTGATTACTGGATCATAAGGTAGTTCTATTTTTCATTTTTTGAGGAGCCTCCATACTGTTTTCCATAGTGACTGCACCAGTTTGCATTCCCACCAATAGTGCACAAGAGGGTTCCTTTTTCTGCACATCCTCATTAATACTTGTTTCTTGTGGCTTTGATTTTAGCCATTCTGACAGGTGTGAGGTGATATGTTATTATAGTTTTGGTTTGCATTTCCCTGATGATGAATGATATTGAGTGTGTCTTTTGGCCATCTGGATGTCTTCTTTGGAGAAATGTCTGTTCATATCTTCTGCCTATTTTTTAACTGGATTATTTGTGGGTTTTTTTGGTATTCAGTTGTATCAGTTCTTTATATATTTTGGATGCTAACCCTTTATCGGATATGTCATTTGCAAATATCTTCTCCCATTCAGTAGGCTTTTAGTTGGGTTTATTGTTTACTTTGCTCTGCACAAGTTTTTATTTCAACGTAGTCCCAATAGTTTACTTTTGCTTTATTTCCCTTGTCTCAGGAGAAATATCTAGAAAGATGTTGCCACTACCAATTCCAGAGAAATTGGTCTCTTCTAGGATCTTTATGATTTTAGGTCTCACATGTAGGTCCTTAATCCATTTTGAGTTTATTTTCATGTATGGTATAAGAAAGTGGTCTAGTTGCATTCTTTTGCATGTAGCTGTCTGATTTTCTCAACACCATTTGTTGAAGAGACTTTTTCCCATTGCATATTCTTGCCTCTTTTGTCAAAGAATAATTGACCGTATAATTGTGGGTTTGTTTCTGGGCTTTCTATCCTGTTCATTGTTATATGTGTCTGTTTTTGTGCCAGTACCATACTGCTTTGATTACTATAGCTTTGTAGTATAACTTAAAATCTGGGATTGTGATACCTCCAGTTTTGTTTTTTCTTCTTCAAGGTTGTTTTGGTGGTTAACTCTTGCTTATCCAAGGGTTTGCATTTTGGTATTCTTCAAACTAAATGTTATTTTTTATAATGAACCAGATAAAATATTTTAAAGTTTGAATTGAAAAGATGATAAAAATTGAAGCTCAGAATCAATTTTTTTCTTGTAACTTCTTAGCATCATTTGTAATGACAGAGAAAATAAATAAAATGAAGTGTGAAAATTGCAATTCTTTATTTTTACCCATTAATTAAATAATAGAGTTACTGTTGCACAGTTTTCTCTGTACCAGTCCTTAACATTTTCTGTAGAAGTCTGGTATATCTTAAGTTTGGTCACCATGCACAAATGGAACTTTAATTTTGCTTCCTAAGGATATCATCTAATTTTTTATCTGTTGGTCTAGACTTTTTTCTTTGCTAACAGATGCTTAAATTTTACCTTTTCAGGAATGGGATATGGAGATAGAACAAGCACATTTTGTGGCACTCCTGAATTTCTTGCCCCAGAAGTGTTAACAGAAACATCCTATACAAGGGCTGTAGACTGGTGGGGCCTTGGTGTTCTTATATATGAGATGCTCGTTGGTGAGGTAAGCAGTATAAAATAGATGAGAGAGAAATTAGGAAAGAACAAAATATGTCATTTAGAAATGACTTAATATGTTTCCTGCATAAGTGGAGCTTAAGTTACACATACTTATACACATTTATAATATACTAGTAATTGCCTGAAATTCTATATTACCTTCACTGTGTTTTTTAGGTTTTTATATTATCTATAGAACTTTGAAAATCATACCTTATATTTCAGTATGCTGTAGTTATTTGTGTTTTATGAATTTAAGACATGGTCATATATAATTGATCATTTCATAGGGAATAACAGAAAGACTAATGAAAAGAATGTACTCTATACCTGTAACAAAAAGTCAGTTATACATTGGTCAAAATAAATGCATTGGTCAAAATAAATTGGACTTGGGAAAGGGTAAATATTTAGACAAGTAACTGAAAACTGCTTACAGTTTGTTCTTGGGATGATCTTGGGATGAAAAAAAAAATGAGTTTGGTTCACTGTTTTGCAGTTTTCCCAGTACCAAAAACCTTCCTTGTACATTCTAGGCATGAATAAATTAGTAGCTGAATAAATGATTGACCAAATTATTGAATGTCAGAAATGTCTAAAGTTTTACCCTGTATTGTCATACAATGGCACTTATTTCATATAAATAAAGTATTTTAGTCCATCCAAATGACAGCCACTTTGGTATGTTATATTGGAGTGGATATTTAGGAAAGGAGGAAAAGTAGCTAATTAAAATGTTTACCATGTGCCAGGCACTATCCTATTTGCTTTATAAATATTAGCTCATTTAATTTTTCAGCAGCCTTTAATGAGCTCAGTACTAGTCTTAGGCCCATTTTCAGGTGTATAAGTGGAAGCACAAAGAACTTAATAACTTGCTTAAAGTCACAGAGTTCTCATGTGGTGGAGCTGCGATTTTTAACTCTGGCTCTCTGGTTTCCTATCCCTAAACCATTATGCTTTGTTACCTCGGGGTATGGAATCCACCTAACCTTATTTCTATTCTTAAGACCAGTGATTTAGTAAAATTTCTACCTCTATCTAGAAAAGCTGCTATACAGTGTTTTAAGATGGAAAGATGTATTTTATCCCTAATCCACAGTGGTCTTTGCTTTCTAAGAATGCCAGAAGTACTCATAATAAAAAAAAAAAAGAAGAAGAAGAAGAAGTACTCATAATAGTTGTTTCTGTAAGCTCTGACCTACTTGAACTTCCCCCCACCCCACACCTTTTTTCAAAGTAATAGTTTTGTTGCTTTGGGTTTTTTTAATGTATTCATTTATGTATGAGATTTAATTAGGTTACCAAAAATTACATGCTTGCTTAAAATTGACTCTCCATATTAGCTCTGACAGGCAAAAAAAGTGAATTTATTGCAGAATACTACAGAATTAAGATCCAGTTGATTCTGCTTCCTCTTCTACAGTGACGGGAAAACTTGGCAATGAGCAAATGAAGAAGCTCCTGTTCTGTATTTTTAAAAAGAGTTTCTAATTGATTAACCTGTTAATTACTAGGATATAAAAGACAGTGGATCCAGCTATTCCTTCACAATTGTTTATTGCAGTTTCCTTTCTCTTTAGCACCTTTGTAAGAGGGTAGTTGGGAAAAGAACTAAACTTAAAACTCATCCGTACTTGATAGTTTTAAATTTACCATTTTAACATTGGTAAGATTTTAGCAATAACTTTTAACTGTGATAAAAGTCAGGTTTGGCTGAAGTTTATGTCTAATTACTCTATTATTACAAAGATTTGAAAACTCACTGGATATATCATGCATTTTCAAATGTGTATTTGTGTTTGTATGGGTTTTGAGGACTGGAAGGACCAGATCCCCCTTCCTGGTGCCAAATGAGAATTGAAGCATCAGAGAAATTTTAAGTAAACTTAGATATTGGAGTTGCACTCTTGACATCTGAACAGACTATTGAATTCTTTTTATATCTGTTTAAAACATACTTGTTAGCATTCCATTGTTCATCCTGTTAATTTATAATCTATTTGCAGAAACAAGGAACTTTAACATCTTAATGAATATGTGGGTATATCGTCACTCTTCAGGGATTTATAAAGTGACATTTTTTAAATACAAAATTGATCAAATAGACAAAAGTGTTTTGTATTACCACTTGAAATTCTGATTGAGAATTCTTGTGAAAAGGAATTTTTCTCTAATTTGCTGCTATCTCAATCCCAGAAAGAAATGATATTATCTCACATAATAGTCACTTCATTTATCTATTTGATTTATTCATTTTGAGTGCATAAATGAACAAACTAAGGTTTCAGTAAATGAAAAGTGTGAAATTTCCTTACATATGAGCAATAAGATTGGCAGCTCAGCTTTAGGAGGTTGGGTTCTGAATTCATTTTCATAGATTCCTCAAGTCAAAGATTCTTCCCTTTCCATTGATACTGCTTTCTGCTTGGCTCTTATTCATTAATACTTTACAGGAAACAAGCAACCAAATCTAAGTCATCTCAAATTCTGAAATAGTAAGTCATATTTCATAATAACATTTCAATATATTTGAGAGTTATCATTTTGTGCATCAAATTGTTATACTGAATGTAATTTAAATATGTTTTTATGACTTAGGGTCATTCCTGTCAATATGAGCAACATTTTAATAATACTCTGCTAACTGAAATGCCCCTAAGACTTGAATTTTGTTGGCAGCTGCTACTTAGTGCTGTCATTATGCCTGCAGATCTCTAATTGTGTTTTGCTAATTAATTTGCTATTGACTGTGAAATTCAAAGTACATCCATATCAGATGTACAACTCAGATGTACAAACTCTGAGCTTCTCTCTATGGTGACACTTATTACCATATTTACTTTACCCATTTTTTTCTGTCCACAAGATTGAGCTTTTTGAGAAATGTTGATTATCTAAATAATTTTTACTATCTAGTATGCACTCAAAATATTGACTGTCTGGCCAGATAAATGAAAAAGTGAATTAAATAAAATAGAATGGAATTAAATTAAGTGAAAAAATGATATTGTATAATATAACCAAGTTTGTTATTAAAGTCTGTGAAATAAAGATGAAGATTTCAATAAGAGTATATGGTATATCCTCTGTATAATAGATCTGTTGTGTATCTTTTGTGGCTTCTCACAGTCTTTTCTTGTTTGGTGTTTTGGTAAGTTTTTTGTTTGTTTTCCTCACTACTTGGTTCTTGTCTGTACTTTGGATAGGTGATAAGATTTTACAGTATTGAAATTCATTTTGACTTACTCAGAGATTTTTTTTCTAGTCTCCCTTTCCTGGTGATGATGAAGAGGAAGTTTTTGACAGTATTGTAAATGATGAAGTAAGGTATCCAAGGTTCTTATCTACAGAAGCCATATCAATAATGAGAAGGGTAAGAGCTAATGGTTTATAAACTGCTTAAATTTCTTTTATTGAAGGACATTTCCCAGTTGGAACTTTATCTTTTTTTTATTTTTATTTTTTTTCTTTTTACGGCAGAAAAGGCCGTTATTGTTTGCAACGGGAAATTAAAGAGGAGGGGGACACGACATCTCTGGCTCCAGGGGTGGCTCCCCAGACTTAACTCTTCACCCTCCCGGGAGAACCCAATTAGAACTTTAGAAGTTGTTTTTTAGTTCATAGATGTTGCATGGTTTAGACAAACACATACCAAAAAAAACATCTAAATCTTTGCAAGTTATGAGAATCTTTATCAACGAAGTCACTGGTTTTATTTTAACTTTTATATTTTATATTGTGTTAGCTATTACGAAGAAATCCTGAGCGGCGACTTGGAGCTGGTGAGAAAGATGCAGAGGATGTAAAAAAGCACCCATTTTTCCGGGTAAGTGTGACAGTTTAAAATTTTTTGTGAAAATAGAAATTAAGTGTAGGAAACTAAACTGGTCATTTTATATTTTGTAATCCAGCTAATTGATTGGAGTGCTCTGATGGACAAAAAAGTAAAGCCGCCATTTGTACCTACCATTAGAGGACGAGAAGATGTTAGTAATTTTGATGATGAATTTACCTCAGAAGCACCTATTTTGACTCCGCCTCGAGAACCAAGGATACTTTCAGAAGAGGAGCAAGAAATGTTCAGAGATTTTGACTACATTGCTGATTGGTGTTAAGTTCCTAGACACTGTGAAACCAAGCAAACTAACTCACAAGAAGACCTCTTAACAATAGCAACCCTTCATTTGCTCTCTGTGCCACCAGTAGCTTCTGAGTTTTTTGTTTAAACACATGAAGATTTCTTTAAAAGTACTATTGTAAAATCTTCTTGAAAGTGGCTTCTTTTAATGTATTTTCAACGTAAATCTGAGCACTGGAAACAGTTTCATGGAGTTTAAGCGGAATGAACATCGGCCATGAAAACCTATCACAAATGAATACTTTTGGATCAATAGTCTATTTAAAAAAAAAAAGAAAAGAAAAAAAAAAAAACACTCTTCCACGGTCCCTCGCTATGCCTTATGCCTGCCTTAAGTGGAAGGAAGATTAATCATTTCACTTCAATTAGCTATATTTTACAAAAAGAACAAAAAGGGTTTGGGATGCTATTACTGTTCACACATAGTAAATCTGTTCGAATAAGGCAAATGCTCTTATTTTTTTAATGAAATTACTATAATATCAAAAAAAAATGTAGTGGTAGTTTGTGCACATTTTTTGGCTTGTTTTTTTAAAAAAAATGAATTGATGTCTTGTTTTATAAATTTTCTATATTTATTAGGAGAAAATTTTTATTGCCTTATCTTTACCAACCATGTAACAGAGCCTCATAGCTTTCCAACAGAGCTACTTGCCAAACAATTTTTTGTTTATTAAACCATGCTGAAGCAAACAGGAACAACTAAACATCAGCATTTACTTAAAATTTTAAGAATGAGGACTTCTGATTAGCCTGAACCAAGATACTGTATTACCTGTATGCATTCCCAAAGTCTAGACACTCGATATATTCAATCATACCTTCTTCCAAAATCAGTGGACTAATTACTCCTTTTTTGATATTCGTTGTACATTTTTCAGCCCTTATTCTTGTATCTACTGTAGAAGGGAACTATATCTGTTAAAACATAGGGATTATCGTTGTATACATGCTGTGAACATGTATATGTGCAAGTTGTAATGTATTCTATGTTGTAGGTTTATTATTTAATTTCACCACTTCATCACTTTTGTACAGTGGCCAAGCAGACACCTCAAACTCCAGCATTTACGTTAAGTGCATTTGTACATTTTAGGCCACTGGATCCAGATTTTATATTGGCAGTTACTGAGGGCAAAAGCAATATATTATAACAGAATGTATAAATATTTTTGATAAAACAGTCTATATTTTATAAAATTATTATAACACTAAAGCTGTACCTCAAAAGTCTCAAAAATAATTTGATCAAATACTTTTTACAACTCTTCAGAGGATCCATTTGTGGCTTTTTTTAATGCTCTTAGAGGAAAGTCTTTTGGCAAGCCATGACTTTTCCACTTGCCTGGAGTTTTTTGGTTTTTTTGTTGTTGTTGTTAGTTTTTGCATCCTTTTCCTCTCGGGTATGACTGCATTATTTTTCTTTAGTTCAATAATAACATCTTTAATTCTGTGCTTAGCATGTTAGGGTCATCATATCTCAGGAATAACAAGTTGTGAACTAACCATACTGAATTAGCCATTTAATCACAGTGATCTCATGTCTTAAAAATTGTTCAAATTTAAATTCTATGAGAAACATAAAAGCACATCGATTTGTAGAAAGTTTATCAATACTTCAGACTTGCTAGGGTGTGCTGGCATGTTTTTGTATACTCTGAGAACAGTTACAATTTTTCCAAGAATTCTTATTTCCTTCCAATTCTATTATTACCCAAGATTCTTTGGGGGAAAATCTTATAGAAAGAGGGAGCAATAAGTTGTTTAAAGTTATTTTAAAATGCCAGTTAATTTCCTTGTTAAAGGACAGGAGAGGATCTTAGCTTAATTGTCTGGCTTTAATTTACACAGTGTTAACACATTAAAAAAAAAAAAAACACTAAATACTTTTGAGGTACAGTCTGCTCACCTTTCCTGGTTCTCAAATATGCATAGAAAGCAATGTCTAAAATAGGCTTTTAGCATTAAAACCTGACATAGCATTATGTAACTACACAGTGTACAGAAGTTTTGTTTTTTTTTTTTAATTGAAGTCAATCACTAAGAAAAAATTAGAGGGCAGGGTATATTCACACAATTAAGCTGAAGAAAGCACTAATATTTTCTGTAGTTTTTAAAAAATATATATATTTTAGTCAGATTTTAAATTTTTAAACTCTATAGAGTGTAAATATATTTTGCTATTACTGTATGTGTAAGTGACTGCTCAAGCACTTTGTAAGGAAATTATTAGTATATTTTAGAATGGTACACTATGCATTGAAATGAAATGTGCCTTTATGTCATTCTAAGGAAAAAGTGTTTTGCAGTCATAAATTACCACAAATGCACAAATTAAAGTATAAATAGATTATAATTTGTAACTTTGGTTTTAAGTATTTTTTCCTTTTGGAAACTTTCTGTTCATCAAAATGTGTATTAGCTCTACTATATTCAAGATCTCAAAGACTAACTTTGCTTATTAGCCTTCTTGCAAGTGTTTTTGGTCCTGGGGAAGGGCAAAATCTGAGAGCGAACTGTCCACTTCACTGGTAGTAATGGGGAAAGTTTGCATTCTACCTCTGTAAGATCAATAGCATCTTTTATTCAGTGGAGATATATATATATATATATATATATATATATATATATATATATATATATAAAATGCCTTCTGTGTGCTAGACAATGTGGATAGAAAGTTGAAGAAAAATCAAAATCTTAATAAATGAGGAATAGTATACATTAAAATTCAAGCACCAGTAATTCAGGATACCAGTAGTATCCTTTTGTTTGAGGTAACTTACTTTATTTTTAGGACCTGACCTTTCAGAAAATAGGTAAATGAAAACAATGCTAGTCATTATATAGTCCTCTTATTCAACTATTACAAATGGAATATTTAAGGAATATTAGGAATTATTAGGAATATTTTAAGATAGGTCTGTGCTATCCCTGTAGCACAAACTGAGGTCACAGTGGAAATTGCCATTGTATGTTAACTAGGTGAAAGCTGCATTAGAGATTCAAATCTAACAAAAATTTTACAGGTGTTACTGATCTTTCCAAAGCAACTGAGGGTGAGTATGAAAGACTCAGAGGATCAAATGCCAAATCATGGATCATAATCTTAATTAAAATTCTTATTTTCTAGCTATCTTTTGAGATCTGCTGTATCTCCAAGTGTTGCCCTTATATGTATATAAATATATGTATTTATAAACATATGTATATAAATATATACATATATAAATAGAGATAAGTTCTTAAATAACTTCAAAGTGTCAAAAATCTTGCATGATTTCCACTTCTAGTATCGTGACTAAATAGAAGCTCCCAAGACTGCCAGTAAGACACATAATTTGAGGCACTGCTGGTCTCATGAAAGGTAAGAGTGGTGTCTGGCCACCTCCCACCCCAAAACAAACAGACACACTTGAGCATGGATCTGGACAAGCTATAGCTTTAGTACCTAAGAATTAAGGAGGAGTGCCCAAGCACAAGAGTGAGAGTACTCAGAGTTTGGGATTGGAACTTGAGTCCACAAAGTAGGCCAGAGAAGTAGGAAGGTGGAAAGGGTAAAAGCCAGAATGGCAGGGATCTAGCTTTGGAAATGCAAACACTCAGAAGAGGCGAGGTTGCCAAGGATGGATTCCTATAGCAACGCCATTATGAAGATAACAAACCCTGCAATAGCAGTAAGACTTTTGTTCTATGTTTAAATCCTCTAGAGGAGCTCAAGTTCTGATTTGCAGGTCGTTGTTTTTCTACCAGTAGAATCAAATACTTTGTGAATGAAAGTTTCTCCAGAATGGGAACATAGGACTTCCACAAATTAAGGTCAAGTAATACACTGTTAAAGGTCACGCAACACATGAGAAATGGGAAACTACCTTGAATGAGAGCCAACAAAAATAGTAAATTTCTATATCCCCTCCAAAATATTGCAAATATTCAAATTCTCAGATACAAAATATAAAATAGTTATGTACAAAATATTTATATACCTAAAATTACCAGGATAAGCAAGTACAATGAAATTTTAAAGAAATTAACAAACATTTTTAAAATCCAAAAATGAAATAAGTGACCAAATTTGAAACTCAGTGAAGTGTTAACACATTAGACAGCTGAAGAGGCAACTGGAGAACTGAATGATATATCTGAAAAATCAATCTCAAATAGATAAAAAGATAAGGAGATGGAAAATATGAAAAGAAGGTTAAGAGATATGGAAGATGGAGTGGAGACCCAAGAGTAAAGAATGGAAGGGAGGCAGTACTTGCAGAGATAATGGCTGCAAATTCCCCCAGAGATTAAAAATCATCCAGGAGGTAGGATATTCTCCGTAAAGGATAAATATAAATAAAAGTATACATAGAACCATTGTAGTGAAACCACCAAAGACAACATCTTGAAACTACCCAAAGAGAAAGGACTAATTGTCTATAAAAGAAAGACTAACAGCTGACTTTTCAATATTAACAGTGAAAATAGTGGAATATTCTCTTCAGAGCATTGAAAAACCAAATGTCAGGGGCGCCTGGGTGGCGCAGTCTGTTAAGCGCCCGACTTCAGCCAGGTCACGATCTCACGGTCCGTGAGTTCGAGACCCGCGTCAGGCTCTGGGCTGATGGCTCAGAGCCTGGAGCCTGTTTCCGATTCTGTGTCTCCCTCTCTCTCTGCCCCTCCCCCGTTCATGCTCTGTCTCTCTCTGTCCCAAAAATAAATAAACGTTGAAAAAAAATTAAAAAAAAAAAAGAAAAAGAAAAACCAAATGTCAGCCTGGAATTGTGTAGAAAGTGAAATTAGTTTAAGAATGAAAGCAAGTGAAAGTGTTTTAGTTTTTCTTTTTTTAACGTTTATTTATTTCTGAGAAATAGAGTGCAAGCGGGGGAGGGGAGGAGAGAGAGGGACACAGAATCTGAAGCAGACTCCAGGCTCCGAGCTGTCAGCACAGAGCCTGATGCGGGGCTCGAAACCATGAACCGCAAGATCATGACCTGAGCCGAAGTCAGACACTTAACCAACTGAACCACCCAGGTACCCCCAAATGAAAGTATTTTTTAAAGGGTTTACTCTTAAAGGAGTCCTACTCTAAAGGAAGTGCTTCAAGAAGAGATGAAAGTGATCCCAGAATAGTGATCTAAAACACAAAAACGCTTAGGAAAAAATAAAATTGTAAACACTTAGGTAAATCGCAATAAATGCAACTCAGTAGAACAGATGATTTGTTTCTTTGTTTTAAGTCAACAGAAATTCTAGACAGTAGTAGTAAAACAGCTGAGATAGGGAAGATCAGAGCTGAAATATTCTGTTGTATCATTGGGGTGTCAAGGGATTAATTAACTTTAGTTAAATATACATTATAAAATGCCAGGGATATTCATGAAAAGAATATAGTGCATATAACATTCAAACCAAGAGAGAGGATTGTAAAAATAATTTCAAATATACCAATAATCACAATAAATGGAACAAACTTACTATTTAAAAACAAATTTTAAGTTTTATTTATTTTGAGTGTGTGTGTGTGTGTGTGTGTGTGTGCGCACATGCGGGGGAGGGGCAGAGAGATAGGGGGAGAAAGAGGATCCCAAGCAGGCCCCTTGCTGTCAGCGCACAGCCTGACACAGAACTCAAAAACTCGCCAACTGTGAGATCATGACCTGAGCTAAAACCAAGAATTAGACACTTAACCAACTAAGCTACCCAGGTCCCCCCAGAAGTCATCAATTCTTAAAATGAAAGCCTGGCTTTATAATATTAGCAAAAAGATACGTCTAAAATATAAGGGAAGTTGAAAGTAAGAGTGTGAGTAAAAATATTCAATGCAAAAACAAAAGTAAAGCTATGGTAGCTCTACTTAATATCAAAACAGATTTTAGACCCATCATGAAAAAATAAGTATCACCAAGAATAGAGTGTTTCTACATAATGACAAAAGATTCAATTCATCAAAAAGATACTAATCATGTGTGTGTATTTAATAAAGTAATCTCTACATAAAGCAAAAATTGTTAGAGCTACTACAAAATACTTATATACCCATCAGATTGGAAGATTACAACTTTCATTATTGGAAAATAGACTTTTTACAATCAAGAGAGAATGAATAGAACAATAAGCTTGATCCCCACTGAATGTATATAGAATTCTGCATCCAGCAATTAAGAGATTCCACATTCTTTTCCAGATTACATGGAACATTTATAAAAATTGAGCCATTAAAAAAAATTGTAGAAAATAACAAAATATAGTTACACCAATTATATTTTCTAATTGGTTGGAACACGTAGATTTTTAATAGATAAATAGATTTGAAAACCAATATTAAATACCCTTTATTGGCTCACAGAAAGAATCGTAATTAAATGCAGCAAAAGTGATTCTTCCAGGGAAATTTGCAAACTAAGTGCCTATTTAGGAAAGGAGGGTTAGGGGTGCCTGGGTGGCTAAGTTGGTTAAGCATCTGACTTTGGCTCAGGTCATCATCATGTGGTTCTTGTGTTCGAGCCCCGCAACGGACTGTGCTGACAGCTCAGAGCCTGGATGGGGCCTGCTTCAAATTCTGTCGGCCTCTCTGCACCTCCCCCACTCACTCTCTCTTTCTCAAAAAATAAACATTAAAAAAAATTTTTTTTAAAGGAACGTTTTAAAAAACTGATCAAATTGCTCAGCTTCAGAAATCAGAAAAAGGACAACAGAATAACTGAAAGTAAACAATAGAAAAAACAGTAAAATAGAAATAAGCCAAAAGCTTATTCCTTGAAAATGCTAATAGATATAGCTATGAAAAATGAAAGTAGATATAAATGCTATTTATAAATGAAAAATACAAATACAAGCAAAGATTTTTTAAAAGATGTTATTAACATATGCAAATAAATATGTGAAAATCTGAAAACTCTAAAAATATTAGCTTAAGCTAGTGTGAATAATGTCGCTCTAACATTAATCACTTAAAAGCAGAAATTAAAAGTCCACACACACAAAAAAAATAGGTCCAAAGTGTTTTACAAGTGAACTCTCCCAAACTTTCAAGGAGATTATTTTGACCACATAGAAAGTTTTTTTAAATAATGTGAAAAAGTTATAGTTCCTAACTCATTCTGTGAGGTCAATATAATCTAGAAAACAAAATATACAAAGAGAGTATGTTACTGGCAAATTTCACTCATGAATACTGATAAAGGATACTAAACAAAATATTACCAAATGTATAAAAAGGGCACAATAATTTGGGCTTATGCTAGTAATGAAAGGATGGCTTAATATTAGAAAAATCTCTGATTATCATTTACCATATTAAAGGGGAAAAAGTAATATATTTAGAAAAAGCTGGTCACTTTTCTGATTTGAAAGGGGTCAGGGGATCCTTAAAATGACAAAGATATCTGTATTAAAACAACAACTGGGGCACCTGGGTGGCTCAGTCAGTTAAGCATCCAACTCTTGATTTTGGCTTAGGTCATGATCTCACAGTTCATGAGATCAAGCCCCGCATCAGGCTCTGTACTGACAGTGCAGAGCCTGCTTGGGATTCTCTCTGTCTCCCTCTCTCTCTGCCCCTCTTGCACTCGCTGACTCTCAAAATAAATAAAATAAACTTGGGGCGCCTGGGTGGCTCAGTCGGTTAAGCGGCCGACTTCAGCCCGGGTCATGATCTCGCGGGTCCGTTAGTTCGAGCCCCACATCGGGCTCTGTGCTGACAGCTCAGAGCCTGGAGCCTGTTTCAGATTCTGTGTCTCCCTCTCTCTGACCCTCCCCCGTTCATGCTTTGTCTCTCTCTGTCTCAAAAATAAATAAACGTTAAAAAAATTTTTTTTAAATAAAAATAAATAAATAAAATAAACTTTAAAAAGACAACAAAAATAGACTCAATGCCATCATTTCATATGAGGAAACATTGAAAGTATCCCCTTAAGAATTGAGGACTAGGACTAAGATGCCTGTCATCGCTACTTTTCTACATGGATAGGGATTAAAGAAGGAAACAAAATGCTTACTTGCAGATGATGATTGTCTATCTGAAGAACTCAAAAGACTACAATTTAGTAGCAATCATAGTTTACCCAAGATGCTTGTTGTAAGATGAAAATACAGAAGTCAGTGACGTATGCACCATCATCAAACAACTGGAATACATAATATTTTTAAAGCACAACTTTTATGATAGCAACAAAACCAAGTTATCTAGAAATAAGCCTAACAAAAGATGTGCAAGACCTGTAAAAAAATAGTTTTTCAAAGAAAGATGGTGAATTTAAACCCAAGTAAATCTGTAATTATGTTAAATGTAGTGTACTTAAGATCTGTTTCATTTGCTGTATAAAGTATACCTCAATAAAAAAAACATAGACTAAAAAAACAAAACTCAGAGACATTAAAGAAGACCTAAGTAAATATAGACATATCTTTTGAAGTGATGTCAGTTCTCAAAAATCCTCTGCAGATTCAATGCAACTCTGGTTAGAATCCCAACAATTTTTTTGTGGAACTTCATAAGCTCATTCTAAAATTTATGTAGAAGAGCAAAAAGTAAAGGATAGAGAAATTCCTGAAGAACAAAGAGGAGAGGGAATTTGCCCTACAAGATAACAAGAATTATAAAGGTGTAGCATTTACTGAGGTATTAGTACATATTACAAATGGAACAATAAAAGAGCCAAGAAACAGACTTAAATATATCTGAAATTTTAATTTACAGAAGGAACAACATAATTCAGTGGAGAAAGAAAACATGTTTTCTCAGTAGAAGTAGGAAAATTGTGTGCCCATGTGGAAATGAAAAAAGAAACTCAATTTCTTCCTCATAGTGGACACAAATATTTCAAATGAAGTAAAACATAAATGTCAAAAGTAAAACTTTAAAACACTGAAAATATGTGTATAGGAAAACACAAAAATGTAAGAAAAATTGACAAGTTTAACAATCAGAAAGTTAGGAACTTTTTATCAAAAGACATCAAAGTGAAAAGACCGGGCACAAAGTGGAAGCCTATTTACATCACATGGAACAGAGAAAGAATAATAGCCACCACATTAAAAATTCCTAGAGCTCAGGAAGGAAACAGTCAAAAAGTTCAAAATATGTGAACATACATTTCACATGGACAATGAACATGCCCACTCTAAACAGTAATCAGAAACTACAAATCAAGACTTTGAGATATAATTTGAACACATTCAATTGATAAAAATTTTAAATTTTGACCTTATTGAGTGGTGGAGATGGAGTGGGACAATGAGATTCCAATAAATTACTGTGAGAGTATAGAGAAATACAACCACTTGTGAAAAATAATTTGGTATTATCTTGTAAAGTTGGGCATCTGCATACGTTGGTACCTAGCAATTCCACCTAAGTAGTGTATCCTGAAGAAATTCTTTATTCATATGTACCAAGGGTCCATGAACAAGAATGTTCATAACACTGTTTGTAATACCAAAAACTAGAAACAACCCAAATGTTCATCAATGGAAGAGAATGGTTTAATAAAATATTTTATATTTTATAATAAGCAATGTATACTCATACCACGAAATATTATACAGCCATGAATATTAACTGCAGCTGTGGAGAACAGTACAAAAGAACAAAATATATGAAAGAAGCTAATCAAAGAAGACTATATGCAGCATGATCTCATTTTTAAAAGTTTAAGCCAAACCAAACACAAAGGTGATTTTTTTTTCATTTTTAAGCAAGGGAATGTTAAACAAAAATTAAGATAGTGATTCTCTGATGGGGAGGCAAAAGAATATGGTATTAGTGGAATATGTTGATAGGTAGAAATTGTTGGTGTTTTAGGTCTTCAGCTTGGTCAGTCTTCAATATGTTAATAACAGGTAATATACCTCTTTCCCCTATAAGTCCTCCCTTTTCTTCTTTTCCAGCTTAAATTCCCATATCCATCATAATCACATATATCCTCAGCATCCTGTTTCTCTCTTGCTTCTTTGTACAAACCTGTTAAAACCCCCACCGAACCTCTGTGCAATCCATCTCTGGAGTGCAAACAACCATGCTAACTCCTCTGGCTACCATGAAGTGAACCAGTACTGAATTTTCTTAGTCTGGTGGTTCTCAAACTTCACAATGTATCAGAATCACTTGAAGGACTTGTACATGGGTCTCACCGCCTATTTTCTGCTTCGGTAGGTATGGAGTAGGGGGCGTGGTGCTGAGAATTTACATTTCTAGTAAGTTTCCAGGTACTACTGATGCTTCTGGTCTAGCTATAAAACAAGTGTCATGAATTTTAAAAGATAAAGAAATTTTTAAATCACTTTGATGTCAGTATCTACAATCCAAACAATTTCATAATTATAACATTTATGTTATCAATTACGTATTGTTTCCTTGTAGCGGCTCTGTTGCAAAAGTAATAAAAATGACAAGAATGTGGATTTCAGATTGGGTAATGGATAATAGGAGGCAAAGCTATTTACATACTAAGGGAAAGTCCAGGAAATAAACAAAACTTTTCTTAATACCTATCCATTATATGTGATCTGCTTGGAAAATAGCCACATGTTATTCCTACTAAAGTAAGAGAGTTAAAATCTTAAAGGGAATATAATCAGACTAATGTTTTTATGTAATTATAAACTCTAGAGGTTTTTTTTGTTTGTTTTTGTTTTTTTTTTTTTTAATGTTTACTTACTCTTGAGAGAAACAGAGTGTAAGCAGGAAGGGGCAGAGAGAGGGAGACACCAAATCTGTAGCAGGCTCCAGGCCCTGAGCTTTCAGCACAGAGTCTGACGCGGGGCTCGAACCCTAGATCTGTGAGATCATGACTTGAGCCAAAGCTGGATGCCTAACCGACTGAGCCACCTAGGCACCCCTGTAATTGTAAACTCTAAAAACACACTACTACTTTTGTGAAGCAGTCGGTGTCAAAAGAAGCCAAAGGAAATACACAGTAACACTTCCTTAATTCAGCATTTGAAGTAGTTCACAAATAGTGTAATCTTATGCAATAAACACTTAAAAATTAAGTGAAGAATTACATGTAATCAATTTTCCTTGAAAATTATTTAACTTATAATAGTACAGCCAATTGTGACTGAATGTAGGAAGTTTGAAAAGTTCATTTTCTCACAATGTGTAACCAACTGTAGACACACATTTGCCATTTGTGTCTTCTAACCACAAGTTTAATATATTTTTTACCTTCATTAAAGTCTTATAACAAACAGCTCATCACATTATGAGATACTGGATTGTTTGTTAGCATGGCTTGACATTTTCCCTTTTTTTTTAAATGTATTTTTATTGAGACATAGTTGACATGTAACATTATGTAAATTTAAAGTGTACAATATGTTGATTTGATACATTTACATATTGTAATATAATTACCACTGTACCACTAGCATATACCTCTCACTTAACAAATACTTTTAAGGGCCATCCATGTTGTTCCAAATGGCAGGATTTCCTTCTTATGGCTGAATAATATGTCCATATATATGTGTATATACATATATGTGGATACATACACATACACACATACCACATCTTTATTCATCCATTGATGGACACTTAAGATTGTTTTCATATTGGGGTGTCTGGGTGGCTCAAGTCAGTTGAGCACCCGACTTCAGCTCAGGTCACAATCTCACGGTTCATGAGTTCGAGCCCCATGTTGGGCTCAGAGCCTGGAGCCTGCTTCAGATTCTGTGTCTCCCTCTCTCTCTGCCCCTCCCCTGCTCATTCTCTCTCTCTCTCTCTCAAAAATAAGTAAACATTAAAAAAAATTTTTTAATTGTTTTCATATCTTGACCATTGTGAGTAATGCTGCAAATAAACAAGGGAGTGCATATATATATCTCTTTGATATCCTATTTTCATTTCCATTGGATATAAACTTAAGTGATGAAAATCCAAAGAAATTTTAAAGAGCTAACTGGCTTTATTCATGAATCAAGCAGCATTCTCTCTACAAAGTACAGGTGAGCAACGAAGGGCTGCAGAAAAAGAAAGGCTTTTAAAGGCAGGATAAGAAAGTCATAAAGAGAAAAGATGGGAGTGGTCATCTCCCTTTGAGGATAGTTGGGTCTTTATTAGGTGGATTACCTCATCTTCCTTCGAGAGATGGAGAGGGCCCCAATGACATATCAACTTATTGGTGCTGACCAGAAAATTCCCGTCTGATTAAGACTACATTTCTGAGAAAGGTTGAAACTGCAATTAGTGTAGGTACTAAGCTCCAGTTTGGTGATACAGCATAGCATAAGAATCTCCATTTGATGCCTGTGTTTTTCTTTTTAACAGCACCCAGGAATGAAATTGTTGGATTTTATGGTAGTTCTAGTTTTAATTTTTTGAGGAACTTCCACACTGTCCCATAATGGCTGAACAATTTACATCTCCACCAACAGTGCATAAGGGCTCCCTTTTCTCCACATCCTTGCCAACACTTGTTATCTCTTGTCTTGGTAAGAGCCATTCATTATAATAAGTGTGAGGTGATATTTCATTGGTTTTTTTGTTTTTGTTTTTGTTTCATAATTTATTTATTTTTTAATTCACATGCAAGTGAGTTAGCATACAGTGCAACAATGATTTCAGGAGTAGATTCCCCTTACCCATTTAGACCACACACAACCCCTCCAGCAACCCTATGTTTGTTCTCTGTATTTGTCCCTTATGTTTTGTTCTCCTCCCTGTTTTTATATTATTTTTGCTTCCCTTCCCTTATGTTCATCTGTAGTCCTCATATGAGTGAAGTTATATGATGTTTGTCTTTCTCTGACTAATTTTGCTTAGCATAATACCCTCTAGTTCCATCCATGTAGTTGCAAATGGCAAGATTTCGTTCTTTTTGATTGCCAACTAATACTCCACTGGATATATATGTATGTATGTATATATATATATATAAATAAATATATATATATATATATGCATATATGCCACATCTTCTTTATCAACTCATCCATATCCATCGATGGACATTTGGGCTCTTTCCATACTTTGGCTATTGCTGATAGCACTGCTATAAACATTGGGGTGCATGTGTCCCTTCATGCAGCACACCTGTATCCCTTGGGTAAATACCTAGTAGTGCAATTGCTGGGTTGTAGGGTAGGTCTATTTTTAATTTTTTGAGGAACCTCCATGCTGTTTTCCAGAGTGGCTACACCAGTTTGCATTCCCACCAGCAGTGCAAAAGAGATCCTCTTTCTCCACATCCTCACCAACATCTGTTGTTGCCTGAGTTGTCAATCAATGTTAGCCATTCTGACAGGTGTGAGGTGGTATCTCACTGTGGTTTTCATTTGTATTTCCCTGATGATGAGTGATGTTGAACATTTTTTTCATGTGTCGGTTGGCCATCTGGATGTCTTCTTTGGAGAAGTGTCTTTTCATGTCTTTTGCCCATTTCTTCACTGGATTATGTGTTTTTTGGGTGTTGAGTTTGATAAGTTCTTTATAGATTTTGGATACTAATCCTTTATCTGATATGTCATTTGCAAATTTCTTCTTCCATTCCGTCAGTTTCCTTGTAGTTTTGCTGATTGTTTCCTTTGCTGGGCAGAAGCTTTTTATTTTGATGAGGTCCCAGTAGTTCATTTTTGCTTTTGTTTCCCTTGCCTCCAGAGACGTGTTGAGTAAGAAGTTGCTGCAGCCAAGATCAAAGAGGTTTTTACCTGCTTTCTCCTCGAGGATTTTGATGGCTTCATGTCCTACATTTAGGTCTTTCATCCATTTTGAGTTTATTTTTGTGCATGGTGTAAGAAAGTGGTCCAGGTTCAATTTTCTGCATGTTGCTGTCCAGTTTTCCCAGCACCATTGGCTGAAGAGACTGTCTGTTTTCCATTGGATATTCTTTCCTGCTTTGTCAAAGAATAGTTGGCCATACGTTTGTGGGTCCATTTCTGGGTTCTCTATTCTGTTCCATTTGTGCCAGTACCATACTGTCTTGATGATTACAGCTTTGTAATACATCTTGAAGTCCAGGATTGTGATGCCTCCAGCTTTGGTTTTCTTTTTCAAGATTGCTTGGCTCTTTGGGGTCTTTTGTGGTTCCATAGAAATTTTAGGATTGTTTGTTCTAGCTCTGTGAAGAATGCTGGTGTTATTTTGATAGGGATTGTGATATCTCATTGTTTTGATATACATGTCTATTTGGTTACTCTGCCAATTTTTTTAAGTTTATGTATTTTGAGAGAAAGAGCACAAGCAGGGGAAGGGCAGAAAAAGAGAATCCCCAGCAGGCTCCAAATTGGCTGTGCAGATCCTGATGCAAAGCTCAATCCCCAGTGCAAAGCCTGATGCAGAGCTCAATCTCACCAACCATGAGACCGTGACCTGAGCCGAAACCAAGAGTTGGACACTTAGCCAACTGAGCCACCCAGACGCCCTACTCTGCCCAGTTTTTAATCGAATATATGGTTTATATACAAATATAACTAATAATATGGTTTGCAAATATTTTCTCCCGTTCTGTAAGCTACCTATTTATTTTGCTGTGCTGGAATTTTTAGTTTGATTGTTGATTTTGGCTTTTATTGCTTGTGCTTTGGTGTCACATCTAAAAAAATAATTCCCAGAGACAAATGTCAAGGAGCTTTTCCTTACATTTTCTTCTAGAAGTTTTACAGTATCAGATATTAAGTCTTTAATCCATTTCAGGTTAATGTTTGCGAGAGATACAGGATAAGGGTCTAGGTTCACTTTTCTGCATGTGATTGTCCAGTTTTCCTAGTGCCATTTATTGAAGAGCCTGTCCCTATTGAGAGTTCTTGGCTTTTTTGTCAAATATTGGTTGACTGCAAGCGCAGAGGTTTACTTCTGGGCTCTCCATTCTGTTCCATTTGTCTTTGTGTTGTTTTTTTGCTTGTTTGTTTGTTTGTTTAATGGTAGTACCATACTATTTTAATCACTAAAGCTTTGAAGGTGTATACAGTTGACCCTTGAACAATGCCTATTTGAACTATGTGGGTCCACTTAATATGCGGAGTTTTTTTTAATAAACACAGAATAGTACTATACATGTATTTTCTCTTATTATTTTCTTAACATTTTGTTTAGCTTATTTTATTGTAAGAATTCAGTACATAACACACCATTCAAAATAGGTGTTAATCAACTGTTTATGCTATCAGTAAGGCTTCCAGTCAACAGGTTATTAGCAATTAATAACTTTTGGGGAAGCCAAAAGTTATGTGTGGAGCTCAGGGGTCAGCACCCTTAACCCTGCTTGAGTTCAAGGGTCAACTATAGTTTGAGATGAGGAAGTGTGACACCTCTGGTTTTGTTCTTTCTCAAGAAGACTTTGGCTTTTTGGAGTCTTGTGGTTCCATATAAATTTTAGGATTGGTATTTCTATTTCTGTGAAATATCCCATTGGAAATTGATAGGGATTGCATTGAATCTATAGATGGCTTTAGGTAATGTGGACATTTTAACAAGAGTAATTCTTTCAATCCATGAACATAGGTTATCTTTCCTTTTGTATGTGTCTTCCTCAATTTCTTTCAGGAAAATCTTGTAGTTTTCATTGCAAATATCTTTTACCCCCTTTGTTAAATTTATGCCTAAGTATTTTATTGTTTTTTGATGCTGTTGTGAATGGGATGGTTTTTTATTTCAGATCTCTCATTGTTAGTGAATAGAAATACAGCTGATTTCTGTATGTTGATTTTATATCTTGCAACCTTACTGAGTTCATTGATTAGTTCTGACAGTTTTTTGGTTGACCCTTTAGCATTTTCTTTATATAAGATCACATTATCTGCAAATAACAATTTTACTTGTATCTTTCCAACTTGGATGCCTTTTTTATTTCTTGTCTGATGTTTTCTTGTTCTAATTTTGATGCTTGTTGATGTTGTTATAGCCCTATTTCTTTATACACTAGAGACACATACTGTCTATGTCAAAGGAGTCAAGTGTCCTCCATCTTTGGAGCACATTGCTGTGTTTCATGTGTAGGTTTAAGTGATGGGGTTACATTTAGGAACTTTCTTGTACACTGGCCCACCAAAAAAATGTGTGTGTGCATGTATTTATTGGTATATAGATATAGATAGATATAGATATATCTCAAATCTTTAAGTACTAGAATCACGTAGCACAGTGAGATGTACTTATTATGAAAAGCATGCAAAATTGACACCAGCCAAAGGACCGTAAAAATGGCTTCTTATGCTCTCTCTGAAAGATAGAATCATGAAGAGGTGAAATAAGGGAGGAAGAGAGGGAGGAAGGGAGGACATACTTAGAGGCAAAATTAGTTTTAAAATTTAAGTTATCTTTCTTGTGTGTGTATGCATGCCAAGTAGGTATAGTTACATTTGTATAAATTAAATACCTACTTGGTATTTTATAGTAATATTAATAATGTAGAGTAATTTATAAAAATAGCCCTTCTCCCTTCAAATAGTCAGCATTGTGTATTTCCTGATCAGAACACGCATAAGCAGAAAACCAGAAGTCCAAAATATCAAGATCACCACCTTGGTTCCAGGCCTAATAGGGCAGTTTTTAAACTGTCAACAAAGGGATCACTATATTTTATTTGAAAATATATGAAAATTTAAATGTCTCATGCCAATGAGAACAAGGTGGATAGATCAATGATCTTAAAAAAAATCCAATCTTCAGGTGATTGTCAACATAGTTGCTAATTTCTGTTTTCTTTTTAGTTGTTTATGCAAAATCATCACACATGCAAATTTCCTTGTCCTAATGTACAGATTCACATTTTAGATTCTCAGTGGAATCCAGTTCAATGTTTTGACATTTACAGCATTATGTTGACTTGTAGTATTTGCCTCCTTGTACTTTTACATTTCGATGAGCACTTTTGAGTCTTTGGTTTATTTCTTGTGAAATGTGGACATAATGCAACACAATAAAAATAATGAAAAAATGCAAATGAACCAAAACTAATATGCAAATGACATGAAAATACCTTACTGCCTTATCTAAGGCAATCTGTGCTAGTGTGCATATTTAAGAATTAACAAAAGAATTGGATTTCTATGGAAATAACCACTTTTACCTTTTATAAATTTGAAATTATATTTAAAAAAATAATCACATTAATTATTCTCTGACCACCAAACTGCTTGTAAACCACTTGTAGACTTCTAGAGATTTCTAGCAATCTAAATAGTGTAAGAGAGTTGTGGCTTTATTGCTCATCTGGAATCCTGAACTCATCAAGTCCAGGGCTCTTTAGGATAAAGTAAATAAATTGCAATCCAATTTCTAAGGGACCCTTGATGCCTCCTTGGTACCCGCTCTTTCTTTACCTAACTACTCCCTTGAGTTTGTCATAGTCTAATTAGGATAGGTAGCAAATTAAGCCATTCAGTATTGTGAGTATTGGCATATTATGAAGTTAACAGAGATTCATAGTGTGGTCCTCAGCTTTGCTGGTTCAGAGATATTTATCAGCTCACACAATGATTGGACTCTGAGTTAGAATAGAGTTAGTTAGAATACTCTGTTGCTGCGTGTAACAGAGATGCAAAAGAGCAATGACTTGAATAAAGGAGAGGCTGGTGTGGCTGCATTTATCACAAGGTTATCCTTGTGACTCGGACTCCTTTTAGCTTACTGTTCTGCCATTTCTAGGTTCCTTAGTCTTTGTGGTCCAAGACGGTTCACAGCACATTTGCATTATAGTCATTAGAAGGAGGGGAAAAGGAAGGGGAGCACACCCTTTTCCTTACTGGGATGACTCAAGTTGTTTACATCACTTGTTCCATTTACCTAAAATTAGCTGCAAGAATGACTGACATACATTTTAACTGGTGCACATATGTATGTGTTCTGTTTCTAAGGAGGGGAAGATATACTAGGTGCAGTATCTGTGTCTTCTCTGCATAACTACTGTACATTCTTCTGGTTTCTAGATGCTCATGTAACCCCCCAGGCTCTGTTCTAAGATCCTCCCCTTTTTTGTTGATACAATCCTCTACCCCAGGATTCGAAGTACAATTCATATGTCACTAACTCTGAAATCATATTTCCAGTCCCAACTCTTCCAGGAAACTTGAGGACATAGCCAATTGCCTGTGTGACCTTTCCACATTTACACATGGATGGCCTAGCGACAGATCAAATTTAAGATGGTTAACACAGTGTTGACTCCTCCTTCCCACCTTTGCTCTATTATCACTCCAGTTCAAGCTGTTACCATCCTGCCCATTGGCTTCTTTTTACCATCTTGTCTCCCAGCTTTCACCTTTGTCTACCTAAAGTCTGTTGCCCCTTATAGCAGACAGAGCTCTCTTTTAAACATGCAAACCCTCCAGATCCTCCAAATTGGTATCTCAATTCTTTCATTATAAAATGTCCACCCTTTACCCTGGCTCACAAGGCACAATGTGGTCCAAACTAACTTTCAATCTTACCTCATTTAATTTTGGCCATATCACTCCCCTCATGCCAAAACGAATTCCTTTCTAGCCTGTAAACATGCTAAGATCTTTTCTACCTTAAGGCCTTTTCACTAACTGTTCTCTGTTCCTGAAATGCTATTTCTCCTAATTCTTGCATAGCTATATTTTCAAATTCAGGCTTCAGCTTGAATGTCTCCTCTTCAGATTGATAAGCACTCTAATTTATTACTCTGAAAATGCATAAATAAAAGAATCAAGCATCCATTCTGTCTTTTCTATACCATTCTATATTTCAGGGTAAACAAATAGTTGATAGGGGGAGAGTTCTTTTTTTTTGTATAGAAGAGTCATAGCTAATAAATGAAACAAATTTGGAATTAGAATATTGGCTTTTTGCAGCTCCTATTGAAATAATGGATCTTAGCAACAATGTATGAACTTTGATCCTAATTTGGGAAGGAATATGATAATTTTGAGACCAAATGAGGAGCCATAAGTATGGACTGCATATCATGATAATTGGGTATGATAATTTTGTGGTTATGTATGGGTTTTGGGGTGCATTTGTTTAAGTAAAGTCTACCCCAATGTGGGGCTTCAACTCATGACCCCAAGATCAAGAATTTCATGCTCCACCAACTGAGCCAGCCAGGCACCACAAGGTTATGTGCTTTTCTGAAATTCCCTATCAATAGATACTGAACTCTTTATGGATGGAATGATAAGATATCTGTCATTTGCTTTAAAAACACTTGAGCAAAAAAAGAAAAAAAGAGGCAGAGTAGATAAAACAAGCATTGGGTAATGTTACTAATTGGCAAAGCTAGGTAATGGATACATGGGAAGCAGAAGAAAGAATTTACAAATTCTGTTTTGAATATGTTTGAAAGTTTTCATAATAAAAGGTTTTTAAAAACACCTCAAAGGGTCCTTTTCCTATCAACTATTTAAAAGTAACTACAGGGGCGCCTGGGTGGCTCAGTCGGTTAAACATCTGACTTCGGCTCAGGTCATGATCTCATGGTCCGTGAGTTCCAGCCCCGTGTTGGGCTCTGTGCTGATGGCTCAGAGCCTGGAGCCTGTTTCAGATTCTGTGTCTCCCTCTCTCTCTGACCCTCCCCTTTCATGCTCTATCTCTCTCTGTCTCAAAAATAAATAAACGTTAAAAAAAATTTTTTTAAGTAACTATATATTCGGTCACTATCATATTTTAGTTCTTTGCTTTGTCCTTAGAGTGATCCAATTTTTTTCTTATTTATTTATTTATTTATTTATTTATTTATTTATTCGTTTATTTATTTATCTATTTATTTATTTCTCCATCTAGAATGAGAGCACAGGCCTTGCCTTGTTCAACACTATATGCCCAGCACGCAAAATACTTCCAGATACTACTGGTTGGTGTATACTGTTTGTGGAATGAATGAGTTAAATGTGGAACTGAAAAAGGTAATTTTAGATCAACTAAAATAGAATCCTTTTACACAGCATTTAGTTGTCATATACTGCTTGCTATTAAATCATGATAATGAAAACAAAATAGGTTTGGGGCACCTGGCCATCAGTTAAGTGTCTGACTTCAGCTCAGGTAATGATCTCATGGGTCTTGGGTTCAAGCCCCGGATCTTGGGTTCGAGCCCCACATCGGGCTCTGTGCTGCAGTTCAGAGCCTGGAGCCTGCTTCAGATTCTGTGTCTCCCTCTCTCTCTGCCCCTCCCCCACTCATGTTCTGTCTCTCTCAAAAATGAATAAACATTAAAAAAAATTAAAAAGAAAGGCTGTTGAATATCTGCAATATCATATTACAAAAAGAAAAGAAAAGAAAAAAATAGATTTAAGTCTGACCTGGGAAAAATCCAAGTAAGTTAAAGGGGGGGATTGAGGGATAGTTGTCAAGCATTTCTTAGTCTGGTGAAGGTATTTGAGTTTGGTGCTATCATAAAGTGTATATTTTGGAATTATTTAATGTTGCTTTGGTTATTTAAGGTGAAAAAATGCTATTATGTTATTATCCCTAAAATAAGAATATTCAATCATAGCCTTTTAAAAGTTGCCATTTGTTGGGGCACCCGGGTGGCTCAGTCAGTTGAGTGTCCAACTCTTGATTTTGGCTCAGGTCATGATCTCATCTTTGTGGGATCGAGCCCTGTATCCAGCTCTGCACTGACACCGCAGAACCTGCTTAAAATTCTCTCCCTCTCCCCCTCTGCCTCTCTTCCACCCCTGCGCTATTTCTTGCTCTCTCTGCTCTCTCAAATAAATAAAAGTTGTCCTCTGAGGATGACACTCCATCTTGAAGACCTTTGAGGTGAGGCCTGCAAAAGAAACAGTAGTTTGAATCAGAGTGGGCATGACTGTTTTAAACTGGAAATTATGTCTAGTTTAGTTACCTAATAATGCCTCAGATAAAAGTAAAACAATTCATATGTATTCTGTAATCAGTTTCATAATGACCTATGCTGAGATGTCCAAGCCCAGAGTACAGAAAGAGAACAGGGTTGGAGATGTGAGGGTCACTGGATGGTAGCTGAAGTCACAGGAGTAGATGGTATCATCCAAGGTTGAGTAGGACAAAAGGCATGAGTAGAATAGGAACACTCCACACAGACTTGAAAGTGGTTAGTTGCCAGAAGTAGGAAGACAATGAAAAGATTAAAGTGCTCTCGTGGAAGCCTAGGGAAAGAGTGTTTGAAAGAGGAGAAAGTGGACAATAATATCAAATATTAATCAGTTAAGGTAAGGTCTAAGATGTTTCCACCTGCTTTAGCAATACAGATATTATTGGGACCATGATGAGAGTTGTTCTACTGGTTTGCCCAGGGTTGAAATTAGCTTGCAGTGTTTTACGAGGAGGATGGGAGGGAATCTTTTAAGAAGTTTGACTATAAAGGGCAAGAAATGCCAGGGATTGAGAAGATTAGGACACAGAAGTGATTGGAATGTGTTTACATGTGGCTAGTAAGGAGCCAGTGATGAGGATTGCCAAAATGCTTATAATTCACACAGGATCCGTGCAGTTTGGGGCCTCCAGCGTCCATGATGCTCATCTTCTCTCTTAGAGATGGGACTATACCTAATGACCTAAAATGCTAATCATCTTCCAGATTCTACTAAAGGAAAACATTAATCTTTTTCTAATCATCTCCCCCCAAATCGAACTAATCAGATCCTCATTTGTGCCCCCACCATAATCTGCAAAGATCCTTCATACTTTATTGCATTTATCTTGGTATATATCTCTTTTCTCCATATGCAGCTTTTATTCAGAGTAGATGCCAAGTGCACAGCACTGTGGCTGACACAGTAGGTGTTCAATAAATACTACTATATCCTTCATTAAGTAATAACCTTCATTTTTATTTTTTTAATAATTTTTTTTTAATTTATATCCAAGTAAGTTAGCATACAGTGCAACAATGATTTCAGGAGTAAATTCCAGTGATTCATCCCCTATGTACAACACTCAGTGCTCATCCCATCAATTGTCTTCCTTAATGCCCCTTACCCATTTAGCCCATCCTCCCACCTACAATGCCCCAGCAACCCTCAGCTTTTTCTCTATATTTAAATCTCTTATGTTTTGTCCCCGTCCCTGTTTTTTTATATTATTTTTGCTTCCCTTCCCTTATGTTCATCTGTTTTGTATCTTAAATTCCTCATATGAGTAAAGTCACATGATATTTGTCTTTCTCTAATTTTGCTTAGCATAATACCTTCTAGTTCCATCCACATAGTTGCAAATGGCAAGATTTCGTTCTTTTTGATTGCCAACTAATACTCCACTTTACACACACACACACACACACACACACACACACACATACACATACACCACATCTTTATCCATTCAACCATTGATGGACATTTGGGCTCTTTCCATACTTTGGCTATTGCTGATAGCACTGCTATAAACATTGGGGTGCATGTGTCCCTTCATGCAGCACACCTGTATCCCTTGGGTAAATACCTAGTAGTGCAATTGCTGGGTTGTAGGGTAGGTCTATTTTTAATTTTTTGAGGAACCTCCATGCTGTTTTCCAGAGTGGCTACACCAGTTTGCATTCCCACCAGCAGTGCAAAAGAGATCCTCTTTCTCCACATCCTCACCAACATCTGTTGTTGCCTGAGTTGTTCATGTTAGCCATTCTGACAGGTGTGAGGTGCTATCTCATTGTGGTTTTCATTTGTATTTCCCTGATGATGAGTGATGTTGAGCATTTTTTTCATGTGTCGGTTGGCCATCTGGATGTCTTCTTTGAAGAAGTGTCTATTCATGCATTTCTTCACTGGATTATGTGTTTTTTGGGTGTTGAGTTTGATAAGTTCTTTATAGATTTTGGATACTAACCCTTTATCTGATATGTCATTTGCAAATTTCTTCTTCCATTCCGTCGGTTGCCTTTTAGTTTTGCTGATTGTTTACTTTGCTCTTCAGGAGCTTTTTATTTTGATGAGACCCCAATAGTTCATATTTGCTTTTGTTTCCCTTGCCTTCGGAAACGTGCTGAGTAAGAAGTTGCCACGACTGAGGTCAAAGAGGTTTTTTTACCTGCTTTCTCCTTGAGGATTTTGATGGCTTCCTCTCTTACATTTAGGTCTTTCATCCGTTTTGAGTTTATTTTTGTGCATGGTGTAAGAAAGTGGCCCAGGTTCAATTTTCTGCATGTTGCTGTCCAGTTTTCCGAGCACCATTGGCTGAAGAGACTTTTTTCCATTGGATATTCTTTCCTGCCTTGTCAAAGATTAGTTGGCCATACGTTTGTGGGTCCATTTCTGGGTTCTCTATTCTGTTCCATTGATTTGAGTGTCTGGTTTTGTGCCAGTACCATACTGTCTTGATGACTGCAGCTTTGCAATACATCTTGAAGTCTGAATAACCTTCATTTTTAAAATGAAGCATCTGTGTGATCATACTGGATCTTCATAGCAACCCTGTGAAAAGCACTATCAGTATTCTCATATTTGAAATAAGGAACCAGAGGCTTAAGAGAGTTAAATAACGTGTGCAAAGCACGCAGTAGGTTGGGAAAGCAAGGACTCAGACCTCATCTGCTAGCAAGATTCATGCTCTTATTCCCACCATACTCAATGAGTAAGTGAACAAATGCATGAATGGATGGAGAGAAAGAAATTCAAAAGGAAAAAATTCCCACAAATGAACCTCTACACCCATTGCAAACATAACACATACTTAGAGAAACTGATTGTTCAATAAATACTTTTTGGGGAAAAAAAAGGGAACGATTATAAAGCTGAAAGTAAGCGTAAACTTCCAGTCTGTCAAACACTGGAGCTCACTTATTATCCCTTTGTACAAAACAAAAAGGATTAACATTCATCTTCTCTTTGTTCATTTGTGAACACACTGGTCCAAGAACTTATTGGTACTTTAAAAAGACCAATTCTTCATGGAAAAAGAAAATGGCTTTTGCTTTAAAATGATTGCCTGGGGCGCCTGGGTGGCGCAGTCGGTTAAGCGTCCGACTTCAGCCAGGTCACGATCTCGCGGTCCGTGAGTTCAAGCCCCGCGTCAGGCTCTGGGCTGATGGCTTGGAGCCTGGAGCCTGTTTCCGATTCTGTGTCTCCCTCTCTCTGTGCCCCTACCCCGTTCATGCTCTGTCTCTCTCTGTCCCAAAAATAAATAAAAACGTTTAAAAAAATTTAAAAAAAAATGCCTGCAGTGACCGCACAAACCCATTTGTCCACTCCTACTCTAGACATAAAGAGACACCAAGAGCCTGCTCTATGTGCTGGGCCTAACTGCCACACAACCTATGAAAAGAAAAGCTTACATCCCGAAGACCACCGTATGCTGGTATCACGTTGAAGTCATCTCATGTCTGACATAATCTGAAATTGTTTCTGGGAATGTTAGGACCTCAAATTTCCTCCGGTCATTGATTTATGATTCTATATCACTGTTCAATCCCAAGATCCAGAAAATTTAGAGTTAGAACTTTGGATTTGAAATAACTCATTGGAATCATCTAGTTGGGGAACCATATAGAGTAATGAATCACAGTGTATGTCCTGGGCAGGTTACTCTCTGTACCTCAGTGTTTCTCATCTGTAAAATGGAATTAGTGATAGTCCCTGTTCAGTAAGCTTCTCTGGAACTTCCATGACCATAACATTCTTGAACAGCCTTGCCCCCACGACAGAACTCCCTTCCAGAAAGGATTTAGCTCCAGCTATTAAATGGCTAAGAGAATCATTGGGAGGACCAAGGAAGCCGATGCCAGACTGAACTAGGACTAACAGCCATAGCCCCGGTGCAAGGCCAAGATCGAGTTGCTGTTCATGCCACAATCTAGCAGTTGTTGGAGAATCTGGCAGCGGCTTTTGCTACACAATATATACTAACAAAATGGATGCCGCATGTCTTCCCCCACTTGACTCCTTTTGGAATTCAAGTATCATGTGGGTGCATCTGATTGGTCAGAACTTAATTTATATATAAAATCTTAGCTTCAAATAAATCTGGGATTTGGGGATTTTATAATTTTTTTTACTTCTAGCCTTCCGTTCAAGAAAGCATTCTAGAAGGAGGTTGAATGTTGGATAAGCCCACCCATACTAGTTGACATAAAGTACTAGTGATTACTATTATCTTGTTCAGCTCCAACTTACAAATGAGAAATTTGGCTCCAAGAGATTTAGTGAGGTTCTTCCCCTGGTTTGATGTCTATTCCTCTAACATGCTGCTTCTCCATTGATCTACAAACCCTTCATCTGGTCTATAAATTTTCATTCTATTTCTCTTCAGGATGTTACCTGAAATATTTTCTCAGTGATTAAATTTCCTTTTTTTTTTAATGTTTATTTTATTTGTTTTTGAGAGAGAGGGAGAAGAAGATAGAATCCTAAGCAGGCTCCACACCATCAGCACAGAGCCCAATGCGGGGCTTGAACCCACAAACCATAAGATCATGACCGCAGCTGAAACCAAGAATCAGACACTCGACCGACTGAGTCAATCAGGTGCCTCTAAATTTATATATTTTAATAATTATACTATATTCCACAGATTGATTTAGACTTGCTTAAATCATTCTAAAAGTTGCCTTTATTTCCCCCTGGTCCCCTGCCACAAGTTTTGTTGTTTTGTTTTGTTTTGTTTTCAGAATTCTAAACTGTTTCTTCAGTCTTAAGCTAAAGGCAATCAAAAGAAAAGAATCGAATCCACCTTTATTTCAGATCACTCAGACAAAATACAAGGTGGGCTTTTACCAAACCAGCTCATTTTTCTGTCTGAAATATTTTCAGAGCCATATTTAAGGTAAGAGTTTGAACTTTCTCTCTCTTTTTGTTTGTTTGTTTGTTTATATAATCTCTACACCCAACATGGGGCTCTAACTCACGACACTCAGATCAAGAGTCACATGCTCTTCTGACTAAGTCAGCCAGGCTTCCCTGAAGTTTCTCTTTTTAACTAAAGTCTACGTCCTCTATTCGAGAAACTTACATTGAATGGGAGAAGAAATCTAAACAGTTTGGTGTTTTACCATTTGATCTAAAAATAAATAAAATTTTAGTCATAATTTATAATCCCCCCAAAACAAATCAGCTCTTTTTGTTACATTCAGCCAATTTTTTTCTTTTTTTATTGAGGTATAATTGACATATAATATTATATTGGTTTCAGGTGTACAATATAATGATTCAACATTGTATATATTGCAAAATGATTGCCACAGTAAGTCTGATTAACATCTGTCACCATACTTAGTTACAAAAAGTTTTTTTCTTGTGATAAGAACTTTTAAGACATACCTGTCTTAGCAACTTTCAAATATGCAATCAGGGGGTGCCTGGGTAGCTCAGTTGGTTGAGTGTCTGACTTCAGCTCAGGTCATGATCTCATGGTTCGTGAGTTCAAGCCCCGCATCTCGCTATGTGCTGACAGCTCAGAGCCTGGAGCTTGCTTAGATTCTTTGTCTCCCTCTCTGTTTGCCCCTCCCCTGCTCATGCTGTCTCCCTCTCTCTCAAAAAAAATGAATAAATATTTTTAAAAATTTAAAAAATATATGCAATTCAGGATTGACTATAGTCACCATGCTGTACATTATATCCCCATGACTTACTTATTTTATAACTGCAAGTCTGTACCTTTTGACCACCTTCACCTATTTCACCCACCCCTCACCCACACCACTGCAACCCCCAGCTGTCCTATCTATGAGCTTGGTGTTTTGTTTTTTTTCCCAAAATTTCTCATAAAATTGAGATTTGTCTTTCTCTGACTTATTTCACTTAGCATAATGCTCTCAAGGTCCATCCATGTTATCACAAATGACAAGATTTCCTTCTTTTTATGGCTGAATAATATTCCTCTGTGTGTGTGTGTGTGTGTGTGTGTGTGTGATTGTATGTATTTTTTTCTTTATCCATTCATCCATCGATGGACACTTCAGTTGTTTCCATAGATTGGCTATCGTAAATAGTGCTGAAAGGAACATCGGGTGCAGGTATCTTTTCAAGTTAGTGTTTTTGTTTTCTTTAGATAAATATTCAGAAATGGAATTGCTGGATTATACGGTAGTCCTATTTTTAATTTTTTGAGGAACCCCTGTACTGTTTTCAATAGTGGCTGCACCGACTCTGCATGAAAGTTCTCTTTTCTCCATATCCTCGCCAATGCTGGTTATTTCTTGTCCTTTTCCACAGTCACCATTCTGACAGGTATGAGGTCGCTCATTGTGGTTTCAATTTGCATTTCCCTGATGATGAGTGATACTGAGCATCTTTTCATGTGTCTGGTGGCCGTTTATCTTCTTTAGAAAAATGTCTATTCAGTTCCTCTGTCCATTTATTTATTTATGTATTTATTATCTTTTAAAATGTTTTTATTTTTATTTTTGAGAGAGAGACAGCATGAACAGGGGAGGGGCAGAGAGAGAGGGAGACACAGAATCTGAAGCAGGCTCCAGGCTCTGAGCTGTCAGCACAGAGCCTGATGCCGGGCTCGTACCCACAAACCGTGAGATCATGACCTGAGCCGAAGTCAGATGCTTAACCGACTGAGCCACGTAGGCACCCCTGTTCTTCTGTCTTAAGATTGCTTAAGTTATTCAGTCTTTTGTGGTTCCTACAAATTTTAGGAGTGTTTGTTCTATTTCCATGAACAGCTGATTTCAAAGGGAGACTTGAGATTCAAAGAACTCTCCTCAAAGTCAAGTTTTATGCTATCAAAAGAATAAAAAAAGTAACTGCTATTTTGTCCAAAGGAACTTGGGCTCCAACATAACACAGGTGTCCCTCTGGCACCCCACAAGCATCATCTCTTCTCTAAGTTTATTCCCTCCTAATCTAGAGAACTTCCACACTCATGCTGTCCTTTGAGACTAGGGAGTATTTTCAAAATCAGCCCATGATGGAGGCAAGAGGACCGGGACAAGCCATCATTTTGCCGCCTGCTAGTAGTGTGGCCTTGGACATGTTTCACCTCGCTAGTGACATGTGAACATTTCACCCCAGTGTCCTCATCTGTTAAATGGGGGACTTATAGTTATTCATTTGTAACCTTCCATTTCAAACATAGTCTTCAGTATGACTTTAACACATAAGATGACCAGAGCAGAAGCGGAGTGGGGGCCTAGTTCATGCACAACAGGGGCCTGGACCCTAACCCAGACACCACAGTTTAGCTGTGACCTTAAGTTTGTCATTACTGTCTTCTATCTGCATATTGGACATGGTGGGTATTCAGTAACTTATTTTATTGTATTTTATTTTGTTTTTATTTTTATTATTTAGTAACTTTATTATTTGAGAGAGAGCGAACAGGGGAGGGGCAGAAAGATAGAGAATCTTAAATAGGCTCTGCGCTGTCAGTGCAGGGACATCAAACCATGTAGGCCTGGGGCTTCTCTGGAAGACCTCAGAAGCAGCTCCAGGGTGTAAAGATCACCCTCATGTTAACAAATTAGGACAGTGAGAGAAGCTGATGGCATAGCAGGTGAGATTTCTTTGCCACCGCAGTGTGGGAGGGGTTGAAGTTCTGGGCCCATCATTTGGTTTTCTGGTGTCTCATAGCCATAGAGCTAGAAGGAACCAACAGAGGGAGTAAGAACATGCCAGAGAAATCTCTGACAGAGCAACCAGATCTCTGCTTAAAAACCTGCAGTGAAGTATTCAACATGACTGACATGTCTTCATCTGAGAGCTTCAGGTGAGTTCTCCCTCCTAGACCTGCTTTTGGAACAATGTAGAACAAGCTAGGCTTTCCAATATCTCTAAAGGCACTGGGCCCAGTTCTTTTGTGGTTTCGTCACCTGTGTCAGTTTGAAACAAATTACCTCTTGGCAGAATCTTAAATTCAACAAAATGCCACTTCTCTCTTTCTTCCCCTTAAGTACCTTGCCTTCCAGTCATCTTCCTTCTTTCTCAGATGTCTGAAAACATTGATCATTTCCAATAGTGGCTGTGCCAGCCACAGGCTGTTGCAGATCACAGTGCTTGAGAATTGTTCTGATAATGTGCAGAGGAAAAGAAAAGCTCTGTGGTCACTTTTTCCCTCTTCCTCTCTCTCTCTCTTTTTAATATTTATTTTTGAGAGAGAGAAACAGAGCACAAATGGGGGAGGGGCAGAGAGCGAGCAGGACACAGAATCCGAAGCAGGCTCCAGGCTCTGAGCTCTCAGCACCGAGCCCGACGTGGGGCTCGAACCCACAAACTGTGAGATCGTGACCTGAGCCGAAGTCGGATGCTCAACCTACTGAGTCACCCAGGTGAGCCCGCCTCCTTTCCTCTTTCCTTAAGCAAGAGTTGCAGTCTCCCGGGATGGCGGTTAAAAGTCCCCTTGACTAGAGAAATGCCAGTGAAGGTTATGAATGGAGGTTTATGCTTGTGCCAGACGCTGGGCCTCTGTGGCCTAGAGATCAGCTGAATGGTACTTTTGTAGTGACACCTTGAAGTCTTGAGATCCTGATGAAACGAGTATGTGGAAATATCCAGGAGGGGGAGAGTGAGGGAGGTGTTTAGGGGACTGGGGAATCTGTCAGTAGTTCCACAATTGGCAGATGAGATTAAAACTCCAGCAACAGGAAAAGTCAGGGCCACTGACAATTGGAAATATTGGCATGGGGCATAGAGAGGCCTCCTGGCTGGATTAGGACCAGATGGGTAATAGGCTGACCCCCTCAGCTGTTCATCTTGATAATTAAAGTAAATCTTGCACCTGTGATATTAAATTAGCTCAGAAACCAAAGACAACCATGGGTAAAGTACGTTTGTTGGTTTGAACACAAAGGCTTACTATCAAGAGGCATCTAGTTTAAGAAGCATTTAGTTTGGAGAAAGAGCTAGAGTGATCTCTAGCTATTAACTCCTTGCCACCTGAGCTGATTCAAAAATAATTCAGAAACTCACTCTGAAGAGCTTTCCCCAAAAAGCCAGATACGAGTATTGCATTGAATAATTTTGTTAATTTCATAACTGAACCGAATTGCATTTGAAAGTTACAACTAAAGTCAGTCCTGAGGCATCCTCCTGTGAAATAAAACCCAATAGTATAGTTTAATAGAAACCAGCACTAGATTGAGTGATCAAGGGACCTGAGTCTGTCCTCTTTCCTAATAGTAAACTTGGACACATCTTTTGATTTCTCCAGTCTTCTCTAATCTACAAAATGACATTGGACCAGAGTGCTCAGATTCCATGAAACTTTTTTTTAATGTTCATTTGAGAGAGAAAAAGAGCATGGGGAGGGGCAGAGAGAGAGAGAGAATCCCAAGGCTCTGCACTGACAGTGCAGAAACAAGGCCCGATCCCATGAAGCATGAAATCATGACCTGAGCCAAAATCAACTGACGCTTAACCGACTGAGCCACCCAGGCGCCCCAGATTCCATGAAACTTAAACCCTCGAACTTGTAGTCATAGTAGAGACTGTCAAAGTAGACTGTAGTGAGTCCTTGTTTTAAATACTGGGAATGGAACGGACCACCTTAACCAAGGTTTCAACTGTTTAAAGATGACAGCATTAACAAGATGGACCCACTTTGTCTTCACAGAAATTGCCTTGCATGGGGAATATCTGTAACTGGCCAAAATGTAGCCCACACAGAAGCTGGCTTCAACTTCTTGGTGTGATCAGCTCTCAACAAGGTGGGTTTTGTGCTGTGTACGGGGAGTTTTTCACACCTCATGAGGGAAGTCAAAACCATGCACAATCCCTGGTTTAGAATATGGGTCAGACTCCTTTTGCTGGTTAGAAAGACCTGGCCATGATTTTTTTGAATTTCTAAGTATTACTAATTTTGCCGTACTAAGCAATCAAGTTACAACTGAACACCCCACATCTCGAGTGGATTTTAAACCTCTATTTATAACAGCCTTGAAGCAGATGGACAAATAAGGAATAAGTCCCATTGAGCTAGAGAGAACGCTAGAGGGGCCAGAGGCCAAAATGTGGCATTGCTGTGGATTGCCCCCCTTCCCTAAGTGAAAATGTTCTAGTGGTCAGATGAAATGACTCCTCAACAGGGTCATTAACAATGCATCACTTCCAAACACAGCTGTCCCTATCAAGGACACACATGCTCTGAGGCCTGGGGTACGAGGACAGAACAAGTGACCCTGCTACTTTAGCTCTTGATGAGGTACTTCTTTCAGTATCTGCAATTGAGTTAAATTGATCAAACCATCTGGGTGGTGTAGAGTTTTTTAAAACTAGAATTTTAATTTCAGAGGTTATCTACCAGAATATAAATTACATCCCCCAAATATACCTTCTGCCCCCAGATTAATCTTTAAAATCAGTTCTACTGATCTAAGCTCTTTCAATGTATAGAACACAAAAAATAGACCAAAATGTTGACATGGCCGACTGGTAGGGGCTAGGTTTTTTTAATCCCCTTTATGCTTATCTCCATTTTTCTACTTATCAAATACATTTTTGTAGCCAGTAAAATGAAAATACTAATCATATTAGTATACCTGAACTGCCAACTATGTTTTAAAAATAAAACACAGCACAACAGCAGGAAAGAAAAAAATACCAAAATACCGGTGCTCACTCCTAAGTGGCTTCTGGGTGCTATCATTACGCATTTTCCAAATGTTCCAACTTATGATAATAGCAAAAATGACTATTTTAAGATCTAGTTAACTGGTTGCAGCTTGCAGTGAAAAGTCTTTAGTGGATGGGAAGTTTTGTGGTCAGTCGCTAGAAACTGGGGAGAACAGAGGGGAGGACCCCTGCTCTCAGTCTGTACTTGGAAAAATGGAGAGGTGCGGTGCTGGGGACCAAAGATGGGGGTGCCGAGGGAGACACTGACCTAAGATTTCTTGTCCTGAGTTTCGTGCTGGGTGGGATGAGTTCTGCCTGGAGTCCTCACGAGCCTTGCGATCCTGTATTTGGTGAGTGTTCTTGCGTTGACTTCTTTGGTGTTCTCCCCCGGATTTGAGTAGTGCCGTTTGCGTGTCACAGATTTTGTGTAAGGGAGAAACAGCATTTGTCTTCCTGGCCCAGCAGTCATCCCCATTCCGTGGCCAACAGAAACAAGAGAAGGTCTGATCCTCTAGAGGCGCAAGCCCCTTTTTGGACTAGAGTCTGAATCCCCCTACTAGGCTGCAACAGGAGACGTACTTCTAACCCAGTGCTAAGCTCGTTACGTGTCAGAACCTTACACCTGCTCTGAGGCAGTGCGGTCTACAGTGGTGTGTGTCTAGCATGGATTCAAGTCCCCTTGTAAACTAGTTGGTAAAAGGGCAACATTTTATTGGTCTTTGCTTACAATGAACACCTTCATATCCCAATCACCTACAGGGGGCGTGCTTACTAGAAAAATTACCAGACATTCCGAGGCCCAATAACCTCCATTTTAAATATTCTTTATATCAGTAAGTAAGAATAGTTACGAAATGGTAACATCCAAAAATTGATGTTGGTAGGCCAACAGATTTCATCTTCTCTGCTCCATAAGCTCACTGAGGAAAAACACAAGAATGTTTTTATATCTCTCAAGCCAGTGCCTTTCAAGGTCCAGTTCACTTCTTACTGTTCTATATGTACAGTTAATAATTCACACAGGCCCCCCGATGTTCTTGATGTCAAAAGTGGTTCCCCAAACCTCTGACTTTGTTATACAAAAAAACACCTAAATCTATAAATGGAAAAAAACAAAACAAGAACCTCTATCAGCTTTATTAGCTGCAATGATATGCATTATTTGTAATTATATTATAAATTACATGTAACATGTAATTATAACAAAAACTTTAGTTTTGAAAAACGTTTTATTCAAGAATTACATAAATTCAAATATCTTCCAAAATACAGTTTCCTAGGTTGCTACAAAAGAAAGCAAATTCAATAAGAAATTTAAATCATTAAATATGTTTCACTAGTATATACATACAGAATGCCAAGCAATTAATATTTAGCCCTGGAATGCGTACCATGTCTTTTGTTTTTCCTTATTAAAGAAAGGCTCAATCCAGCACTTGGTATAGGCTATGTACAACAGGCCGAGTTCAGTGTTCACAGGAGTTTGACATCAGCTGCCTCGATTTACAGCTGTGGTAGTTTGTCCACAGGGGTGTCAAATTTGAAGTCTGTAGGAAACAGATCTGGAGCTCGAGGATAGATCAGCCTGTAGGACTGTCTGATTGTAACATCAGCGACACCAGCAATATCTCCAATTTCTAAAAGACGGAAATCAACATATTAAGGATAACTTCCATCCTATCTCCCTTCCACTACCTGCACTCCAGTTTGTGAGATCCGGTAATATAAAAGCCACAGTGAGAAAACGGGAAATGTTGATTTTTAAAACCTGACGATGGAAGTCCATACGAAGAGGCAGAATGGAGGGCTATAGTTAGTAACAATAATGAGGTAGGAGCCCTTATTACCTCAAAGGCTGTCATAGTAGGAAAAGATTCACTAGATGTAAAACATTGGAACAATGCCCAGGGCACAGCACCATGAGCGGTAACTATTATACTAGCCATAGGATCTAGTATCTAGAAAGACAGGAAGTCTTTCTGAGGATCCCGGGAGTAACCCATGAATACATTCTTATGAAGAAACTCACTTCATCATTGCTATTTTTGAAAGTTCCTCTTCTAATTAACTTCTAGTTAATTCTGTTAAGAGGTTCTCTGGTTAAAAGGTTCAAGCTAAAAGGGAATCGTACTAGAAATGGTTCCACAACCTCTTCTGTCTACTTCGTACTTCAGATAGTACACAGCTACTTGATACAGCTGTATGTTCTAGCACAATGGGAAGCTTCCACTCTTGCAAACACAGAACACTGAGCACAGGGAGCTCACGAGTATTTCTAGTGCACAGTAGATCCACGTTTACCCTTCAAAGTCATTGTCATCTTTCTTCCTTTTTATTAAAAAGTCCCAGAGGACTGCCACTTGACAAGTATTGGGTTATAAATAAACAAAATGGAGTTTTAAAAGACAGGCTTTAAAACAAACTCATTTTACCGTAACCTTTCCACAGTTCAAATCATAAGGTTTTACGAGTTTTCAGTGTGGATGCCTGCCATCACTGTGCAACGAGCTAATTTTAAGTTTCTTATCCTCTAGACACAGATACCAGTGAACGCCAACTGGCCGCTGGGAAGGGAAGAAAGGGGCCTTAAAAACAAAGAACTTCATGTAAAACACAAGCAGCACAAAGTGCCAAGATCAATATTTCTGTGTTGATTAGAACAAACTTTACAAGTAGGAATAAAGGTAAGGACAATCTGCTTCGCTTCAACTTCTCAATTTTACCAGAAGACTCAAAATTTCCTTAAAAATATGACTGGAGGCCAAAGGGAATAGATAACCAATGGTTGGCTTCCTTCTAATCATTCTTCTATGTGATGTATTACTTTTATTAATATAGAAACATACAGCCTAAGCTGAGGCGAAAGGCTGTTCTGAGTAGGGTAGTACAGTCATCGCAGCAAGGAATTTCGCTACCTTTTCAATTTTGAACTGACTGCTCCTTTTTCTTTATGCATCTTTTTGAGGATCAGAGAAGTAACTGATGAATACATGCTTGTAAAGAAATTCACTTAGGACTTCTGTTTGAAAGTTCCCCTATGACAGTAAACTCAAAACTGGCTTTAGGGGGCGCCTGGGTGGTGCAGTCAGTTAAGCGTCTGACTTCAGCCAGGTCACGATCTCGCGGTCCGTGAGTTCGAGCCCCACATCAGGCTCTGGGCTGATGGCTCGGAGCCTGGAGCCTGTTTCCGATTCTGTGTCTCCCTCTCTCTCTGCCCCTCCCCCGTTCATGTGCTGTCTCTCTCTGTCCCAAAAATAAATAAACGTTGGAAAAAAAAATAAAAAAAAAAAAAAAAACAAAAACAAAACAAAACAAAAAAAAAACTGGCTTTAGAAGGCTGAACTACTTCTATCAGGATCTTCACTAAGAAAGTGAGTAACATATGAAAGGAGAAAGAGAAGAGGCTTCGAGGAATGTTACAGCTGCCGATCAGCACAAATTTCCCATGTGCCGAGCTGTGCAGGCCACGCCGGACAGCAGGAAACAGGCATGGCCCCCACCTCTCAAGATATAAAAAATTTTGGTTATGTTTTGAGGGAAAAAAAGAACTATTCAAAATAATGTTTAGGTGGGACAAAAACAACTTCTAGAAATGAAAAATGGACAAACTCAATACTTAAAGTGAATGGGAACAAAGCATGTCATACACAGAGTATGTATGTGTATCCACAAATATTTTTGTTTATGAGCCACTTAAGAAAATCTAGTATTTTGCTTGTCAGTTTTGACTCTAAGAAACTACCTCTTAAATGTGGGTTTGGGATATTTACCTGCTTTGTACCTAAAATGGAAATACAATGACACACTAAAACTTCAGTTTCATCACTGCCCTTCCTGAGAAAGAATCCTACCTTTTTGGGTCCTCTTCTCAGCGGAGGCCTGTGAGGCCATGTAAATGGCTGCCGCCGCCACAGATATCGGGCTCCTTCCAGGAACCAAGTCCAATTCCACAGCTTTACGGGCTATGTGTGTAGCTGCCATCTGTACTTGTTTAGGAAGACAAAGGTTGGAACAAAACCTGGACATGAAGTCCCCGGTTGTAATCAAATCCACACTGGTTTCTAGAGCTTTCAAAATAAGTTTAAAGCATCGACCGATTTCTTTCTTAGAAATTCGTGACACGGCACATATTTCTGAAAAAAAAAAAAAATTTAAATCCACATAAGTCATATGGTTCACTAAAAAATCATTTCTGATTATAAAATATATTCTATTTGCAAAAATGCAATTATGCTTTAAATGGCCTGATTAAAAAATGGGCAGGGGATCTGAATAGATACTTTTCCAAAGACAACATGTGGATGGCCAACAGGCATATGAAAAGATGCTCGACATCACTAATCATAGGAAAATGCAAATCAAAACCACAATGAGATATCAGCACTTGCTGGTCAGAATGGCTATTTTCAAAAAGACAAGAAATAGCAAGTCTTAGGGAAGATGTGGGGGAAAGGAAACCCTCATGCACTGTTGGTGGGAATGTAAATTGGTGCCACTATGGAGCCCCTCAAAACACTAAGAACAGAAAAACCGTATGATCCAGCTATTCCACTTCTGGGTATTCATACAAAGAATACTAAGACACTGATTCAAAAAGATATATGCACCCCTATGTTCAATGCAACATTATTTACAAAAGGCAAGAAATGGAAACTATCCAAATGTCCATCAGTGGAGAGATGGATGAAGAGGTGCTATATAAACACGATGGATACTACTCAGCCATAAAAATAGAATGAAATCTTGTCATTTGCAACAACATGGATGGATCTAGGGGGTATTATGCTAAGTGAAATGAGCCCGAGAAAGACAAATGATTTCCCTTGTAAGTGGAATCCAAAAAAACCAAAACAAACAGACAAATGAAACAAAAACTCATGGATACAGACAGCACACTGGCGATTACCAGAGGAGAAAGGACTTGGGGAGTAGACAAAACAAGTGAAGAGAGGCAACTGTCTGATGATGGATGGTAACTAGACTTTTAGTGATTACTTCATAGTGATTACAGACGTCAAATTACAGCTGACCCCTGAACAACTCGGGTTAGGGGGTGCCAACCCCCAGCACAGTCACAGCTCCAAGAGAACTCTTTATTCCCCCAAAACTTAACTACCAATAGTGTATTATCGACAGGAAGCCTTATCGATAACAGTCAACATTGATTTCGTGTACGTATTCTAGACTGTTTTTATAATAAAGTAAGCTAAAGAAAATATTAAGGATATTATAAGAGCAACTACAGTACTATATAAAAAAAAATCAGTGTATAAGTGGATGCACACAGTTCAAATTCGTGTTGTTCAAGGGTCAAATGTATAATACTGTCCACCCAAAACTCATATATAGTATAGATGATGTATATATATACACATGCATGGTATATAACATACCATTTTTACTTTAGCTGTAAAGAAGTCTTTCAAACAAGTTAAATGTAGGTTCTTAATATCTCCAAATATTAACTTCTCTGAAATTTCAATTCAAACAAGTTTCTTCTACTAATCCAAACTTTGTTGATATTTATGTATTAATCTGTTATAAGAAGTATGTCTATCATGGAAATAAAACCTCAAAGCTAAAGAGTACTTCTCAAGCTACCCAATGTCACATGTACATGCAACCCCTGGGATTATAGGCATAATAACATGGGATCACATATTCGACCCTGTTATTCTAAATACTAAACTACCAAACACTTTCAGACCAAAAGCCTTCGTTTTAGTTGTAATAACAAAAACGATGATGATGATAAAAACCACTGCCGCATCGTAAAGTACTCACTGATGAATGAAAGGTAATGAAAATCTTAAGCTAAAACGAACTCTGGAGGGCAAGTCAGTGTGAGCGTCACAGCCAACAGGCTGTCATGTATTCGTGACTACAAACTGAACAAAAATACGAGTTCTCCCAAAGCCTCCAGCTTAAGTGTAAAAGTGCAAATTGTAAAACTCGAGAATGTTTTCTAAGGCCTGATTCCCTCACCTGTAGAGACCTGTGCTAGGAGTGGAAATGGTTTTCCATGCATCAAGGGTACACGCTTGGTAACAAAGGCTTACTCTGGCCTACGAAGCCAGGCCTCAAAGCCCACAAGATGAAGTCAGTCAGAAGATCTCACGAGCAAAGAACACGGAGCTTACGTGGACTAGAATGACTAAAACAGCTGGAAAAGAACATGGCTAAGATCTTCTGTCAAGGAACAAAATAAGAGGCGTCTGGAAATGATACAAAGATGGACTACTGGAGGTAACCAGGAAGACATGACTCAGCTACGTAGTGTCAAAGCTCCCTGACTTCGGTCTGTTACTTTAACATAGAAAACATTTTTATCTCCGCAACTAAAAACTTACCTTTAGGGGCGCCTGGGTGGCACAGTCGGTTAAGCGTCCGACTTCAGCCAGGTCACGATCTTGCGGTCTGTGAGTTCGAGCCCTGCGTCAGGCTCTGGGCTGATGGCTCAGAGCCTGGAGCCTGTTTCCGATTCTGTGTCTCCCTCTCTCTCTGCCCCTCCCCTGTTCATGCTCTGTCTCTCTCTGTCCCAAAAATAAATAAACGTTGAAAAAAAAAATTTTTAATAAAAACTTACCTTTAAATGTCCTAGGAACCCCTTCTTGTCTACAGGCAATATAGAGACAAGCGGAAGCTATGGCATCATTAGCTCTTCCCTTCAGGCTCTTCTGTTCATACACTTGCTTGAATAAATTATTTGTTCGATCCTTTAAAGCAAAGAAACGAAGTTTAATTAACTCTAGGCCATTTAATTAGTTGCAATATCAAAATTTCATATGTTCATTAAATTATGCTAAGTCAATGCCAGAATGGCTTAAAGGAGACAGACAAGAACTTACAACTATATTTCGAGGGAGGTTGATTCTGTCTGCCATAGTAGTGATTTCTTTGAAAGCATTCATCATTGCCCGATCAGAACTACTCATTGTTCTCCGATTTTGGTACTTAGAATTGCCAAATTCATCAAAACTTGCAGCTCCTGTACCCTGTAAAACAAAGTTTTATAACTTTATGCAAAAAAGTTTTCAAAGAATGAACAGACATTTCTAAGAAAACATAACTTACATGATCTGACTCCATATGCCCAAGAAATCTACCCTGTGCCTCCTCCCTATTCCTTAGTAGAACAAATACCAGGTCAAGATGGTTTAAATGAGTATCTGTGAGAGAAGCCAATAACACAAACTGTCACATTAACAGACCTAAGGAGAAAAATTGAAGGATCTTCTCCAAAGGTGCTATAAAGGCAGGCAAACAAAATTCAAAAGCCATTTCTCGAGAAGAACTCGCAAAATACTACAAATGAGTGGGTGGTGCTTATTAGAAAATCACTCCTCCAGGCTTAGGCCAGAACAATGATTAATGGAGAAAAAAGGCATGCTCTGTTTTACTGTGCTTCACTTTACTGCATTTAGCAGAGACCGTATTTTGTTGTTGGGGTGGTGGTGGTGGTGGTTGTTAACAAATTGAAGGTTTGTAGCAACCCTACATTGATCAAGTCTCTTGGCACCATTTTTCCAACAGCATTTGCTGATTCCAGATCTCTATGTCACATTCTTGCAATATTTCAAACTTATTCATTATGGTGATCTGTGCAGTGATCTTTGATGTTACTCTCGTAATTGTTTTGGGACTCCACAAACTGCACACTTCTAAGACGGGAAACTTAATAAATCTGCATGTTCTCACTGCGCCACTGAGCAGCTGGTCCCCCCACCTTTCTCCCTCTCCTCAGGCCTCCCTATTCCCTGAGACACAATACTGAAATCAGGCTAATTAACAACCCCATAATGGCCTCTCCGTGTTCAAGTCAAAGGAATAGTCCTATGTTTCTCGTTTTAAATCAAAAGCTAGAAATGTTAAGCGTAGTGAGGAAGGCATGTCAAAAGCTGAGACAGGCCAAACGACAGGCCTCTTGTGCCAAACAGCCAAGTTGTGAATGCAAAGGGAAAGTTCTTGAAGAAAATTAAAAGTGCTCCTCCAGTGAACACACCAATGATAAGAAAACGCAACAGCCGTATTGCTAATGTGGAGAAAGTTTTAGAGGTCTGCACAGAAAGTCAAACCAGCCACAACAATCCCTTAAGCCAAAGCCTAATCCAGAGCAAGGCCCTAACTGTATTCCTTTCTATAAAGGCGGAGAGAGGTGAGGATGCTGCAGGAGAAATCTGGAAGCTAGCAGAGGTTGGTTCATGAGGTTTAAGGAGAAGAAGCTGTCTATAGTACAGAAAGTGCAAGGTGAAGCAGCAGGTGATGTAGAAGCTGCAGCAAGTTATCCAGAAGATCCAGCTAAGAGAATTCATGAAGACGGCTACACCAAACAGATTTACAGCCTTCTACTGGAAGAAGATGCCATCTAGGACTTCCATAAACTTAGTTGATAAAGCAGCTGCAGGGTTTGAGAGGACTGACTCCCAATTTTCAGAGAAGTTCTACTGTGGGTAAAACACTATCAAACAGCATCACAAGCTACAGAGAAATCACTTGTGAAAAGGAATAGTCAATTGACAGAGCAAACTTCATTACTGTCTCATTTTAAGAAATTGCCAGGACATCTGGGTGGCTCCGTTAAATGTCTGACTCTTTTATTTCTGCTCAGGTCATGATCTCACTCACGGCCATGGGATCAAGCCTCACACTGGGTTCTATACTGACAGCACAGAGCCTACTTGAGATTCTCACTCTCTCCCTCTCTACCCCTCCCCTGCTCACACATGCACATGCGTGTTCTCTCAAAATCAATAAATAAACTTTAAAAAAAATTTCAGTCACCTACCCTTCAGAAACCATCAACATCGAGGCAAGACCCTGTACCAGCAATAAGGTGGTAACTTGCTGAAAGCTCACATTATGGTTATTAGCAATACAGTATTTTTAAATTAAGGTATATGCATTTTTTTTTTTTACATAATGCTACTGCATACTTAATAGACTACAGTACAGCCTGAGTATGATTGTATATGTACTGGGAAGCTACAAAAAAGCATTTGACTCTCTCTATTGGAATATTTGTGTTACTGTGGTGGTCTGGAATCAAACCCGCAGCATCTCTAAGGTATCCCTGTACTAGGAAAACTAGCCAATATAATGTAATTATAATTACATAATGTAATTAGACAAAAATTATATTAACTATACTGGTGTAATTATTTTAAAATTAGGCAAGAGAAAAGTTAGAAGTACTAATTTGAGAAGGAAGTGGTAAACGATTTGCAGATAGTCTTTTTGTATACTTACAACACTCAAAATCACTGTAAAACTGCTAAAAATAATAGAATTCGTTAGAGGCAAGGTCAAAATGAATAGAAATCAATAGCCTTCATATGTATAACCAAACAGAAGACAATGAAAAACAAAAGCGCCAATACAAAACAACAAAAAAGATAAATATCTAGGAATCAACTTAAACATTCAAGACCCTTATGAAGAAAACATCCTCTGAAGGACACACATGACTTAAGGAAGTGGAAAAGCATACTATGTTTCTGGACAGGAAGAAGTCTACTTTCCCTAAGTCAACTTGCAAATAAGTCTAACCAAAACCTCACTGAAAATACCAACTTTTTTTTTAACAAAGCGATCCTAACCTTTAAATGGAAAAGACTAGTGAAGAAAACGCTAAGAAAGAAGAGCAACGAGGGAAAACTAAGACTACTAGATATTAACACAGTGTGGTGTGACATGTGATTGACTAGGCCAGGACAGAGAAAAGAACAGAATGTCCAGAAATATTGCCAAATACATACAGAAATTCAGTATATGAGAAATGTAGCATCTTAAGAATTTCTGCAGGGTAGGTATAAACAACGGTCAAAGGATACAGGAGAAAACTAGTGATAGTGGTTATCCTGTTTTTGACAGGGAAAGAGGATTGTGGTGGGAACTGAGTTTGGGGGTCAAGAGAAAATTTATTGTGTTCTTTTTACATTTGTGTATGAGTCATGTATTTCCTATTAAAAAACAAACACTAAAAGAAGTTACAGTGTCCATTAGTTGCGATCCTAGATTTTAAAATGTCCTCAGTATGCTTTTTACTCAGCCTGTAAGGCTAAAGCAAATGCAGAAATCACCTACTTAAGATACTATCAGCTTTTTTCAAAGCCTACACCACTTTTCAATTTTATATGTACTTTATAGAGCATGAAAAAATAATTAATAACTTGCCTTTTCAGAACACTTTCTTAAAATAGACTATGCAGTGGTGTAGATGAAGTTCTGAAACAGCATCACTTGATTAGTTTCCTTGAATATTGCCCCCACTACTTCCAATTCAGATAAAAGAGCAAAAAAGAGCCAGGTTGCCAGACAGATTACACTACTGCCTTATCTAATAGCAGCAGCTACCATTTACTGAATACACACTACATGTTGTTATAAACACTTTACAATACGTTCCCACGTAACCCTCAATGTTTCTATGAAGTACTCTTATTCTCACTTCACTGATGACGAATGTGAAGCTTTATATGTCATTTAGGTAGGTCATAAATTCACCAATATTAGAAAACAGGCTATGCTGACCTACAATTATCTTAGGTAATGTGGGGGGGGAAAGAAAAGACATTTATAATATTCAAGGAACATATCAATAAGATCTCATAAAGATCATTCTACACTCAATTTTTGGGCAAAATGTGTTTCATGAAAATAAGGGCCTAAGATATAAAGACTAATTTTGATGTGTGTGGAAGATATGTGTAAGGGAACAATCATTCCACAACAGTATGACTGGTAAATCTCATTCTCAGGTCAAGATTCCTCACAGGGCAGTGACTGATACTTTTGCAACGTTTCCAAACCCCCAGGTCTTTGGTCAGTCCATACTTGCTACTTCCTGTTGAGCGGATTTATTACCTTGCCAATCATGGTTGACAAATCTCCATCACTCAGTAGAGGATTCTGAGAGTCTCCAACTCGAGATGGATCTTTTGTTGCTTTATCATTGCTGAAAGTTCTCCATTCAGACCCCACGTCAATAACTCGGTCACCTAAAAATACAAGCACAAGTCTAAATAGGATCTACTGAACACTCTTTAATGCCCAACTCAGGCGCTTTTATTCCTAGGAAATCTCAACATGGACATCCAGGCTCCAGCTTAAGTATCAGGTCTCAGACATCTGTCCTAAAGCGTTCCTTTAACTATGATGCCAGGCCAATAATAACCCTTTTTAGACATTATGCTTTGATTAGTCATATTCTAACTTTTGGAAGAAAAAAGTATTAGTCAAAATAAACACACACAGCAAAATAAAGCTATTCATATGTGATACAAAGATAAATGTGATTCAAAACCAAAATTTGCAAGGGACATAGAAAAAACCAGAAAGCACTTTTCACAATGGTATTAATGCACACAGTTTCATATAAAAAGTTATTAAGCTTTCATGGGAAATGTTTTGCAAAGAACTAAGCTGAAACTTATGTTTTAGTAACTACTAGATGAAAAAAATATTTCTGGCCAAATAATTTATACAGAGTAAAATGTAAAGCCTAGAATTAGTAAGAAGAAAGCCAGGTAGGTATTTTCTTTTTAAGCAAAGGGCCAGTGGTAAAATAGGTCACGCTAGGAAACTAAATATGAACAGATCTGGTTGATCACTGCTTTGGGGGGAATGCTCAGTGGCTCATAACATCTCCACAGCGACAAGAGTTATTACCACTGAACAGCTGCCCACGCTAGTCACTGTGTAAATGTTCTCTTTTAATCCTCCCAGCCTGATAAAGGTAGGTACCACTTTTACTGCCACTTTAGAAATAAAATTTGTGTAAGATGACACAACTAGAACGGAAATGTGCAACTGATCCCAAAGACTGTTCTATACTGCATTTGTAAAACACGAGCTTTTCCACCCAAGTGTGACAAAACTGAGAGCAGGAACCAGACCATTTTCATTGTTGCCTAAAGAGAAAGGAGAAAGAAATGGCAGAAATTAGTTAACTCAGCAATTAAAAGAGCTTCTGGTGACAGTCAATTAGTATAATGGTTACGAGTACGGACTGTACCATTTGCCACTTAGCCTTCGACAAATCATGGCATTTCTCAGCTTTAAATCTCCCTAATAACCTCACAGTCTAAAGATCATAAGGATTAAATAAGCCAAAACAGGTACAGCACATGCATGTAAAGTGATTAAAAAGTTCAAGGTGAGTGCCTGATATTAGCTATCTACTACTAGGAAAATGAAAATAGTTTGACACATCTTCTGACATCTCCCTCCTTTTGAGACTTTAAAAGTAGCAGAGTGCTCCGCTACAGGTATATGACCAGAAGGACAGCAAAGAGAAAAGAAGGAAGGAACTCAACGTAAACTCTGCTAAATCCTCTGAACTACTGTCTATGTAGTACATTAATTAAAATGCTTATGAACCAAGTATAGTAATCTTAATCTAATCTTACTGCTTTATTTAAGGAAGGAGGTAAATGTGCAACAGAATCATTCCTGATGGTCCTGGAATAATTTATATTTCTTTGAACACTCAAAACACTTGGGAGTAACCAGATATCACTTGGACTATTTCCTGTTACAAAGGAACTGAGATGAGAGGAAGGGTCCCCATCTGCCCTACCCGTATGTAGTAAGAATGGCCAAGGAAAGCAGAAGCAGGCAGATCAGTTTATAAGGCAACTTCAGGAGATGAGAGATTGAGCAGGTGGCCCAAAATAAGAGAAAAAGAAGGTTAAATGGATGGGACTGTCATGATGGATTTTTCTGCTTCCCTCTCAAAAAAATAAACATCACTAAACTTGGGAAGCAATTCTAATTATATAAATTAAGATTTTAAAAACTTACCTGAAAGTAACAAAACCTGTAATAATGGACTGAAGTCTCACTGCAATACTAACTAAACAAGGCCTGTATCTCAGAGACCAATTTAAAAAGACTTTTCTTCCTTTTCATAACAGAACTATAATAATGCCTGCTTACAAATGTGTGTGTGTGTGTGTGTGTGTATGTGTGTGTGTGTGTGTGTGTGTCTGTGTGTATGCAAAACAAAACTACCTGTATTCTCAACACTAGGGAAAGCCACTGTAAATATTTTGGTATATATACTTTCTGCCTTTTTAATTCATGTGTATGTTTTTTCCTTAAATTAAAATTAGATCATATTGTACCTGTTCCATGAAAAGCTCTGTTCACCAAATCCACATCATAAACACCAAAACAAGATTGTTTAAACAGGTCAGCCCCTTTAATAGCATCTGACAATTAAAGGGATACTATGATGTCTCCACACACTATGTTTTCAAGAAAAAAAAAGTGTATCTAACTTTCCTAGTCAAAAAACAAAAATACACAAACATGCACATAACAAAAAACTATGGCCTTTATATCTGGAGTTACTTGCAAAAATCTAAGTTCAAATAAAAACTCAAATGTCATCATTAATTTGTTTAATGAATGAATGAAGAGAACATGGTATATGAAAAGGCAGGTAGGTATGCTCACATCTTTTTAAGTCTCTCTAGAAATCTAAAGATGAAACATCTTGGCTAATACTTTATTTCATACCATTTTCCTTTTGGCCCCCCAAAAACCTACCAAGAGTCTCTTTTATTGGTTGCTTTGCACTGCCTTTAGAAAGACAAGATGGATTAGGGAAAAAAGGGGGGTGGCGGGAGTTGGCCTAGGACATTATAAATAGAAAAGCCAGAACCGGGTAGTGATGTAATTTTTCCACATACGTGGGAACAATCTACATGACTCATTCAACAATCTGTGATTTGTGCTAAGAGACATTCCCTCTTTTTATATTTTACTGCTCAAAACATAGCATTTATAAGAAATAAAATTTCCAAAATAACTCAAATAGCACATCATGAAACTATAACTAGAGCACCAGATTAAGTGCACGAGTAACAAAATAGGGCAGACCATTCAGAAAAATCAGAGTGCATAAAGGATTTTCATTTGAAGAAACCTAAATGAGGCAGCATTTTAAAAGATGCTCTGGAAGGAAACTGCAATACAGTTTTTTCAAGGGTAAGTGTATAATCAACCTTCAGCAAAGAAGCCTGCCAATATACACACACACACACACACACACAACCTCCCGTATCCTTTAATGTTCCACAAACAGGAAAAACATAGAAATTTTTACCAGTTACGTTCTCAACCAAACACTAATTTTTGTAAAATGAGCACGAGACAGAAAGTCTCATACAAGAATCTTCACAGCAGCATTACTCATATTAGCTAAAAATTGGAAACAACCCAAATGTGTGTTAACAGGAAAATGTATACAATGGGATATCCTCCACAAATAAACTACTGATACATGCAGTGATGTAAATGCATTCAAAAACTATATGCTGAGCCCGAAAAAAGTCAACTACTAAAAAAAATAATAAAAAATAAAAAATAACTACTATATAATTCTAGTTATAGGAAGTTCAGGGGCGCCAGGGTGGCTAAGCTGGTTAAGCGTCTGACTCTTAGTTTCTGCTCAAGTTATGATCTTATAGTTTCATGAATTTGAGCCCCATGTAGGGGGAGCCTGCTTGGGATTTTTTCTCTTTGCCTTTTTGCCCCTCCCCTGCTCACATGCTGTCTCTGTCTCTTTCAAAACAAATAAACAAATAAAAATTTTTATAGGAAGCCCAAAAACAGGCAAAATAATCTCTGAAAATAGAAATCAGTACAGTGGTTGCTACTGGGCTGGGGGTGGGGGGCAGAGGTAACAGATTAGAAAGAAACATATGGGAACTTCTGAGAATGGAAGGAAATGGTCTAAACACCTTGATTAGTGTGATTATACCAGTATATGCAGTGTCAAGATGTCAAAATGCAAACTGTGTATCTGGGATCTGTGCATTTTACTGCATGCAATTAGACCTCAATAAATTAAAAATAAAAATTCGCTCCCAGCATAATACTGTTGATTTTGAATTAAGTCACACCAAACCTATCCATGATTTTGTGAATAACAATCTTCTTGGACAAGGGAATATATATACTCTTTCTCAAACTCATCTTTTAGATTATATGTATGTCACATTTATGACTAGATCTAATTTTTTTCTGTTAAAAATCTCATTTTCTAACTAGTAATTGCTGTAATATTTTATATGCTTATATTCAGCCACTTTTAATAGACTATTAATTTTTAAAATTTGATCTGAATATTCTAGATATAGAATCTCATCAGTGGCAAAGAACTTGTTCCCCTTCCAATGTTTAACTCCCATTTCTATATTATATCTAAAGCGCTTGTCAGAACTCTCAAAACAATGCCTTTGATTTAAAACAGAAATGTCTCCAATATTTCAACATTATGCAGAAAAGTAACAGGTGAACTGAAAGTCATCTATTAAAACATCATTCTACTCCAATGCAGAGTGTCTTATATTATTAAGAATGTGTTGAGTTCATTAAATGTCTGTCATCTTAGCAAACCATAGCATTTCTTAAGTACTATCTTTTTACATTATAAAAGCGAGCCATAGTTGTTTGTGGGTTATTATTCTTCTAGTACTTATGTGTTAAGATAAATTAAGTTACTCTGGAGTAATAAGTAATTTCAGAAGGTTTGCGGCTTAAAATGAAGATTTTTTTCTTATTCATACCACATGTCTATATAGGAGTAGGACAGCTTTCTATGCCATCCTTATTCAAGATGATAGAATTCCTGCCACTTGAGACATGCTAGGGGGAAGGATATGTATTAAGTTATGCACTGACTTATATATACTTTCCAATAGTAACATTTCCACTCACATGTCCTTGGCCAAAGCCAGTCAAGAAGTGATGCTTAACTCTGGAGGGGATGGAAACATAAATGTACCATGTAGCTCAGAAGAGAAGAACCAGAATTATTAGCAAATAATCATCAATGTTCTTCCACATGACAATTAGCAAATCGAATTAAGCACTGTATTTTGTGGGATTTATGTATAAATTCATAAAAAAAAAAAAAGATTGCTCTAGGACTTCCTTTTTCTGCCACACAACAAACCAAGGAATCAGAGTTAATTTTACTGGCTGGGTATTTGCAAGTCTTGACTAATAACATTTTTTAAATGTTTAAAAGATACATTCCCCACTGGTGTGTGGATTCTTGACTTGCAACCCTAAGGGTCTTCCGGTACAATGTAACGTTTTCTTCTATTGTACCTTTAATACTTTACAATATTCACCTGGATCTTCAAGTAGAACCATAATGGCTATCTTGTGTTTACCACTTTCTCATTCACTCTTTATAGTCTCAGGTTTCTTCTCTGCTTTACTGATCCAATTTCCTAGAATGTTGTCAGCTAATCACTATCTCAAACAGTTTTATTGTGTTTGTTTCCTTGTGCTATCTTATTTCTTTCTGACATTTTTAAAAACTTATTTATGAGAGAGAGCGAGCAAGCACACATGTGCAAGGGAGGGGCAGAGAGAGAGGGAGAGAGAATCCCAAGCAGGCTCCGCCCTGTCAGTGTGGAGCCCAACACAGGGGCTCAATCCCACAAACCATGAGATCATGACCTGAGCTGAAATTCAGAGTCAGGTGCTCAACCGACTGAGCCATCCAGGCACTCCTCTGACAACATTTAATAGAAATATTATGGAAACTTTATTTCACTGATCACAAAAAATCATTTATTTTCCATAACTTCCTTCTAGCGAGCTACATCAGGAGAATTTTGTTCAGTCCGCTGGATCACTGCTCCTCTTCATTGTAATAATCTGTCTTTAGAAGCTCCATGTGGACTTTTGTGCCTACTCATCCTGTACTCCTGTACAAAAGAACATGTCAATCCATGTCCAGTGGTAGTGGTCATGTTGGAAAACCTTCCAATCCACCACTACCAGTAATTCTCAGTCTGTCTGCGTACCCACAGTCACTAGCAGTTAAGATATGACCCAAATAAAATAAATTCCCAGTATGACTCTACAAATTTATTAGGAAGGATACAGGCAGGTTTGTAATTAAAGCAAAAATAATAGTGACTTAAAACAGGCTATAACTTTCTCACATTAACAGTCCATAGTTAATAGTCATAGACTAGTGTGACCCAGGCTCCTCCTATCTTTTTAATAAGCCAGCTTCATCATGATGAGCATTTTCCAGCCTAATATGGCTGTTGGTGGTTCCCTTTATCATGTCTGCATTCTAGCCAGCGGAAAGGAGAAAGAGGAGGCACTTCCTTATGGCAGGATCTAGAGTTGTACATACCCGTTTTATGTACAATCCACTGGTTAGATCACATGGTCATACCTGGCTACAAGGGAAGCTGGGAAATACAGTCCAGTTGGGCAGCAACATGCCCAGTTAAAACATAGGGATTCTATTACTAAAGAAAGAGGGGGACGATCAGTGGCCTCTACTACTACAAGGAATAATGGGTTAGCTATGAGAGAAAGGAGAGGAGAAAGAATGTCCAGTAGAACCAGTATACTTTGCCTTATACTCTAAAGGAAACAGTACACAAAGACAGATATATAAGCTCCTAACCAAGCAAGTTATAAACTACAAATCCAACCAGAGGTATTTTGTAGTACAACATTAAAACCAGAATGGCTTGGGGCACCTAGGTGGCTCAGTTGGTTGATTTCAGCTCAGGCCATGATCCCAGGGTTGTGGGATCGAGCCCCTAATCAGGCTCTGCACTGACCATGGAGTCTGCTTAGGGCTCCTTTTCCCTCTATCCCCCACTCACGCACTCTAAAATTTAAAACAAAACAAAACAAAACAAAAAGCAAAACAAGAGAAAAACCTAGAATGGCTCATAGTAGCAGTCTAAACACTGCAGGGGAATACTGCAACATACTAAAAACAGCCAGGGGGCGCCTGGGTGGCGCAATCGGTTAAGCGTCTGACTTCAGCCAGGTCACGATCTCCCGGTCCGGGCGTTCGAGCCCCGCGTCGGGCTCTGGGCTGATGGCTCAGAGCCTGGAGCCTGTTTCCGATTCTGTGTCTCCCTCTCTCTCTGCCCCTCGCCCGTTCATGCTCTGTCTCTCTCTGTCCCAAAAATAAATAAACGTTAAAAACAGCCAGGAAGCCAATATTGGAGAGTCTGATTTTCTAGGCCTGACCTAGATTCAAAACGTTTTTGTTTCTTATTGTAAACTTAAATTAATAAAGGTATTTTAAAAAAGAGTATTAGAATTACCCCAAATTTCAATTCTTTCTGCCATCTTTCTGGAAAATAATCTTACTTAAGCATTTTGGTATACAACCAGTAGAAAATTCAGAAGTAGGAGTCTTAGAACAATAGTCTGCAAGTTACTTGTGGACATAGGCTAGATTTATCTAAAACCATTTTGTCTGGAACTACAAAATTTTTCAAAACATGCCAACTCTAAAAGTTCAATAATCAAAATGCAGTACTCAAGGTGGACAAACCCTAAGCATGGAGTTTTTTTTTAATTATTTTTTTTCATATTTATTTATTTTGGAGAGAGAGAGACAGAGACAGAGACAGAGAGAGAGACAGAGTGTGAGGAGGGGAGGGGCAGAGAGAGAGGGAAACACAGAATCTGAAGCAGACTCCAGGCTCTGAGCTGTCAGCACTGAGCCCGACACGGGGTTCAAACCCCTCACAAACTGTGAGATCATGAGCTGAGCCAAAACCAGATACTTAACCAAGGGAGCCACCCATGCACCCCAAATTGGAGTTAAAAAAATTTTTTTTCAACCCTCAGAAAGTTTTACATTTATTTATTTTTGAGAGAGAGAGACAGAGAGAGACAGAGAGAACACGAACAAGTGGGGGAGGGGCAGAGAGAAAAGGAGACAGAATCTGAAGCAGGCTCCAGGCTCTGAGCTGTCAGCACAGAGCCCGACGAGGGGCTTGAACTCACAAACTGTGAGATCATGACGTTAGCTGAAGGCGGACGCTTAACTGACTGAGCCACCGCAGGCGCCCCCCAAATTGGGAGTTTTTAACTTAAAAAAATACTAAGGTACTGTGGAAAATTGTTTAAGTCAACACATTACATTTGTTAAATCTAATGCTGAAACTGAAATGCATCTTTAGCTTTCACACCTTCTTCAGTCATTTACCCCTTTCTAACCATTCCTTCTTATGATATTTCAAAGAATCCTGATTTTTGGTTTAGTGTTACTAAACATTCTTATCAGAAAGCCTGGATTAAAGATAATTTTCAAGAGAAGTCTGATCAACAGATACTTTAAAAAGAAATACCATTAATACTATAGCCAGTCTCTAAATCACAGTTTATTTTCCCCAAATGTAAACTAAGAACTCAAAATGAATTATCCCTTAGAAACAACCCACATCATGGTTAATTTCCCAGACCAGCCCATAAAAGCGTACTTTACTCATGACATTTAGGCCCTTAAAAAACAAACACAAACAGTACAAGTTGAGAGTATAATTACCATTTGGAAAATCATTTGTCAAGGAAAATGCAAAATGCATTGTAAATTCCATCCCTGAGTATGTCAATACATCTTGCTTTTCCTCAAATACAGGCAGGTTTGCAGCGGCATCTAAGCTAGAGACCCGCAGCTCTCATGAAGATGCATCCTAACCTTAGTCACAATAATATGAGTCATTCACATACCAGTACTTTCAGGCCTCTATCCTAAGACACATGTTTCTTTTTCCCTCCACTTGGAATGACCTTCCCTCCATAAACCTTTACTCATGCTTAATGGTCATGTTTCAATGTAAATTCAACAGTAATTTCCCCAGGAAATCACTGCTTCCTTCCTTTGTGTTCTTACCAAACTTGGAAGATCTGTAATAGAGCTTTTACCATGCTATGTTGTATTAACGCACCCTCCTCCCTTTCATGCGCTAGCCAGAGTTGCTCCAGAGCTTGCTTACAGCATCTGATACTTCTTTAACTCTCCCTGCCCAGCACACTGCTTTAACAGAAACAGGCCTGCTAAGTCCTACAGACCTGGATTTGAACCGCTCTGTCACTTACTAGATGTGGAATCTTCAGCTAATTACCTAAGTACTCAAAGCATCAGTGTCACTCAAAGGGTAGCTGTGTAAACTGAGTAAAGTTAGTAATTCTCTGATGCTTAAAGTAACATCTACATTAAAAATTCTAGGGATGCCTGGGTAGCTCAGTCAGTTGAGCGTCTTGCCTCTTGATTTTAGCTCAGGTCAGGATCCCAGGGTTGTGGGATCAAGCCCCATGCTGGGCTCCGTGCTGAGCATGGAGCCTACTTGAGATTCTCTCTCCCCCTCTGCCCTTCTCCCCTGCTCACACGGTCTCTAAAACTAATAGTAATAATAATAATAATAATTGAATTAATTAAAAATTCTAAATTAGGTAAGAAGGTGGTCTCTGATGGCTTATAAGAGATGCTAAAGCAAGAATTTGAAAGTGAATATTCCTTAATTTTAAAATATAGCTTAAACATATTAAGCCTGAATATTTCCTTTAGGAAACACTAATGCAAATTTATTTTTTTTATTTAAAAAAAATTCTTTTTAACGTTTATTTTTGAGAGAGAGAGAGAGAGAGAGAGTGCGAGCATGAGCAGGGAAGAGAGAGACACAGAATATGAAGCAGGCTCCAGGCTCCAACTCATGAGCTGAGTCATGAGATCATGACCTGAGCCAAAGCCGGACACTCAACCGAGTGAGCCACTCAGGCGCACCATCACTAATGCAAATTTAAAGATGCTAATCCAGTAATCTTTAAAATGATATGGCTGAAGAGCATTCACTATGCTAGACCCACTCAAATACATTTTGCAAGTGACCTGTTATGAAGAATGGCATCTCAGACTTAGAATCACCTACTTTTCCACAAGAAAAAAGGAGTACTTGCACCCACAAAAAATGTATCACTGAAATCTCATACTGAAATCATACTATATATTTTATACATTATTTCATTTGATTCTTAACAATTCCTAACAATTCTAAGATGTATGGTACCTGCTCCCTGTTTTGGGGCAGGGAGATGACTTATTTTTACACGTGAAGAAAGTCAGGCTTAGAGAAATTATATAAGTTGGTTACAGTTACTTACATAGCTCATAGTTACATCCATAGCTCCTAGCGTAACTAGGGGCCCTCGATTCCAGGCTCGGCTCAGTAGAGCGGAGCCTGGAATCGAGGGTCCCTAGTTACGCTAGGAGCTATGGACATACATAAGATATCTGCTCTACAGGCTACACAGTCTAGGTCTGGAGACATGAAATATGAAAACTCTAAAAGTACAGAAGATGTATAAAAAATATGGTAAACTATAAAGTTAATAGTACAGATTTGTGTTTCTTAATATGCTAGAATTTCTAGAAATGGGGTCTGGAATCTTTAGAGTTGATTCTTTTTTTTTTTTTTTTTTTTAATATTTATTTGTTTTTGAGACAGAGAAGGAGAGAGAGCAGGGGAGGGGCAGAGAGAGGGGGACAGAGGATCTGAAGCAGGCTCTGTGCTGACAGCAGAGAGCCTGATGTGGGGCTCAAACTCATGAACCGTGAGATCATGACCTGAGCCACCCAGGTGCCCCTGAACAGCTGATTCTTAATGCACATTCGTACATTCATCCTTCAGAATCACTGTATAAACAATATCCAGAATATCTTTAGGAAAGACAGGTCAAATTGACTCATTTTTCTCATTCAAATCTACCTATACTATTTTCTGGTTGTTTCCTTACATTCCTTCTAAGAACAATGAAAGAATTCAGTTTTAAATGGTACATAAAAAGTGGCTTTTACTAGAAATGATACCACTAGATCTAAACACTACCTATTTGAAATCCTAATTTATAAAAGTCATAACCAATTTCATGTTTTAGCAGCTATTACAGCAGCTTACTAACCTAATACTTTGCGGACTATAAACAATGTACAAGGTCAAATTTATGAACAAATTGATAATCTAAATATTATACTGCCACCTAGTGCTCAATTTTAAAGTGACACAATCACACTGTTAGGATTTGTGGGGGCAGGGGGGGATCCCACAAAACAGTGCTATTAAAGCCTATAGTTTCATGGTAGAATTGACAAAGCTTTGCTTTAAAAATTGGCCTTATTTTAGAGATCAGTAACAATATCCTACAGATCACTGGTAAGATTAAACAGCCAATGACAACTCAAAACACTTCCTATGTTTAAAATAAAAATCCTATAATTCTGGGAATGCAAGCTGGTGCAGCCATTCGGGAACACAGTATGGAGGTTCCTCAAAAAATTAAAAACCGAACTACCCTATGACCCAGCAATTGCACTACTAGGCATTTATCCACAGGATACAGGTGTGCTGTTTCAAAGGGACACATGCACCCCCATGTTTACAGCAACAATATCAACAGTAGCCAAAGTATGGAAAGAGCCCAAATGTCCATCAATGGATGAATGGATAAAGAAGATGTGGTATATATATATACAATGGAGTATTACTCGGCAATCAAAAAGAATGAAATCTTGCCATTTGCAACTGATCTCACATAATCTCAGTGGATGGAACTGGTAGGTATTATGCTAAGTGAAATTAGTCAGTCAGAGAAAGACAAACATCATATGACTTCACTCATATGAGGACTTTAAGAGACAAAACAGATGAAGATAAGGGAAGGGAAACAAAAATAATATAAAAACAGGGAGGGGAACAAAACATAAAAGACTCTGGAGAACAAACAGAGGGTTACTGGGGGGGGGTTGTGGGAGGGGGGATGGACTAAATGGGTAAGGGGCACTAAAGAATCTACTCCTGAAATCATTGTTGCACTATATGCTAACTAATTTGGATGTAAATTTTAAAAAATGAAAAATAAAATTAAAAAAAATCCTATAATTCAAGTGGCACCTGGGTGGCACAGTCAATAGAGTGTCCAACTTCAGCCCAAGTCATGACCTCACAGTTTGTGAGTTCAAGCCCCACACTGGGCTCATTGCTGTCAGTGCAGAACCTACTTCAGGTCCTCTGTCCCTCTCTCTCTCTCTGCCTCTCCCCCACTCGTGCTCTCTCTCTCTCTCAAAAAAAAAAAAAAAAATTAAAAAAATCCTATAATTCAAATAAAAGAGGAAAGTCAATTAAACAATTATTACATGCTAAACAGTATTTAAAATAGCCACAAAAGATTGGGAACCAGCTACAGGTGAAACTAAATATGACTTAAGTACTGAGGAAAAAAATTAAAGACAATGAATGTCTGACCAACTGTATTTTTCCAAAGATGGCAGCAATAATATATGTCATCAACATGTTCTTCTGAAACATGACCCTGTCTATGACACTGATTGGTGGTTGGTGTCTCTCTATTCCTTCCAATCTAGGTGGGCCCTATGACTATTCTGACCAATACAGAAGTGATCCTATGCCAGGCATAGCCCTTAACTACCTGAGTCCAGCTTCCACACTCTTGAAACACATGCTCTTAGGATATTTCTCTTGGAAATCAACCACCATGTATGAGATATGACTACTCTGAGATAACTGTGGAGAAATCCTAGAGCATGGCCTGTGTGGGGAGGCCAAAGAACAGAGAGGAGCCAGAAATATAAGTGAAAAAGCCATCATAGAAGTGAATACTCTAGGTCCAATCGGTGCCATGTGGAAAGAAACAATGGCCCAGGTAAGTCCTTCCCAAACTACTGACCCATAAAACTATAAGCAAAAGAAAATGGTTACTATAAGCTACTAAGTTCTCCAATAGTTTGTTATGTAATCGAAACAGAAACTAGCTCCTGTAAGTATGATGTTTCTTTAAGAAAAACCTAAAACACTTTGGCATTGGTTTTGAGACTCAGTGGTGGGCCTCAAGGAGACTGAATGAAGGTTTAAAGGACAGTAAAAAAAAAGTGTTGTTAGACACTGGAGAAAAAGCAGTTTTTATCCTATGAAATAAATATATTTTTTATTGCAAATTATTTCACTAAAAAAGGTGACAGTTGCAAGGTGTAATATATGCCTCCAAAGAGGACAGTTGAGCAGTATCTAGTTTTGAGTTGGAAATTAAGAGTAGCTGGGGGAACCTGGGTGGCTCAGTTGGTTGAGCATCTGACTCTTGGTTTTGGCTCAGGTCATGATCCCAGAGTCGTGGAATCAAGCCCTACATCGCACTCCATGCTGAGCTTAGAGCCTGCCTGGGATATTCTCTCTCTCTCTCTCTGCCCCTCTAACCCACTTGCATGCTTTCAAATAAATAAATAGAGGAGTTAGTGACAATGGGCTGCCCTAAGTTTTGAGCCAAATTAAATATTAGTTAAGTACAGAGTTGTCCAAAAACAATTCTAAGAGTTCCAGTTTCTAAAGTTGTCTGGTGATATTTAAACCCAAGCCTACTGTAAACGTTTATTCAATAAATATGGTATAATCTAAAAAGTTTCAGACCAGGTAAAATGTTACGGTAAGCACATGCAAACCATGTAAACCAAGACAATTTATTAGGAGACACATGATGACAGCTGGATTTAAATCTCTATGAACGCAAGTATGAAAAGAGCCACAAGTCTTATGCCCTTAGTGGATTGTGGAATATTTGCCTCACCTAATTTCTTCCCTATCTCCATAGCGTAAGAGATAAAGGCAGAACTGAGCTGGCAACAAAGAGCATATGCCTTTAAGCCAGCAAGTTGGGGGTGCTTAGGTGGCTCAGTAGGTGGAGCATCCAACTCGTGATTTTGGCTCAGGTCATAATCCCAGGGTCCTGGGATCGAGCCTCACATCAGGTTCCATGCTGGGTGAGGGCCTGCTTGAGACTGTCTCTCTCTCCCTTTGCCCCTCTCCCCTGCTTATGCACTCTCTCTCAAAAAAAAAAAAAAAAAAAAAAAATCAAAAAATTTAAAATAAATGAACAAGCAAGCTGATGCAAGTCTAATTAAATATATATAGAATCTAAATTTATTATGGATCTATGATAGTAATATATGTGTTTGTGTGTATCTGTTCATATGCACATGTTTTTTAAAATTTGACTCATGGTCTGCCATGTTCAGTTAAGCTCTTTTCAACATAATTTGATCATCTCTTCAGCAAAACAGAACTTTGTTAGCAGAGTCTTGCCTGCCCACCCTCATGGAACAGTTTCTTCACTTGCAGGACACACTGCAGGTTATATTACACATGCTACAAATATGTGAATGAGGCTAGTACCGTATATTTTAAAACAGGTGTTTGTTACGGTTTAGGTCAGAAAAACCAATTGTTACAAGAAGATATTTCTGTGTATATAAAGGAAGTTTAATCAGATTGTATTTTTTTTTTTTTTTAAATTTTCAGGCTTTACAATTTAGCCTAGTTGCTTTAGTTAGGATAAAATATAGTAGTTCCAATGCTGGTGTTCAAGATTGATAATTAAACAAAACTAAAAGAAAATTAACTTCCTTTGGTTTAGATATAAGCAGAAAAATGCAAGTAAAAGTTAGTGATTTCAAGCATAAAAAAGCATGTAAGCCTTGTGAATCAGATCTTCCATCTCCAGTTGGTTAATCTCACCCAACTATATCTTGCTGGTCTGAAGCAGAAGTGAAGCAGATGGAAGGGCTGGAGATATAATGCAGTATTTCTGCACTACTTTTTAAATGGCTCCATTTACGAGACCCAAGAAGCTGAAATTACCTTCAATCTTCTGTCTCACTCTTACATACTATCAGTTTGATCTTAATACTTTGGAATTAGAATGCTCTCATTTAACTTACAGGTTGGCAAACCTTTTCTGTAAAGGGCCATATAGTAAATATTTTAGGGTTTGTGGGTCAAGAGGCTAAACTGAGGATACTACATAGGTACTTCCATAAAGAGGAAAGACTCCACTGGTTTTTTACCGATGAAATTAAAAATATAAAAATTGAGGATAATTTATTGTAATACAAATCTACTACTGAGAAAGAACAGCATTCTCTTTTGGGGTGAGAATATTTCACTTAACTGGAATCCAGTTCGCGTTCTCTATCATCAAAATCAATTACAAATGTTATCTGTCAATGCTGTTAATAGGATTTTATGTATTTCATTTTTTTAAGTCTTTTTCACACACAGAGAAGTACTGCCAAATACTGATATTAATCTGCAAGCATATGATTTTAATTGAGCATATTCACTGCCTGAAAGGCATTTATAGAATTTTATTACATTCTTCTGATATTTTGCCTTTTAACATGTCATTACATTGTAGATTAATCACTCCCAATTGAAAGTTAGGTGGAAGCTCCTTAATTGCAGAGTTAAATGGATTTGGAAATACGAAAATTCCCTCTGCACTTACATTCAGGTCTGGAAAATACTGATTAAAATACAGTCTGAGTTTTGAATATATACCTGCTGCAGATTTGTGTGGGAATGAAGACCCTACTTCCTGTTTTAACTTTGGACAGCAATGAAAGTATATAAAATACATTAAAGCAATTTGACGCCATTTGGGATTCAAATAATGTTAGCTGTTGTCAAACTGACCTTACCTCAGTGTGATTTTAACGTATCCGCACTGTTCTGCCTTCCAATTCTAGGTTGAATTCATTACGAAATATTAGTAAGTCTGCAGGAAAAGCTAACTTCTAAAGCCATTCAGTGTTAAACAGCAGTGGCTGAAGGCAGTACTGGTTCAGAAAGATTTCAGCCTTGGCCCTGAGCTCAAAAACAATTACAAGAAAACTTTGCTGCAGCTAAGCTACCAAATTACTGTGTGGTGGGCAAGTCAAGATAGTCAGCTTCTATTTCTGACAAAGATTCAATGAAGTGATGACAGTTAAGTCCACGAGAGTGAATGAAGTTCACTACTGACCCTACTGATCAGTAACATGATAGATTCAAACCTTTTCTACCAAGTACCTGTTGATGAATACAATGAATAACTAGAAGCTTTAAAAACCTTACATTTTCACAATCTTTGTAAATCTGTCCACCTAAGACTTCTTCCACACGTATTTTTACCATCTATCAGTTATAATATATCTTAGCAGTTTCCACTTCAGGTTGTACTAAATTAGCATTCTTGTAATTTCTTTAAAACTAGTTTCTCCTGCAGTTTTTCCACGCAGATAATTCAAACTCTAGAAACTCTGCATTGACTCCTTGAATAAACAACTCAGCAGTATCAGTAACATCTACCTAGTCATCAGGAGTCTAGGAGAAACACTTGATATTTGCCTGGACTTTCATTGATTGACTATCGATGTTGTTCCCAACATCCTCAACTCTTCAAGCAACTGTTTTTCTGAGAAGCTGTTCATCTTAAATAAGTTTTCTCTGGACACACTTCTTCAACTACCACAATCAAACAAACATGAACTAATTAACTCATCATTAACTAATCTTTGACTTTCCCTGCATAAGCTACAAATAAGCCACTCAGAAACTTATTTTAGATGCAGCCTTATTTTTATTCTTTTATTTTTGTGAAGAAATTCTATTGTGATGAGATAATCGACATTACATTTTCTAAATTTTCTGATCACTGTTTTACTGAATTGGCAGGATGAGTGCTTATGCCTAAGTTTCTTGTATCTATTAGCAGAGCTATTGTACCACTGAATAATAAACACAGAGCTTTGCCATCTTGATCAATAACAAAATAACCTACACTCCACTGTACCTTAAGGGCATGGCTTTCAAAGTTCACTTTTTTTCTTTCTGTTTTGACACGATGGGTATGCAATGGCAACAAAATAAAATGCTGCAGCATGGAGATAAACTGTGTACTCAAGATGCTGAGGAGTTTTAAGTGCATTCCTGGGATTTATAGTGCACTGGGCGGCAGTATGAAGTGATGAGAGCACCACATATGGTTTCTTTTGTAACTACAGAGTCCTACTGTCATCATGTGAAAGCAGTCATAGATAATATGTAACAAGCAAGTGTGGCTGTGTTCCAATAAAACTTTATGTATGGATATTGAAATTTGAATTTGATACTATTTTCGTATGCCTCTAAATGTTAGTATTCTTTTGACTGTTTTCAACCACTTAAAAATGTAAAAGCCATTCTTACCAGGTAGGTCATATATAAAACAGGCAGTGGGTCACAGTTTGCCAATCAGACTGAACTCATTTTATTACAAAAGCCAATACAGGATAGAAATTTGGCTACGTGAGGACAGTAGAGCTACACTGCCACACTGAACTTGAGTTTCTTATCTCTACAATGAAGGTAATATTGGCGCTCACCTCAAAGGTTTCTCTGAGGATAAACTTAGTGAATATAGAAATCATTTTAAAAAAGTGCCCAGCATATGTAAGTTGTTAATATTGCTTATTGAGAAGAATTCAACTGTAAGTGGATTTCAGTTCCTGTTAGCAACTCTGTATGATTTAAGCCTCCCACTGGAGGTCTGAGGCAAGCAGGCTACGTGGATGAATGTTACCGATATCCTCCAACACTATTCCACAGTATATCACCACCAATGTTTCTGTTACACATCCCATAATCCTACTAGCACTTTCATTTTTAAGCATTTCGAACTGCTAAGTATTACGCCTTTGTTTCAGTTGCTAAATACAACTCCACCATAAGAATATTCTAAAGTTCTGCTACATATCTGGGTAAGTAAGAAAGCAGGAACAAAATGAAAAATTGTAAGCAGTATTTTTTTTAATATATGAAATTTATTGTCAAATCGGTTTCCATACAACACCCAGTGCTCATCCCAAAAGATGTCCTCTTCAATACCCATCACCCACCCTCCCCTCCCTCCCACCCCCCATCAGCCCTCAGTTTGTTCTCATTTTTTAAGAATCTCCTATAAGCAGTATTTTTGACAATAACAATTTTATATTAGAAATTCTTAAGTCATTCTATTTAATGGGATCTATTAACTAAAAGGCCTTGAATGAGACTCAGTACAGCTATACCTTTACTACCCTGAAACAAATCATGTTTAAATATCTAAAAGCCACAAAAGTTGGATTAAATTTATTCATTATTTCATACACACAAGCGTCACCACTACCATCCCCAAACCCCATCAAATAGTTAAGACTAAGGACTCAGGAGACTATGGACTGAGGGCTTTTTCTTCTGGACGGGCTGTCTCAATTTTAAATGTTCCTTCATACCCCACATTATGAAATATATGCATTCGTATAAACAATAAAATATGGTGTCTCTGATTTTACTCTTTTCTAATTCTTTTTGTTTGTTTTATAATAAATATGAATTACCTGTAGGGAAAAAAATCAAAATGTATTCATTAAAAGACACTTTGGGAAATACACAAAAGCAAAGTACCTAAAATAGTGATTTCAGTTAAAACTATAATAATTGCTCACCTACAACCAGGCCACATTCTGGACAGATCATATCACCAGCTCTGTAGTCCTCCACTAAAATCGCATCTGGATGGTTTGGACATGTGACTCTTGGAAGAGCATCCAAACTAAATAAAAAAAAAAAAAAAAGTTTTTATATCCTCCCAACCAACATGTAACAAAGTAGTGTTCTAGGGGAAAAAAATGAGGGTTCTGAATACTTTTCCAATACTATCCATGTATAATACACTCAAGCGAAATCTTCAAAATAAATATCCCAGTTAGGTAATTTTTAATTCCAGCTAGTCATTAACAGATAGATTCCATTGGAATTGTTTTTTCTAAGAACAGTAACTTATTTGCAGACATGGAAGGCTTTAAAAACCTAAATGGAAAGCAAGTGTTTTTTTCTCTTCGTACAGGCTACTGAGATTTTTAAAAATCCTGATTAGCATAGAAATGACTAGCTACCATTTATAACCTGTGACATTTACATATAATCATCTGGATTGTGTGACTTATCACTTACTTCTCTGGTCAGAGAATACATTTCAAGTCTTGTTTTTTCCTACTTGCTGGATATTTTAGTAATAGATTTAGAATAGTACACACTGAACCTCATGGGTATGATAAAGGAGGGTGGTAGATATACCTCTGCTGAACTTAAGATCAATGATTTCATTTAGTCCAGAAACTGAGTTTGCTATATCACTCAAGAAATGGTTTCAAAAACTACTTTTTATTCTATTTGTCATAGTACTAATGTGCTTGATCATTTTATTTTGAAAATAAAGCAGTTTGCAGAAGACACACTAATCTTAAAAGACAAAATAAAATCCGTTTTAGAAAGCAACAAAGGGGGCACCAGGCTGGCTCAGTCAGTAGAGCACATATTTCTGGATCTCAGGGTTGTGAGTTCAAGCTCCACGTTGGGTGTAGAGCTCACTTAAAAAAGTAGTAATAAAATGGGGCACCTTGCTGGTTCAGCTGGTTAGGCATCTGACTCTTTTTTTTTTTTTAATGTTTTATTTTATTTTTGAGAGAGAGAGAGACAGAGCACAAGTTGGGGAGACGCAGAGAGAGGGAGACACAGAATCCGAAACAGACTCCAGGCTCCGAGCTGTCAGCACAGAGCCCAATGCAAGGCTTGAACCCATGAACTGCAAAATCATGACCTGACTTGAAGTCAGACGCGTAACCGACTGAGCCACCCAGGCACCGTGAGGCATCCGATTCTTGATTTGGCTCAGGTTCATGGGATACAGCCCAGTGTAGGGCTCTGTGCTGACAGCATGGAGCCTACTTAGGAGTCTCTCTCTCCCTCTGCCCCTCCCCAGGTAGAGCGTGCTTTCTCTCAGAAAAAATCAATAAACATTTTTTAACAAGATATAAAATAATATAAAAGGCAACAAAAATATTTAACATGGATTTATTAATTATACACAATTATAAATGTTTGGTATCGGGGCACCTGGGTGGCTCCATCGGTTGAATGACTGTCTTGATTTCGGCTCAGGTCATGATCTCAGAGTCATGGGATCAAACCCCGGGTCGAGCTCTGTGCTGAGTTTGGAGCCTGCTTAAGATTCTCCCTCTCCCCCTCAGCTCCTCTATCCGGCTCGTGTGTGCACGCTCGCGCACTCTCTCTCAAACAGAAAAAAAAAAAAAAAAAAAAAAAAAAGAACATGAACTCTGTAGGGGCACCTGTTTGGCTCAGTTGGAAGAATGTGCAACTCTTGATATCAGGTTTGTGAGTTCAAGCCCCATGTTGGGTATAGAGATTACTTAAATAAATAAATATTTGGTATTATGCAAAATAAGCCCTCTTTAAACGTTCACTTGAAATACTACAATACAAGCTTATGTTATAGCCATCACAAATATACATTCAGAAGACATCATCGACCATTCTTACAGTAGTAAGTAGGTATTTGTGGTTTTGGATAAATTTCTAATGTCAGCAAACACAAATTGGAACGTTAACTCTCAACACAGGTGATTCCCACTGAAAAAGTGATAAAATAATCCACGTTCCCAAAATGTATATATTTAAGTTAACCAGAACATGTCTTGGATCTTTTCAGTGGGAAAATGGGGAAATAGAGAACTGGAGATTTGCTTTATAGTCACACTCATTCCATAAATTCCTATTAGGAAAATATTCTAATACATTATAACGAATAAATTAAGAACTTAGTATAAATTATGAAAAACTATGCTGAAACAAAGGAAAATGTTAGAATAACAGTAATTACAAATGGGCAGCCATATGGCACACGTCATACAACTATAAGGACTAATATAGTTTTTGCTATTAAAAAGTAGAATTATCTTCTTGTCTGTAAGTATATAAATGATATGTAAACACCTCAAAAATATGCCAAAAAAAAAAAAAAAACCAGATATGCTAAGTGAAAAGAGTAAGGTAGGGATTTTATACAAAACTGGACAAAGTATGAATTACAGTTTTTGCAATCACAAAGATGACTCTCAAAATGTTGTCCAAAAGAAACTAGATAGAGAAGAAAATATAAGCCATTTATATAAACCTTAAAGTGGGCAAAACAAATCTATGGAGTTAGAAGTTGGGATGTGGTTATCTTTGGGAAAGGGTAATGACTGAGGGCACAAGGAGGCTTCCAGGGTGCGAGTCGTATTTAATTTCTTGACCTGGGTGGTAGCTATGTGTGTGTGCTCATTTTCCAACTAAACTGTGCACTTAAAATGTGTGTACTAACTTCATGAAAAAAGGTAAAAAGCAAGGTAGTGAACAGTATTTACAACATCCTTTGGGGGAAGAAGAGAGGTTAGCGCTACATGCATATGTTTGTTAAACCTCAGAATCATTAGGAAAACACCAAGAAACTGGTCACAGTGGCTGCTCTGAGGGAGAATGAGATGGCTGAGAGGGAAGAAAAGAAACTGCTTTTCACTTTTCGTCTTGGTTTTGTACTATTTGTGTTACCGATCCAAAATAAAATGAATCATGACAAACTAGTCAACTTTCGATCAGAATACCCACAAGAGTGATGTAAAAGAGGAACCACAAGAGTGGGGTGGTGGGGGAAGTAAGAGAGAGAAACGAAAGGAAAGGAATGGTGTAAACAACCAAACACCAATGACATTAAAATCATTTAAAGGACCTAAGAAGCCACATAAATCCAAATCTCACTTTATAGCTGTCACTTATTGGGAGTCCACTGTGTGTCTAATGCCATAAATATATCAGTACTCTTCACAGCAACCCTGCAAAATAAGCATATTTCCCTTCCAAAGATTACGATCAGAGAACGATTAGCCTGAAATCACAGACTAAGTAGTGCAGTTTAGACCTGAACTCACATTCGTGCTCTTCTCTGTGAAAACATCAGGCGGTTTCATAACCTAGTAACTGTACATCTTCCTCGGGGGGGGGGGAACAAAGCTAAAGGCAGAAATACTAACACTTAACCTTTGTTCTCACTGGTAGAAAAACTTCAGAGACAGACAACTGCAATGACACACATATTTAAAACCTAGACATCTCCAGAAAAAAATTCATTTCAAAGATTATTTTTTAACAAAGGAAGAAGAAAAAACTCACACAAAGCAAAATTCTTTTGGTAAAGAATCTATCACGTGAATTTACTATATTTAATGTTGCAACATTTCTTACAATTTCCTGTCCTATCGTATGGAAAAGCTGTGCCCAAATATCACATTTACCTTTCAGATCTATCGCCACGAGAGAATATAAGTCGTATTTAGATGACTTTGGGAAACTGAAGTTTTCCACTTACCTACAAGGAAGCGTTTCCCAACAGAGCCACACCCAGACAGAATGATTGAGCATTCAATCATAAAATTACAATCAGTAAACAAGAGTGTCAGTGGCTTTAAGAGTTGTTTCCAGGTTGTTTTAGCTAACACTGCCTCCCCAACACCTTTTCTAAAACTACAGTAACATAAAGTAGTAAGTCTTAGCAGTTACACAAAACGGCCTGGACTTAAGCTTACTATTTTGTGATAATTGCTTTCATCAGGAACTCAATTCCACAGAAGATAACAAGTTCAGAAAATTATGCCACAGTTGCCTCTCAGAAGCTACAGAATTTGATACTGTACTTAATTCGAATTTGTACTTAATTTGATACTTTTAATACATTATGAGTTAACTAGGGACCAACTGTGTGGTAACAGAAAACAGATAAGAGATTCTACACTTTGTTCGAACACTAACCTTGGAAAAGTCAACCTTGGCATGACTCAGTTTACATTTATGCAAAAATACTAATATCTACCTCATAGTGATCATGAGAGATATAATTAGGGTCTACAAGCATTTTTCTGATCACAGGATTAAAGGCTGTCTCTAAGGGCAGTGCAAGCATTTCCTGTAGATAGGAATACATCACATTTTAAAAATATATTAGACAGTGACTTCCCAACATATGCAAGTAATTTTCTGCAAGCAAGATTTTCTTCAGGAGTAAGCAGAAGACATTTGTAGAAAAATAAACCTCTTAGAAGGAAACCTATCAACTCTTGGTAAATGCCCTAGCTTCCATTTCAGAAGGCCTCTGGGATGGTAACCAGTTTCCACCAGGCTTACCAATGCTGACATCCCTAACTTTCTAGCTGTCAGATCGATAGGGGCCTGGGACTAACCCCTTCTCGCCCTTTGGAAAGGATCGCGGGCTGGTTGAGCCACAGCTGGAAAAGCAAGCGTAGGAAAAATTAACAAGAAAAAAGACGGGTTAAAATACCCCCCCAAAAGATGCGAAGCCAGGGCTGGGAACACAGGGGCCCCCACAGGGTTGGTGTCTGGGTGAGAAAACAAGTCAGGACTGTGGAGTGGTAACGCAGACGGCTCGGTACCCCCTGCGACACCCCTGACAGCACTGCCGTCTGGAAGTGCCTTTGTCCGGGTCGGCCAGCCAGTCCGCCGCCTCTCCCCGCACCTCCGGGGCGCTCTGCCCGACGCGGCAGTCCCGGCAGCAGCCTAGCAACCCTGGCACTCCCCGCCCGCCCCTCACCTCGCCCGGCTCGGCCGGACATACTAACCGGCTGGTAGACGCCATCTTCACGGCCACTGCGGTCCCAGCTAGAAGCCACAACAAACGCACCAAGAACAGGAAGAGATTGTGGCGACAAGACGCTCGGAGACGGCCTTTTATAGGCGAGTCACCCACGCAGTCGTAACAGGGCGCGGCTACGGGTCGGGAGAAAGGCCAAGAAAAGTGAGATCCTGTACGCCACGTGCTTTGCGTTTTTTTTAGTTTCGTATTCCGTTTCTGTGATATGCTATGGTGCTGAGCCAATCGACGAAACTACCCAGGAAAATTCTCAAGGGAACTCAGCAAACGGGGTACACCGGAGATACCCTCAGCCTGCTGATGTGAAACACAAAGACAACCTGGCCTGCGTGGTGGGGGCAAAGCCCACATTCCCGAGGGCTAACCATCCCCCTCCCAGTGGGGAATCAGTTACTCCAGTTTGAGCGCATTTCTTACTGGCCCAGACGGGTGATTCCACTAAGGAATTTGAAATAAAGAGAGAAATTCACTTAGGTCAGCCAGAACAGGTGTCAATTCAGGCAAGCTGTGACTTCGTAGGCACGTTCCTTCTCCTCTCGGTACAAGGGGTAATAGTATCTGCTTTACATACCCCTTTAGAATTGGCAGGAGATGAAACAAAACCTTGTGAGAACACTCGGCACCCCTGAGACAGGGAGATGTAAGCCCTATCCTAATTTATTTTCACGGCCTTTGCAAATTTGGCTGTTAGCTGAAGTACAGAGAACTTAGTAGAACGTTTGATACCTCAAAAGTTCCTTAGATTTATTAGCCAAACTAACCTCAGAATAGTAATAATAATAACAACACTACCACCAATCTGCTGAAAATAAACCACCCTTGTCCCTGTGGGAATCAGAAGAAAAGGGTGCTCCAGGTTTCTATGGGGATGAGGACTTGGAATATAGGACTTTGTTCATTTGGACATGGGACTTAAATGCCACTGAGCCCTCGTTGTTTCTTGAAAGATGGGCAAGACTCGCTTTCTTAGAAAGAACAAGGGGTGTAAGAAGCAGAAGTTTAGGAAATGAAATCTGGCTGGAGACAGGATAGTTTTGTTTTGTCTCATTTCCTTCAGTCTTCCTATGTGTAATTCTGTTTTTAAAAACATGACTGTACTTTGGCTGGTGGCGGGGCGGGGGGGGGGGGTGTGGAGGTGGGGGTTCCCCCTTAATATCTGGAAAAGTTTCGAAAATGTCCGTTCATTTCAGCTGTGCCAAGTGCAACCAGAAAAGGGCTTGGGGGTGCTCCACCCCAAAGGGGCAGGAAGTTTTCATAGGTAGAGAACCTTGACTTGGGAGAGGAAGAGGGAGAGGAGGAAGAAGAGGACAACTAGGCACCTCTGGAAGATCGAGAGTAAGGACCTACGCAGGCACCTGGGTGGCTCAGTGGTTGAGCGTCCGACTTCGGCTCAGGTGATGATCTCACGGTTCGTGAGTTTGAACCCTACAACGGACTCTGTGCTGAGGATCAGAGCCCAGAGCCTGCTTCGGATTCTGTGTCTCCCTCTGTCTCTGCCCCTCCCCGGCTCACACTCTGTCTCTCTCTGTCTCTCAAAAATAAATAAATGTTAATAAAAAAATTTAGAAAAAAAAGGAAGAAGGACCTACCACCTAATGGTTTATGGTAGGAATTCAGTAATGTTTCCAAAAGGAAGAAATCCGAGGGGTTGAAACCCTGGAGCAAGAAAGCTGGGCAACCTGTTAAATTACTCCTGCCTCACCTGGAGAGTCTCTTATTTGTCATAACCTAGTTAGGATTTCTTTTATATTAAAATAGAAACCATTTAGGTAAGCCATTCCTTTTTTGTTGTTAGTACAGCATTGGCAATTTATACAGCATTTGCATCAACAGTTATCCCATTTTATCTTTACATCTGATCCTGAGATTAAAAAACACAACACACACACACACACACACACACACACACACACTCACAGTTAGGGTTTCATCACATAGGAATTAACGACCCAGACTAGAATTTAACAAAACTTCTGGTTTGTTAATATCATCATTTTTATTTAACTTAAATATGTGAATGAATTAAGTAAGATAATTCACTCAAATCAATTATTTAAATCGACTCATCTTTTTTTTTATTTAAACTTTTTTTAAACTTTATTTATTTATTATTGAGAGACAGAGAGAGAGAGTACAAGCTGGGAAGAGGCAGAGAAAGAGGGAGACACAGAATCCGAAGCAGGCCCCAGGCTCCGAGCTGTCAGCATAGAGCCTGACATGGGGCTCAAATCCATAGACCGTGAGATCATGACCTGAGCTGAAGTTAGACACTTAACTGACTGAGCCATCCAGACACCCCAAACTCATCTTTTTTAACTTAAGCATTTATTTTAAACGTTCACATCACTTGATGTGCTATGGTTCTTCTAAAGTGTAAAATGCTTTTACATGCCTAATAAATCATTTTTTAAAAGTGCGTGACCCACCTAGAAATATTTTTCTTTTAAATTTTTTTTCAACGTTTATTTATTTTTGGGACAGAGAGAGACAGAGCATGAACGGGGGAGGGGCAGAGAGAGAGGGAGACACAGAATCCGAAACAGGCTCCAGTCTCCGAGCCATCAGCCCAGAGCCCGACGCGGGGCTCGAACTCACGGACCGCGAGATCATGACCTGGCTGAAGTCGGATGCTTAACCGACTGCGCCACCCAGGCGCCCCCCACCTAGAAATATTTTTAAAAACTTTATTGATGTATAATCACATACTACAGAATTCACCTCTTTAGAAATTAGTGATTTTTAGTAATTTAAAATTTTTATTTTAAGATTTTATTTCTAAGTAATCTTTACACCCAATGTGGGGCTCAAACCCACAGCCCTGAGATCAAGAGTCACATGCTGTACTGACTGAGCCAGCTAAGCACCCCTTTAGTAACTTTACCAAGTTGTGCATACATCCCTACGATCCGGTTTTAGCACATTCCCATCATCCAAATAAAAGCACTCATGACCATGTACAGTTAATGCAAATTCCACTTCCAGCCCCTGGAATCACTAATCTACTCTCTGTCTTATAGATTTGCCTTTTCTGGACTTTGCATGTCAATGGAATCATATAATATGTTGTCTGGCTTCTTTTACTTGGCATAATGTTGTAGAGGTTCATTGAATTTATCTTGTGACCTCACTTTTGGAAACATTGATATTTAAGTGTCTGTTATGGTGACATTAGAGAAAATAACATTTTCCTAATGTAAGCAAGGCTTGAAAAATATTCACTTGGAAATTAAATGACATATTCTGCTGGACTAGGAAGAACAGAGGATTCAGTGAAATATATGACCAGACCTGACTTGGACTCTTAGAAATGGGATGAAGCCTCATGCGCCTGATAACTAATGTGATATTATTACTTCCAGAAATGTGCGGGGTTTTTTTAATTGTTCAACATTTTTATCATGTATGAAGACATTCAAACACACTAAAAATTAGAGCATAATATAATGAATCCTCAGGTGTCTCTCTTCTTGATTAAACGAGTATAAAGATTTTGCTGCATTTGTTTCATGTATCTGTTTCTTCCTTTCTGTCTCCCCTTTTGCTAAAGCATTTTAGGAACAAATCCCACATATCACCTTGACTCACACATATTTTAGCGTACGTGTCTTAAAAATAGCACTATAATACTTATATATTACCAATGATATCCTTACACACGAAGTTTTCAGTTGGTGATTGTCCTGGGCCTGCTTTGTGGTGGTTTGATTTCACCAGGCAGAAAAGTAAAACCCTGCTGAAGGTGGCAGGGAGCCAGAGAGGGAAAAGGAGGGCCCCACATGGGAAGTGCCAGAACTAAGGTCCTTATGCATCAGGCCATCTGTCAGGTGCCTCACATTCGTTAGGTTATCTAATTCTGGGTTGTCATATCAGGCAAGATGTTATTCTCCTTCTAAAGGCTTAGAGAGGTTGAGTGGGTAAAGTGCCCAGGGTCACACAAGAAGTTAGTGGTGGAGGTAGAATTCAAACCAGGAAAACCTGACTCTAAAATTTGTCCCCTTCTATGCATGTCCACTATGTAACTGATACTGCAGGACTATATTTTGGGGCCCAAATTACTGTCGCCTGGGAAATACAGATGCTATTTGTAGAACCATTCACTATCCTTTTGATTTTTTTTTTTTAAGTTTATTTATTTTGCGAGAGAGAGAGCAAGCACATGCTCCAGTTGGGGAGGGGCAGAGAGGGAGAGAGAATCCTGAGCAGGCTCCGTACTATTAGCACCGAGCCCAATGCGGGGCTCAAACACTGCAGACCGAACCGTGAGATCATGACCTGAGCTAAAACCAAGAGTCGGTTGCTCAACCAACTGAGCCACCCAGTCATCCCTATCCTTCTGATTCTTTAGTAAAGACATAACATTTTTCTTTAAATTCAGGTAGAAGTAGTAATAAAAATTAATAATCATGATATTAATGATAGTCACATACAGGAGCACCTGGGTAGCTCAGTCTAATGAGCGTCTGACTCTTGATTTCAGTTCAGGTCTCACAGTTTGTGGGATGGAGCCCCGTGTCAGGCTCCGTGCTGATAGCATGGAGGCTGCTTGGGATTCTCTCTCCCTCTCTCTCTTTCTCTCTCAAAAATAAATAAATAAACATTAAAAAAAAAATAAAGTTAAGGGTGCCTGAGTGGCTCAGCTGATTGAGCGTCCGACTTTGGCTCAGGTCATGATCTCACAGTTTGTGAATTCGAGCCCCATGTCAGACTCTATGCTGACAGCTCAGAGCCTAGAGCCTGTTTCAGATTCTGTCTCCCTCTCTCTCTGCCCCTCCTCCACTCACGCTCTGTCTCTCTCTTTCTCTCAAAAAAAGAATAAACATTTAAAAAAAATGTATTAAAAAGGATAAAGGTAGGGGAGCCTGGGTGGCTCAGTCGGTTAAGCCTCTGACTTCAGCTCAGGTCATATCGCAGTTCATGAGTTCCAGCCCCGCATCAAGCTCTGTGCTGACAGCTGGGAACCTGGAGCCTGCTTCGAATTCTACGTCTCCCTCCCTCTCCCTGCCCCTTCCCTGCTCATGCTCTTTCTGTCTCTCAAAAATGAATAAACGTTAAAAAAAATTTCTTTTGAAAAAAAATAAAGGTAGAACCAAGGCTTACTTGGTTTATTATTTAAAAAAAGTAACCTACACTCACAGAGTGCTTATTATGTGCCAGGTACTATTTTAAGGATTTGTGTATATTAATTCACCTAATCTTTCCAACAAAGCTATAAGTTGGATACTGTTCCTGTCCCCATTTTATAGATAGGGAAATTTGAGGCACAGGATGGTTAAGAATGGCCTGAAAACACAAGGCTAGTAAATGGCAGAGCTGGGATTGGAACCCTGGCAATTTGCATCAGAGTCCACACAGTATGCCTTCTAATAGAAACCCAATGTACAGAAATTCAATTTACAGACTTGGAGATCAGGGAATAGATTCAACAAACAGTGTACCTGCAGCAACCGTGTGGGCTTGATTGTATGGGGCAGCTGTGCTCTAAAATATTCTGATCAGCTGTCTGCATAAGATTACTTGTGTTTGTCAGACCATGTGCTGCCTGCACTGAAATGTGCCTGGCTCATGTCCCATTGCTAAATGTACTTGTGTACGTGATCCTGAATTTAACTTTTCCATTTGTTTGTTGATTTATGTGACATCTTTTAGGCCCCAGTATTGGCAGCTTGTCCTCCATTTGAGAATAAATCTCGCTTTTCACTGAGAAAAGCCAGCAGCTACTCCACATGCTAGGAAGTAGAATTTAGGCTTAAAACATTAATAATCTGTAAGCGGATGATATTAACTGTCAGTTATCTCCTTACACAATCAGGAACAAAGATTGTTAGAAATTAGTTCACTTTTTAATTCAATATTCAGTGGGTACTTTTCTCTTAAACTTCTAAAATACTCTGATAAAAGGAAAACAAAACAAAATAACTCTGAAAGGTTCAATTAGGGGTGCCTGGGTGGCTCAGTCGGTTGAGCATCCAACTTCAGCTCAGGTCATGATCTCACGGTCTGTGAATTCAAGCCCCGTGTCGGGCTCTGTGCTGACAGCTCGGAGCCCAGAGCCTGCTTCTGATTCTGTCTCCCTTTCTCTCTGCCCCTCCCCTGCTCATGCTCTGTCTCTCTCTCTCTGTCAAAAATAAACATTTAAAAAAATAAAAAGCTCGATTAATAGCTTGTCAATATTAAAATTAATATTTTTCCAAAAAGATATAATTTGGCATTAAGTATGTGACAGCAAAAGTTATGCTGCACTGTTTAGTGCTGTTTTATTCTGTCTTAAAACTAATATTTTTCCCAAAATACCAACTTCCTCATTTTCTAATAAAAAATATGAGGACATTAAACGATCTACATGATTATAATTTCCTAAAAATGTTTTTAAGCATATTTATTTTAGTGTACATAAGATTTACCTTTAGGGACACCTGGATGGCTCAGCTGGTTAAGCATCTGACTTTGGCTCAAGTCATGATCCCATGGTTCATGAGTTCAAGCCCCACAAACAGGCTCTGTGCTGACAGCTCAGAGCCTGGAGCCCGCCTCAGATTCTGTGTCTCCCTCTCTCTGCCCCTCCTCCACTCGTGCTCTGTCTCTCTCTCTCTCTTAAAAATAAATAAACGTTAAAAAAAAATTTTTTTAGATCATTTAGCTTTAAAATTCTGTTAATGGTTTTCAAGTGACTTGATGAACTATTGGGGGAAAATGAGAACGTGGACATGTTCATATTCATGTGACCTGTTACTTGACACTTTCTTAAAGACTAAGTTTTTTTTTTTTTAATTTTTTTTTTATGTTTATTTCTGAGAGAGAGACAGAATGCAAGCGGGTTAGGGGCAGAGAGAGGGAGGCACAGAATCCAAAGCAGGCTCCAGGTTCTGAGCTGTCAGCACAGAGCCTGATGCGGGGCTTGAACTTACAAGCTGTGAGATCATGACCTAAGCCGAAGTTGGATGTTCAACAGACTGAGCCACCCAGGCGCCCCAGGACTAAGTTTTAATATTAGATATTGTTTCCATGAAAATCATGTGCTAAAAACCTTACTGTATAAAATAAGTACCTATTTCCAAATAATCTCATATGATTTGAATATTAAATGAAAACTCTGAAAGTGTTAATTATAAAGGATGACCATGTAATGAGAGTATAAAATTGCCTCTCTCATTACTAGCATGTGTTGCTCACTAGTATAAATCAATACAACCTTTTAGAAAGCAATTTGGCAATACTCCAAGAATATTAAAACCTTTTGTGCCAGCAATCCCTCTTCTGAGAACCAAAGTAAGGAAATAATCTAAAATATGGGATACTATGTTTGTAAAGATGTCCATCGCAGCATTATTTATAATAATATAACACTGGAAGCAAGATAAATGCTAAAAATAGGAAAATTGGAGCTTTGGTAATAATGCTCTAAAACAGGAAGCAACCTCTGCCTTTGAAATAGGGGAATGATGTATAGAAGGTCCTTAAGTCTTAGTGCAATGTAAGTGGTAAAACCAATGCATGTACCAGGGATCTGTTCTTTTTTTTTTTTTTTTAATTTTTTTTTGAATGTTTGTTTATTTTTAAGAGAGAGAGTCAGAGCATGAGCGGGGGAGGGGCAGAGAGAGAGGGAGACACAGAATCCGAAGCAGGCTCCAGGCTCTGACCTGTCAGCACGGAGCCTGACGCGGGGCTCGAACTCACGAACCGTGAGATCATGACCTGAGCCGAAGTTGGACGCTCAGCCGACTGAGCCACCCAGGCGCCCCAACCAGGGATCTGTTCTAAGCAATGCTTTACCACAGCTGATTCTGCTATTTCAGGTGCTTGAAAGGAAATTGCAGTGAGCTCACTGAGGGCTGAAGCATAATTTTCCTTGGACCTTTGTGACTAATCCTTTGCACACAGAAGACACCCAATAAATGTTGGTTTGTATGGGTTGTTGGTTGAATAAAAGAAATAATATATTTAAAATATCATTATTCTGACTGTTCTTCACAATAATTAGACCAAATTAGTGAGGCTCACCAAAAGAGCTTTCTGAATTATAGCTTTCCCTTTTTCTGCATCCTTCATGCTTTCTCTCTTCTACAAAATTGTCCATTATACCTGTTCACTCTTGCTATTTTCTGACCTTTCCTACCTAGTATTCTTACTCTTTCACATTAATGAGATGAACGGACCCTGCCCCACACTTGTGAAGTAAGGCATTTGCCACACACTGTTCTACCACTGATCTTAGTCAAAATGGGTAGTCTGCTCACGGACTCATGTTCTGACATCAAGAGTCTCTGCTCTCATTACTGGTATTACTATTATCTGAGTATTAGCAGTGCACCCACTGCTAAACCAAGTCATGTAATGAGTGTGACAGTAAGATAAGTAATTCTCAAATAGAGCTTAATAGAGCTGGTATTCGGTACACCATCACTTATATAGAATACTTCTACTGCAAGTGGATTTTTTCAAGTTAAAGAAAAACCAAAGTAAATTTGGATGCAGCTTTTTAATTAAAACGACAAAGCCCTAATTGGTTAGCCATCTTCCACTGTTCTAACGACCTTATTCTATGGCTTTTGCATCAAGATGCATTATAAAACCTGCCATCACAAACCCGTGCCACTTTTTGCATTCCTCTATTCTGACCACTCAGGCTAACTTTGTAGCCTCTCATCAAATGCTCCTTTCTAGCAGGTCTGTGGATTATCATCTTTACCCTTTCGGTTAAGTTACACTCTTGCTGTAGTCTTCCATTATTGTTTATTTTGCAAATGAGGTATTGGTTATACCTCTCTGCTTTCTTTTCTGTTATGTATGAAAGCTAGTGTTTAAAAAAAAAAAGATTCCTCAGAAACCCAAGGTCATTAGTTTGATTTTACAATAGAAATCCTGAGGGGCGCCTGGGTGGCTCAGTCGGTTGGGCGGCCGACTTCGGCTCAGGTCATGATCTCGCGGTCCGTGGGTTCGGGCCCGTGTCGGGCTCTGTGCTGACCCGCTCAGAGCCTGGAGCCTGTTTCGGATTCTGTGTCTCCCTCTCTCTCTGACCCTTCCCCGTTCATGCTCTGTCTCTCTCTGTCTCAAAAATAAATAAACGTTAAAAAAAAAAAAAAAAGAAAGAAATCCTGAGAATTTCCCACCAAACTAAATGGTCACAAATCTCTACATATAAAATAACTAGATCTGTTTGATTCTTTCAGATTCTCATAAAATTGTTCCAGAGTAACATATTAGCTACACTTTAATGAGAATTAAAGTTAAGTTAGTAAGAATTTAGTTATGGCTTGCCTTCAAACTACTAAACTACACTATGATGGCTCATACCTTCAAGGACTTTTATTTGGAACTCAAAAGTATTTGGATCTATTAATGGAAATTTACTTTTCCACACAATTGTAAATGCTGATGGTGAGATTAAAAAAAGAAAGATTACGTGACTTCTTAAGATCAGTTGTCAGCACTGCAGACAGCTACTCCCATTTCCTGAATAAAAGTCTCTGCCTGAAAACAGCACCAGGGGGCGCCATACCACACTGACGGTCGTTCAGTCCTTCCGACCGCCCAAACTCCCTCCTGCCTTAGCACTTTGGCCAAAAGATGACAATGTTTACAGCTCAGGTGACACTACTATGTTGCAACTGTGTAAGCACTGGGCCTGCCAGGTTTGAAATGATGTAATATTTTAAATGCATTTCTAATTTGGGAAGTTAAAATTATTTAAAATTCTGAGCACAAGAAAAACTGTTAAAAATTTTATATGTTCCAATATCTAATTTGCACAATTCAAACTCATGCAAATGAACCCATACTGTACCCTGGCACATTAATTCATTGATGTACTTTTGTTTTATTTGCACAAACATAATATTCACTAGTCTATTCATTTTTTTTTCAAGTAACAGAAATGAGCTTCATTTTTTGACTATATACATAATTTATTTAACTACACCATCAGTAATGGAGGAATTGGTTATTTCCAGTTTTTTGGTATTATAAACAATGCTGTCATGAACACTCTTGTTCATATGTATAGACAAATGTTTACATGTTAAAAGAGCATAGATACCAGGGCACCTGGATCGCTCAGTGGGTTAAGCATCTGACTTCAGCTCAGGTCATGATCTCCCGGTTCATGGGTTTGAGCCCCACGCTGAGCTTTGTGCTGACAGCTCAGAGCCTGGAGCCTGCTTCGGATTCTGTCTCCCTCTCTCTCTGTCCCTCCCTGGCTCACACTCTGTCTCTCTCAAAAAATAAATATTAAAAAAAATTTTTTTAAAAGAACATAAATACCTAGCGATAGAATCAGGGCATCCAGAGTCATGCTCAAAACATTTTGATAGATATTGTGAAATTGCCTTCCAGAAATGTTGCACTGGTTTAAGTGCTTATTTCCCCATGTTTGGAGAGCAGGGGCTGAGATATCCTTTCAATATGATTTTAGAAAAGCAGAGCCTGATTAGAAATACTTATTGCCAGGCAAAAGGGAGATGGATGTAATTTTAAGCTTTTATGTATGCATTTGTGCATGTGTGTGCGTTTGCATGGTATATATGCACTACTGGCTTAAAAATGCTTGCAGACCACTAATTGAATCTAATTATCTTGGAGCTAGGAGCCAAGCACAACTTTGAGTCCTGTATCTTGGGATTGGGCTTCCAGAGACCAGACAGAATCCCATTAGTGATTAGCTGGATCCCTCAGCACAGATGACTCAGGAGTCAGGAAGAAGACTCTGAGACATGTTAATCATATCAGCAGTTTTAGGAACAATCTTTGGCACTTCAAAAATCATTCATAAGAGAAGAACAAGGGCTAAAGAGAGAGCCAGTGGTTAAAGACAAAACAACAACAAAGAACCAATGTTGTTCTGAGTGCCAAATTCCATCTGCAGAAATTCAAATTTTTGTTGAGTGCCTACAACATGCCAGACTCTGCTTTAGGTGCTGGAGATACAGCAGTGAACAAACCTTAAAATCCCTGGTCTCATGGAATAGGTATTAGGAGAGGACATGGATGGTAAATTAAATAAGAGAGACATATTGTAAGTTCCATGGTGCTAAGTGCCAAGGAGAAAAATAAGTCAGGAAAAGGGGATGGAGGGAGGCAGGGTTTACAATTTTGAAGGTGGGTCAGATAAATTCCCCTGAAGTGACATTTAAATAAAGATCTGAGGTAGCCAGGTGGACACTGGGGGTAAGTATTCCAGGAAGAGGGAAACTCAGGTGCAAAGGACCTGATCTGGGGGCACCTGGCTGGCCCAGAGCATGCGACTCTTGATCTCAAGATTATGAGTTCGAGCCCATCTTGGGTGGAGAGATTACTTAAATGCCAAATTAAAAAAAAAAAAAAAAGATCTAATCTGGAGCCACACCTGTGATCAGGGATTCTCAAGGAGTGCCTCGAGGGAAGGGGAGAGTTGTAGGAGATGAGATTACAGAAGAGCAGGATCAGGTCATGCAGGAGCTGGAAGGTCAGAATAATGATTTTGGTTTTTACTCTGAGGTGAGATGAAATGGCCTTGAGGGGTTTGCACCAGAGAAATTTCATGAGCTGACTTTCTTTTAAAATGGTCTGCTACTTCCTGGGCACCTGGGTGGCTCAGTCAGTTAAACATCTGACTCTCGATTTTGGCTCAGGTCATGATCTCACTGTTCGTGGGTTTGAGCCCCGCGTCGGGCTTGGCTCTGACTGCATGGAGCCTGCTTGGGATTTTCTCTCTTGCTCTCTCTCTGTCTCTCTCAAAATAAATAAACAAAATTAAAAAATTAAAAAAATTTTAAATGGTTACTTCCCAGGCTAGGGTCTTACCAGGAGAAGGGCATTCCAGAGAGAAGACATTTTAGAAAACTGGTGAACTATTTTCATGAGTTTTGTACTTTCATGCATGTATTGGCCAGCAGGATGCTTCAAGAATAATTACAAAAGTGATGTCATAATAAGTCACCTCAGAAATTTACACAGTTGTAGAATAATGGAGTTGTGTTAGAAGATACAGTTGTAAGGTTTCAGCTAAAACAGGATGTTTATACTTTTAAAGGCTAACTAATGAGAGGGATAAAAGAGTTTGTGAAAATAATGCTTCAGACAGGGCAACCACACTCAGTGACAAAAGGACAAAATTATTATTCATCTTTTTTAACCATGAAATTTTGCTACAAATGAAAAGTTTTACATATTGTAAGAAAAAAATGCTGTACCTAAATGTAAAAGAAAGTAGCAGCTGTGTAATATGATGAAGTTAATATTGATTAGGAAATCCAATTATTTCTAGAATTTATTCTGCTATATCCCAAGATAGCTGTTTGTCAGCAGGTGAACTTCCTATTTAATTGGCATGATTGAGTAATTAGATGTATTCTCAGAGCAGCAATAAAATGAAATTCTCATGGCTCAAGAACATGGTTGAGGTTTTTGTTTTGTTTTGTTTCACCCGTGGGTTTATCCAACTGAGACTGAGGAGACTCCTTGCTTTATTTGGGAATAATTTTTGGTTTAAATATTTGGTAATTATGTAGTTGTATAATTGTTTTCATCATAAGAATGAGGGGAAAAATTCACAAATTTGACAAAGATTTGTGATTATTTGCCTTTCTCTCGTACTTAATCCTTCAGGCCTTCATCATCTTTTCCTGCAGGAGCAGGAGCCTTCTGATCACAAAGAACTTCACTCTCATGCCAGTTGCTGCATGAATGCAATATGGCGGTGTTGCCTCCAGACCTTACTTCTACATTCAAGGCAGGAAGAAGGTGGAAGGGTGAAGAGCACAGAAAAGACAAAAAGTCTAAGGATGACTTTGCCTTTATCTTTTTCCACAAAGGGAAGCTCTTCTCAGGTAGTTTTGATTAGTTGTAAGAGAAGCTGAGAAATGGGAAATTTTGGCTTTTTAGCCTCTATATAGAAGTGGTCAAAGGATAAGAATATAATTGGCTTTTGGTTAGCCAAATCATAGTTTTCCATATTCCCTCCCTCTCTTCCATAAAAATCTGCTGAAATTCGTCATTGTTCACTGTGCAAAGTCCACATCTCTTACTATCATATGGTATGATATCACCGAATGACATCTCACCTAACTTTGGGAATTCATAGACAACTTTTCTTATTTTTGCTAATCCACCTGGGTTAGTCAGAATTCTCCAGAGAAACAGAACCAACCGACATGTATATATACACAGAGATTTATTATTATTTTTTAATTGGCACACATGATTATGGATGCTGGCAAATCCAAAATCTGCAGGGTGGGTCTGCAGGCTGGAGACCCACACAGACGATGTTGCAGTTCAGGTCTGAAGTCTGTCTGCTGGCAGAATTCCCTCTTGCTCAGGGGAGGTCAGTCTTTTGTTCTCAGGCCTACAACTGATTGGATGAAGCCCACCCATATCATGGAGGGCAATTTGCTTTACTCAAGGTCCACTGATTTAAATGTTAATCTCATCTAAAACCACCCTTATAGAAACATCCAGAATAATGTTTGATCACCTATCTGGGTGGCCCAGCCAAGTTGGCACATAAAACTAAGCAATTATACCACCTAAATTAAGCATGAACATCAGGAAATGACATATGCTTAAAAAACTCATTAAAAAAAAAAAAAAAAACCACCTCTCATGATCAGAGAGAAAAAAAAAAACTCATTTAGAAATCAAAATGAGGGGCACCTGGGTGGCTCAGTTGATTGAACATCTGACTCTTGATTTCAGCTCAGGTCATGATCCCTGGACCATGGGATCAAGCCCTGCTTCAGGCTCTGCACTGAGTCTGGAGCCTGCTTAAGTTTCTCCCTCTCCCCCTCTGCCCCTCTCCCCCACTCACTGGCTCTCTAAGGTAAAAGACGCAGAAGCAGAAGCAGCAGCAGAAGCAGCAGCAGGATGAGGAGGTGGAGAAGGAGGAGAAGGAGAAGAAAAAGGAGGAGGAAGACATGGAGAAGGATAAGGAGAAAAGAGAAGGAGAAATTGAAAAGAGTTTAGCATTACCAGACCTGTGAGTTGGAAAAAATGACCAGGAAAAATGAGGCTAGGGAGGTGAGAGAGACCATATCATGCAGGGTATTGCAGGGTCCTGATGAGGACAGTAGCCCTTATGTTAAGAGTGATGAAGGGTGGGGGCACCTGGGTGGCTCATTCGGTTAAGTGTCCGACTTTAGCTCATGTCATGATCTCGTGGTCTGTGAGTTTGAGCCCTGCATCAGGCTCTGTGCTGACAGCTCAGAGCCTGGAGCCTGCTTCAGATTCTGTGTCTCCCTCTCCCTCTCTTTTCTCTCTTTCAAAAAATAAACATTTAAAAATTTTTTTAAAAAGTGAAGAGTGATTAAAGAGTTCTTAGTCACTTAAGATGGTTGCTCATTCATTTCCCCTCTTCTTCATTCTGTCCCTTGTGTCAACCAATGTAGTTTGTGTTGAATTGACCTTGGATTGGCCTGAGTATTTAGGACGTCCAATCCTCTTGGCATAGCATGTAGCTCAGGGGTGGACAAATATGACACAGTATGACCAATGCTGGAATTTCAGAGAAAGTACCCCCCCCCTTTTTTTTTTGCTGGATTGGCTAGTGTGACCATATGATACTTAGAAACTGCTACAGCCAACTTGCTATCACAGGTAGCAAGGATAGCAACCTGAATATAAAGCTGACTCAGAGAGGACAGAATTGCAAGATAGAGCTTGGTAACAGATTATAATCTGTGTCCTGGATCAAGCTGTAACTGAAACTAGACTACTCCTAAGATGTTCAGCTAAGACAGAAAATTCCTTTTTATTTAAACCCATACGGGCTAGAATTTCTGTAACTTGTAACATGAATATGCTTACCTAATATATGTGACATGATCACATTGCATTTTAGAGAGCTCATTTGGTCTACAAGGATAATGGATTGCCAAGGGCAAGTCAGGGAGAACTGTTAGGAAATTGGTCATCTACTTGAGATAACATTGGCCTGTACTAGAGGGGTGGCAGTTGGGGGCAGAGAGGTGATGGATTTAAGAGATATTTAGGATAATACATAGAGGAGTGGGATGTGAAGAGAAAAGTTAAGAATGATTTCTAGGTTCGCTGACTTGAGCAACTGGATTGGTGAGGAGACCAGACTGGGTATAGGGTTTGCCTGTGAAAAATCCATACAAGATGACAAATGGGGTGTTGGGTATATGGGTCTGAAATTCAACAGAAAGGACTAGGTTGGAGATACCAATTTGGGCATCACCAGCACATAAAGAGTAAATGAAGTTAGTGAGAAAGTCAAATATCAATATTTAAGGAACAGGTAAAGAAGACTGAGAAGGAGCAGCTAGGGAGGTGGGAGGCTATTCATGGATGTGCAATGTTGCAGGAGCAAGAAAGGATAGGAGTTAAGAAGGCCAGAGTGGTCTGCAGTGGTAAATACTAAGAGCTAAAGCCAGGTGGGACTAAGATGTTTCCTTCAAATCTAGAACATGAATGGAGATCTTTAGAGAACTCACCAGAGTATTGGGTATGGAATCCAGACTGCAGAGGGCTGAAGGTAGGTGGTGTGGGTGTGTCACAGTGGAGTCATCAAATGAAAAAACTTTCAGAAGTTATTCCACTTTGCAGTAAAATTTTGTAAAACTCGTGAGCTAAGTTATCGGTCTTCTTCTTGTTGCTAATACTGACATACTTGGTGCTCCTCTCCACTCTCAAGTCTAAATGCATCAATATGCGACAGCCTCTCAGATGTGTGTTATGTCCAGCCTCTTCCCTAAACTCCAAGCAGACTCTCCAGCTGCTTACCCAACATCTCCATCTGAAAGTGGAATAAGCATCTCAAAGTCAATGTGTTCGCAACTGACCTCCTGACCTTCCCTCAAATCTGTTCCTCCGGAACCTTCTTGACCTCAATCCTTCCAGTTGCTCAGGGAAGAAAGAGGACTTTTTTTTTTTTTTTTTAACATTCCAAGTAAATATGTAAGCAATTCTTACTTAGAAGTTAAACATATAGGAGTTACTTCCCAAAAATCACAGCTGGATTGAAAGAGTATGTGGAAAATGTGGCCATGTCTTTTTATAGAAGTCTACCACATTATAAGTCTACTGGAAATCCAAAGGGATCTGCCTTTGTGGAATTTGAAACAAAAGAACAAGCAGCAAAATACTGAGGTAGATCCAGAACTTATAAAGAAAAGCAAGGAAAATTTGATGTGTTTTATATAGTAACCAACTTTCTTTTTTTTTTTTTTTTTTTACTGATTTTCAGTTTCTGAACAACCTACCAGAGGAAGCACCAAGAAAACCTGGTTTATTTCCTGAGACTATAAAAAAATAAGCTCATTCGTGCCCTTATAGTGGTTGGCACATTATTTAACATTAAAATGCACGTAGATGTCGTTGAAGTGAAATAAAAACTAATCATAGCATTGTTACAGAAGAACAGAAAAAGAAGTTACAGAAAAAAGAAAAAGCAGAAAGGCAGAATGAAGAAGGAAGACAATATCCAGATCAAAAAGAGCCAATGGGCACAAGCAAGGGGAACATCTGTAAAATGAGAAGATCCAGGACATCTGAGGGCTCTGAAGTACAGATTATTAAACCCTAAAAGCCACTCTCAAAGGAAAAGAAAAAAAAATGGGAAAAAGCTGAAAGATCCAGTTTACCTTCAGTCAGAAAAGGGAAGAGGAAGGGAAGTAGCTCTGAAGACGCAGAACACCTAAATTCCAGATGGAAAGTAAAGTAAAAGTGGCTCAGAAAGACAACATTGAAAAAGATGCTTCAGAAGTTTCCAAAGAAAACATAGGTATTTACATAGGTTAGGATTAGACAAATAAGGTTTTCTAATTTCACTTATGTCTCACAGTGCTGCAGTACACATTATTTTATCATGTTAAAAATTAAGTATATATAGAACCCTGATTCTCTGGATTAAACCATTATCCTTACACTATGTTACTTCTCTGACCTCACACTTGCTACTTTGTCCCTTGCGTATTACATCCAGCCATACCAGACTCTTGGTACTCATCAAACATGCTGAGTACACCTTCCCGTCAAAGTGCCTTTGTACTGGCTATTCCTTCTGGCTAGAGTATTCTTTCCCAAGATCTCCACAAGGTTCCCTCCCTCCCCTCCTCTAAGTCTGTCTCCATGTCCCCTCCATGAGACCTACCTGGCTAAGTGTTTAACACCTCAATTTGCTTCATAACACTCTCATTCTCCTCTATCTTGCTCTGCTTCTCTTTTGTTCAAACAATTTCCATGTATAAGTTTAACATTCGGTAAGATCGCAGGATACAAAATCAATGTACAGAAATCCACTGCATTTCTATACTAATAATAAAACAACAGAAAGAGAAATTAAGAAAGCAACCTCATTTGCAATTGCACCAAAAAGGATAAAAAAATCTAGCAATAAACTTCAACAAGGAGGAAAAAGACCTCTACTCTGAAAACTATAAAACACTGATGAAAAAAACTGAAGATGACACAAACAAACGGAAAGGTATACCATGCTCATGGATTGGAAGAACAAATATCATTAAAATGTCCATACTACCTAAGGCAATCTACAGATTTAATGCAATCCCTATCAAAATACCAACAGCATTTTTCACAGTACTGGAACAAATAATCCTAAAATTTGTATGGAACCACAAGAGACCCCCAAAAGCCAAAACAACCTTGAAATAGGAAAACAAAGCTGGAGGTATTGCAATTTCAGATTTCAAGTCATACTACAGAACTATAGTTATCAAAACAGTATGGTACTGGCACAAAAACAGACACACGCATCAATGGAACAGGATAGAAAGCCAAGAAACAAACCTATGATTATATGGCCAATTAATCTTCAACAAAAAAGGCAAGAGTATGCCATGGGAAAAAGGCAGTTTCTTCAACAAATGGTGCTGGGAAAACTGGACAGCTATATGCAAAAGAATGAAACTGGACCACTTTCTTATACCATACACAAAAATAAACTCACGATGGATTAAATAACCTAAATGTGAGACTTGAAAGCATAAAAAATCCTAGAAGAGAGCACAGAGAGTAATTTCTCTGACAGCGACCATAGCAACATTTTTCTAGATAGGTCTCCTGAGACAAGGGAGATAAAAGCAAAAATAAACTACTGAGATTACATCAAAATAGGTTCTGCACAGCAAAGGAAACGATCAACCAAACTAAAAGAACCTCCTGAATGGGAGATGTTTGCAAATGACATATCTAGTAAGAGTTAGAATCTAAAGTATATCAAGAATTTATAAAACTGAACACCCAGGGGTGCCTGGGTCACTCGGTTGGTTGAGCATCCAACTCTTGGTTTCGGCTCAGGTCATGATCACAGGGTTGTGTGATCAAGCCCGGCATTGGGCTCCACGCTGTGTGTGGAGCCTGCGTAAGATTCTCTCTCTCTTCCTCTGCCTCTGCCCTTCCCCCGCTCATGCACTCTGTCTAAAATAAAACTCAATATCCAAAAATCAGATAATCCAGTTAAAAAATGGGCAGAAAACATAAAGCCATTTTTCTAAAGAAGACATACAGATAGCCAACAGACATGAAAAGATGCTCAACATCACTCATTATCAGAGAAATGCAAATCAAAACCACATTTGAGATATCACCTCACATCTGTTAGAATGGCTAAAGTAAAACACAAGAAACAAGTGTTGGTGAGGATGTGGAACAAAAGGAAACTTTGTGCATTGTTGGTGGGAATGCAAACTGGTGCAGCCACTGTGGAAAACAGTATGGAGATTCCTCAAAAAAATTAAAAACAGAACTACCCCACAATCCAGAAATCACACTACTGGGTGTTTACCCAAAGAATACAAAAACACTAAATCAAACAGATATATAATTATTGCAGCATTATTTACAATAGCCAAATTTTGAAAGCAGCCCAAGTATCCATCAATTGATGAGTGGATAAAGATGTGGTATATACATACAATGGAATGTTATTCAGCCATAAAAAAGAATGAAATCTTGCCATTTGCAACATGGATGGAGCTAGAGAATATAATGCTAGGCGAAATAAGTCAAAAACAAATACCATATGATTTCATCATATATGAAATTTAAGAAACAGAACAAATGAACAAATGGAAAGAAAAAGGGAGACAAACCAATTAAGAGACTCTTAACTATAGAGAACAAACTGATGGTTACCAGAGGGGAGGTCAGTGGGGGGATGGGTGAAATAGGGATTAAAGAGTACACTTATCATCATGAGCACTGAGTAATGTATAAAATTGTTGAATCACTATTTTGTACACCTGTAACTAATATAGCTTGTATGTTAACTATACTGAAATTAAAACAAAAAACTTAATAACATAAAAAAGTTTAACATTCAATATGTTTCATTATGTTTATGAATTATTCTCACACCCCTGGCCAAAAGGAAAGCCCTGGAAGGCAGGGATTTTTGTTTATGTGTTCAGTGTAAGTGCCTATAATAGTGTCTAGTACATAGCATGAGTTCAATGAACTCCTATATTTAATCTGGTGGGGTTTTTTCAATGAGTATTTGTTAAAGGAACAAAAAAGGAAGGAAGGGAAGAGGGAGGAAGGAAAGATGGAAGGAAGAAATTTTGCCCTGTAGAGGAAGAGGTAATAGGGTAGTAGATAGCATCAGGGAGTTTTCTTTTTTTAAAAAAAAATTTTTTTAATGTTTGTTTATTTTTGAGACAGAGACAGAGCATGAACGGGGGAGGAGCAGAGAGAGAGGGAGACAGAATCTGAAGCAGGCTCCAGGTTCTGAGCTGTCAGCACAGAGCCTGATGCGGGGCTCGAACCCAAACACCGTGATTTCATGACCTGAGCCAAAGTCGATGCCCAACTGACTGAACCACCCAGGCGCCCCAAGGAGTTTTCTAATAGGAGAGAAATTTGGACATGTCTCACTGCTGAGGAAGGGAGCCAGTAGAGGCTGAATATACAAGAGAATGGACAGAACCAAGTGAGAATGTGAGAAGAAATGGGATGCAGAGCACAGATGGTAGGATCAGCACTGGACAAGCCCAAGTCTGCAAAGAGCAGATTTAAACCCTGGTGAAACTGTATCAAGCCTACAAGAATGGACAGGCTAAAAATTACACATGGGATTCATATTGCTATGCAGTAGTTGGCTCCTGAGGCCCTGGGTTTCCTTCTGCATGACTGGACCTGGTTTTGCCTTCCTACAAACCCTCCCCAATCTGCCTCACCTCTCCTGGATGAAATGAATTGAGGATGAATGCTGACGCAGATAGGTCATGGACCTTTTGGTAGGATCCCAGTTAGGAGTGCTCGTCTGTTAGTTTCTGCTTTTACATGTTCGTTTGTTTTGTTTTTCACAGAAGTGGGAGATGAGATTAGCTGTGATTTCAGTGTGCTGGTAGTGTTCAGCTTTGAGGTGTGAAGAGAAAGGAGGTTGGATATTTTTATTGTGGAGAATGGGAGAGTATTAGGAATTGCTACTGTGGTAAAAGGTGGAAAAAGCTCATTAAGGTATCATGGAAGGATAAAATCTAGTTAAGGTCAATGATGTGCATTCATGGTTGTTGGTGTGTGCATAATTGTTCATTTTACTACAGCAGTGCTCAGCAACCCAGGTGTAAGCATGGAACTTCAATCCCAAAGTGGAGTTTTAGGGTGGTTTTGTTTTTGTTTTTTGGCTGGATAGGTGAGATAGAACAATGGGCAAGTTATTTAAGGCAGCAAGGGTATCTTGGCTGAAGTGACAGATGATGAAATCTAAGCTGGGTGAGGAAGATATAAGGGGACCAACCAATAGGAATTAAAGGCTCCGTGAACTACAGCAATGATTATCAAAATCCAGTGGGTATAAAAATCAGCTTGGAAAGGCCAGATCCTGAAATTATTTTCAGCAGGTCTAGAGTAAAGATCAGAAATCTATTCTCATAGATTGATTGCGATTCTGCTATAAGAGTGCCATAAACCCTTTTTTTCTTTTTGAGAAATAGTGGATTTAAAATTATAGTGAGTTTTAAAAAGTGGTATTTTAAGAGCAGATGAGACACGCAGAGAGAATACTATTAGGATAGGTGGTTACAGTGTGAGATGACTAACTTATTATCTCAAAGGTGGCGCAGCTTTAAATGATGAAAGGTTCAGGGTGTGCCCAAGAGGGTAAGTGGCTGGAGTGTGGAGTGAAGGTGAACATCACTAAAGGTGAGTAGGTCAAAGTGCTGAAGGCCTAGGCAATCCCTGTGAACCTTGAAGCCACTCCAGATGATGGCAGTATTTGTGACAGAGAAGCAAAATTGTGAGCAAAGTTCAAAGCCACTGGTAAATGAAAGGGAGAGAACTACGTGTGGGTAGATAAAGCAAGGACATGGAGTTGAGGGGGTATAACTGGCTAAGAGTTTTTATACAAGGTGGAGTCATGAAACCGGCTAACATTAGTTGAGTGTTTATTGAGGCTTTACATATATCAATCTATTTTATCCTCACAAACTTCATCTAAAATAAGTGCTGTTGTTTTGGGGTTTTTTTGGCACAGGCTCCATGCCCAACGTGGGGCTCAAACTCATGACCCCAAGATCAAGAGTCACATGCTCTACCAACCAAGCCAGCCAGGCATCCTAAAGTAGGTGCTATATTTTATTCCCCTTTTATGATGAGGAAACTGAAGCAATGAGAGGTTAAACACCAACCAGCTTCTCACAATTCTTAAGCCAAATGCTATACTCCTTCTCATAAAATGGTTATGGAAGGTGTTTTCATACATTTCAACTGAAAAACAAAACAAACAAAACAACCCAGTAGGGTTAACATTTGGAAAATTTTCTTCAAATTTCATTTGTACTGAAATATTTGTTTTTCAATATCCAGCAGATGGCAGCACTAAATAATAATTCCATATTCGGTCATCTAGTAGAAACAGTCTGCATGTATCAAGACTTCTGTCTATTCCATCCCTTAATGATTTCTTCAGCAGCATCCAGTGTACTGTCTTTCTGTAAATTAATGAAATAATCATCATTACATATCAAATAAATTCAGGATGAATTAAATATTTAAATATAAAAAATATGCCAAAGTTAATGGATCAGAAGAGTCATGTAGTGATTTGGAAACCAAGTGCTCCTCAATCCCGGACAACTTGAGCCAGGCCTAGTTGGGCTCCAGGCTGTCCTTGGCCTCTGCGGCGCGCCAAACCCCAGAGCATTCATTCAGGGATCGTGTCTTCCCAGGAGATGAGTCATTGGAAGCCTTGCCTGTAGTAAGCCTTAACTCTGGGAGGAGCACAGACAGAAACTGGGAAATGGCATTTGTAGCATCTTCCCTTGCTTGACTGTGTGGTACACAGATTCCAAGTTCTTTAAACAGCCCACCAGCAAATCAAACAAGCCAATTATTTATAATGTTATATCCCATTACTGCCTGGCTGGAAAAGTGTATGAACCTCCTAAGAATTCAATATTAGAGGAGCTGGAGAAGTGTGACACCAGTCACTACATCATACTGCTTTGTGATAGTGGCTGCCAGTTCATTACTACTATCCTGACACTGAAAAATGTACAGAATTAACTGCCATGGGGCCAAAAAGCATCACCAAACTGTATAAATGCAAATCAGATTGAAAACAGTTTAACCTGATCCCAGCCAAAACCATGTCTACTACCAGTGTGGACCCTCTCACGATTTATAACCATTTTGGCAGCACAAGCAACTGGCAGTGCCAAAGACCCAGACTCATAAATGACATTGACGCCAGCAGCAAGACTCAAGGATGTGCTGATGGGATTGATATTTATTATTTTTGCTTCCTTGCTTCTCACCTCACGCCCTTCTGAACATGACATTGACACCCCTCACGATGTCCATTTATAAGCATGGGAGATTATAGGACTGATAGTCAATCTCCAGTTGAGGCATTGGAATGTCTTTAGGAAAGGAATTCATATGGGAGAAATCCTTTTCATTTGAGAAATCCGTGTATTTATTGATATCTATTTATCCAACACTAAGATTCCCGAAAACAATTATTTTTCCTTGCTGCTCAGAAAAGTTTACTGAAAAGACTAGTTAACTAAAAGCACTAAAATTTGCAAAGTCTGTCTTCTGCTATAATGACATTTACAAACATGAAGATGTTTCTTTCTGACACACGGCAAATGGTACTACTACTAGCTGGCATTTGCCGAATTGAAAATAGGCCAGTTAAGCAAATTACAGCCACCATTCATTAAGGTTTGGATAGTACTCTAATGATTTGTTCACTTTAAGATAAAGACAGATTTGATAAAGTAGAAAAAGTATGAAACATCATAGCACTAAATGAAGATTTAAGTGAATATCTGATCTAAGTGAAGAGAATTTTTCAAACTAAAAATGCAAAGGCAGACCTACAAAAGGAAAGCAATCAAATTAATATATAGTTGTAGAAACAAATCAGAGAGTACAGAAGAGCTTCCACAGAGTAAGACTCATCTGCTCCTCCTCTCCCTACTCCTTCCTACTATACCCACCATCTTCCAAGACAACCTTTTATGGCAATTTCTCATTTTAGTTCTAGCGGTTACCTCCAAGATCTAAATTATGCATTTGGTTCTATTTCCTTATTTATCAACTTCAGGCAAAATTCATTATTCTCTGCTCTGGGGAAAAATTCATTCATCCACACTACTCTGCCCACTCCCATCAATGTTTCATAGTTATAATTACTAATAAAATTCATTTGCCTTTTGAATAGGTAATACCAGAATTTGGTATAAAATTAAATTGATAAATAGTGAACATCAAGTCTCCTGTTTTTCTCTTCTGCTTTCACTACTTCTTTTATTTCTTCTTCCCTCTCTACAGAATGATTTAGTGCAAAAGCCATTAGGTGGGGCTGAGTGAAGCAGGTGTTCATATATGGAGGCGGACTGGTGCAGGATGTTGCAGCCAGAGTGGAGTGAGGAGGGTTTCCAATGTGGGCGGCATGAGGTGGTGATGATGGCAGCAGCAGTGTTGACTGGAACAGGGTGTCAGAGTCCAAGCGGGGTAAACCAGCATCTGTATCACAGGGTGGCTCTGTGCAGGGTGCTGGAACCTGGACAGGATGAGGCAGGCATCTGCCAAGGTAGATGGGCATGGGGTGTCAGAGCCCATGAGGGGTGAAGGAGACCCTGCAGTAGGTGACAGTGGCAGCCTGGTACAAAGCCTCAGGTCAAAGCCTGAGTAGGGTAAAGGGTGCTTGTCAGCAGTGGTGGCTGGAAAGGCAGATGGCTCATACAGAGAGACTGAGTAAAGAAGTGATTATGTGATGAGAGCCAAGTTTTTTTCAAAGAAGGGAGTTACAAATATGGAAAATCCTCAAGCACAAGTCATTCAAAATGTGCAGGTAAATCCACAGGAAAAAAAAAAACCCTAGAAGTAGAATTTCTGGGTTAAGAAGTATGTGCATTTACATTTGGATGGAAATATTCAAACTGACTGTTAAGAGATTTTACAAATTATACCCCCACTCTCAATCTATACAATTGTCTCATGGAACTTTTTAGTTGTTTGCTTGTTTCCAATCTAATAAATAAAGTAAAATTTTGTCAAAGTTTTAATTTTCATTTCTTGTAATATGAGTAAAGTGGGACATCCCTTCATATATTTGATAGCTGCTGAGAATTTTACCCATAACCATTGGGAAGTGCTGCTTTTTGGCTTATTTTGCCTTAAATTTAACCTGCTTTCTTTCAATTTCCATTTTCTTGGCATGTTTTGCCATCCTTTTATTTTTAGCCTTTCCAAGAGGTTGGGTTAGTTACATTAACTTTCCCTAGAGACTTCTTGGTGGTGCTCCCCTCTCTTCCAATATTGAGTGTTGATGTAAAGGAGGTGTGTCCACACTGATCCTCTTACCTTCCCCCAAGAAGGCGTGGGTCTTTTTGTTTAGATGCCAAAGGATTGTTTCTTTATCTTTTAAGTCCAATGTATCTCAGTGTTAATTGTTCTGGGACAATTTTGCCTGAGACAAGGCATTCCCTTTCAAGTATTAGATTTGTCTGTTTTGTTTTGTTTTGTTTTGTTTTTAAATAGAAAGCATTCTCGAAATAAAGCCATAAAATGCTTTTCAGGTTTCATTTGTTTCCACCTCCATGGGATTCAACACATTTCACTTGTCTTCCACATCCATAATTTTTCCAATATTTTAAAAATCTTTGATCCTTTCCACTCTTCCTTGTTCACTTTCCCCAATCCTTAATAATCTTACAGAAGTATTGAGTGTTCTCTGTGCTGTTTCCTATGTCACTACAATTACCTTTTCTCCTTCAATTTTGTACCTGAGCTCTGACAAACTGCCATTTCCTCTTCTTATATTATCTATTTAAAGGTTTTGGATTTGAGCTACTGATTTTTATTTGCTCTACAGCAACATTCTTCTGGTTGAATATTCTCTTTCCGATGCTTGTTTTTCCTTGTACCTTTCCCCTTTTTTCCTTATAGTATCTTCTTATAGATTCATAGTGGATTCCTTTTCATTACTCATTTTTGATTGAATTACCTTTGTGAGCTCCCACTGCTAGCACACCTACGGTTCCTATTGTTCTGGGTAATGAATATGCTACCTACTGACTCTGTGATATGAAGATGTATCTGCAGCTCAGTGTCAGCGAGGAGCCAGAGCCACACTAGAAGACAGGAGAAATTCTCCCTGGCTCACAGTGAAGTTTAATATGACTGATGTGGACTTCAGTGGAGAGGGAGGAGGATACTTTTTTTTCCTCCCAGCTAATTTAAGTCGCTACCTGGAATTTAATATATCTTCCTCTACATTTCCCCAATAAGGCTTTTAGCAAAAATGACAGCAGTGAATGAGAAAATCTATAACCCAACTAGAATCTCCTTTCCGCCCTGCCCCACATAGGTTCTAGATGATACAGCTGTATGTTTCTGTCCTGCCTTTCATGAGTCTGGAGAAGCTCCCTCTGCCAGTGCACTTATTGTCCTATTCTTCTGATGAGTAGGTTGCTTGCTGGCTGTCTATAATTTGAAGATGTAGACACAAGGGACTTTCTAGGTGTCTTCCCTCTACCAAATCACTGGATTTGGCAACTCTTCTTCACTTACTGGGGAATTTGTGAATCTGTTTTCCATTTTCCTAGTTGTTTTGAATAACTTCCAAGCAGAGAATGGGGAAGGGCTGTGTTTATGATTTTAAAACAGGAAGTCTTCTGTTACTTTTTTCTTTTATTAGTTCTATTTATAAATTCAAATAATATGCCTCTATTTCTAGATCCACTGTAAGATGAGAATATTAATGGCCTTACCCTTCTTCTACATTTCAGTCAATTAAATGTTGACATTAGGTTGTTAACATTTTTATTCTCTTCTGAGTAAGTCTTCCATAGTCTGTCTAGAGATTGTCTCTAAAATTGAAAACAATGATTACATCATTCTGACTAGATTTATAGATGAATGTGTTTGTAAAAAGAGTTTCTTGAATGTATTAAGCCTGTCTTCAGTGGCAATAACACCTTAAAAATAGCAATAATACATATATTCAGGTATTTTTTTAGTACAGGTCTGATGGTAAGGAATTCAATCGGCTTTTATTGGTTAGGAATGTACACTTCATTTTTAGTTTTAACGGCTATTTTCCTGGATAAAAGAGTTCTGGGCTAATACCTTTTTTATTTCAGCAGTTTCAGGATTTCATTTCATTGTATTCTGGTCTCCATTGTTTCTGATGAGAAGTTGCTAAATTCATATGCATGTGAGGTATAGTTTTTCTTTGGCTTTTTTCAAGATCTTACCTTACCCTTGGTTTTTAGCAGTTTAAGTATCTAGGTGTGGTTTTCTTTATATCCTCCTTGTGATTCACTGAGCTTTTAGATCTCTAAGTTGCTTTTCACCAAATACAAGGAAATTACTTCTAAAAATATTCTTTCTGCCACATTCTTTTTGGTACTCCAATTACATGTATATTATCACTTGATACTGTCTCATAGACCTAAGGCTCCACTGATTTCTCAAAAATAATTGCTCCTTCTGTTTTTCAGATTGGATGGTTTCTGTGAATCTGTAATTCAAGTGTGTTATTTTTTCCTGACATCCTCAATCCTCTCTGTGTTAACTCCATATATTTTTCATATCAGAAATTACAATTTAAAGTTGTTAAATTTCCACTTGATTTTTTATAGTCTTAATTTGTTCATTCATTATGACCATATTTTCTTTATTTTTAATTATTAATTAGCTAACTAATTAATTATTTTTGAGAGAGAGCACATGCATTCACAGGGGAGGAGATCATGACCTGAGCTGAAATCAAGAGTCAGATACTTAACCGACTGACACCCAGGTGCCCTCTTTTAATTTCTTGGGCATACTTATAATATCTGCTTTAAAATCCTTGTCTGCTAATTCCTATATCTGGGTCACCTTGCAATCTGTTTCTACTGACTGCTTTTTTTTTTTTTAATTTTTTTATTAAGAGTCACATTTCCTTATGGCTTCACATGTCTAGTAATTTTTTATTGCATGAGGGACATTGCACTGTCACACAGTAAGGAGTCTGATCATGTAAGACAGTAAACTCAATGCTCAAGTGTTGAGTTTTGTCCTTGTAGGCAGTTAATTTCATGGCAGCAAGCCAAAATTAAAAAACTACATATGAACACATCATTCCTAGCAATAGAAAAAAAAAGGTGCTTTATAAATCAGAAGGAAGAAAATCATAAATGTGTTTTTCAATAAAACAGGGAACTTACTTTAATGAAGCAAAATCGCACAAACTTCTCAAACTGTAATTTGGTCTCTGTGTTACAGAATGCGGAAACTGGAATGGCTGACAGTTTCTGAAAAGTAAATAGAAAAATAAAATAGGAAAACTACTTCTACGTCAAATATGAATTTTAGATGATAAACATTAACATTAAAACCAAATAGATACTTCTAAATATTCACAACTTCCAAAAAGAAAAATGTCTTAAAAATCCTCTACATAACCGTAAGTGGAATATGATGTAACAAAACTATAGTTAACATTGTTCAAAACATGTCAGCAAGTTTCCTTCATAAATTAACCATAAAATACATCACAATCTCAAAGGCAAATAAACATTACCTTATTTTTAGTCATCCATTTCACAAATTTATAGTCATAAGGTTCATTGCTGTCCTTCATATCAGAGAGGTCTGCATCTAAAACAACAATGAAGATTAGACGGCCTATGTATTATATCTGAGGCCAACATGTATTTCATCTAAATCTATCAAGATTCAAAATGTTCTCAGAAGATTTTCAGAGAACTTACTGGAGTCTCATACTGCATGGTGGGGTGGGAAGTGAGGAATTCACAGATAAGTTTTAGTGATACTCTAAGGCAGAACTTTATGGATATATATGGATAATCATGCTTGTGCATATTGATCTTAGAACTGGGGAGGAATAGGAATAGGAAAAGGGGAGAAAAGAGGAGTGCTATCTTTCCGTACAGAAATAATGTAAACTTCTATGATCATTATTAAAGAAATAACATCTAAATTTATAGAGTATTCATCAGTAATAATTATATCTCTAAATAGTCATTCATTATTAGATTGTAAGCTCCACAAGGATAAAGTGTCTGTATTGCAACCTATCATTATTTCCAACTCCTAGCTCAGTGTCTAGCATATAAGTAATGAAAAGTGTATCTGTTGAGTGCATACTTTAATGCTATTCACCATTTATAAAGGGAGAATATCTGTGTAGATCTTCCAAGATAGCCTGTTTACTTCTTTCTTCTATATTATGCTTTTTAAACATTAAAAAAATTTTTTTTGGAAAAACTTCAAATATGTGTTCCATTCTTACCTCTTGCTCCAATCTTGCTTTAAGGTCTGGGCAAGATATTTTCTGGTATTCAGTATCAGCAATATTGTCTGTTTTATTAATCTGTACTCTTAGATCTTTTTGAATGCCCCAAAGCAACTAACATTGACAGTTACTGTAATCAATAATATTTTATAATTTATTGCTCAAAGCAAATTGAGGCAGTTACTTATATTTTATTCATTAAATACTAGGTCTCTTCAAATTAACAGTGTAAAAACCTTGACATTGAAAAAAGCTTCATCTTTATTTTTTTAAGTCTTAATATGTTTTTACTTAATGATTTTATTTCCATTTTCTTCTGTGCTTTAAGAATGTAAAATTTCCATATAATGCTAACAATATATTACCATTTATTGAGCACTTACTATTTGTTAAGCATGAAAAAAGAGTCATTTATTTGAGAGGTAGCTATCTTCACTTTACAGATGAGGAAGTTAAATTACTATTTCAAGTTATACGTACATATGTGTGTGTGTGTGTGTGTGTGTGTGTGTGTGTTTACTTCAGGTTTGGCTCTAACAAAATAACAACTTAAAGTTAGACTTTAATTATAAGTTTTGTCAAAATTCCATGTGACAAGTATTCAAAGGTAACCCAGAGAAAGAAGTGATTACCCACAGCAGAACAAAGAAGAAAAGCAGATATTAACTAACTGTAACCGACACCGGTTGTAGTATTCATTTATTCTTGTGAAGCTTAGAAAAGTTGAATTTATTGCCATGGTGCTCAAAAGGAAAGAAGGGAACAAATACAATTCTAAAGATTTTATAGTTAGAAGAATGTTGGAATGTACTGCTTTTGAAAACTCAAGTAAGAGATCCTCAAAATAACAAAATATTTCTTTAGATAGCAGTTTGAACCATAGTATAATAACATTAATGTATTTAAGTAATCTACTAAAATCAAAATTGGTTATTGGTATTGCAACCCACTTCTCCACAGTTGTGGACCTTATTATCTCACTAGAACAACTTCAATCATCTCCCTATTTGTCATCTTGTCTTCTTATCAAATGGTCCCCTTTTTAGTTCTAGGGTGAAGCTCACTGACCTGGACAGTTGCTTAATACAGCAGAAAAAAGATAAATTCATTGGTTAGGAAATGGACCTCTGGGTTAAGAACCCAGCTCTGCTACTAAGTAGTTAATTAGATTCAGTAGATTTCTTAATTCCCTCTCTCTCTCTCTTCTCTCTCATCTTTCTCATCTATTAATGGAGATATAATAGTACCAATCTCATTGGACTTTTGTGAGATTGGAATATTTGTAAAGCTCTTAACATAATACCTACTACATCATAAATACTCAAATCATATTAACCAGTTAGCCATTGTTATAAGTTGTAAAGGGTGTTAATTACTATGTTCATGAATCTTATGATCTATTTTTATTTTCAAGCTACCATCAAATGAAAATGTTGGATTTTTCTTTTGTCTTTAGCAAATGGTGGGACCAAAATCTAATACCTGGAAGAATGTCCACATTTAAATTAATCTGAGTAGATAAAAGGGTACAAGAGAATGAACTTGTCCTCATATGTAGGAAGGTCTTATAGACATTAATATTTTTCCCCCACAGGTGAAAAAGGACTATAAGGAAGTGACATCTTTTTCTCCCCACATCATCATAAATGGTTTTCTAACCAAAATCCTTTCTGTTCCATTACAACCACACTAGCTCAAGATCTGAGACCTAAACTGGTATTGCAAGCAAGGTGGATTGACTGAAGATAATATGGGAAACTATTTAAGAGCTTAGGGCAATGTTCCACACAAAGGTTGCATTAATGTCTTTTTGATGTTTCATGTTACAATGCAATAAATTCCTTTCAGAATTTACCATCTTGAACAATTTGGTTCCAGGGGAGAATTATTCTTATCTAAAAATTTAAGTGTCCTTTTATCCAAGAAACTGGCAACTAATTTCATTTTCTATTTGCTCATGCAGCCACAAAGTTCAGTCCCAAGTTAATGTTAATTACAACACTATATTGAACCTAGGCAACTAAAACATTTGCTTCCTCCTCGTCTTGTGTGACACTGATTCTCCGTTACATAAATTTCTACTTATATATTATACATGGAAAACTTTTTAATATGAGTCAGCTTAAATGCTCTTTAGAAGTAGATCAAGTACTTAATCAATTACTTTAAAAATAATTCATGTTGAAAATCTTACGGAGTTCCAACTCAATAGCAAAACTGTATGTGATGAAAACTGTGCTGTTTCTTTTTATCATTTCACAAAATGAGCTGTACATTTGGACAAAACACAGGAAAAGTGATTTCCAAACCTCAGAGTATAAGACATCTTAAGGGGTTTTAAATAAGAACAGAGCTTGGGAGCCAAACATACCCAGCTCTCAGGCAAAAGGACAGCAAAAACCTCTGGGCACCACGGTCTCTCCATCTCTCACAACAAATGAAGAAATAATAATCACTGTTTCATTAACATCATAATTTTTTTTTAAGAAAATAAGTTATATACAAAATGTTACCATGCTTCTAATTTTAGATTTGTATGGCATGTCAGAACTACATACAACAGCTTCAGGTAATATAAAAACCATTGCTTTTTGGAGACAAAACTACGTGGAATGTAGCTATGTGACTTCAGCAAGTTACTTAAAGCTTTCTAAGTGTTCACATCTTTAAAAATGGAGCTAACAACACTTTCTTCAAAAGGGTGTGTGGAAGTGCTAGGCATGTAGTAGCCTCTCAATAAATATTATTTTTCTTCTTTACTTCATTTCAGTAAATTCTAAAATAGCATTTTAATATTCCCCGATAGCATCAACCTTTTAGAAACCACCTTTTTCTTCAGTAAAAAGGAAACGAAAATTTCACTCAAAGGAACACAGGGTATGTATATTATTTCACGTACCTGTATTTCAAACTACACACTAGAACAAGATGATAGCAAATTCGATGTTTAATGGAATACCTGTAACCATGTTAATAACAGTTGCATTTAAGGTCAGGGACCTAAAGTCAAAATGATTATATAAAACAAAACAAAACAAAAACAGACATAACGAAAAGCCATTTTTCCATAGACAAAATGCTGATATGGCTTTGACAGCAATCTTTACTCCCTAATTCTGATGTAATTTCACACATAAGTTTCCATATATTTGAAATAATAAAAACCCTTACAAACCTAGCAAAGACACATCAGCAATGATGAAGTATCCCCCATCAGGAACTATGGGTTTTAGGCCAAGACTTTCAAGTAAATGTATCATCCGATCTCTTTTTACTTCTAACTCTTTTGGCAAAGAATTAAAGTAACACTCTGGGTCATCCATGCGCTTGATGTCAATCCAAAAAGCTTGAGCCAAGGCTTCCTGCATGTTAAGATTGAAACATGTGGAAAGGAAATACAGTAATGTTATTTATTGCTGAGTTTACTGGTGTAATAGAGACTGCCCTAAGTGACATTATTGGGGGGGAAAAAGTCATTCAGGGAATTACAGTTAAATTCCTGTGAACCTATGTTAGACTGCATTAATGGAGGAATCGGTTATATGCAAATGATCAAATCTAATGTGAAGAACTGAGAATTAGGCATGACGATCCAAATTAAAAGAGAGGTACTGTATAAAGATGGCTTACTTGGAAATGAAAAGACATTAAGTTATTTTCCACTGAGGTCAGCTATAGAATGACTTGCTAGATCTAAGTGTGAAAGATGATGGACTAGACAGCCTTTTCCCATTACCTTGGAGGATGCAGTGGAAATGAAAGCTGACCCACTATGTCACTCCCCATAGGTATGCAATCATTCTCGTCTAAATTGTAATCCCTGTTCTAATCATCCATATCCCAGAAGTGTCTAAGTATCACAGGGATTAGAAAAGAATTTCTGGGGCATGTGGAGTCACTTCTGTACCATTCCTCAGCAAACTCAGAAGTGACAGGAGAGAAATTGGTCCAAGAGGAAAAAAAACAATGTTGTTAAAGGCGACCAGGTAGGTGTCTGAGAAGGCAACAAGTCAGGAAAAGGTAAACAAATCTGAATCTGGACACACATAAAGAACAAGGATCTGTACAAGCAGGAGGACAGAAGCTTGGTAGGTGAGTGTGAACTGAAACCCCTTAGAAATACCAGTTCTCAGGGGTGCCTGGGTGGCTCAGTCGGTTAAGAGTCCAACTTGATTTCTTCTCAGGTCATGATCTCACAGTTTGCAAGACTGAGCTCCCTATTGGGGGCTCTGCATGGAGCCTGCTTTGGATTCTCTCTTTCCCCCTCTCTTCCCTCCCCTACTTGCTCTCATGTTCTCTCTCTCTCAAAACAAACAAATAAACTTTAAAAAAGAAAAAAGAAAAGAAATATCAGTTCTCAGAGCAAACAAGGACATCTAAGCAAATAATCAAGACTCTGGGAATAATTAAGAGATAGAGGGGCAGAGCAAAGTAGCTAAATTAAAAAAAAAAATTAATCAGAACCGAGAGGTATCAAGAATTAAAGGATGGGGTGCCTGGGTGGCTCAGTCAGTTAAGCGTCCACCTCTTGAGTTCAGCTGAGGTTATGATCTCCTGGTTCATGGGATGGAGCCCCAAATTGATCTCTGCACTGCCAGTGAGAAGCCTGCTTGGGATTCTCTCTCTCCCTGTCTCTGCCACTCTTCCACTCATGCATGCACTCACTCTCTCTCAAAATAAATAAACATTAAAAAATTTTTTTTCAAAGAATTAAAGGATAAATTCATTCACTCAGTAATCATATACTGAATACCAATGTTAAATATTGGCATTGTGATAAAACACTGGGGATATAATGATAAACAAGATAAACATGGTCCTTGCCTTTATGGAGATTCTAGTTAGTATCTATTGGAGGGGGCATGTAGAAGGGATGAGGAAACCAATACATGAAAAAGGCAGGCTATAATTTGTTCTGTTGGAAGAACACAATCTGGTGTGACTGCAGAGTACCAAGAGAGACAGCATGGCAAGAGATGACATGGAGAGACAGAGAAGACTGCATGCCAAAAGAATCCACCAGGAAAAAAGAATTGATACTTCATAGTACTAAAAAAATCTTGGATAAATGAGGATCCGCTGCTTCAGCCTAGGAATCTGTGGTCCCCCTGGAAGCATGGGCCAGTTTCCAAACATGGCTATCTGACTACACGGAAAAAAACCAGGCACTTAGCTGACAGGGAGGGTCAGATGGTTCAGAAAAAGAAGTTCCAGATCCTTAGCTGAATCTTGCTTTTTCCTCAGCAACTTATTCACTCCCTACAGTAGGAGATATTGCCCTAGAAAATTCAAAGCTCAAGAGACATAAACATCGATCCTAACTGTAGTATTATACTGGACTCTTTCTGTCTCTTACCCCACCATGTAACCCAATGGCAAATACAGTCAGCTCTACCTTCAAAATATATTCAGAACCCAATCATCTTCCACCACTTCACCATCCCTATATTGGTTCAGTCAACTACTGTCTCTCTCTTGGTTCACTTCAACAGTCTTCTGATTCAATAAAGCAGCCAGAGTCCCTTTGATGACACAAGTTAGATGATGCAATCCTTGTGCTCAAACTCTCCAGTGGCTTCCGATCTCACTCAGCCTTGACAGTGATAAACATGGCCTTACTTGATCTGGCTCCTTTTGTTCCTCCTACTCTTGTCCTTTGATCATCTGATCCCAGTCTCATGTTTTTCACTGATACAAGTATGACAGCCAGAATACCTACCCCAGGGCCTTTGCACTTGTTCTCGCAGTCTGGAAGGTTCTTCTCTAGGTAACTATTTGGCTACTTAACCTTCAGTTTGTAGCTCAAATGACCCCTTCTCAGTGAGACTTTCAAAGATTACTCCATTTAACACTGTATATTTTCCCCTTAACACTTTATATCCTTCCTCTTACTTGCTTTAATTTCTCTGTTGTATCTATCAACATCTGACATATTATTAAAATATTTACTTCTTGGGGCACCTGGGTGGCTCAGTTGGTTAAGCGTCTGACTTTGGCTCAGGCCATGATCTCGCAGTCCCTGAGTCTGAGCCTCGCATTGGGCTCTGTGCTGACAGCTCAGAGCCTGGAGCCTACTTGAGATTCTGCAACTTCCTCTCTCTCTGCCCCTACCCTGCTCCCACCTCTGTCTGTCTGTCTCTCTCTCTCAAAAGTAAATAAACATTAAAAAAAATTTTTTTAATAAAATTTTTTCTTCTTTATTATCTGCATACTCCCAGTAGGCAACATGCAGAAGAAAAAAAACTAGACCAATTTCTTACACCATTCACAAAAATAAACTCAAAATGGATGAAGAACCTGAATGTGAGACAGGAAACCATCAAAACCCTAGAAGAGAAAGCAGGAAAAACCCCCTCTGACCTCAGCTGCTGCAATTTTTTACTTGACACATCTCCAAGGGCAAGGGAATTAAAGTAAAAATGAACTATTGGCACCTCATCAAGATAAAAATCTTCTGCACTGTAAAGGAAACAATCAACAAAACTAAAAGGCAACCGATGGGATGGGAAAAGATATTTGCAAGTGACATATCGGATAAAGGGCTAGTATCCAAAATCTATAAAGAATTCACCAAACTCCACACCCAAAAAACAAATAATCCAGTGAAGAAATGGGCAGAAGACAGGACAGACACTTTTCTAAAGAAGACATACAGATGGCCAACAGGCACATGAAAAGATGCTCAACGTCACTCCGCATCAGGGAAATACAAATCAAAACCACACTGAGATACCACCTCACACCGGTCAGAGTGGCTAAAATGAACAAATCAGGAGACTATAGATGCTGGAGAGGATATGGAGAAACGGGAACCCTCTTGCACTGCTGGTGGGAATGCAAACTGGGGCAGCCACTCTGGAAAACAGTGTGGAGGTTCCTCAAAAAATTAAAAATAGATCTACCCTATGACCCAGCAATAGCACTGCTAGGAATTTACCCAAGGGATACAGGAGTACTGATGCACAGGGGCACTTGTACCCCAATGTTTATAGCAGAACTTTCAACAATAGCCAAATTATGGTAAGAGCCTAAATGTCCATCAGCTGACGAATGGATAAAGAAGATGTGGTTTATATATACAATGGAATACTACTTGGCATTGAGAAAGAATGAAATCTGGCCATTTGTAGCAACGTGGATGGAACTGGAGAGTGTTATGCTAAGTGAAATAATTCAGGCAGAGAAAGACAGATACCATATGTTTTCACTTATACATGGATCCTGAGAAACTTAATAGAAGACCAGAGGGGAGGGGAAGGGGGAAAAAAAGTTACAGAGAGGGAAGGAGGCAAACTGTAAGGGACTCTTAAATACTGAGAACAAACCGAGGGTTGATGGGGGGTGGGGGAGAGGGGAAAGTGGATGATGGGCATTGAGGAGGGCACCTGTTGGGATGAGCACTGGGTGTTGTATGGAAACCAATTTGACAATAAATTATATATAAAATTTTTTTAAATAAAATGTTCTTCTTTATTATCTGCATACTCCCAATAGGCTGTAAGCTCAATAAGGGAAGAATTTCTTTATGCTGTATTTCTTCTACTAGCAAATATTTGTTGAATAAGTGAATGGATTGATTTTGAGTGGATGAAATGAGTTTAATATGTATAAAACCAGAAGTCAAAACTAACCTTTATTATGACACTGCTTTAGAGAGTCACAGGAAAGAGAATTTTAAAACAAAATTTTGTCTCATTCAGTAGATATTTTTGGCAGGAAGCAAAAAAAGTAAACTTACTATAGCCACACATTTCAATCTTTCAGCCTTCTAACAGCCTTCCAGAAAAAGATATTTTTTTCAGTGATCTGATTATTCACGGAATGATGGTACACATATCCCTGTTTTATAATTTATTTAAAAAAAAACACAGAAACAATATAAAAAAGATATACATTAAAAAGTCTTGCACCCACCCCTATCCCTATCTATTCATATCGCCTATTCCTCATACCCATACAAACAGCCACTTTTAGTAGCCTCTTACAGATCCTTCCAGATATCCTTTAAGAAAATAAAAGTGTATGGTTTCTCCCTTTCTTATACAGGATATAGCACAAATACACACTACTCTGTATGTTGCTCTTTTAACCTTATAGTATATTCTGGAAATCTTTCCATATCGATAATTATAGAGCTTCCTCCTTCTTTCCCTCTCTCTTTCCTTTCTTTTCATTTTTAAATAGTTATGGTGACAGACAGAATAATGGACCCCAAAGGTGTCTAGGTGTTAAAACCCAGAACCTATAAATATGTTACTCTACATAGTAAAATAAACTTTGCAAATGAGGTTTAAATTAAGGATCTCAAAATGCAGAGATTATCTTGGATTATTCATGGGCCTAATACAATCATAAGGATCCTTGTATGGGAAAGAAGGTAGCAGGAGAGTCAGAATCATGTTAGAGTTATGTGACCTCAAGCCAAGGAATGTGAGTAGCCCCTAGAATATGGAAAAGACAAGCAACGAATACGCCCTTACAACCTGCAGAAGGAACACCAGTATGGAGACACCTTGTTTTTAGCCCTGTAAGACCCATTTCAGACTGTAGACCTCCGGAACTGTAAGATTAAAAATTTGTGTTGTTTTAAGTCACTAAGTTTGTGGTAATTTGTCACAGAGAAATGGGAAACTAATGCAAAACTCAGATAATATTTAAATGTTTGGCTAGACCATGGTTTATTTAATTGCCAGTGGATGGATAATGTGCATCCCCTATCTTCTGCAATGAATGGCCACGCACATACAGAGCTTCTTGCTTCTCATGTATACAGATAATAGCAACAGAGTAAACTCCCAGAAGATGGATTCCTGTTTTGGAGCACATGCACATCTATAATTTTGCTTGGTGTTGTCACTGTCCTTCACAGAGTCTGTTCTACTTTGCAATCCCACCAGTGTTCAAAGCTAAAACTCAATGATTTTAAACAAACAAACCAAAAAACCATTCTAGTAACACCTTCACCAAAAGACCATGCTTCAACCCCAAGTTACTCTAACACCTACCTGTAAAGGTGTAGCACAAGTATAAACAGTGTTTTGTTGAACTGTCTGTAAATGTTTTATCAAATGATTAGGACCAATGGACCAGCCAAGCTGAAAAAGGAAAAAAAGAAAAGCAGATTTCAGAAAGTGAATCTAACTGTATGTATTAAATCTGATAGAGTAGCTCAGCTTAATGTAATTATTAAACATATGTAATTCTAAAATGTTCACTCTATGAAAGTAGTGTAGTTATTAGTATTTGCTCATCATTGCAACACTGTTCTGTGGGAAAGTTTCCCACTGGAGTCACTAAACTCTGTCTTCAGAAGGTAAATAGTGCCCACAATCATTATAACCCTTTTCTTTTCTAATTCGCTACTTCTTAAGGTCTAAACACTCATAACAAAGCTTATTTGAATTAGATAAAAGTAACTCTGAATGAGGGCCTAAGGGACTCTTCCATAATTTGGTTCTGCAGGCCCCATTTTTGATACTCCTTGCTTCTTGCCATGTTCAGGATAGGGCTGGTTGGAAGATAATCAAGCTTCAACTGGGTGAATTGTTAATGTATTACATAGTGCAGTGCTTAAGTACATAAATTCTGAAGCTGGATTGCCTGGCTGGCTTGAGTTTATTAGCAGTATAACCTCAGGCAACTTACTTAACTTCTCTTACTAGTTTTATTATCTATAAAATGAGGATAATAAATTATACTCACTTCATAATGCCATTATGAGAATGAGTATGTGTAAAGCACTTAGAACCTCGCACATAGTAAGTGCCAAAATATTAGCTATTATTATGTATTATATTTTTCCTCCTTTTTTATTAATCTGCAATAATCTGAACATTCTTTGCAAAGAAGAGTGCCATTGGTTGGTTACTTATAAAATGAAAAATGACTATTTTTCTGCCATTTGCAATAACATGGATGGAGCTACAGAGTATTATGCTAAGTGAAATAAGTCAGAGAAAGGCAAATACCATGTGATTTCACTCATTTGTGGAATTTAAGAAACAAAACAAATGAGCAAAGGAAAAAAAGAGAGACAGAGAGAGAGAGAGAGACAAACCCAAGAAATGGATGTGTAGCTAGAGAGAACAAACAGAGTGTTAGTGGACGGGAGTGGAGGTGTGGGGGGATGGGGTAAATAGGTGATGGGGATTTAAGAGGGCATCTGTGATGAGCACTGGGTATAGTAATGAAGTGATGAATCACTAAATTCTATACCTGAAACTAATATTACACTGTATATTAACTAACTAGACTTTAAATAAAATTTTAAAAAACTTAAAAAAAAAAGAAAGAAATGATTAGGTCTCAAAAAGGAGAAAGGTCAACAGGAAAGCTGAATGAGTAAACAAAAGGTCAGTAAGTACAAAAACCTGGGAAAACTGAACATATATGCATTTAACGCACACACGCACACACACACACACTTACACACACTCTCTCACTCTCTCTCTGCAAGAAGTAAAATATGTGTCTGTTTTCAAGCAATTATTCTTTTGCATCTTACCTTCCAGCCAGTTACACTGAAAGTCTTTCCGGCACTTCCTATCGTTATTGTTCTCTCCCACATACCTGGAAAAGTAGCTAAACCGGAAGAAGAAAAAAAAAAAGGTTAAATAATTGCTTTCCAATCAATCTACATTCAGTATAACTTAAAAACATAAATGTAGTATAATGCAGTCGGTATATTTCAGTAGGTTTTTTAATTTTTTAATGTTTATTTTTTGAGAGAGAGAGACAGAGCTTGAGAGGGAAAGGGCCAGAAAGAGAGGGAGACACAGAATCTGAAGTAGGCTCCAGGCTCCGAGCTGTCAGCACAGAGCCCAATGCGGGACTCGAACTCATGAACTGTGAGACCATGACCTGAGCCAAAGTTGGATGCTTAACCAACTGAGCCACCTAGACGCTCCTATTTCAGCAGGTTTTTAAAATATAATGTAACTTTAAGCCAAACATAGTTGAAAATGTCACAGTGCTTAAAAATACTGTATAGTATGTGATAGATTAAATAATGTTAACTAGCAAAATCACTTCCAGGGTCAGAAGTGGCAGAGGTGTCAGTAGGCAGCGTTCTGGGCAGTGGTTGCACAGTCGTGGCGTGGCACCTGGTGCTCAGTGTCAGTGGTAGCTGTGCATTCACTAATACTGCACTCTTCCTGTGGCACCATTTTGATTGTGGTCCTGACCATTGTTGACTCACCTCTACTCTGCCCCTTTTCCGAGTCTACCTCTACAGGATTCCTAAGACAATGTTTCTTAAAATGTGGTTCTCACACCAGTACTAGCAATATCAATGGGGAACTTGTGAGGAAGGCAAACTATTGGACCATATCTCAGATCTCCTCAATCAGCAACTCTGGGGGTAGGGCCCCGCGATGCATGTGTGCATGTGTGTTTTGCTAACAATTTTAAGATATATATCCCACACCATAAAATTTACTTATTTAAATTGTCTAATGCAATGGTTTTTAGTATATCTGCAGAGCTGGGCAACCAGTTTTAGAACATTTTTTCACCCCAAAAGCCCATACCTTTTAGGTATCACCCCTTAACATCTCCGTGGCCAATAGCCCTAGAACTTGTCTGAATGGAGTTTATTTGGCATACTTATTCTCTCCATAATGCACACCACAGTCTTCTTATACTTCAAAACATCAGCCAGCACTTCAGCACTATGCTACGGGGTCTATTTTAAACAACAAAATCACCATGAAAAGGGCACTTGTTTATAGTATAAGCTGAAATTGTTTATAGTATAAGCTGAAATAAGGCAAAGTGTTGCCTTGTTGACCTCAACTGAGAATACACATATTAGGTGACTCAAATTTTTTGCCCCTCTTGGCACGTCTGTGAATGAAGCGCTGTGAGTATTGACTTTGAAGTTACAAATAGATTTCTGCGAGTAGGTGATTCACAAATATGGATTCCACAAATAATGAGAAATGACGGTGTAAACGTTTTCAAGTGATTGACATCTTTAATAAAATCATTCATTCACATACTCATTTGCTTATCAAACATTTATTACCAATGACCAGGTCCCAGGGACTAAGCCATGTCTAAAAGAAACAAAGATGAGAAAAAAGCACATCCTATCTTTGAAGAGCTTATGGTCTAGCGGGGATGGGAGAAAAGTAAAACAACAGTCATATACAGTGTGTAAGTGCTGTAATAGTAAGCGGCATGGAGTATCATGCGAGGACAGAAGGTGTTAGGGGTAGCTTTCTGCAGCCAGTAAAGCTTAAGCTGAGACCTGGAAGACCATGTAGACTTCTGCCAGTCAGAGAAGGGGAGGAAAGGTATTTGGGGCAAAGAGAATGCAGGTAAAATCATACAGGTATAAAATGCAGGAGCTTGTGAATTCTGCCCCAAATTGGTAAATTATTCCCTTGTTAATCTTCGGAGAGTGCTACCTATGCTGCTCTTTGTTCCCTTTTTTTAATGTTTATTTATCTTTTAGAGAGAGCGCACGAGCGGAAAAGGGGGAGAGAGAGAGGGAGACACAGAATTGGAAGCAGGCTCCAGGCTCTGAGCTGTCAGCACAGAGCTTGACGTGGGGCTTGAACTCATGAACCACAAGATCATGACCTGGGCCAAAGTCAGTGCTTGACCAACTGAGCCACCCAGGCGTCCCCCTATGCTGCTCTTTGTATTCCTCAAGTAGTTTAGATGTTAAGTTCTTCACATGCAATCCCATGAGTTTTTCACTTGTTTTTCAGAGGTACAGTAGATACTCTTGTATTGTTCTAAGAGTGTTGGTATACATAAAGAGAAAACAAATAGCCATTTCTGTGTGATCTAAGCTACTGTTTCCTTAATCTTCTCATATACAAGTCAAGTGGCTACTAAAATGTAAGGTAGCTAAAGAAATTTCCAAAATGGAAATTCATACATAATCAGTCCATTGTGAAATACCTGCCAATATCTGTAAAGGTAGGAAAACTACATAAATCAGGATGTTATAATTGTATTCTCTGTGGAGTAAAACAAAACCCAAAAATAATAAATAAAGAAAATATTTAGAGAATTCAAAGAAAGAATATTCTAACATTTGATATAAATATCCTATCGTTTCAAGTTTTGAAACAGTTCTAGTATTCCAAAAGAATACCATGACACATGTCCCACTTTCCTATTTGACCAGAGAAAATCTAAACTATGTATAATGCAGAGTATCACCTCTTTTAAAGTAATAATATGTATCCAAAACCCGGAAAGTCTATTAGTAAACACAATATTTAGAAATAAGTTCTTTAAGGGGCACCTGAGTGGCTCTGTCGGTTAAGCATCTGTCTTCTGCTCAGGTCATGATCTCACCATTCCCGAGTTCCAGCCCTGCGTCAGGCTCTGTGCTGAAAGCTCAGAGCCTGGAGCCTGTTTCAGATTCTGTGTTTCGCTCTCTTTCTCTGCTCCTCCCCTGCTTGTGCTCTGTCTCTCTCTCTCACAAATAAATAAACATGAAAATCAGAAATAAATTCTTTGAAATTAAGAATTACCCAGAGAAACGAATACAATCCTAACATGTTTTCTTAAGTTATATCCAAAGGAAATCAAAACCACCCACATGTCAAATGTAGGTTTCATTCACAAAACATCAATGTAATAGTTTTGGTATAATATTTTTTTGAAAACAGCTAAGCAATTTTGATGGCTATTTTAGCCATTTTAAAAAATGGATGTCTTTTTTCAAGCAGTAAGCTAATCAACTGAATAACTTACAAGGAATTTTATATTATTTGTCTAAATGCCAAAAGATTAGTACATCAATATAAATGTATTAATATCTTTTTTTTTATAGAAGAGAGGTTTCTCTGTTGACTGACATGTCATTTTACAGAAATGCAGAGACATCATTTGAATCAAGAATCTGATCCAAGAACAAATTCTACTACTTCATTAAAAAGGGCCCTAAGGAATTTTTTTAAAACATCTGGATGTTCATATCCTCTCCGAGACTTGGGGAGCCACAGAAATTAAAGCAAACAGGTAGAACAGAAGACCAGTGTGTGAATCTAGAAGAAAAAAAAATCTTTGCATGTCTGATCATTTTTAAAAAATGGTACCTAGGAGTGCCTGGCTGGCTCAGTTGGTAGAGCATGCCACTCTTGATCTGAGGGTTGTGAGTTCAAGCTCCATGCTGGACATAGTGATTACTTACAAAACACAACCTAGGGGCACCTGGCTGGCTGGCTGGCTGGCATGTGAATCTTGGTCTCGGGGTTGAGTTCAAGCCCCATGGTGGTCGTAGAGATTACTTACAGTCATAAATAAAAGTAAAAAGGAAAACTGATATCTAGTATTAAGCTTAGGTTGCATTTGTATCTGAAAGGCAAGTGGTCATTGCACTTCTCATTTATGACCCGTGGTCCTTAAATCAGCTGCAGCAGCAATAACAGTTATTTACAGGTGGCTTAGGCTTCAACAGAAGTCAGATAAAGATTATAGACAGAAGGAAGAGTGCTACCCCAGGGAAAATGGCCTCAGTGAAAGCATGAGGGTGATGCTAATTCACGATGTATGGCTGGAAAGCTTTATTGTGTTATATTAAAGAACTACTATCACACTCTGCAGATTAATGGAATAGTCACTTTGCATCTTTCGTGTATTCATATTTGATAGAATACCTAAGTTTTCATGGAACCAAACCACTCCCTAAATAATGAAATAGTGAATTCATTTTTTTTTCTTGTTTTAACTTTATGGGCTGTTATAACAACTAAAATATCTGAGTTAAAAATACAGGTCTTGGGGCACCTGGGTGGCTCAGTCAGTTAAGCGTCCAACTTCAGATTCTGTGTCTCCTTCTCTGTTCCTCTCCCACTCACACTCTGTATCTCTCTCTCTCTCTCTCAAAAATAAAGATTAAACATATATATTTTTTTAAATATATAGGTCTTGATATCTTTAGCAAGTAATATGTGTTACACTTTTACTACGAAGGGCTTATATGAGGTTTAAACAATATAATAAAGGTTTAAACAATAACTCAAGATCATTTAAAGTTATCTATTGAAAAATATTGCTGAACTTAGTTAACTAAAACTCTAAGGATTTGAGACATTATCACTTAGAAATGAATATGTGTTGAGTACAAAATTATATTTATTAATTAGCTAGATGCCTATTCCTCTATTTAATTGTTAAAAATTACAAAAAAGGGGTGCCTGGGTAGTTCAGTTGGTTAAGTGTCCGACTTCAGCTCAAGTGATGATCTCATGGTTTGTGAGTTCAAGCCCCGCATCAGGCTCTGCACTGACAACACGGAGCCTGCTTGGGATTCTCTCTTTTTCTCTCTCTCTCCGCCTATCCCCCAATCTCTCTCAGAATAAATGAACTTAAACATTTTTTTTTAATTACAAAAAATAATTATTTGTCTATGTTGACCTGATTTTCAACTGGGAATAGTTCAATGATCTGAAACAGAGGTCATCAACAAAAAGGGTGAACGAAGGTGAACTCTGATGCAATTTTGACATGAAACAGCAGTTTGCTATGTTGAGGCACCGTGCCTTGCACATCTCTGGCTGCCTTCTCTGTTTATTAATTCTCCCTGAGAAAATTCTCTTCCATGGGTTCCACCACCAACAAAATTTTGATGACTGCCAAAACCCTTTCCCCTCATGATTTGATCCTAACTGTCAGGCCTATAATTCTACTTGTCTCCAGACATCTTCTCTTCTAGGCCTCATAGAGACTGAAACTTAGCAAGACTAAAGAAAGCATGAGAGGCAGGAATATTCCTTACTCCCCACAGAGCTGCCCCTCCTCTGTACACATCCACCTCTGCTTACAGACCTCACCACTGCTGAAGGGGCTGGGCCAGAGATTTCAGAACCCACTGGCTGGTTCCCTTCCCACCTTCAGATGCTATACTCTGCCCTATTGTTGACTTCTAAATAGCCCACTTGTGTCAACTCCACTGCTAGGGCATCTAACTCACTTCAGGTCCTCGCCTGTAACTGGTTCTTACCTTATAAAACAAATCAAATCAAGGAACCCATTCCCTTGTCTTGGTACACCTCCTGCAGTAGTTCTCAAATTATGCTTCACTGGAACTTTGGTGATCAAATTAATGTGTAGAATTTTTTTTTTAATCAATTTTAAGTTTTCCTCCATGAAATTTTCTCAAGCACCTAAAGTACTACCATTTATCTGATAGTGTATGCTACCAACAGTGAAACAAATGAACATTTAGTGAGAGGCAAAATCAGAAAAACTCTGATATGTCTGTATCAATGGCTCTTTGTACAAATATGCACACAACCGGGATTTTTATATTGACTCCTTCTAATTATTAAGTTTCTATTAAGAAAATTGCTTCTCGTTTCAGGATGGAAGGCAACATATCTCTACAATGTGAACATTGTGGCTTCAAGGTGCTCTATGCTAACATTGAGTTTCAGAACCACTTACCTCCTCAACAAGTTTAAACTTTGTTCTCATAATCAAGATTGTCAGAATTACTCTACTTTTCCATTATCATCTGTGACTGTTATAACATATCCTTATAAACCACTTGCCCTAATCTTAAGTATATCTTGATCTGTTATGCCTTCTTGCCTCAGTCCACATTAGTTTATCTGATAGGAATTTTAATGTTTTTAATTTTTAATTTTTATTTTTTGAAGGAGAGAGAGACAGAGCATGAGGGGGGGAGGAGCAGAGCAAGAGGGAGACACAGAATTTGAAGCAGGCTCCAGGCTCTAAGCTGTCAGCACAGAGCCTGATGCGGGGCTTGAACTCACAAACTGTGAGATCATGACCTGAGCTGAAGTCAGACGCTTAACTGACTGAGCCCCCCAGGTGCCCCCTGATAGGAATTTTATTTGTACCTCTCTGCTTAACAAATTCCATCTTTTGCCCACTCCTCTGTTGATCTTCTCAAGCAGCTGCTTTGTCCTCCATATTTCTACACTTTAAAACATACCACAGGGATAATTATGATATATGAAACAACTATTTATATACAAGCGCACTAATTTATTTATTGATATCTGCCACAGTGATTTCAGTTTTTCTTCCCTTATCTCCTTCATATTTCCTATTCATTTCTTCATCAATTACTTTCTGATTACCTAACACGTGCAAGATCCTATCCTAGAAACTGCACATTCAGAAGTCACTAAAACAAACAAATATCCTATGTTCCAGCAGGTTAGAAGTAAACTATATAGAAGTAAACTATATATATTATTATAATAGAAAAAACAAAACACAACAACAAAAAAAATAAAGCAAAGCAAATTCTGGAATAAAGACTTATAACTATCTTAAATGTGGCCATAAAAACTGGTATCTGAATAAAGCCCTGGGGGAGATTGAGCCATGTGGGTATTTGGGGGAAAAGTGTTTCCAGGCATAGAAAGGGCAAATGTACAGACCCAAAGGCTGCAACCCAGCATATAGTCTTATGGTTGATATCGGTTTAGATAACCCCAGAAGACACCGAGGCAGGGTGTCTTGGGAGATGGCAGGGTAGTAATGATGAAACCTCAGGCAAGAGCCAAGCAGCAATAGCTTACTCACCCTGCAATTTTCTCCTGTCGACTTGGCATTTTGGCAACTTGCTCAGCAGAGACAGTCCAACTTGGGAACAAGTAAGCTCCCTGTATCTTATGTACCATGTAATAGATGCATTCTTGATAAAAAGCCAACGATATGGGCAAAAGTATAACTTCTCTGGTTTCATACCCTTATAGTATGATCCAAAAATCTCTTCCCCAAAGTTTGTACTGCTTGTCTTTCAGTCTGTGTATTAATTCACTCAAACACCATTTATCCAAATCCCATTTAAGTGCTCACACAGACCGATACCCATTTCAAGGACTATTTTAAAGCTGTTCTGGGATCCCTTCCAATCAGTTGTTCCACATGTGCCCAAACACATTTAGATTTGTGACTCTATGTAATAATCAGTACCTATTTTTACATGTTTATTTCCAGTATATACAAGCCATTCATAAACCTCATCACTGATGCAGAGTGTGTCATATTTGATGCAAAGGTCAGCAATTACTTGGAGTTCTTCTTTGGTATATACCTATATGTATTAAAGAAAACAAAAGAGCACAGCCAGTTATGATTCAACATGTGAGACAATGATAGGTCAGAAGACTGTATAAAGAGATCAAAGACTCACCTTGCCAATGGGGTTATGTGGAGTATTCAGTATAATCGCTTTGGTTTTGGAGTTAAACTTACTTGCCAGTTCTTGAGGATCCAATGTCCAGTCAGAACTAGACCATTTTTTCCCATCGACAGGTTTCTATGTATGAAGAATCAAGATGTGATTTAATCCAATTAATTCATGTTTGCTGTCTTACAAATAAATAACCTAATGGCACAGGGTGGCGGGGCAGAGTAGAGAAAGGCATGGCAAAGGTAACTGAATAAATGACTAACAAAGAAAATAGAAATAACTAAGCTTTCATTCTGCCTTAAGTGCCCAAGAGGACTTAAGTCTCATGCTCACACCTAGTAAATGGGAAAATAAACTCTGTCAACATAAACAGCTGTTAAAGTATGTACATGCCTTCAAAGGAGCCAGCTATAACTATGGTTAACATGTCTGAGACTGTAAGACTACTACAAGATTCTGTGATTCACCTTAGTGTATTACTTATTATAGTAAGATGTTTAAAAAAGACAATAGTAGCATACTTTATTAAATTCCTTAGTAGCAAAATTAAAAAAAATAATTCATTCATAATTCTGAGATCAGACGAGATCGGGCACATTCAGGGTGGTTTGTCCTTAGACAATTCATTCATAATTCAACAAGCATTTATAAAGCACCCAGCATATACCCTACACTGTTAGTCACTAGGGAGCAAGGCTATAAAAGTGAGTTAGAAATGGTCTCTGGAGTGCCTGGCTGGCTCAGTCGGGTGGAGTGTGCAATTCTTCATCTCAGAGTTGCAGGTTCGAGCCCCATGTTGGGTGCATATTACTTAAAAATAAAATCTTAAAAAAAAAAAAAAGAGGGGCACCTGGGTGGCTGAGATGGTTGAGCATCTATTTTACTCTTGATTTCAGCTCAGGTCTTGATCTCAACGGTTCATGGGTTCGAGCCCCACATCGGATTCTGTGCTGACAGTGTGGAGCCTGCTTGGGAGTCTCTCTCTCTCTCTCTCTCTCTCTCTCTCTCTCTCTCTGCCCCTCCCCTACTCCTGCATGTTCTCTCTCAAAATAAATAAACATTAAAAATGAGAAAAAAAAAAAGAATTGGTCTCTGATCTGGTGGTGTTCATAGTTTATGGGGGAGACACATAACCACAAAAGAATGTTACATATAGTGTGGATATTGATACAACAGAGACACATGGCAAACACAGGATAAAGCAATAACAGCTGCCCCCTTAAAGATGTTGATTACCTTCAGCCATTGTAGAGATACACAGTAAATCCCAAAATGTAATAAAAGTAGAAACTTCATCAGTGACAAAGCAATTCTGTATATTTTCAAAGCATCTTAAAGTATATGTATCGCATTGGCAAACTTACAGGTCTTAGGGGAATAAAAACAGGTGTTGCTCCAGCCATTCTCACCATGGGTTCATAGCAGTCATAGAAAGGTACTATTACTATGACCTAAAATAAAAACCAAATAAGAATGTAACATATCAATCATTCATTCATTTAAAATATATTGTGTACCTTCTATGTGTGAGGTGCTGTCCTACATGCTGAAATGCAGCAATGAAAGAACTGGCCTTCCTTGCCTTCATGCCTGCCTCTTCATGGGAGAGGACATGGAAGAGACGTTAGAGACAGATGTGTCCAGGGAGTTCCGGCTCTCTTAATGAGATCCACAGAAGGGCTTACAGTGGGGATTCTTGAAATTATATGCAAAACTTTACATGTGCCTAGGTAGATTTTTCTGAGGAAAGAGGCCATAATTCCCATCACATCCTCCAAAGAATGTTCCAGCCAAAAACATGAAGAATTTCTTTAAATTTTAAATGACAAACAAACAAAAAAATCAGAGAGGGGCAGAAGCAAAAGACTCTGAGGAAAGATAACAGCAATGCTCTCCATTATGGAGAACTAATTTATAAGTATTATCCTGAGAATAAAGATGTTTCTCTTTGGTCAAAAGCACTCCAAAACAAATAGTGGACGCAGGGAGACTAGTTAAGATGCTACTGTTATTGTCTGATACCCTCAGTTTCCCTCTGGTGACTTATACCTAGCTAGATTCAGTCTTTTTTCCCAATCTCTTGAGATATATTCCTTGTTCCTTTGCCCCTACATGCTCTCTCTCTCAGTCACCCGTGGGCTGGCTTTTAGGTCAGTGGGCCAATCCAACCAGTCCCTTTGGTATTCCACCCAGAGTCCACCAGCTTGGATCTAAGTAAGCATCCCTGATTTTTTACTTTTCTGTAAGGAAAGTCTGAACACATAATTTATATCTTTTATGTATATTCAATTTTTATTATCTTTTTAAACCTAACAATATTACATGAAAACTTCATTTAATTACAGTTTTAATATTTATTATCTTTTAAGGAATTTTTTTTGATGTTTATTTATTTTTGAGAGAGATAGAGGCAGTGCGAGAGGGGAAGGGCCAGGGCCGGAGGGAGAGGGAGACACAGAATCTGAAGCAGGCTCCAGGGTCTGAGCTGTCAGCACAGAGCCTGATGTGGGGCTTGAACTCACGGACCAGGAGATCATGACCTGAGCCGAAGTTGGACACTTAACTGACTGAGCCACCCAGGCGCTAACCCCCACCCCCCACTGTTTGTTTTTTTTTTTTTTTTTAATATTTATTATCTTAATGGCTATTTGGGAGTCTACTGAATTCTAAAATAAGTTTGAATCGTTTTCTTATATACATAACAATGCTATATTTATTTGTATGTGTAGTTTCTCTATTTTTAAAAAATGTTTATTTTGAGAGAGAGAGAAAAAGTGCAGAGAGAGGCAGAGAGAGGGAGAGAGAGAATCCCAAGCAGGCTCCACACTCACTGCAGAGCCCAATGTGGGGCTCAATCCCACAACTGTGAGACCACGACCCACACCAAAATCAAAAGTCAGATGCTTAATTGACAGAGCCACCCAGGTGCCCCTGTAGTTTCTCTATTTTTAAACAGTTGAATAAATTCACATGATTGTTATTTTGCTAGATCAAAGAGTTGAAACATTTTTAGGGCACATTATACATACATACAGTCAAATTGCTTTAGGAAATTGGATAACTATAATTTCCTAAGTCAACACTAAGTTGTCTCACTTAACTTTTGTTGGCTAAATTAGTGATATCTAACTGTTGCTCCAAATTTTTTTTTTTAATTTTTTTTTTTTTCAACGTTAATTTATTTTTGGGACAGAGAGAGACAGAGCATGAACGGGGGAGGGGCAGAGAGAGAGGGAGACACAGAATCGGAAACTGGCTCCAGGCTCTGAGCCATCAGCCCAGAGTCTGACGCGGGGCTCGAACTCCCGGACCGCGAGATCGTGACCTGGCTGAAGTCGGACGCTTAACCAACTGCGCCACCCAGGTGCCCCTCTCCAAATTTTTTTTTAATGTTTATTTATTTTTGAGAGAGAGACAGAGACAGACAGAGCATGAATGGGGGGAGGGGCAAAGAGAGAGGGAGACACAGAATGTAAAGCAGGCTCCAGGCTCTGAGCTGTCAGCACAGAGCTTGATGTGGGGCTCGAACCCACAAACTGTGAGACAATGACCTGAGCCGAAGTCGGATGCTTAACCAACTGAACCACCCAGGCACACCACTAACTCTTGTTCTAAATTTGCACATTTAATGTGTATTTCATATGATGTGAAGTAACTCTTCGAGGCCTTTCTCACTAAAGTCACATAAGGCTGTTACATTCTAAAGCCCCTTCGTTTCTACTAGTCATTCAACTCACATGGAGTACCTACTATACAATCTGCTATGTTAGGTGTTAGGTAATGGGAAGTACAAAGAAATGAACTTTGTCTGTTCCCTCTGGGAATGGATCTTTCCCTCAAGGGAACTGTAAGCTCGTAATTAGTCTGTGAAATTCTCAGGGACCAAGATGACCTATCTTTGAACCCTAGTGAGAAACCTAGTACCTGATTTGAAGTGAGATATAAAAGAAAACTGGGAGGAAGGGAGGTAAAATTGAAAGAATATACTTGATATTCTTTGCTGTAATTTCTTTATTTTTATGATGGGAATAATTCCCCTCACTTTCTGAAGAGTATTTATTGAGCACTCAGTATTTTAGGGGCTGGCAGTATAGCAATAAACTTTCTACTGTGAGAGACCATAAACAAGAAAAAAACAGAAGTAAATTAGATAATTTCAGATAATAACAAATACTATAAAGAAAATAAAACAGGTCAATGTGACAGAAAGTGACACTTGTGTGATTTCAAAATATCAGATACAGTGATCAGGGAAGAAAGAATAAAGAAGGTCAAGGGCTGAGCCTCTGGGATGCAAACAGAGGAAGCAACAAAGGATTAACAACATCAAAGAATGAGATAAAACTTTCAACTATTTTACAGGATTAAAGGAGATTATGTATATGAAAGTGTAACTGCACTTCCTTAAGATGTTTCCTTAAGTAGCTTATTGTCTGGCATAATAGAGAGAATTAGAGATGTAAAAGAGGAACATAATACAATGTAGTAGCAGTATCTTTTATGTAAGAGGTACAGAGAGTGCCATGAGAGTTCAAAGAAAGGAATTAACAACATAGATCATGGTAAATATTCAGCAGTGCCTCTCTGGAGTTTCCCAGGCCTACATTAGCAGAGTCAATCACTTCTTTCTGTCACTACTGTAACATACACACACATTCTTATTCACCTGCTTGCGAGTCTATCTCCTCTACTAGATGGGGAACTCCTTCCACACAGAAACTGTCTTTTAAATTTTTTTTTTTTAATGTTTATTTATTTTTGAGACTGAGAGAGACAGAGCATGAACAGGGGAGGGTCAGAGAGAGGGAGACACAGAATCTGAAACAGGCTCCAGGTTCTGAGCTGTCAGCACAGAGTCCAACGCGAGGCTCGAACTCACCACAAAATCATGACCTGAGCCGAAGTCGGCCACTTAACCGACTGAGCCACCCAGGTGCCCCAGAAACTGTCTTTTAAAAATCTCCCATAGTGCCTACTATGGGAGATCCTCAGTGATTTCTGAATGAATGAAAGAGGTCAGGAAATACTGAAGCAGGGGTATTGGAATGATAATGGGGAAAGAGTCCCAGTACTAAAGCAGAAATCACTCAACCTTCTTGTTACACATCCCTCACATGCTGCTGCTAACAGTGCCGGGCACAAAAACACACTGACGAAATACTGGCTGACTGAGTTCAGATAAGGATAATTTTAGTAGTGCAAACTAAAGATTCATTTTCCCCACCATGGTTGGCCCCTTCCACTTACCCTTCTCTAGATAGGCTATAGAAATAAGAATGAGTCACATGCAGCAAAACAGATGAATCTCACAGACATAATGATAAATGAGAGAAGCCAATTCAAGAACATACTGTGTGATTCCATTTATATTACATTAAAGAGCAGGTAAAATGAGCCTATGGTGATAGAAGACAGAAGAGTGGTTACCTCTGGGAGAATATTAACTAGGAAGAGGCATAAGGGAGCCTTCTGGGTGCTGGGAATGTATTATATCTTCATCTGGCTGGGGTTACATGGATATATGTATATATGTAAATATACACACGGGTAAAAAATTTATCAAGCTGTACACTTAAGATCTGTGAATTTTACTCATATGCATTACACTTCAAAAATAATTAAAAACAGTGTAAAATAAGTAACAGATTCAAAGGCAATACAAATGATAATAATGATTGCTATGGGTGAGATGATAATCTTAATATACTTACTTCATCTCCCTCATCAATTAATCCTTGAATGGTATTAAAAAGAGATCCATATGCTCCTACTGTCACAAGGATTTCTTTATTTGGATTGATTTGCTTTTGATAAACTTTTTCATATAAGCAGGATAGAGCTTTCACAAGCGATGGATGACCCTGTTGAATAAAAAAGAAAAAACCTTGAATTTGATTATGGGATCTACTTCTTGGAAGCAATCTGGATTTAAAATGAAAGAATTTTTAAAATTTGGGTTTTTTGTTTATAATTATCCAAATAAAATTTTTATTTTTTTAATGAAAATAAAAAAACATTTTTTTCCCTACTCACGGACAGTTCCTACATGAATGGTCATGAAAACTTGCTAATGACTAAAAATCCCCATTAAATGATTGGTTCGGAATTCAAAATTCCAACATGTTTGCTTTGATAAAAATTGACATCAGTACCAAATATACCTTTGACAGTACCTTTTTGGACAGCCATGAAATCATATTGAACTACTTTATTTTTGACAGTAATTAAATTATACTGAATAGAGTGAAGGGACTATAAATGCACAAAGTCAGAGACATGTGGGGAGTCTTAACTCCTTGATTAGTGCTTCCTCAATTCTCTCCTTCTATGTTCCCTGTTCTTCCCTCCTTCTCTTTTATTTCCCTTCCCATTCCCCTTCTTTGTCTATCTGGTATCAAAGTCACTATTACTTATTTTTTCTTGTGTAGCATGTACCTCTTGTTTTTGCTTTTGGAGAATGACCTTGATTTTCTGTCAGTTCCAAATAAGAGTCTAAGTGCAGGGCAAGTGCCTTTGTTTGCAAAGCACCTAGAGCTCTGGAGGAATAAACTGGGTCAGGACACAGGACAAGATGGAGGTTGGCAGGATATACCCCATGCTTATGAAGTACAGTAGCCTTTGGTCATCCTAAGTTATCCATCCCAGTTCAGGTGAAAAGGAGGCTCTTTTTTCAAAGATACTTTTATTTGTCACCTTTGTCAGAATGTTAGCCAGTATGTCACAGACCCCCACACAGTTAAAACCAATAAAAACAAAGCTATAGCACATTTCTCATATTTTGAGATGAGAGATATTATAATATTAGAGAAATTAAGTATAATTAATAATAGGGGAGGTGATAGAACAAAGCCACTAAACTAAAAAATAATAGCAAGAGAAAAGACTACTTAAATTCAAGCTCAAAAAAATATACATGATTTGTGGAAAGAGCAGGAGAAGATTGTCACTACTTCCAGAAATCCAAAATTCCCTTTGAATTTCATTTTAATAACAGATCTAACAAACTCTAGCAAAGGGTGATCTGAAAGCAACTATAAACACTACACTACACAACACATCTTACCTCAGAATTATAAGGGTCTGTGTCTTAAAGAAATTTTTACTTATAAAAATAAAGTATGCTTCATATAATATTTAAAACTAGGCAGAGATGTGTAAAAAAAAAAAAAATATGTTCTCTCCTCAACAACCTTCCATCTCATCTCCCTGAGGTGACCAATGTCGTCCAAGGCCTGGTGACAGTGCAACACCATTCCCTGTGCTTATACTAACATACAAACACATATACATACATACTCACATATATTTATAAAACCTGAAAAATATTTAAAGAATGGGCATGGTTATGATCTAATAAAACTTTATTTATACAAAATCAGGAGTGAGTCAGATATGGATCAAGGCCATAGGCTGCCGAACTCTACTATGGATCAACTTAGAGAGAACTGACAACAATATTCCGTCTCCCAGTCTGTTGAATATCACATTATGACTCCATTTATATAGGTCTTCTTCAATGTCTCTCAGCAATGTTTTGTAGTTTTCAGCACACAGATCTTGTGTATATTTTAAAACATCAGTTCAAATATTTAACGCTTTGGGATGCTATTATAAATGATATTTCAAAAAATCTTAACCAGCTGCTCATTTTTAGTATACAGAAATACAATTGATTTTTTCTATTGGCCTTATACCCTGAAACCTTGCTCAATTCACTTACTACATTGTGGCACTTTTTTTGTAGAATCTAGGAATCTTTGGATATCCTAAGTATTTCATCACAGAAGGATAGGGATTGATAGACAGGTAAAGAGGAAGAAAGTAACTAATTGGAAAAAGAGGTTATTAATTAAGAGGCCAGTGCTGATGGCCTAATAACTGCATGTGTTAATGGCAGAGAAAATATGTGCATTGAGAGAATATTCTCTGCAAATTGGTATAGTCACTGTGGAAGACAGCATAGAGGTTCCTCAAAAAATTAAAAATAGAATTGTAAATGCAAATCAAAACTGCAATGAAATATCACCTTATAGCTGTCAGAATGGCAAAAATAAAAAACTCAAGAAACAACAAGTGTTGGCAAGGAGGTGAAGAAAGGAAGTTCTAGCACTAGTGGTGTGAATGCCAACTGGTACAGCCACTGTGGAACAGTACAGAGCTTCCTCAGAAAATTAAACAGAGTTAACATATGATCCAGTAATTTCACTGGATACTTACCCAATAAATTTGAAAACACTAATTTGAAAAGATATATGCACCCCTATATTAACAGCAGCACTATTTACAATAGCCAAACTATGGAAGCAGCCCAAGTGTCCATCAATAGAATGAATGGAAAAAGAAGAGTTGGTATAAATATGTACAATGGGGGGTGCCTGGGTGGCTCAGTCGGTTTAGCGGCCGACTTCGGCTCAGGTCATGATCTCGCAGTCCGTGAGTTCGAGCCCCACGTCAGGCTCTGTGCTGACAGCTCAGAGCCTGGAGCCTGTTTCAGATTCTGTGTCTCCCTCTCTCTGACCCTCCCCCGTTCATGCTCTGTCTCTCTCTGTCTCAAAAATAAATAAACGTTAAAGAAAAAAATTTAAATATATACAATGGAATATTACTCAGCCACAAGAAAGAATGAAATCTTGCTATTTGCAACAACATGGATGGAGCTAGAGTATAATGCTAAACGAAAGAAGACAGCTAGAGAAAGACAAACACCTTATGATTGCACTAACATGTGGAATTTAAGAAACAAAACAAAGGGAAAAAAAGAGAGAGGGACAGAGACAAACCAAAAACCAGACTCTTAACTATAGAGAACAAACTAATCTGTTAGCAGAGGGGAGATGAGTAGGAGGACAAGTGAATAGGTTATAGAGACTAAGAGTACATGTACCATGATGAGCACTGAGTAATGTACAGAATTGCTGAATCGCTATACTGTATACCTGAAACTAACATAACACTGAATGTTAACTCCACTGCAATTAAGAAAAAAAACTGCAGGAAAAAAAAGAATATTCTCTCTTCCTTGTTGCCATTAGACCCTATGCTGGAACAATGGTAAAGGACTATGGAGGCGTTAGAAGTTGGGGGTGGCTCCTTCTAGGAGATAAGGGCAAGGATGGGGGTTTCTCTGATTATCTGTTTGGGGCAGTTGGCCCCAGAAAGCCAATTACACAGAAGTGATAGAACTTCACTTCACATTTCACACACAATACAATATAAAATACAAGTTCATGTCACACATGGTCTTAATATACTTACAAAGCCTCGTGTATACTGGTTCAGGCCATCGATTGCTGCAATCTTTGATAATTCTTCCTTTACATATACAGGAGGGGATATATCTGGAAGGCCTTGGCCAAGATTCACAACAGAGGGGTCTGCGGCCAACTTGGTAAATTCAATCCTAAAATTAAAAAATACTAATGAGTACCATAATTACAAAGTTAGATTTTTATGCCTCATAATCTTTTTACTTTTTATAAAATGTTATTTATTTGCTTTGAGAGAGAAAGAGAGCATGAGTGGACGAGGAGGAGAGAAAGAGGAAGATAGAAAATCCAAAGCAGGCTCAGCACTGTCAGCACAGAGCCCGACACGTGGCTCGAACTCATGAAACTATGAGATCATGACCTGAGCTGAAACCCAGTGTTGGATGCTTAACTGAATGAGCCACCCAGGCATCCCTTATACCTCATAATCTTAACATTAAAACTGAAAAACTAAGACCTACTTTAGTCTTACAAAAAAAAAAAAAAAAAAAAAGTTCCCCCCAAAATTTTACCACCTACAAAATGACTTCACCTGATAAGATGATAGCTGAATTAATTAACTTAAAAATTTCTTACAAATCTCAATTCCATGATACCGACAGTTCCATCATCTATTTTTTTTCCTCAACCACACCAGCAGCTGCTAGCTAATGGACTACAAATTAAGTGCCATGTGGGCATCATCCAAATTTGTCCTTTTTTCTATTTGCAGGCTTAACACATGTGCTAAATGAATAAATCAGTGTATGGATCCTTAACTTCCTTACGATTCCACTTAATGAATAAATTAAAATAAGTGCTTTTATTTTTAGACTGTAGATGAGACTAAAAATTCCCAATATAGGTGAGTATATAAAATGTATAGGAAAAAAAACTTCACCAAATTATTATTGTTTACTCTGAGGTACTCACCACACATTACTATCAAGGCCTTCAATTCGTTTTGCATTGGTGATTTTCAAAGACATTTTCTGAAAGATATAAATATTGAAAGTGTTTTTAAATTTCTTTAATAAAAATTCAAGGGGCGCCAGGGTGGTTCAGTCAGTTGAGCATCCGACTTCAGCTCCAGTCATGATCTCAAGGTTCCTGAGTTCGAGCTCCACAATGGGCTCTCTGCTATCATTGCAGAGTCTGCTTGGGATCCTCTGTCTCCCTCTCTTTCTGTCTCTTTTCCACCTGCGCACGCTCTCTCTGTCTCTCTCTCAAAAATAAGTAAAACATTTAAATCATTTTCAAAAAGTCAGAAAATCATGGGTAACTACCTTTTTCCTATTGTCATCACAGAAAAAGCAGTACCACAATGACAAATGCTACATGTAGCATTTGTCAATACAAAATTCTGAAGAGGAAGTCCTCTCCCACCTACTGCCCCAAGGAATGCTTTTTCTAAGGAACCATAGATGTTTATCTTCTCACATAAGAACAAAAATATCATCCCAGCCTAAAAAACATAAACTGATTTGAAGGCCTGAAATGTACTAAACAGAACAATAATGATACTAAAAAAAAAAGTCAGTTTAAAAAAATACCTTGAGTCATTCTCTGAAGATCATTTTAGGTAAGATGTATGAACAGCTCCACAAGTAAGTTTCTTGTATTGCATACAAGAAGCACTCAACAAATGGTTTTAAAACTCAATACAGAGCTCCAAACAGTAATAGCTCACATCATTTTTTTTAATTTTATTTTTTATTTTTTAAAATTTACATCCAAATTAGTTAGCATATAGTGAAACAATGATTTCAGGAGTAGATTCCTTAATGCCCCTTACCCATTTAGCCCACCCCCCCCGCCACACACAACCCCTTCAGTAACCCTCAGTTTGTTCTCCATATTTGTGAGTCTCTTCTATTTTGTCCCCCTCCCTGTTTTTATATTATTTTTGTTTTCCTTTCCTTACGTTCATCTGTTTTGTTTCTTAAAGTGCTCATATGAGTGAAATCATATGATTTTTGTCTTTCTCTAATTTCACTTAGCATAATACCCTCCAGTTCCAACCACGTAGTTGCAAATGGCAAGATTTCATTCTTTTTGATTGCCGAGTAATACTCCATTGTGTATACCACATTTTCTTTATCCATTCATCCATCGATGGACATTTGAGCTCTTTCCATACTTTGGCTATTGTTGATAGTCACATTATTTTTTTCTAATTTTTTTATGTTTATCTATTTTTGAGAGTGAGAGAGACAGAGCATGAATGGGAGCGGAGCAGAGAGAAAAGGAGACACAGAATCCGATGCAGGCTCCAGGCTCTGAGCTGTCAGCATAGAGCCTATGCGGGGCTCCAACTCTCAGACTGTGAGATCATGACCTGAGCCAAAGTCGGCCGCCTAACTGACTGAGCCACCCAGGTGCCCCAATAGTTCACATTATTGAGTACTGAGTACATACCAGGTACTGTTCTAAGTGTTTTACATAATTAACTCATATACAATTCACAACAACTCTATGTGGTAGTTCTTATCAGCCATCATCTACATTGGAGTAAAGTGAGGTACAGAGGATAAAGTTACAGAACTTTACTCATCTGCCCAAGTTTATAAAAGCTAGTGTAACATTTTAACCCACACGGATTCTTTTTTTTTTTAATTTATTTTACCTATTTATTTTGAGACAGACAGAGGGAGTGCAAGTGGGTAGAGGCAGAGAGAGAGAGAAAATTCCAAGCAGACTCTGCACAGTCAGCACAGAGCCCGATGCGAGGCTTGAACTTAAAACTTAACTTGAACTTAAAAAAAATTTTTTTTTTTAATTTAGATCAAGTCTACTTACATCAAGCAAGCTAGGGATATGGTAGAAAAATATTAAAAGTTAAAATTGATGGTATAACATACAATTTCTTAGTTCTCTAGATTTTAAAATTAAGTTTATACTATATTCCCAAAGCAATGAATTAGCCTTGAATTCACTGTTAACAAGCTGCTGGGGGGAAAATAAAAATGATTGGCAGCATTTTTACAAAGATTTTCCTAATAGAATATTAAAGTAATTTTAATTCAATCTGGGAGGAAGATAATGATAACGGTTACTAAATAGACCATTGTGCATTCCAACAATGGAACCCAGAAAAATATCTTTTTACTCTTCTATTTTTTAATCTTTGAAACTCCAGTGACGTAAATCACATGCAAATTCTCCAGAGGCTAATGCACCTTCCAGAATAGCTTTATGATTAAGTACCCACCTGAACATGATTCTATTCTAGAAACTACAATTATAAAACAAAAAGTCCTGGCATGATAGACAGAAAAAGATATTTTAACAACTGTCCTTAGAAACAACATTTCTAAAAAAATGTTTAAAACTTAATGATTCATTCAGCATGTGTCTACACACACAAAGGACAGATTCATATATTTAAAAAGTGAGCAAAGTCTGCAGCAGATAATTTAGACATAAAGTCCAATTTTCCTTATTTAGGTAACTGAAGGCAAATCACATTTCCAGATTTAATTTTAAAATTTGTGTTCAGAACAGCCTCTTCTCTCACCACCTCCCTGCTTCTGCTTTGTCCCACCCCTATACCCCAACAATTCTAATGGTATAGAAATAGTCATAGTATATAAATCAGTCATAGTATAGAAATTAGTAACTCTTGGATCTGATACATGACATAACTAGCAAAGCACAGATAGGATCAGTCATCATGGCTACTGAAAATCTTTGCAAATAGAAACAGATGTTTACAGGTGAAATAGGTCCCTATGGAAGAGGTTAAATGCAGGAAGGTAACATAAACATAGTTCCTTTACATTATAGTTCCTTTACATTATAATATATTCTACTTTTAAAAGTCCCCAAAGACTAAGGACAGACCTAAGTATACTATTTAGTAAATTAGTATATACTAGTTATTATATACTAATTTACTTCTGTAGCTTCCATGTGATCATTCCTCTAACCTTAATGGTCTTTCTACACCAATATTCTCAACCTTTTTCATCACTGCCCCCTTAAGGAGACCTTTTAGATGTTTCTTCTATTCATCTCCCCCACTGCCCCATAAATGAAGGAGTATGAGTTTGTCAGTAAGGATTCAGTTTTACAAGGTCACAAGAAGGTGTAATAGTTATGGTTGATTTCACCTGCCAAATACCAGTTTTCTCCCCTTAAGGGCAATAATTCCTCCACTGAGAATGCATGTCCTATACTCAATTCAATCCCTGGTCCCCACCACCCTGCTTCTGCATTTGGCTAACTCCTAATCCACTTGCCACTTTCACTTCTCATGTTCGACTTCATTTCCTCCAGAGACTGTTTTCTGACTCCGTAAGTCAAGGTTATATGCTCTTTCTATGTACTCCTATTACATGGAGTATTTTCCAGCATTTACTACATAACACTGTAATTTTCCTCTTTATTTATGTACATCCTTCCTTAGACTATAATCTCTGAGGATTGTTTCTAGCTTGTTTGCTGATATGTGTATTAATCAAGTTTCTGCAAAGAAACAGAACCAATAGGATGTGCATATATACAGTGATTTATTTAAAGAATTGGCTCATGTGACTTGTGGGGGCCAGCAAGTTTGAAATCTGCAGAGCAGTCCAGGAGGCGGGAGACCCAAGAAGAGTTGATATTACAGCTCAAAGTCTGAAAGCAGTCTGGCGGCAGAATTCCCTTTTCCTAGGGGAGTGTTAGTCTTTTTTTCTCCTAAGGACTTCAACTGATTGGATCAGGCCCATTCACATTATATAGAGGACAATTTACTTAAAGTCCACTGATTTAAATGTTAATCTCACTTGATAAACACCTTCAGAGACATCCAGACTGATGTTTGAACAAACACCTGGGTTCCTTGACCTCATCAAGTTGCTATAAAATTAACTATCACAGTGTCCAACACATAAAACTATGCCTATCACATAGTAATTTTTCAACAAACATCTGATGAATGAAGAAAATCTCCACATTAGAAGTGAATTTATAGTATCAGTTAGCTTAAGTTAGGTATTTACTGTGTCAGTCAGCTTAAGTTAATGTATGCTTCTGTAACAAATGACTTCAAAGTCTTGGTGGCTTAAAATCATGAAGGTTTATTTCTTTTTCATACAACATATCCACTCAATGTCAGCTGCTACTCTGCTCCATGTCACGGTCACTCTGAGACATAAGCTGATAAAATAGTCTCTATTTGGAATACTGTCAGATTCATAGCAGAGAGAAACAAATTTTTAGTTTCTGCTTAAAGTGCACACACCACTTCTCCGCACATTATATTGGCCAAAGCAATTTCATGGCTAAGCCTGATACCAACATAGCAGAAATTAAAGTCTGAAAGTACAAGGATTGCTGTGGGTTGGACTGTGTCCCCTCCAAATTCATGTTGAGGCCCTACCACCCAGTACCTCAGAATGTGATCTTATTTGGAAATAAGTTCACTGCAGCCGTAATTGGTTAAATTAAGGTCACAGGTTGGTGGGGGGAGGGGGGGGCGCTAATCCAAAATGACAGTGGCCTTTTAAAAAGGGTAAATTTAGAGACAGTCTGGTATACAGGGAGAATGTCACATGAAGATGAAAGAAGAGAGTCATGGAAGGCCAAAGATTGACAGCAAACCACCAGAAACTAGGGAAAAGCATAAACAGACTCTTTCTGACATCATACAAAAGAAACCAACCCTGGTACACTTTGCTCTTGGAATTTAGCCTACAAAACTGTGAGCTGATACAGTTTTGTTGCTTACGCCACTCAGTTTGTAGTACGGTTAAGGCAGCCCGAGGAAATTAAAACAGTGGTGAACATTTACAAGACATCCTATAGTGTCCAAAAACATCAGGATTCAGCAGAAGATGCAAATTCTCACTATATAAGAATTGCTGTTCAGAGGAGATCCAGTCTTAGGAAATGAAAATAAAACTGATTTCTTATTGCGTCTCTCAACCCTGAAATACAGGCAGATCAACACTAAACCATCCTGCACACCTAGAAAACTGATTTGAGGATTAACACAACAATCTGCACAATCTGAACCACAGAACTTGGCAGGTACGCAGCATGGAGAGGAGAACTGGGGGAGAGAGTAGCTGTGGAGGGCAGGGAGCTGTTTTTCCTTGCAGAGAGAGGATGGAGATGGGGGAAGAGTACAAGAAAAGCACCCCCCCCTCCAAAAAAAAGCAGCTGGAGAGAAAGTGGAAAAGTGGAAACAGCCGCAGAGACTGAACACCAAAGGGAGAAAGGAGAAAGAAGAGTGTTTAAATTCCATTAAGACTCTATAAACAGGGGGAGCGGAGTCTGAAACTTTGCAACTCAATATCTGGAGGTGCTCTAGTGGAAAGGAAGAATCCCCAGGAGCAGAGAGCAAGGTTGGAGAGGTCCTCAGGCCACATGGGGAGAGGTGGTTCCCCTGCTAATAGGACATTTGGTAGAGACTGTGCAGCCACCCCACAGGAAAAGGTCCCAGTGGACTCTGGAGAACAACCACATTCGCTGGTGCTGGAACAAAGATGTTATGGGGGAAGCCTGATGCCAGATGTGTGTTGTGATTTTCCATAAACCCTGAAACACTGCTGCTACAGAATCGCGTGAACTTCTTCCAGGGCAGGCTGGCACCCAGACACAGGCTCTGGGCATTGGCAGCAGCGCAGTCTCCTGAACGTTTTGAGGGACGGCTGGCACTTGGCCATTGCTCAGTAAGACCCTCCCCCAGAAGGTCTGAGTGAGTCAAAGCTGCAGTCCCATAGAAGTGAGGGGCTGGGAAACACAGCCCCGTTTGAGATAAAACTCAGGAGGGAGGTGCTGCCTGGCAGCCTGAGGGCTTTATCACGGGCAGTTTAGAAGCAGGGAGTGGACGGAAGCCAGAGACAAAGGAGGGTGCCGGTTGTGGAGAGCACAGAGTTCCAATACAAGAGATTGGGTAGCTGGGTGATGCCATTTTCACCCTTTCTGCGGATAAGCATACATGTCTACATGCGCCACAGCACTCCCAGTAAGCTAAGCAGGGCCATCAAGTGGAGAATGGACCTGTTACATTAAGCCCTGCCCAACTGGGCCAACAGTGCTCTCGACAAACACAAGTCTCTCTGCCTGCTTAGTTTGCAGACTATAAAGTACTTCATAGCTTGACTTCTCTGGGAAAACAGATATAATTTCAATCATACTGCATTCTGTTCGCTGGTCCTTTTACTCAATTTTTTTCCTTTTTCTTTTCTTACTCTTGAATACAGAAAAGAGAAAAAAATCTACTTGTATTTTCCATTTATATTAAAAATTTTTTCTTTCAATTTTTTTCTACATTTTTTACTTTTTTGTAAATTTTTAATATTGTTTTACTTTTATCATTTCATTTTATTCTATTTTATTGTATTTTTTCAAATTTCCAGAAGTTTTCCTTTTTTTCTCCTTATCTTTCCCTTTTTTCTCTAATCTATCAAGCTTCTTTCAACAACCACACCAAAACACACCTAGGATCTAGCATACTTTATTTGATGTCTTTGAGTTGTTTTTAATTTTATTATTATTTTTTTACTTTATTAATTCCTTTTCTTCTCCAAAATGATGAAACAAAGGAATTCACCCCAAAAGAAAGAACAGGAAGAAATGAGAGCCAGGGACTTAATCAACACAGATACAAGCAAGATGTCTGAACCAGAATTTAGAATCATGATACTAAGAATACTAGCTGAGGTGGAAAATAGATTAGAATCCCTTTCTGCAGAGATAAAAGAAGTAAAAACTAGTCAGGATGAAATAAGAAATGCTACAACTGAGCTGCAATCTCGAGTGGATGCCATGGCAGCAAGGATGGATGAGGCAGAGTAGCAAATCAGCGATACAGAGGACAAACTTATGGAGAATAATGAAGCAAATAATAAGAAGGAGACTAAGGCAAAAGAGTATGAAATAAAAATTGGAGAACTCAGTGACTCATTAAAAAGAAATAACCTAAGAATCACAGGGTTCCCAGAAGATGAAGAGAGAGAAAAAGGGGTAGAAAATTTATGTGAGCACATCATAGCAGAAAACTTTCCTAACCAGGGGAAAGACAGTCATCAAAATCCAGTAAGTACAGAGGACTCCCATTAGATTCAACAAAAACCGACCATATCATAGTCAAATTCACAAAATACTCAGGCAAGGAAAGAATCATGAAAGCAGCAAGGGAAAAAAAGAAGTCCCTAACCTACAAGGGAAGACATATCAGGTTCTCAGCAGACCTATCCAAAGAAACTTGGCAGGCCAGAAAGGAGTGGTAGGATATAGTCAATATGCTGAATGGGAAGAATATGTAGCCAAGAATTCTCTATCCAGCAAGGCTGTCATTCAAAATAGAAGGAGAGATAAAAAGTTTCCGAGACAAACAAAAATTAAAGGAGTTTGTGACTAGTGAACCAGCCCTGCAAGAAATTTTAACTTCTCTCTGAGGAGAGAAAAGATGAGGGGGAAAAAAAAAAAAGACCAAAAGCAACAAAGACTAGAAAGCACCAGAGAACATTACCAGAAACTCCAACTCTATAGGTGACAGAAAGGCAATAAATCGTATCTTTCAGTACTTACTCTAAACGTCAATGGTCTAAACGCTCCAATCAAGAGACAGAATGTAACAGAACGGATAAGAAAACAAGATCCATCTATATGCTGTTTACAAGAGACCCATATTAAGCCTAACGACACCTTCAGATTGAAAATAAGGGGATGGAGAACCATCTATCATGCTAATAGTCGCCAAAAGAAAGCCGTGGTAACCATACTTATATCAGACAATCTAGATTTTAAGATAAAGATTGTAACAAGAGGTGAAGAATTGCATTATATCATAATCAAGAAGCCTCAACAAATGTAAACATTTATGCCCCCAACGTGCAAGCACCCAAATATATAAACCAATTAATCACAAACACTGTGTCAAAGAAACTCATTGACAATAACATCATAATAGTAGGGGACTTCAACACTCCACTTACAGCAAAGGAGATCATTTAAACAGAAAATCAACAAGGAAACAAGGGCTTTGAATGACACACTGGGCCAGATGGACTTAACAGATATATTCAGAACATTTCATCCAAAAGCTGAAGTATATGCATTCTTCTTGAATGCACATGGAACTCCAGAATAGATCACAGAATAGATCACAAACTGGAACACAAATCAGCCCTCAAGTACAAAAAGATTGAGATCATACCATGCATATTTTCAGACCACAACGTTATGAAACTCAAAATCAACCATAAGAAAAATTTGGAAAGATAAATACTTGGGAGTATAGGTGGGGTGCCTGGGTGGCTCAGTTGGTTGGACAACCGACTTCAGCTCAGGTCATGATCTCGCAGTTTGTGGACTCAAGCCCTGTGTCAAGCTCTGTGCTGACAGCTCAGAGCCTGGAGCCTACTTCAGATTCTGTGTCTCCCCCTCTGCCTACCCCTTCCCTGCTTACACTCTGTGTCTGTCTTTCAATAATAAATAAACATTAAAAAAAATTTTTTTTGAAAGAATGAATAGGCTAACCAAGACATTAAAGAGGAAATTAAAAAGTACATGGAAGCCATGGAAATGGTAATACCACAGCCTAAAACCTCTGGGACGCAGCAAAGGTGGTCATAAGAGGGAAGTATATAGCAATTCAGACCTTCCTATAGAAGGAAGAAAGCTCTCAGTTACACAACCTAACCTCAAAGCTCAAAGACCTGGAAAAAGAACAGCAAATAAAACCGAAAACCAGCTGAAAGCAGGAAATAATAAAGATTAGAGCAGAAACCAATGCTATCAAAACCAAAAAAACAGTAGAACAGATCAATGAAACCAGAAGCTGGTTCCTTGAAAGAATTAATAAAACCGTGGGCGGGGGGGGGGGGGGGGGGGGCACCTGGGTGGCTCAGTTGGTTGAGCGTTCAACTTCAGCTCAAGTCATGATTTCACGGTTCATGGGTTCGAGCCCCACATCGGGCTCTGTGCTGACAGCTCAGAGCCTGGAGCCTGCTTCAGATTCTGTGTCTCCCTCTCTCTCTGCCCCTCCCCCACTCACACTGTTTCTGTCTCTCTCTCAACAATAAATAAATTTTAAAAAAAGAAAAGAATTAACAAAATTGATAAGCTCCTAGTCAGTTTGAGCAAAAAGAAAAAGGACCCATAAATAAAATCAAGAATGAAAGAGTGGAGATCACAACCAAACACTGCAGAAATACAAACAGTAACAAGAGAATCTTATGAGCAATTATATGCCAATAAAATGGGCAATTTGGAAGAAGTGGACAAATTCCTAGAAACATATAAACTACCAAAACGGAAACAGGAAGAAATAGAAAATTTGAACAGACCCATAACGAGTAAAGAAACTGAAGTAGTAACCAAAAATCTCCCAAAAAAACAAGAGTCCAGGGCCAGAGAGCTTTCCAGGGGAATTCTACCAAACATTTAAAGAAGAGTTAACACCTATTCTCTTGAAACCATTCCAAAATATAGAAATGGAAGGAAAACTTCCAAACTCTTTCTATGAAGCGAGCATCACCTTGATTCCAAAACCAGACAAAGACCCCAATAAAACTACAGACCAATTTCTTTGATGAACATGGATGCAAAAATCCTCAACAAGATACTAGCCAACCAGATCCAACAATACATTAAAAAAATTATTCACCACGACCAAGTGGGATTTATACCTGGGATGCAGGGCAGGTTCCATATCAGCAAAATAATCAATGTGATACATCACATCAATAAAAGAAAGGACAAGAACCACACGATCCTCTCAATAGATGCAGAGAAAGCATTTGACAAAATACAGCATCCTTTTTTGATAAAAACCCTCAAGAAAATAGAGACAGAAGGATCATACCTCAAGATCATAAAAGCCATATATGAAAGACCCACTGCCAATATCATCCTCAATGGGGGAAACAGAGCTTTCTCCCTAAGGTCACGAACACAACAGGGATGTCCTCTCTTGCCACTGTTAACTCAACATAGTATTGGAAGTTTTAGTCTTAGCAATCAGACAACACAAAGGAATAAAAGGCATCCAAATCAGCAAGGAGGAAGTCAAACTTACACTTTTTGCAGATGACATGATACTCTACATGGAAAACCCAAAAGATTCCACCAAAAAACTGCTAGAACTGATTCATGAGTTCAGCAAAGTCACAGGATATAAAATAAATGCACAGAAATCAGTTGCATTTCTATACACCAACAATGAAGCAACAGAAAGAGAAATCAAGGAATTGATCCCATTTACAACTGCACACACACAAAACAATAAAATACCTAGGAATAAACCTAACCAAAGAGGGAAAAATCTATACACTGAAAACTACAGAAGCTTATGAAAAAACAGAAGACACAAAAAAATGGAAAAATATTCCATGCTTCTGAATCGGAAGAACAAACATTGTTAAAATGTCAATACTACCCAAAGCAATCCATATATTCAATGCAATCCCTATCAAAATAACAATAGCATTCTTCACAGAGGTAGAACAGACAATCCTAAAATTTGTATGGGACCATAAAATAGCCGAATAGCCAAAGTAATCTTGAAAGAGAAAACTGAAGCTGGAGGCATCACAATCCCGGACTTCAAGACATACTACAAAGCTGTAATCAAGACAGTATGGTACTGGCACAAGAACAGACACTCAGATCAATGGAACAGAATAGAGAACCCAGAAATGGACCCCCAAGTGTATGGCCAACTAATCTTTGACAAAGCAGGAAAGAATATCTAATGGAATAAAGACAGTCTCTTTAGCAAATGGTGCTGGGAAAAGTGGACAGTGACATGCAAAAAAAAAAAAAAAAAAGAACCTGGATCACTTTCTTACACCATACACAAAATTCAACTCAGAATGTATTGGAGACCTAAATGTAAGACAGGAAGCCATCAAAATCTTCAAGGAGAAAGCAGGCAAAAACCTCTTTGACCTCAGCTGCAACAACTTCTTACTCAACAGATCTCCAGAGCCAAGGGAAACAAAAGCAAAAATGAAACTATTGGGACCTCATCAAGATAAAAAGCTTCTGCACAAGTAAAGAAACAATCGGCAAAACTAAAAGGCAACCAATGGAATGGGAGAAGATATTTGCAAATGACATATCAGATAAAGGGTTAGTATCTAAAATCTGTGAGGAACTTATCAAACTCAACACCCAAAAAACAAATAATCCAGTGAACAAATGGACAAAAGACATGAATAGACACTTCTCCAAGGAAGACATCTAGACGGCTAACCGACACATGAAAAATGCTCAACATCACTCATCCTCAGGGAAATACAAATCAAAACCACAATGAGATACCAACTCACACATATCAGAATGGCTAACATTAACAACTCGGGAAACAATGGATGTTGCCAGGATGCAGATAAAGAAGAACCCTTTTACACTACTGGTGGGAATCAAACTGGTGCAGCCACTCTTGAAAACAGTATAGAGGTTCCTCAAATAAAAAACAGAACCACCCTACAATCCAGCAATTGCACTACTAGTAATTTATCCAGGGGATACAGGTATGCTGTTTTGAAGGGGCACATGCACTCCAATGTTTATAGCAGCGCTATTGACAATAGCCAATGTATGGAAAGAACCCAAGTGTCCATCGATGAATGAATGGATAAAGAAGATGTGATATATATATAAAATGGAGTATTACTCGGCAATCAAAAAGGCAATCCATTTGCAACTCTGTGGATGGAACTGGAGGATATTATATTAAGCGAAATTACTCAGAAAAAGACAAATATCATGACTGCACTTAGATGAGGAATTTAAGGTACAAAACATATGAACATAAGGGAAGGGAAGCAAAAATAATATAAAACAGGAGAGGGCCAAAACATAAGACTCTTAAATATAGAGAACAAACAGGGTTGCTGGAGAGGTTATGGGAGGGGGGGATGGTATAAATGAGTAAGGGGCATTAAGGAATCTACTCCTGAAATCATTGTTGCACTATATGCTAACTTGGATGTAAATTAAACAATAAATAAATTTTTTAAAATGTGAAGAAAACTGGATGCCTATGGGGAATTGCCTCTCATGTATGTTGGGAAATCTGCAAGGCTTGTATAATTTCTGAGCCAGCTAACTCCATGAGGTGGTTTCTGCTCCCAGGTAGATTAATTCCTGGCATACATATATTATACTGTTACGTTATAAACACAAAACTGCTAGTGAATAGTAGTAATAGTAGTAGTAATAGTAGTAATAGTACTGCTTCTTTGATTTTCTTTTCTTTTTTTTTTAAAATCAACTTGTGGCTGAAAAGTGCAGTTCTAAAGAATCACCACTAGATGCCACTCTTGGCAGAAATGAGAAAAAGGCCTATTGCTATTGTCTTTAAAATGTTTATTGCAATGGTGTTGGAACAAGGAAACCTTGGAAAGAAAAAAAAATATTACCCATTATCCTAAGACTCTAGAATACTAAAGTTTCAACTGCATATATTGTTAAGACTGTCTGTAAGACATGCTGCATATAGGTGGGATAGAATAGGTGTAGAAAAAGTTTCCCCGAAAGGTGGGTTGAAGCTGGGGAAGCTGAGGCTGTTAACATCTATGAAGCATGGACTGAGTCAAGTGTAACAAAGATAAAGAGTACAAGAAAAGGTCAAAAACAGAAAAAAACAAGGCTAGTGGTTAGAGAGGTGAAGACAATAATCAGACATGAGAAGCAGACAGACCCTGTGCGTCAAGACCAGGCTGGAGAAGGAAGTAAACAAGCTTGTAGTGGGCACCCCTTTGATGTGGTACCCAGCTGCTGGGCAGCCAAAACATCTATTATCTTTCAGATCTATGAATTAGGTATAGTTGCAATCACATGTGATTTTTTAAACATTTGCCTTGTCTTTTAACAGAGTACCTTAAACATTTTACTAATTTTCTTAGTCATTGGGGCGCCTGTGTAGCTCAGTTGGTTAAGCGTCCGACTTCGACTCAGGTCATGATCTCACGGTTCGTGAGTTTGAGCCCAGCGTCGGGCCCTGTGCTGACGGCTTGAAGCCTGAAGCCTGCTTCACATTCTGTGTCTCCCTCTCTCTCTGCCCGTCTCCCACTCACACTCTGTCTCTCAAAAATAAAATAAAACGTAAAGAAAAAAAAAATTTTTTTTAAGTTTTTCTTAGTCATCATAAAACTTTCACTTTTAATTAGCAGACATTATTTCAGGTTACTTATGGATACATAAGTATCCATACATTTTAGTCATTCATTGTTTGAGCATTTGTTGTATCCAGTGTGTTTCCACTGTGCATTTAATTATAGGGTTCCTGCTCTGTTTCCTTTAAAGTCTGATGTGGAAGGTGAATGCCCTATTGTAATATTGTAAAGTATTCATTACCACAAGAAAAAATGAAATGTCATCAATATTATAGTCATCTAGTTCCAGCTAAACTACCTAACCACACAACTTTTGATTACTTTTATGGAAAATGTAAGGTATAAAATTTGATGTTCCAACAACCACCATGATGACACGTAGTATCGTTTCCCTTCATTCCTTAACACTTACTTCCTAAGAGTCTTTTTTTAAAAATATGGATCTATTTTAAAAAGAAAATGCACATAAAACTGCATAATTTACTGTATAATAAACTGCATACTTTATTGACATTTTACCAGTTTGAATTTGCTAGAAATTTGAATGTTCCCTAACCTAAAAAGAAACTTTGGTATACTCTTTCCTAGCTTTAAGAGTGAGAAACAGACCAGTGCATAGATGCCTTTGAAGCTCCCAAGCTCTGTTAATCAGCTCTCTTGTTGCACAGAAACTCCATCTGAAACAGTTTTGGCAAAAAGGGGAATTTATTAGGGGGGCTCCTGGGTGGCTCATTTAGTTAAGTGTCTGACTTCAGCTCGGGCTGAGATCTCACGGTTCATGAGTTCAAGCCCAGTGTCAGGCTCTATGCTGACAGCCTGGAGCCTGCTTCAGATTCTGTGTCCCGATCTCTCTTGGCCCCTACTCCACTGGCACTCTATCTTTCTATCTCTCTCAAGAATAAACAAACATTAATAAAAATAAAAATAAATAAAAAGAAAGCTCATGTCACCATGAGAAGGAAAGAAGTGTACCCAGGCTCAAGGGTAAGTGAAGCCAGACACCTGTACCTCATCCACTTCATCTACATTTCTACCCAATCTCCCCCATTGCTGGTAACTGCAAGCTCATGTCTTCTTTACATTCTAACCACATTGGCTTTCGTTCATTCACACAACAAATATTTATTGAATACCTATTGTGTACAAGGCACTCTTTGGCTTGGGATATACCAGTAAGCAAAACAAACCAAGATTCCCTATTCCCATTGAGCCTTTCAATCTTTCCATATCTTAAACACACCCAGTTTGCTCCTATCATATATTATTACCCTATACATTCACCTCTCCTTTTCGGAAGGAATGACTTTGAGATTGGCCATGTGATTTGCTCTGGTCAATGGAGTGCAAGTGGATGTGACATATACTATGTTCAAGAAGCTGTAAGTACTTTTGCATGGTTTTGGCTCAGCCTTAATTTCTTCTGTCCTTTACTATGAGAAGACCATGTCTCAGACAGGGGCTACTCCTTTAGCCTCAATCCTAGATTAAAAAGACACAGAGTGGAGTTGCAAACTGGAGCAAAGCCAGTACTTATTTGTAGCCTGTATGTCTTATGGGTGAGAATGCAGTGTTTAGTGACCTAAGAAGGTAAGATTTGGTGGGTTTTGTTACTGTAGCAAAGTTGATGACATAAAAGCCTTTGTGGGGCGCCTGGGTGGCTCAGTTGGTTAAGTGTCCAACTCTTGGTTTCAGCTCGGGTCATGATCTCACAGTTTCTGAGTTCGGGCCCCACGCTGACAGCTCAGAGCCTATTTGGGATTCTTTCTCTCTCCCTCTTTCTCTGCCCTCTCCCACTTGTTCTCTCTCTCTCAAAAAAAAACAAAAACAAAACAAAAAAAAAAAACAACCTTTGGGGGTGCCTGAGTGGCTCAGTCGGTTGGGCAACCGACTTCGGCTCAGGTCATGATCTCGTGGTTTCTGAGTTCGAGCCCCTTGTGGGACTCTGTGTTGACAGTTCGGAGCCTGGAGCCTGCTTTGGATTCTGTGTCTCCCTCTCTCTCTGCCCCTCCCCTGCTCACATTCTGTCTCTGTCTCTCAATAATAAGTGTTAAAAAAAATTTTTTATTAAAAAAAAAAAAAAACTTTGTAATTGCTGTGTGCTCTGCCTGGAATGCCCTTCTCTTAGATCTTCATGTGCCTGGCTCTTTATGTCACTCTATTCAATATGACTCTGCACCCCACCCCTCTTCACCTGCTTGTTTCCTTGGGGTGAATGCTGGATAAGCAACGGCGCATAGCAAGGAAGCTGTGTGTGTGCGCCCGTGTAGTCAGACCTCATGGTGCCTTGGAGAAGACGAAAATGAGGTTTTTTCCTTACTATAGAAATAAATATTTGTGTGGTTAAATACACACATGTACACAATACTGAAATATAACCTCAGAGAGGGCTTCCAAAACTATATGCCCTAATATTATTGCCTCTCTCCCACTAGCCCCACCAATAATTTTAGCTTATTTCTATTTCATTTTCTTATGACATTTACCACTACTTGAAATTATTACTCCTTAACTATCTATCTTGCTCACTAAAATGAAAACTTCAGATAATAAGGACTTGTGTTGTTCAGTGCTGTATCTCTGGTATCTAAAATGGTTTTTGGCAGGTTGCATTCACAAGTATTTTCTGAACACAATGAAATCCTACCTCTGTTTAACTATCCTTATTTTTATTTTTATTATTTTTTTTTTTAATTTTTTTTTTCAACGTTTATTTATGTTTGGGACAGAGAGAGACAGAGCATGAACGGGGGAGGGGCAGAGAGAGAGGGAGACACAGAATCGGAAACAGGCTCCAGGCTCCGAGCCATCAGCCCAGAGCCTGACGCGGGGCTCGAACTCATGGACCGCGAGATCGTGACCTGGCTGAAGTCGGACGCTTAACCGACTGCGCCACCCAGGCGCCCCACTATCCTTATTTTTAAATACCTCAATGACATCCTCCCTCTAACCCATCACCCATCACTACAGAGCTATAAAATAGATTAGGGGATGCTACCACTTTGCTTTAAAATCTTTATTGACTTTCCTCAAACTATGGAACAAAGTTCGTCAAACCTGGCATTCAAGCCCCTTAATTTATTTCCAGTCTTCTCTCCCACCATGCCATCCCCTCACATACAGTGAATCAACAGTATAAGACCACTTGCCTTTCTCTAATTGCATTCACGGTGTTTCTGTTTCCCATGCTTTTATTTTTTTTAGTTAAAAAAAAATTTGTTAATGTTTATTTATTTTTGAGAGAGAGAGAGAGAGAAAGCATGAGCAAGTGGGGGAGGGACACAGAGAGAGGGAGAATCTGGCTCCAGGCTCTGAACTGCCAGCACAGAGCCCAACATGGGGCTCGAACCCAAGAACCATGAGATCATGACCTGAGCAGAAGTCGGCCGCTTAAGTGACTGAGCCACCCAGGCGTCCCTTTACTGTTCTTTCTTAAGATGCTATACAAACCAAAAGCACCCCTTTGAGTTACTCATTACTGAGCTCTCCCATTTGTATGTACAATGCACATGTTACATGTTAATTAAGTATGTTTCTTTTACTCTTGTTACTCTGTCTTTGTAAGTCTAATTTTCAGGGTCTCAGCCAGAAAACCTAGGAGGGTAGACAACAGAATTATTTTTCCCTCCCCCTAAATATCATTCAGTGGGCTCACAAATCTTAAATAGTTGCCAGGTAAGCCACAGAAGGGGGAAAGAATTACAACATATATCTTACAAAAAACTATTTGGAATATATAAAGAACTTTTACAACTCAAGAGAAGGTAAACAAGATTTGACAGCCACTTTGTAGAAAATATATGAATGGCCAGAAGCACATAAAAGATGCTCAATGTCATTAGTCATTGGGAAAATGCAAACTAAAACCATAATGAGGTGCTACTAAATACCCATGAGAATGGCTAAAAGTGTTGATAGTGAGTGTTGGTAAGGATGTGGAGCAGCCTGGAACTCACAGGAACCTGGTGGGCATGTAAAATGGTACAACCACTTTGGAAGCTACTTAGCAGTTACTTAAATATTAAACGTAAATGTACAGTACAACCCAACCATTCCACTGTTAGGTGTTTACCTAAAAGAAATGAAAGCATATGTCTACACAATGGCTTGTATACAGACGTTCCCAACAGTTTTACTCACAATAGCAAAACCTGGAAACAATCTAAAAGCCCATTAACAGGTAAATGGATAAACAAATGATGGCATATCCATATAATGTGATACTAGTCAGTAATAAAAAGGAATGAACTACTGGGGCGCCTTGGTGACTCAGTCCGTTAGCGTCCAACTTCAGGTCACGATCTCGTGGTTTGTGAGTCTGAGCCCCCACATCGGGCTCTGTGCTGACAGCTCAGAGCCTGGAGCCTGCTTCAGATTCTGTGTCTCCCTCTCTCTGTACCCCTCCCCCACACTCTCTCTTAAAAATAAACAGTAAAAAAATTTTTTAAAAAAGGAACGAACTGGGGCGCCTGGGTGGCGCAGTCGGTTAAGCGTCCGACTTCAACCAGGTCATGATCTCGCGGTCCGTGAGTTCGAGCCCCGCGTCGGGCTCTGGGCTGATGGCTCAGAGCCTGGAGCCTGTTTCCGACTCTGTGTCTCCCTCTCTCTCTGCCCCTCGCCCGTTCATGCTCTGTCTCTCTCTGTCCCAAAAATAAATAAATGTTGAAAAAAAATTAAAAAAATAAAATAAATAAAATAAAATAAAAAAGGAACGAACTACTGATACATCACAACATGAGTAAATTTAAAAATCATTATGCATGTGAAAAAAAAGATGACACAGTACATACTATTATAATCCAATTAATACAAAATAATATTTTTTTTACAAAGAAAACTAACGTATGGAGCCAGAGCAAATCAACAGTGAGGGATGAACTGCAAAGGAACAGGAGGAATCTTGACCACGTTCTGTATGTTGATTTTAGCAGTGGTTTTATGATACATACTTCTTCAAATCATCATAGAGTTTTACACCTTAAGTGGATACCATTAATTGTATTTTGATAAAGCTGATTTTAAAAAGCTGCCAGGGTAGTTTCTTATAAAACAAAAATTCTATACAATCCAGCAATCACTCTCATTGGTATTTCACACAAAGCAGTTGAAGAATTATGTTCATAAAAAAATCCCGTGTGTAATGTTTGGCAATTTATAATTGCCAAAACTTAGAAGCAACCAAGATACCATTCAGTAGGCAAATGGATAAACTGTGGTAGAACCAGATGACAGAATGTTATTCAGTGCTAAAAAGAAATGAGGCATCAGGCAAAGATGACAAGAGGGAACCTTAAGGGCAAAATCATGAAGACAGTAAAAAGATCAGTGTATGCCAGGGCTTGGGTGAGAGAAGGTATGAATAGGTAGAAGACAGGATTTTTAGGGCAGTGAAACTATTCTGCATAATATTATGAAGGTGCATTCCCTCATACCTTTGTCAAAATCCACAGAATGTACAACAATATGAGTGAACGCTAATAAAAACTATGAACACTGGGTAACAATGATGCATCACTACAGGTTCATCAATTGTAATAAATGTACCACTGTGGTAGCGGATACTGATAATAGGGGAGGCTGTGCATGTGGGAGGGCAGGGGATAGATGGCAATTCTCTAGTTTCTGCTCAATTTCGCTCTGAACATATAATACTCTAAAAAATAGTCTATTAATAAATGGAAAATAAGTTTTTTAAATTAAAAAAAAAAAGCTTCCAGGGTATGCTGAAATGTCTTCTTTCTCCCTTTGGACAAGATACTCCTCAAGCAAGCAGATAATTACAGAATTATCTCATAGATTTTAGATGTTTTCCAAGGTATGATGATTTATATCTTCCAACTCCCCCACCCCTGCAAAAACAAAACAAAACAAAACAAAACAAAACAAAACAGACAAATCACACTCTTTTGCCACTAGATGGCATAGAATGTTCCTGTTCCTGTAATGGTAGAAGAACAGAAAGTTAAAACTCAGAAGTACAAATGTAGAGCAGGGATTGATGACTTAAGATATACAAGGAGAAAAACTAATTACATAAAAATCCAATTTATAACTCAAAGGCACACATATTTAACTGGAATTTTTAAGCAACATATACAATTGTTTCAAATTATAATTACTTGTGTCTAATATGCTGTAGCTATTTGATATTTGTTGACTAAATGAGTGAAAAGGGAAGGAATTTGGATCCCCTCTGAGAGATAATATGTAAGAGGAAAAAAGTGTTCTTTGAGGGAGAACTATGCAGTGGCTACATGAACACACCCTTCCAGGGGTGAGTCTAGCAGAGCTAAAATTGGTCTTTGACATATTTTACACCTTTGTAGACTGAAGGTAACTGACAGGGAAAATGGTTCCAGAGTTTTGACTGACTTCCCTCCATCCAGTGGAAAAATGAGTTTTACCTTCATTTGCAATTCAATTCCCTTATCAAATACAAATTTATGCTTTTTGACTTTCCTCTGAACTGGTCATAACTTGTTTGTTCTCTCATATGAATAAAATAAAAATCTTTAATACATATGCATCTTTACATTTGTATAAGTCATGATTCTGCCTTTTTTCTGAAAATCATCTTTTAACAATACCTATAGAAAAACAAGCTTATTGGAAATAAGAGTCTTCAAACCTGGGAGCTGGCAGAATAGGTAAATACAGAATGGAAATACCAAAAAAATGGACTCAGGTCAAGGGAAAAAAAAAAAAAGCCTGATTTATTCTCTTTGAAAATCCGGTCCAAGCCAAGACTGACTATAAGTGAGTTTACTGTCCCCACCTATATTCACAGGGATGAACCCTCTGCCTGTCTGGACTATATAATCTCACCCTCCCCCAACTCCCCCACAGCTAATTAGATTAAGAATCGACTGAGTCAGGCTAAACCAATCAGGACAACTCTTGCGAATTTGGATTTAAGACTGTACAACAGGTCTCAGGTTTCTACTGGGCACTAACACCAGGAAGGTATGTAAAGCAGATTGGGGTCCCACCAATCTGTGTCCTGGAATATACGCCTACATGCCAATTAAAATTTCCAAACTTGTTTAACACAATGAACTTTCAAGCCAGGTAGATCTTTGAAATTAAACATCAAAACTACTAGTAGGGGCACCTGGGTGGCTCAGTCGGTTGATTGTTTGACTCTTGATTTCTGCTCAGGTCACGATCCTGAGATAAAAGAATTGGAGCCTGGTTAAGATTTTCCTCTTTCCTTCTCTCCCTGTCCCCAGCTCACATATAAGCGTGCTCACTCGCACACTCTTTCTCTCTCTCTCTAAAATAAAAAATTAAAACAAAACAAAATCTACTGGCTATGCAAAGTAGCAGGTTCTTCTCTGAAATTCAATTTCCTCATTTGTTTATAAGGAAAATGAATGCCTGTCCTGTGCCTCTGTTGTGATAATTAAATAAGTTAAATCCATAGTGAAAAACAGTTCTTGGTACACATCACATACTTAAAACCTAGTGTCTACTTAGAAAGCAAAAAAGAGGGGCACCTGGGTGGCTCAGTGGGTTAAGTGTCCGACTATTGATCTCAGCTCAGGTCTTGATTTCAGGATTGTGAGCTCAAGCCCCGCATTGGGCTAAACATTAAAAAAAATTTTTAATTAAAAAATAAAAAAATAAAGCAAGTGATACAGATAAAGTGCAGCCCAATGTCCATTACAGTCCTTTCCTCCGAGATGACTTTTATGTAACTTTCCAATGATATTAACGATGGTGTGGATGAGGATTTCTAGAGAAAACAGGTCTACAGGAAGGAGTCTAGCTAGGTCCACTATCTCTTGATTAAACTTGTCAATGCTACCCTTGTTAGGTCTAAAAACTATAGTGCTGGGAGCTGTAATACCTATAGAAATGGCAAAATATTACTAAGAACACCTAGAATTGCAATGGCCATCAAGGGGAACATTCCAGTTAGACAAGATCATTTATTTGCAAAGTACACTTGAAAATAAAGATTCCCAGGGGTGCCTAGGTGGCTCAGTAGGTTAACCGTCCAACTTCAGCTCAGAGCATGATCTCACGGTTCATGGGTTCGAGCCCTGCTTGGGGCTCTGTGCTGATAGTGCAGAGCCTGCTTGGGATTCCTTTTCTTTCTCTCTCTCTCCCCCCACCCCCCTTCTCTGCCCCTCCCTGACTTGTGCTTTCCCTCTCTAAAAATAAATAAATAAACTTTAAAATAAAAGAAAAGAAAGGTTCCCAAATTAAAGGAACAGAATAGGATACCTATTTTAATTGGTATACAAAAGTTTCCAAAAGACTTCAAGGTTCTAAAATAGCTTAAAAGATTCATTACAAAAGGCTAATGAAAAAGTAAAAACAGCAGAGGTACCTGAAACAAAAGACATTAAGACTGATGTGACCCCTACTGCTCCACTCTATCCTTCTTTACCTGGGTGCTAGGTTTTACTAATTCTGTGTCTGAACTGCCTTTATACTCTGAAGAGACTGTTCAAGAATTACCTTTTGAAATTAAGCTGCCTGAAGTTGCAGCTACACTTTCTATCTTTTTTTTTTTTTTTCTTTTTAATGTTTATTTATTTTTGAGAGAGAGAGACAGACAGAGACTGAGTGCAAGCAGTGGGGCAGATAAAGAGGGAGACACAGAATCCTAAGCAGGCTCCAGGCTCTGAGCTGTCAGCACAGAGCCTAACCACAAGGTCACAACCTGAGCCAAAATCGGATTTTTAACCAAGTGAGCCACCCAGCCACCCCACTACACTTTGTACTTTAAAGTTCACTCTCATAGGGCAACAGTTCCCTTGGAGAGAAAAAGAAGTTGCCACTGTGGGGGTGGCTAACAAACTTCAGAGAGAAACTCTACCTCAACCAGTACCAATGACTTTGGAACCTTTTACTGAAAAACATTCCTTTTAGCTGTGTGACATAGCCCTAGTCATTCTATCAGGTAACCATCCCTGTCCAAACTCAAAGGGTTAATATGGGTTGCCTCCATGGAAGACCTCACTTTGGAGTTCCCTGACCAACCTGAACCTGATCTTTCATGTTCTTTCCATTCTGTCCTTCAAATAGAAGAATTTTTTTTTTAATGCTTATTTATTTGAGAGAGAGAGAGAGAGAGAGAGAGAGAGAGCGCGCAGGGGAGGGGCAGAGACAGAGAGGGAGACACAGAATCTGAAGCAGGCTCCAGGCTCTGAGCTGTCAGCACAGAGACTGACATGGGGCTCGAACCCACAAGCTGTGAGATCATGACCCGAACCAAAGTCAGATGCCCAACTGACTGAGCCACCCAGGTGTCCCGAAATAGAAGAATTCTAACAGAAGTTCCTTAATTTAATCAAGATGCCTGAAATTCGATGAGCTGCTTCCAGTATAGACAGTGGAAGGATAAAAAGCGCAGCGCCTATAAAAATACGTATAGATGTGACTAAACTTCTTCCCGAATTTCCTCAGCATCCATGCAAGGCCTCAAACCAATAAGAGAAGACCTAATCAGCCAGGAGTTAATCAATTCTGTAGGAGGCCTTCTAACACTCAAGGGGCTTGCCAGTCCAGAAACCTAATGGAAGGGGATAGCAATTTGTCCAGGACTTCAGATCTATTAACAAAACAGTTATTCCCCTTTTTTCAAACATGCCTTTTGTCCCAAGTTCCACCTGACTCAAAATTGTTCACTGTGGCAGACCTCCGTTCAGCCTCTTTCAGCATCCCTGCAGATCCTGACAGACAAGATCTATTTGCCTTTACTCAGAATAATCAACAACAATACACCCGAACAGTTGGGTACAGAGGCCAAGGCTCATTGAGTCCCCTTCTTATTTCGCCCAGCTGCTCCACAAAGACAGAAATACCCTCCAGTTCCCCAGGTAATGAACTCTTTTATAGCATGTGGACAGTCTCTTGCTGTGCTCTGTTACTAAGAAGGCATCCATACAAGATCCTATTTATTTGCTACAACAGTTAGTTGAAAAGGACATAAGGTATCTGAAGAATCGCAATCATCCTCAGACACTGTTTATTACTTAGATCATGATGTAAGTACTGGTGGGATCCAGCTATCTCCAAAAAGAATTAAACTAATCCAGGAATTTCCTAGGCCTACAACAAAGTGACAGCTTCATGGAGTTCTAGGTCTAGCTGATGTCACAGACTATGGGTTGCTAATTTTTATGTGCTTCCCCATCTTATGAACTTATTACCATTTTGGTTCCTGGACCCCTTTCCCCGGGATGATCTACATAAACAGGCCTTTCTGAAACGGAAACAAGCCTTACAAGAGCCACCTGCCCCAGGGAAGCTGAACTATTCAAAATCGTTCGCCTAATTTATACATGAAAAAGATAACCAAGTCCTGGAGATGCTCACACAAGACGGTGACAAAGGCTTGTTGCCCATTATAGTATGCAGCTTGATTCAGGTGCTTCAGTCTATCCCAGCTGCTTTAAGGCAGGATGCAGCTTCAGTCAGAAGCCTCAGCTGATCTAACATTCTGGAAGGGATGTCCACTTACAAACCCCACATGCTGTCCAAAGCCTTCCTAACTCTGAATTGACCCACTAAACTCAAAGTCCTTCTGCTTTCACCACCAATCTTCATCTTAAATGTTGCAACATTCTTAGACCTGACACATTAGGGCCCCCCTGCCTAATGAAGGTGAGCCTCACTACTGTGAGGTACTAACGTCCCATTTCAGGACACTGTGTCCTGATCTAAGGGACACCCCTTTGACTAATTCTGATCTAATCTTGTTTTTTGATGGGTCATACTGTAAAAATGAAAATGGAAGTTCCAGGCTGATTATGCTGTTACCACCCAATATGAACTACCCAGAAAGGGAGATGTGCCAAAAGCTAAATCAGCCCAACAAGCAGAGCACCAGACCCTCACCAGCGCAGGTCAGTTTTCAAAAGGGCACGTTGTTAATACTTACACTGCTGAAGGATACGCCATTGGGGTAATCCATGAGTTTGGAATGTTATGGAAATACAGGGGTTTTCTCATGTCCACTGGGACCCAAAGAAAAAATGGACGCATACACGACCTTACTCTATCTTCTGAAGTTCCTGTCCTCAAGTAGAGACACTTACTAAAAGGATTAAACCTGAACATCAGGGACATGCCCCAGCTGACTTTCATGCAGAGGCAACAGCAAGAGAATCTGTAAAGGATGTGGCACATGTGGATAAAGTCCATTCTGCTTCTAGAAAAAAACATCCCTTTGTTGCCAGACCTTTGCCATGCTGATGTCCTTGTGGCATGGCAACAGTTTGCTCCTGAATCAGAAAAATTAGGATGTACAAATAACGCTTGTAAATTCAATGAACAGTCAAGGATACGGGAAGCCCGTGATGGCTGCTTGGTTCTTTCCGGCTCCTTGGCAAATCCCATTTTTTGATTTTTACATTCCTTCACCCACCATGGTAGGTTTAACATAACTCAAATTATAAACAAACATTGGTGGAGAAACTTCTACAAGACTGCCAAAAACAAACAAACAAACAAACAAACAAACAAACCACAGTTTATCATCAGTGTCTAACCTGTCAGGACCACAGTTCTAGAAAACCTATTTTTGTTCCCAGCCTCCTATGGACCCTTTGAACACCTACAGCTGGACTTCATTCAACTGCCACCATTCTGGGGTTATCAATATGTTCTTGTTATTGTTTGTATATTTTCCAGATGGGCTGAAGCTTTCCCCTGCTGCAAGGCTTACTCCCTCAAGTGACAAAGAAACTGGTAGAAAACATGTTTCCCATTTGGGGTATACTTTCCATAATTTCTAGTGATCAAGGCATCCACTTCATTGGGAGAATCATACATGCTTTAATAAAGGCCTTACAAACATCTTGGACGTATCACTTTTCCTATTGCCTCAATTCATTGGGCAAGGTTGAAAGAACTAATGCAATTTTCCAACTTAAAATCTCTGAGCTTACTGAAACCGCTGGACTCCCTTGGTCTAAGGTTCTGCCACTGGCTCTGCTGATGATTCACAACGTCCCCCTTGGGAAACATAAACTCAGTCTACATGAGATAGTCACCTGCAGGCCAACTTCTATTGGCATGCAACTTTCTGCTTGTCACCTCATGCCAGTATGACTAGCTACTGTGAGTCTTTTTTTTTTTTAATGTTTATTTATTTTTGAGAGAGACACAGAATGTGAAGGGGGGCGGGGCAGAGAGAGAGGGAGACAGGGTCCAGGCTCTGAGCTGTAAGCACAGAGCCCGACGCGGGGCTTGAACTCACGACCTGTGAGATTGTGACCCAAGCTGAAGTCGGTTGCTCAACCAAGCCACCCAGGCGCCCCTACTGTGAGTCTTTAACGTCTAATGCTAAGGCCTACCATCAACAGGTTAAAGAAGCTTTCTCTGACCCCAGTTCCAAGGATCCGGTTGGTCACTCTGGAGCCTGGGGACTGGGTATTTTGGAAACACCATTGGGAAGGGGGGGAAAAAAAAGCAGCTCTAGAGCCACATTGGAAAGGACCTTACCAAGTATTCCTGACCACTGACACTGTTGAAAAACTAGAGGGCATTAAGCCTTGCATACATATCATACAGCTAAAGACAAGACAGCCTCACTTGACCTCTGTTCCTGTAAAGATGCTGGAGACATATAAATCAAATTGACAAGGCAAGTAGCTGACATCGAAGTGAACTGCTTCTTCCCAAGACACCAGATCAAGACTTCATACTTTAACATGAAATTTTTTCTCCTCTTTCTTTCCTTTGGCATCAGCCTGGAAAGACAAGACCTTCATCTGTATCTCCCAGGCCATTGCTAAGAGGGAAAGGGGAGTAATCTTTCAGACTGCTGGATCTGTCATCAAAGATTCCAAGCTGTCCAGGATGTTAGAGAGCCCTGGTCCTCCCTGTGACTTATTTCTCTTCTTTTCCTAATGTCACTGAAAACTACAATTAACCCCGCACCCCCTGAAGTCTCCCACTGATTTCAACTTCTATAGATAGAACAAACTGTGCTTTGTTTTTTTCTTTCTTCAATTGTAAGTGTAGTACCCAATTAGATACAATCACTTCTATAAATCTTATTACTTGAATATCCTCGTTCTCCTGATCATCTAGCTCACATCTGCTCCCATTCTCTAAGACATCTCACCAGCAACACCCATCTTTGCAGGGTATTATAAGGACTCATTCTTTCAGTTTAGAAATGTTCTTCCCATTGTGCTGAAAATCTAACTGACCCCAGGCTGGGGTGACAGGTGAGAGGGCAAATGCAATAATCCCATCCTAATGGGAATGGTTTGTGCATCTTTGTCTGTGGCAATTATCATTCTCCTTGGGCCTGTGAATGCCTCGTTGGCACAAGCTGGGCAAGGCCTCTTAAGTTATCTAACTGTACCCCTAACTTTTCACAAACAAACTAAGACATCTCATTGGTCGACTCCCCTGAATTTATACCATTGAGTTAAAACAGACCTACCAGGAGGCATTCAGGATTCGGGATTTGCTTCCTTTGGCAGGGTCATGATTCCCGGGTTAGGAGTTAATGAAAAGGAGGATGTGATCAGAAACTTCTCCCAACTCTTGAAGATAATGAAGAATCTGTTGCTAATGGGATAGTTGTCCTACAAAGATCTTTAGCCTCTCTGGCAAAAGTTGTCCTCGATATTAGAATAACTCTTGATTATCTTTTACCTGAACAAGGAGGTGTCTGTGCTGAGGCCAACACCACCTGCTATACCAGGGTCAGTATCTCTGGGGAAGAACTCAGTTACATAAGACCAAAGGAAAAAGGTGAAAAGGTGATTCCTTCCTTGGAGTCTTTCTTTGACTTTGTGGATTTTGATTGGTTTGAGTCTTGGGACAATGGCTTCAGAGTGCACGCCAAACACTGGGAATTATCCTCCTTATAGTAATCATATCTCCCTCTACTAATTACCAAGCAAATGACTGGGCTGTTTAAGGAATGACGAAAGTGACCAACTTAATGAGTGTAAACTGGAAGTTACGACCTGTGAATATCAAGAGGTTAAGCAGGAATATCGTAACCTATAGGTACCACCTAAAAGAACAAAACTGTCAACTTCAGAGTGGTAACTGAGAGTGGCACTAATGCCTTAAATTTTGATCACATCTCTCAGTTACTTGGAGAATCGAGAGAATTGTTAAAAACAAAACCACAGGCCCAAAATGATGTCACTTAGACCAAGTTGCCAAACGGGGGCTTAATACCTAATCTAACTGCACCATCAACTTCCCTCAGAAATGTAGTCTCAATCAGTCAGCCAGGAATTTTTCAATTAGTTGCCAATGAGTCTACCACATGGGTCACCCTATCCCTCAAAGAAAGATGAAGTAATTGCTCCTGGCATGGAGCAATCCTTTCATTTTGCTAATAACTTTCTTTCCCCATCCTCCTTTCCACAAAAGCCTTCCGTTTTGTACAATTCCTTGGGGCTCCTCTCTGCTCACTGGATGGGAGGGTGCCGGTTCATGAATCATTTAATAAAGCCAGTTAGATCTGCAAATTTTCTCAGTTGGACTTTGTTTTTGTAACCATATCATCTAACACCCAATCAATATCCATATTTTTCTGACTGTCTTTAAAAATACCTTTTTTGCATTTCAGTTGATTGCGTTCAAGTTCCTAAACAAGGTCTACATGCTGTATTTGCTGGATGAAGTTCTGAAGCCTCTTTTCATCCTAGAGCAGTCCTTCTGAAATATCCCTCCCCCAACTTTTTTCCCATGCCACTGACTTGTTGAAAAAAACTGGGTCACTTAATCTATCTTGTTATGACCCACATTTTGGATTGTTTGCTTTTCCATGCTCTCACATAACCTGTTCCTCAATCTGCCATATTTTCTAATAAACTGGAAGTCACAGGGCCACTTACATTCACCATAACTTCCGATCATGAGTGGACAGGGAGTGCACTTGAGAGTGCCAGAGCTAGACAGGGATGAGTGGGCATTTTGATTATGCCATTTAAAAGCTGTGACCTTGGGGAAGTTACTACACCTGTCTAAGTCTCCACTTTCTCACTTGTAACACAAGAATATAACAATTCATAACTTGAAGAGTTATGCAAAGATAAAAGGAGACAGCCAGCACTATGATACATAAACAGCAAGCAGCTCAGTGAATGTCAGTTCCAGCAATGACCAGCGATACCTTCAGCTTACACATCATAGAAATACTCATTCCAATAAAATGCTTCTAAAGTACCCAGAAAATTGTATCCTATTTTGACATGGCAGGATAAGTACAATACGTATCTATATAAGTGATTAAGCAATACCTACAGCAGAAGTAGGGAGTCCGAGGATTTTTGAAGAATAAATTGTCTTCAGGAATTTTGCTCTACTTTCAAGGGAGCAAAGTCTCCTCTGGGCCAAAAACATGCTGCAGGATAAAAGAAATATGTTAACAAGAAGAAAATATATGACACTTACATCACTATCAGACACTTACAGCTAGCTAATAGACCATAAGCTTATACAAAATATAAGTAAAAATTTTTCACAGTTCTCTCTCTACATATAACCTCTCATCACTAGAACCCTCTTTATCTTATAAAAATTTATGGATATGTCATTTTAAACTAGAGGTGTGTAAGCATATTGTGAATTCAAAGAATAAAAAGCTCTAATTTAGTCAAGAGCATAAAATTACAGTAAGTAGAAGTTTCATTTATAGCAGCTATAAAAACCAGGATATTTCAACCTAGGAACTACTCAAATTTCAGAATTGTCTGGATAAAGTCATATAAAAAAGCACAATTTGTGACAGTAAATTAAAGTGGTTACAATTTAGCAAGTTGTTTGAAAAGCATTATAGCAGGTCCTTGACAAACATAAAGAATATACGAATGAATTTTAGGTTATTTTCAGACGGCACTTTCCTCAACAATCCCATAGAAAGGTAGCAAGCTATTTCAATAGATTCTAGTTACATAACAGGCATGCATTCTGAATTATGTCTCTACCTATAAGGAAAACTGTTACCAAAGCAATATGAAATTCTATTATTATACTGTCACCTGGAATTAGAAGACAACTCAACTTTCTAAGAACATTCAGGTAAACAGAAACTTCTTACTTAGAAGTTTTAGTCTGAGAATCTTGTATCAGTGGGTGCCATTCCCTCCATCTCCAGTGGTTAATTAAACTTTAGAAGAAAAGACATACTCTACAGATTTAAAGGAATCCACCAAAGCTAGCTAGGACTCTCTTTGAGTTACCAAAATGTTAAGGCTACAGAAAGCTTTAAATGTGAGAAATAATATATTGAAGTTTCTTAAGAAGTTAAATATAAAATCCTGACCTTGTCAGCAATTTCTCAGCTTAAAACAACAGCCTCTTAGGGGTGCCTGGGTGGCTCAGTTGGTTAAACATCCGACTTTGGCTCAGGTCATGATCTCGCAGTTTGAGAGTTCAAGCCCTGCATCCGGCTCTGTGCTGACAGCTTGGAGCCTGGAACCTGCTTCAGGTTCTGTGTCTTCCCCTCTCTGCCCCTCCCCTGCTTGCACTCTGTCTCTGTCTCTCTCTCTCCCAAAAATAAATAATAAACATTAAAAAAATTAAAAAACAACAACAGCCTCTCAGCCATTCTATCACATCAGCCTATTTTAATTTTCTGCAAAGCACTTTTGTTGTTGTTGTTTGGTTGGTCATTCATTCACTCATTTGATGCTTCATGTGCAGGGCCTGGTGTATTTAGTTTACTACTGCATTCTCTGGCAAATAGTATGCACTTGATAAATAAAATGTTAAATTACTGAATAAATACATCAAATCACATTACAAATTAATGATATCAGTGGCTATTTATGAATCTTTTTATGAAATATTGATTCCTTTTGTAAAGTAAATAATTACCCCTTATGTTTTAAGTCTTTCAAGTTGAAGAACAGGTTTTCTTAAATTAAGGAATGCTTATTCTTGCATCATTAACTGTTCTATTCAGGAATAAATTATTAACTAGTTTAGGCAACATGGATAGTTTTAAGAAAAGGTATTACCAAACAAAGGGAACAATATCAAAAAATCTTTATTGAGTATCATGGAGCTATTTGATTTAGGATAATTTAGTTGCTCCCCCCTCTCCCCCCCAGCAAATCAATGTTCATTTATTTCAGTTCAGCCTAATTCCTTAGGTATTTAGACTAAGTATAAGCAAAATATTTTCTTCTAAGTGGACAAATGAGAGAGACCTGTTCCACCTTCTGGAGGAAAACGGGGCGGGGGTGCGGGGACAGTATAGGAATCAGGATACCTGGATTCAAGTCCTTATTCTGATATTTTAGAAAGTTTTCTATCCTTGGAGAAGTTGCTGACTCTTGCTGAACGTCAGTTCCCTCATTTTTCAAAACAGGTGAATAGATCAGTCCTCGGTTTGAAGGTAAATCTAGAAGGTGCTGGTAAGTCACTGACTGATCACGTGTGGAGCTTAGACTCCAGCTCTTGGGAAATCTCCTCTGGACACCAGGCCTCAGTGCCCATTCTCCTTAGGAAGTTGACACTCAATCTACCTGTTTTCGTCTGGAAATCCCAAAGCCCAAATCTCGCCTCCTATCTACCTTCAACAGCATATTACCTCCATAATACAATGTACTTGCGGGCAACTGACCCAGTTCTCCATTTCTCTTCCACGTTCCAAACCTTCCATTGTGTCTTTTAGAACAGGTGGACCATAATCAGCAAATTCCAATATATCTTTATGTTCTCAGAGCATTCTCCTTGTTTTAACACAAATCTTAACCGTTCCCTGAACATACCACTTCTATGTTCCTCAGTGTTGGCTTCTGTTCATATATGCCCCACCTAACTCTTTCTTGCCATCCATTTTACCACTGCCAGACTATTACTTCCCTCATCTGCCTCACTGACATTATCTTCTGTCCTGCTGGTAACTCCCTGTCCTTATTAAGGACTTTGTCAGTGCGCACACAGTATTCTCAACTCAATACTGTGACCATCCCAGGTAATTTCAATGGCTTCAGAGATGATCCACCCAACAGGTGACATCCCCATGTCCACTGCTCTTCTGCTCCATTCCACCTTAGTCTCTCTCCTGCTACCATACACTGCACCTTGCCATTACCTCAGTCGGGTCTAATTGCAAAATAACTGATTGAAACATTCTGCTCTTTGACCATAAACTATCTTTCCTTTCAATTAATTATTCTATTCTTCAGTATTATCAAGATCTCTAGGAGGCTGCCTTTCCTTTTCCCAATCAGCCTGCACTTTCCTTTATTTTCCAATATAGATGCCAGTTCATCACTTCAGCAATCTTCTAGACAATGCCCTACCCCACCCTGTCTAGCCTCTCACCTGTCTGTAACACTCTAGCCCTGGATCAACTCATCTACAGTGTTTGGTTTTCCCCAGCTGGGGAAGGTCATACAGGATGCGTGGTTTCACCATAAATACATGGCCATTAACTTCGAATTGACCCCCAACACTCTGCAGCGTTATACTCTATTTTGTAGGGGAAGGATGGCAGGATATGCCACCCCAAAATACGCCACTTTGGAATAAGAATTATTTTGAGCTAAAGGCACTTGAAAAATAGCAAATGCCAAAAAGAGCAATCTGATCCTTCCTTTTCTTCCTGAAAACAGGAGATAAAATTTCCATGTGAAAGGTGCCTTCCATATACAGGAGAAAAGGAACACTCTTAGATGGTAAACTGAAGCTGAGTGAATTTTGTAAAAAGAGGCCTTGTTAAAATAATCCTTATCTTCCTTTAGCTTACCTAAATATTTTAGTTACTTTCCCACAATTGCCTCTCCACGTTCAACCTAGCATAAAAGCAGTTGTTTTGGCCGATTCTTTGTACGCTTCTCCTACTATCTGCCTTATGTCAGTATAATTCTAAGGCCCAGCTGGAAACCCTAAGAGGGCAGGCCACACTTCTCTCCTACAGTCCAGATTTTAATTTTTCCCACACTCCTCTAACCTAAAAGCTCTTTGTTCTAAATAGATGCCCTTGCTTCCTATCATAGAGAAAATAGAAGCCATCAGATTTACCATCTCAATTTACCCAAATAGAAAACACCAAGCCCAAAGAATCCTTTTTTCCTTCCTTTCTATACTACAGGAACTCACCCTCCCATAAAAGGATAATTCTTCCTCCCATGGCTTAGATCTCATTCACTCCTAGCACTACAGAGACCTTTCTCCAGTGATTATTACCCTTTCTCTTGTAAATGCAACTTTCCTTGCTCACATCTCTTCCAGTTACAAAAACAGCAAATACAAAACACCAACCAAGAATTAAACTCTTGACTCTACCTTCTCCTCCCCATCGTACATTTCCTCTTCAAATCAAAACCTTCCTGTTACTTTCTCTTAAGAGCAAAACTTTTAAAAAGACAGATTAGTTGTCTCCTTTTCCTCAATCTACATACTCTTCAACCTGATGCAGTCTTTTTTTTTTTTTTAATTTATCTATTGTTTATTTTACACCCAAGTTAGCATATGGTCCAACAATGATTTCAGGAGTAGATTCCTTAATGCCCCTTACCCATTTAGCCCATCCCCCTCCCACAACCCCTCCAGCAACCCTGTTTTTCCTCCATATTTAAGAGTCTCATGTTTTGCCCCCTCCCTGTTTTTATATTATTTTTGCTTCCCTTCCCTTTTATTCATCTGTTTTGTATCTTAAATTCCTCCTATGAGTGAAGTCATATGATATTTGTCTTTTTCTGACTAATTTCGCTTAGCATAATCCCCTCCAGTTCCATCCACGTAGTTAGTTGCAAATGGCAAGATTTCATTCTTCTTGTATGCAATCTGACTTTTGTACCCATTACTCCACAGAGGCACATCTTGCTCAAGTCAGTTCTGACCCTTGAGCTCTCTGCAGCTTCAGATACTACTGGGTAAGTCCTGTCTCCTCCCAGAAACACCCGTGTTCTCTTGGCTTTTGACGTAGTAGGATCCCTCATTTCCCTCCTACCTCTCCTCCAACCTGCCACTAAATGATAGAATTTCTCAATACCCAGATCCGGGCTCTCTCTTCTTCTCAACCATTACTCTCTCACTAGGTAATCTGTTTGTGGGAGAAATTGTGGGGTATCCATGGGGGGAAAGAAAAAAAAAAGGCTCCAAAGAAATCTAAGTAGGCTGACAGCTATAGATTCAGAACCTCTGAAGCTATTTTTCTTCTGCAGTTTACATAAACACATTTTGACCAGCACTTTCTAATGCAATTAACATTCCATATGTATATTTACAAATAATAAAAATAAATGAACAAATTTGGATGTCATTGAAAAGTCAGAAAAAAATCAAAGGTATATGGCTTTTAATTCTAAACAACATTTTCACTATATTTTTCTAGCTTCTCCTTAAAAACAATGCTCTGAGAAGAAAACCAGGCAATTGTATATCAAGGCGATCTGGTAAACCTGATTATAGCATATTATACATAAGGTCAGCTCCATATTGAAATAATCATGATCAATATAAAATTAAACTATTTATCATCATTGGAGTAGAGTATTTAAAACCAAGATACAGAAGGTGTGTGTGCCACAAGCTGAGAAGGGTCGAGAATTGTTGGTGGGGGCGGGGAGCAGAACCCAGAGCCACAATGTAAGCAAAGCAGTCAAAATTAATCTTATCAGTTTGAAACTCTGGCCTTAAACCCCAATGATCAATTTACATATAACTGCTTTGCTTGTGATGACGAAAATGTTTAATCTGACGATGTTCAGATCGCTCAGGTTAACTGCAAGCCTCAAGGTGAGGTGACTCCAAAAAAGGCTGACGCCAATGCACAGCCCACGTTAGCAGTTTGAACAAAGATTATTTCTACCTTATGCTCTCCCTGTCGGCCCACTTCTTCCAAACTTGTTTGCAAAGTTCCCTGGTGCAACAGAGGGCATCTAGGTGAACAGGTACTGGACGGGGAAGTACAGTGGGAATAACAGGCCTCAAAGCCCTGTCACTGGAGCAAGAATGGGAAAACCGAACCATATTTAGCCCGCACCACACTTAAGGAGGCAGGATCCTGAAACTGTTAAAAAGCCGATCTGTGAAAATGGATTCGGCGAATATAAATCTGATTGGAGGAAGAAGTGTGGCTGCCTTGTTTCCATGAGAAGGAATGAGGTTCTAGCACAACACGAAGTGACTTTGTGCTCGGTTGGCGCCTGCCGTGGAAGTGGGCGGGCTGCCCAATTCTGGCCTCAGGCTGCAGAGGGGGACAGGCGCCCCCGTGCCCGGGAGGCAGCCCAAGGGCGGGGGGTCGCACTCGTGGAGCGGCAGATTGGGCTGCTTTTCTAACCACACACCTCAGACTCCACACTTCACTTACACAGCAAGTTAACAGCCTTCGTTTCCTTTCCAGTTAGGAATCCCGGTTTTGGATGAACTGTTGTCGGTGTTTTCAAAATGCCAAAGTTGTAAAATCAAGAGCAAAAGGGTCAAAAAGGCTTTTTTTGGGGGGGGGGGTGACCGGGGTGCTGGGGCCCCACCTGCCAGGCCAGCCACCTCTCCAGAGGAAACAATGTCAGCGCGGGCGCCCCGCACCGCCAGGGTGTGGGTCAAGGGACCCAGCCCCGGGTCACGCCGCCTGCTCCCAAACGCTAGTCCCGGTCCTGAAGGAGATCCAGTCGGCCTCTCCGGCTCGCAGGAAGCCCGACTCCGGCCGCCTCCCTCCCGGCCTCGCTCCACACGACTCCGCGCGCCGGGACACGGAGCGCCCCCCTGACACCCCACTCACCTCCTACGCGCGCGACAGTCTCGCCTCCCCCGGCTCGGGTCACGCCTGCGCTTCAGGGCCGAGTGGGTCAGGATTCGGGCGTGGGGGCGGAGTCTGGGCGCGGGTGCCCGCGGGGTCGGGATGCAGCACGCGGATTGGCTGAGGCGTCGGCCGCGAGCGCAGACTGGATGCCACGGGATGCGGGGTGGGGCGGAAGGCGCTGAAAGGGGCTGGAGGGCCTGAGAGGATCGCGAACTGCTCCGGGCAGGTGGAGGTGCGGGGGCGGTGTTAGGTCAGAGGAACAGAGGCTGGGCTGGGCAGGGGGGTGGGGTCGAGGAGGGGCCTTGGATGTGGCCGCGGATTGGTTATGAAATTTAGGCCCTGGGCCCTAATTGGATGTTAGAGGACGAGGGCTGATTTGGAAGAAAGGGTAAACCTTACGGGCCCTGGGCTTAGGCCAGAGAAGAGTTGTAGTGAGAATAAATGCTAAGGTTCCTGAGAGAGGGCGACACTAAACAGAGTGTGAAAGGGGTTTGTAGATGTAATTCGTCATCTGGGACAGGGGTGAGGAAAAAAAGCAGGAATTTCCATTTCTGAACAGTAAAATGGGTTTGATTAAAGAACTGAGAAGGGAATGTGCCACCAAGGAAAATACAGGAGATTTTAAAAGTGAACAAAAAACTCGCTGGAGAGTAAAGGACACCACATGTCTTTGGGGGGGAGGCGATGCTAGCGAAAGCACAGTTTCTGTTAAAAATCGAATTTCACAATTGGATTTTCTGCCTCTCCTATTTTAAGAAGATGAGAGGGTAGATGAAGTGAGTGTGGCAGTAGCATCGTACTCAGGCCTAGAGGAAAGAACAAAGATAATCTTTGGTTGAAGGAATATACTTTTTTTTAAAAAATGCTTATTTTATTTTTGAGAGACAGAACGTGAGTAGGGGAGGGGCAGAGAGAGAGAGAGAGAGATAGAATCTGAAGCAGGCTCCAGGCCCGGAGCTGTCAAGAGCCCGATGTGGGGCTTGAACTCACCATGGGTGAGATCATGACCTGAGCTGGACGCTTAACCTACTGAGCCACCCAGGCGCCCCAAAGGAATACACTTTTTTTTTTTTTAATTTTTTTTTTCAACGTTTATTTATTTTTGGGACAGAGAGATACAGAGCATGAACGGGCGAGGGGCAGAGAGAGAGGGAGACACAGAATCGGAAGCAGGCTCCAGGCTCTGAGCCATCAGCCCAGAGTCCGACGCGGGGCTGGAACTCACGGTCCGCGAGATCGTGACCTGGCTGAAGTCGGATGCTTAACCGACTGCGCCACCCAGGCGCCCCTGGATTGTTATGTTTTGTAGGGGAAGGAACATTGCAGTGGGTTCCTAACAACACTGAAGCCAAAGCCTTAAGAGTGTCGGTTCATTTCCCAATGTTCGGTGCTGCTTTTCTTTTTCTCACATGTCACAGCTATGAATGGAGTACTTGGGTGCTGAAGCTGCTTGAAAAACTGAAGCAGAGGAAGTGAGTGTCCTGAACCTTACAGAGGCAGAAACAGACAGTAGAGGAGTTAATGCATACAATGACTTCAGAGGGTAATTGCTATAAAAGAAGCAATGATGGGTGGAGACATCAGATGGTTTAAATAGGATGGTCAGGAAAGGATTTTTTTTTTTCCCCCAGAGAGGTACAGACACACAGATAGAGAGAATCTCAAGCACCCCTGGGATCACAACCAGAACCAAAATCAAGAGTTAGACACTCAACCGACTGAACCACCCAGGTGCCCCAGGAAGGGTTTTTTTGTTTTTTGTTTGTTGTTTGTTTGTTTTGAGCTAACATTAGATCCCAGAATTGAATGATTGCTGGAAGCCGAGCTATCCAAGCCTGAGTGGCAGGGCCCGGCCTCTGGATGGATTGGTGACTGTAGGGCAGCCCAACAACAGTGAAGCTTCTTGTACTCCCACTTTTAGGTAATTTGGCCTTAAAACTACCTGGGGTATTGTCTGTTGGGGAATTGCCCTCGGCAGGCCCCCTGGGAAAAGAACCATTAGGGAAGAAAATAAGGTTCCACAAGAAACTGAGCGACCTTATGTTTAGCCCTTGCCATCCCCTATGGAGACTCTTCTACTTACAGGAAGGATAGCCTCATACCTTTGTCAGCAAAGAGGGCCTGTAAAGGAGGGACAAATGGATTTGAAAGCCTCACTCCGGCAACTAAGGAGTGTATCTCTGGGCACAGGTGACTTCAACCCTTAGGCCCACCTGCCCCCCCCCCCAAGGCATTCCGGATGATGACTGAACCTAGTCGGTTCATTGGTTCCTAGGTGCATTGTCTCTCAGAATGTATGAGGCATGGGTTTCTAAGGCTTTTTCAGCCCCTTCCTGGCACCTGGGACCGAGGCAAGCACATTGTTCTTCTGGCCTCATGTGGTTAGGAGGTCATGTCCCTGTAACTGTTACACTTGCGGTGTTGAGAAATGGAGGACCTTTCACAAGAACACCAAAGCAAATGCTTTGTAGATTATAGATAAACACAGATGCATAATGGAATAATGTAAGAAATTAATCAATAATCAAAGGGTATGCGGGAAAACTAGGGGAAAATCACCATGTTATTTCTTAAAGGTTGATTACACATAGGAACATTTTCAAAGTTAGGTAATGTTAGAAAAACATAGATGACGTATGCTACAAGGAAATCACTAGCAAATATAATGCCACGTTTACTACAATAAATCGGCCAGTTCAACACATTGCTGTTATCAGTGTCCATTTTTATTTTAGTTTTAGTTTTTTATTTTTTAGTTTTTTATTTTAGTTTTCTTTTATTTTCACCGATGCCGTCCATCCTTCGGGAACCCCTGGGCCTGCTGGAGCTGGACTCCGGCAAATGATGAAGAAGCAACCTTGCAAAAAAATGAATCTGGAAAAGAAAAAGGCCCTCATATGGGAACAAATTTGGTATGTTCAAGGAATAAAAGAGACCGGGGTGGTTAAACCATAGCAATCCAAAGGGAATGTGCTTCCAGATTAAGATGGAGAAGACTGGGACCATATCATGCTGAACCTTGTAGACCACAGAAAGGGATTTAGATTTTATTCTGGAGCAGCCATTGGAAAACCTTTAGTTGAGGAATAATGTAATCTTAATTACATTTTTAAAATGTACTCTAGCTGCTTTGGAGAAGAAAGTTGTGGACAGGCAAGATTTGAAGCAGGAAGATCCTTTAGTTAGGAGGTTGCTAAAGTAAGGAGTGATAGCTGTTGGGCTAGGGTAGTGGCAGAGGAGGGAAAGAGGGCTAAGGATCTCAACATTCATTCTGCTGATAGTCAGTTTTTGTTTCTATTTCAGCACTGCCCCTCCACTTCAGCTGTGCCTGGTTTCTCCTAATTCAGACACTCTTTGCTCACCCTCTTCAGACTATAAACTGCTAATCTCTTACTAAAATGAAGAGAGACCAATTGGCAGGGCTATGTGGATCGGGGGTAGGGATCTGGGGATCTAGTTGTTTCTCATTAAGACCTTTAAGTGAATGATCCTCCTGTATTTAGTCCTGAACCTAGTCCTGAGTCTTGTGGGGGTAATTCTAGTTGCTTTTTTGGCTTTCTCCATGACTGATCTAGGACTCAGCTTATCTGAATCTGCTGTCAGTTACTACCTGTCCATTTGCATTCTAACTTCTATAATTTTTGTTGCTACTCGCTTTCCCCTTATTTTTGTTCTCATGGGTTTATGGCTTAAAAGAATTTCCTTACTGTTATTTTAGTGGGGCTTAAGTAGAGACAAAATGTATCTTTGATTTGACTTCTCTTGCTGTTGTTATTGGCTTACACACATATTCATTAAATGACTAAATGATCAAATGCTGGGCATTCAAATACTTTGTTCCTATGTTAAGCCTCATGTTATTCTTTATACTCATGTTGGTGTTTAAAAGAGAAATATATGTGACTACCTGGAATTAATAGCTCATTTTCTTTATAGCTTCTGCTTATTTGTTTTGTGAATATAAAGACAGTATCTTCTGAAAAGAACAACTTTAAATTCAAATAACAGCCCTGCCTTAGTTTAAAACTAAGGTCTCCTTTCTGCTTAATTATAAATTTTTGATAAAAAATAATAATATACAATTGCTGAGAAGTCTGTTTTGCTTGCTGTTTGCTACGAGCATTGTGAGGCCTTTCCTGAATGTAACCCGCTGTGTAGTAGAATGGGTTGTAAACCTTCCTAAATGTAGTCTGATATGTGATGGAATGAGTGATTGTACATAAACTAACCGGCATTTCTCGCTTCTGTAAACCTGCTTGCTTAGCACATTCCTCACCTAGCCTACCCCCTTCCCCCTTCCCCCTTTTTTCTCCCGCCACAAGTAATGGACAAAGCCTTCCCGCCAAAGGACAGACAAAGGACGCCCAATCAGAGAACAACAAATGTCCTTACTTTAAAATCAACCAATCAGGCACTTCATAATTTAAAACCTCCCCTGTGCTACTTGTCTCTGTCCATAAAAGCGCTGTACCAACCCTGATCGTGGCCTCTTGCGTCACCGGCAACGAGTGCGCGGGGACCAGGTTCGAACCTGCAATAAACGACCCTTGCCGCTTGGCTTTGACTTACAACTCTGGTGGACTTTTGTGGGAGGTTTCGGAACTTCGGGCATTACACTTCCATATGTAGCTAAAGCCCTTCTATTGCTTCATATAGATAGAGTGAGGGGGTTTTGGATTGGGGGGGTTTGGAGCTGATGGCCAAGAAAGAATTCTTGAGACATTTTTGGTGCAAAAAGGTGATTTTATTAAAGCATGGAGACCTGTAGGCAGAAAGAGCTGCACTGGGATTATGAAGAGTGACTGGTTAGACACTATGGAGTTGGGGGAGGTAAAGTCAAAATGGAGGCCTCCAGAGGGACTTTGATGTGCTAAAGAGGACTCCTAAGATGCCTGAGGCCTTGCTATTGTCAAGCTCAGGTGGTTTTCCCTCTAGTAAGGCATTAACATTAAGACAGTAGGGAGCTCCTGGAAAAATGTTATACTGTCAATGGACTGCAGTTTATAAAGAAATTTATCTACCATTTCCTTCTTGACTCTGTTCCCCACATCACTATGGAAGAGAGGGTGATGTTGGGGCTCTAGGAAACTAAGTTTATAGTTTCTGGAGATTAGGCTATTGATAAGATTGCTTTTTTCTTGGACACCCAAGTGGCTCAGTCAGTTAAGTGTCTGACTCTTGACTCAGCTCAGGTCATGATCTCACGGTTTGTGGGTTTTGGCCCTGCTTGGGATTATCTCCCCACCTCTCTCTGCCCTCCCCCACTGTCTCTCTTCCTCTCTCTCTCTCTCTCTCTCTCTCTCTCTCTCTCAAAATAAATAAATAAACTTAAAAAAAATTCCCTTTTTCTTGTAATTTACTAAGACATACCTAAACTGATGGGGACTCATGTCCTGCATGACTCTGATCTCTATTAGTTAACCTTTTATTTTCTGTCCTTTCCTTTGTTCCTGGGCAGCCAGGAATGCCTGAGGAATGTCACACATATCCCACCTTGAGGGGGTGGGGAGGGAAAGAGTGTTTATGAGATTGTCAGCTTGCCTCTTATGCCCCCTCATTATAGAGGACTAAAAATATTCTGAAATATAGCAGAGAGAAGGCAGTATATCACAGAGGCTAAGCCAAACTGTCTGGTTCAAATCCTAGCTCTGCAATTATCTAACTGTGCAACCTTGGGCAAGTTACTTTATTTCTCTGGACTTCAATTTCCTCCTCTGTAAAACGTGAGCACCTTACTTAGATTGCTGCTATGAGGATTCGATGACTTTATAGACCTAAAAAAACTTAGAACATTACTTGGTTCTTAGTAAGTCCTATAAAATTGTTCCCGAAGAAAAAAGGAAAGAGAAAACTTAGGAGGGGACTGCTGATTATTCCCTAATATTTAGCATTCTCTTCTATTGTAGCAGGATTCTCACATAGAGTCGTGACACCAAGGCTCTCTTCCCAGGAAGCAACTTTATTCCTGCAGGCACCACTCACTTAGGTTCGTATCCAAAGAACTGAGCCCCGAACGCCATGTGGCATAGTCTTTTTTAATATATTTTTTACTTCTTTGTCTCCCATATATGGTAACACACAAACATGTAGTCTGATTAAGTGTCTCATGTTACAAGGTCTGGGATGTTGTCACGTATGTATGCGCATATAGCCAGGTTGCCTTGAGGTGTTTTTTTTTTTTTCTTTCCTTAGGGAGGGGACCCTACCACATTCCCCCCTGTGATGCTCGGGCCCCTCTATTTAGGTCAAAGAGCATCATCTTGGTTTAGAGGTTTATATTTTTATAACATAATTACATGAATGGCCGTCTCTTTTTTAAATTATGGCCTCAATGAGACTGAAGGCAGACCATACAACTGGGGGAGCTAAGCAGGGTAAGATAAAGCACCCTCCCAAAATTAGAAGGATAATTTCCATGAGAGTTTTGAATGCCCCCGAGAGTTGAAAACCATCCTCCAAATAACTCCTTGGGATTTTAACCATTCAGGTCTGGACTGGGACATGAGCAAATTCTTTATTTGATCTGTGATCTCCTCCATGACTTTTTCCTCATCATCTATCTGTAGGCAGCAGTTGCTCAGGTTAAATTTTTCACAAACACCTCTCTCAGGAGCAAGCATGTAACCCAAGGCCAAGCAATTTTGATAGATGGCATTGTACATTTTGGTTTGTTGCTTGGCTAGTAAGTTAAGAGCTCTGGCAGATTCAGTGGTTATAATTTCTGTAACTGCTCGCAGTCTAATTATGCGGTTTAGCATGTAAATGGGCATGTAGTAGCCCCAATACCCATCCTCCGCCCAGGTGGCAGGGCCATAATATTGGATTCAATGCATGGAGGCCATTTATTATCTTTTTAATTGTTAATTTGTGAGGCATGCTGCTTCCTTTGAGTTACCCTGTCCCCATACACTTGGACTCCCAAATGTTTCCCTCTGGCAAGTGGGAGCAGGAAGAAAGATAGACGAATAGCTTCCAGCACATATGACCCTGACCAGACTAAGGAAAGTACTGTATAAGCTGTCCTTCCACATATCTAGTACAGTCCACCTGGGGCCTGCCATTTGATGGCTGCACTGACACTGTCTCAGGCCTGTCAAAGATGAGAGAAGTTAGACAAGGGGGATCTGGCTCAAAGTGATCTGGGGTCCCCCACCATTGGGCTTTCTGGGCAATTGAATTATAAAATCTTTGGCCTAGACATGTTAAATTTTTAACAGAGACGATGATGAACTTTCTCCCCACCAGGCAAGGCATTTTTTTTCCAATAATTGAACTTTCGAGGAGCCAAACCCCAGTAGTAGGACTAGGGTATTTTGTTTTACTATAAGGTTTGTGGGGATCTAATTTTCTAGTCTCTTATGGCCATTGTTTTCCCACGTTGGTACCGACGAAGTATCCTATCCACAAAAGGAAGGTGAGTGTTAACAGAAACCTCTTAACACATTTCCAACCAGCCAGGGTGGTCATGGCCAATCCTATGGCAAAGAGTAGAGGAAGAATCAAAATTATAGTGAGAAACAAGGCGTGACAGTGCATCACTGAGGTAAGGAAACCTATAAAAATAAGGACAGTCTTTTGTTTCACCTGACTGTGGATTCCTCAAGCTTCTGTCATGCATAGAATAGTCAGCTTCCCGAGTGACTAAAGCAGGGCTGCAGTCTCCTGGAGCCTCTGGAGTTGCAGATTGCTTCTTCCATATGGTCAGTTTGCACAGCGTTGATGGATCAGGGATGCACTCCCAGTTTCCAGATGCTAGCTTCACTCTGCTGTAGTGAATCCAGGGACCCACTTGCTATCTTTACTGCAGTAGAGGTGGACCAAATGACAGTGAATGGGCCCCTCCTGAGGGGTTTTAGGGGTTGGACATTTCATTCCTTTATTTATATTGCATCTCCTGGTTTAAAGGGGTGAGTGTCTGTGGTCAGATTTACAGGTAATTGCTCCCTGACCCAGGGATATAAGGCGGTTAGGGTAAAGCCAAGAGCCCGCATCTGTTGTCTTATTGTTTATCTCATTTAGATCACCCCTCCCTGCTTATGCCCTTGCTAATGGGGGAAGGGTGCCTATAAAGGACTTTATAAGGGAGAACCCCATTTGCTTCTTTAGCCTCCCACTGGCAGCTGCAGTCTTTCTCCGAAGGCCTCTTATCTCTCCCTGCCTAATGTTATCCTTTTCCCTATCTATTTCTCCCTGGAATAGAGCCTGTAACTGCTGTTAGGGAACAGGGACAATGACCACTCTGGCTTCTTCAAGCTGATAAGGGACAGTGTAGGGGGACAGCAGTCAGAGTCTACCCGAGGTCGGTCAAGTGGCCCACAGTATGGTTTTACAGGAAGGCTGGCAGGCATGAGGTGGCATAAACATTAGCAGACACAAAGAGAAAAACACAAAGTAAAGATTATACTGATCAACAAGATGGCATCTTAAGATAATGTCGACAGTTTCCAAGCCTGTCAAATAATCTAGGAGACCCTGACTTTGTAAACAACATATGCCAGGGAATCGCTTATAACCCAGGTGATGGAGAAGCAGAAGCAGTAAATAATCAATGGTGGCTCTATTTCCAACAGTTTGGCCCTAACTTAATTTAAAAAAATTTTTTAAAGCATCTAATGCTTGTGCAGTGTTATGTAGAGTTTTGTTGAATGTAAGCAGACATTCTGCTTTATTTTGATGTGTAAAACTATTAGGTAAATTTTTAGGTAAGCGAAACCTGGGTACTATTTTATAAAGGAGAATTTTTATTACTTTGTGTGCCTTTTCTGTCTTGTAGGGGAAGGCCTTTACCCAATAAGTAAAAGCATTAACTCATATAAACAGATGTTGGAATTTTTTTTTTTTTAACCTTGGCATCTGAGTGAGACCTAACTGTTAGTCTTTCCTAGATAGTCTCCAGTTCCTTGATTGGGAGAGCAAGTTTGTGGTTGAAAGGTGTGTTTTTAAGATCTACTTCATAGCCTGATACTACTTACAGAACTGTCCTTGACAAATTTTTTTAGTAAACATCCTTTGGGCCCTTTGATAAGTTTTGTCCCTCCCTAAAGGAGAAGCCTGATGCTGTGTTTTAATAATCTTTTAGCTTTGTGAGCTTGGTAATAGTAATTGCCCTGCTCTGTTTGTAACCATTCCAAGGGCTGGAGACAGTGTCTAGAAGTGAGACCCCAGTTTATTTTGGGGGGGAGAGTAGGTGGGATTGAGTCTCCTTTAATAATTGATATAGCAGCAAACTATTCCCCTGAACCCTGGTATCTATAGCCTACAACATCCAGTAATTTTCAAAAACTTACATAATTGTTTATCTGTCCTGGTGTTAGTGGCACCATAGTCTCTAATTTAGTTATAATGTTCCTTTGTAGCAAAGGAGTAAGGCTCTCTGGCATTCTCAGTAAAGAATGAGAAAAAATTAGGATTCCCCATATACATCCCAGGGGCTGAGAGAAAAATTTAGTTACAAGTTTTTCGAAGATGCCTCTAATCGTCATGCTGCGTTTGGGTGGTTGGCCTGGAGTGGAAAAGAGGACAGAAAAGGTAGCTCTGGTGTTAGGAAGGAAATCAAGCAGTTTTCCTTCCATATTTAGAGTTATCTGAGGCTCTGGGTTTCTGATAGACAGTTGGTTTAGGGGAGCCACCGTGAAGAGCCCCAGGCCCCAGTTAGTCCTTCCAGGGACATTGGTTATCTGAGCCCTCACAGATAGAGGTCCCCAAGGGCATTCAGATCTCCAGTGATTGTCTCCATATAAGAGGCATGGCTTATGCGGTTTTCATTTTGGTTGTCCCCTCTGAGGACGTTTTCATTTTCGAGCTCTGAATGGCCATATACATGGCACTTGGTGCCAGAACCTCAGGAAGTCTGGTCTGACATAGTACATAAGGCCATAACTAAGGCCTCAGATCTTTTTTTTTTAAAGTTTCCTTTTCTGTTTTGTTTGTAATATGCCCAACTGGCAGCTCATAAGGGCTCCTCCAGGGTCCTTTCAAGGCCAACAGCCAATTATTGCATTTTCTCTGAATATCTAGGGCTGATTGAGTGACAAATTTGTCCTTTAAAGTTATCTCAGCCTTAGGAGTGTCATGGGGGATAGCCATATATTTTAATGAGAGCCTCCCTCAACTTCTCCAGGAAGGCTATTGAACTCCCATTTTGTGTTTGTAAAATAGTGGCCAATTTAGGGGTGCCTGGGTGGCTCAGTCGGTTAAGCATCCGACTTCAGCTCAGGTCACGATCTCATGGTTTGTGGGTTCAAGCCCCGCGTCTGGCTCTGTGCTGACAGCTCAGAGCCTGGAGCCTGCTTTGGATTCTGTGTCTCACTCTCTGCTCCTCCCCCCATTCACGCTCTGTCTCTCTCTCTCTCTCTCTCTCTCTCAAAAATAAATAAACATTAAAAAAAAATAGTGGCCAATTTAGCATAATGAAGGGCTAAAACTTAGATTTCCTGAGTTGTTTTTTTTTGTTTTGTTTTTTTTAATATATAGCTGAGGACCTGAGGAGGAGGAGGTTGAGGTGGAAGACTTCCCTTCCTCCTTCTCTAGGTCTGTTTTGGATACAGGTAAGGTGCCCTTAATTGTTTCCCCTCCTGATTGCTGGACTTTAGAAAGGGCTGCCATTAAATTACCATCCACCTTATATTGCTTACATATATCTCGATTTTTTCAAGGCCCCAAAACAATGAGCATAGGGAAATTCTCCTCATTTCCCTTCACAATTGTAGGACAATATTTTCATTGATAATTTCCTCTGGCGCCCAGGTTCCCTCTTCCAATTTGTACTGGGGCCAAGGCTTTGGGCAAAAGCCCAATGGGCTTTGGGCAATGAATCATAATTAGAATTCCAAAGGAGTAATGGCCTTGGTTGGGGAATTACCCATCTATAGGAAAAAGGAAAAAAGTTGCCCCTTATCTCAATTTCCTATAGCTGAGCAGGAGAAACCTCATTTCCTGGCCCTTTGTTTTGGCTGGCTATGCAACTGGCAGCCAAGAGCCCTGTCAGTCTCTCGAGGTGCTGGGAGTAGTCATTCTTACCCAGGCTTGACTCTACCTCTGAGAGCTGACCTGGTCTTTCATTTTTTTTTTTTTTTCTTATCCCTCCATTTGTGGCCAGTAGCATCTTAGGGGTATGGACTGTGACCTAGCAAGATTTTCCTGGTTGTCGTAGGATGTACTAATTTTATTTTGGTTCAATAGTAACTTACATATTGATCATGGGTCATTGAGGGAGAGGGTTAAAGAGCCAAAGTCAAGGTCTTTTCCCCTGCCTTTTTCTTTTTTTTTAATTTTTTTTTAAATGTTTTATTTATTTTTGAGACAGAGAGAGACAGAGCATGAACGGGGGAGGGCCAGAGAAAGAGGGAGACACAGAATCTGAAGCAGGCTCCTGGCTCTGAGCTGTCAGCACAGAGCCGACGAGGGGCTCGAACCCACGGACCGTGAGATCATGACCTGAGCCGAAGTCGGATGCTTAACTGACCGAGCCACCCAGACGCCCCGCCCCTGCCTTTTTCAACAATGCCCACATAAATATGTTTCAGTCATGTGGATATCCATTTTTGGCATACAATAGGCTAAGTTTAGTAAAATAGCTCCCATATATCTTAGTAAAAGCCCTTTATATATCATTCATCCCTCATATGGCGGAGGCATCCATTCGTCTGCTAAACAAGAACAACACAAATGTGGAGGGTTTGGAGGCTGACACCAACAGTATTGCCATCATTTTCCCAGCCTTTGGATCAAAGGAGGAGGAATTTTAATCTTAACCCTGTGTACTTTTAAAATCCATTCGGGGCGCCTGGGTGGCTCAGTCGGTTAAGCGTCCGACTTCGGCTCAGATCATGATCTCACGGTCCGTGAGTTCGAGCCCCGCGTCGGGCTCTGTGCTGACAGCTCAGAGCCTGTTTCAGATTCTGTGTCTCCCTCTCTCTCTGACCCTCCCCCGTTCATGCTCTGTCTCTCTCTGTCTCAAAAATAAATAAATGTTAAAAAAAATTTTTTGAAAAAAAAAATCCATTCATCTTTAACCTTAGTCCATCCTGACCACACATAAAATTTCTTTTTAAAGATTTTCCTTCACGAACCTTCTACAACTTTTCTTTGCATTTAGATTTTGTCCCAAGCCATTTCTCTCCAAATAACTAGTCTCATTTAGGATAAAATTACTTTCTTTTACCATCAACAAAAATATATTTCCATTTCTTATATCTTTCTTTCATATCTCCTACTTTTTTACATACAGAGTTGTTTTTCTTATTTTTATCAGTTTTATCTATATTTAGCAGAATTTTAACCCTTAGAAACCTTAGTCTCCTGTGAAAACTAAGTAGTAACCAATTGTGAACTCTGTTACGTTAGAATTTTTTATTTTTTTATTTATTTTTTAAGAGGTTATTATTTATTTATTTATTATTTTTTTAATTTAATTTTTTAAAATATACATCCAAATTAGTTAGCATATAGTGAAACAATGATTTCAGGAGTAGATTCCTTAGTGCCCCTTACCCATTTAGCCCATCCCCCCTCCCACACCTCCTCCAGTAACCCTCAGTTTGTTCTCCATATTTATGAGTCTCTTATGTTTTGTCCCCCTCCCTGTTTTTCTATTATTTTTGTTTCCCTTCCCTTATGTTCATCTGTTTTGTCTCTTAAAGTCCTCATATGAGTGAAGTCATATGATGTTTGTCTTTCTCTGACTGACTAATTTCACTTAGCATAATACCCACCAGTTCCATCCACGTGGTTGCAAACGGCAAGGTTTCATTCTTTTTGACTGCCGAGTAATACTCCATTGTATACATATATATTACATCTTCTTTATCCATTCATCCACTGATGGACATTCGGGCTCTTTCCATACTTTGGCTATTGTTGATAGTGCTGCTATAAACATGGGGGTGCATGTGTCCCTTTGAAAGAGTACACCTGTATCCCTTGGATAAATACCAGTAGTGCAATTGCTGGGTCATAGGGTAGTTCTATTTTTGTTTTTTTGAGGAACCTCCATAATGTTTTCCAGAGTGGCTGCAGCAGTTTGCATTCCCAACATCAGAATTTTTTAAATGGCAAACTTATGAATCCATTAAGCACAAAGCATATTTTTCAACAGTTCCAAATATCCTTAGTTTTTTGCAACAAGTCAAAAGCACAGACCCACATCTAGTAATTAGTGCTTTAACCTCTTATCTTGTTAGGTATCCATTGAATTTAATCTCAACTTATCATGCAAGCAAAACTTTAATGTTTTAGGTTACCAAGGACTTTGAAAGCTATCTTAACAATTACCCATGAAAGCTTTGAGACAGACAAAATTAGCCATCACCTTAAGTCATCCTTTTGTTAACAAATTGGAACAGAGATAACATGAGCTTATTTGATCTTCAGCAAATGTGGGTAGAATAAAAGTTTTTGTTTTAATTCTTTTGATGTTGATAAACATTGTCTATCTCAAACCAACAAACTTAAATTAGCTTAAACACTGAATACGTTTTACTTGAGTCCGCATAAAGCAATTTGATGAGTCCAAGTAAGGCATGGTTAATTTTTACCTGGAATGTTGGTGGGGAAATCTGACATCGGTGATGGTCTTTGCTCCTTGACATCTAGGGTGAGAGGAGTTGATGGTGCCTGAGGCATTGAGGAGCCAGTTATGCCGGCTGCGCCCCAGGTGGTGTAGAAATAGGAGGAGGGGAAGGGAAGGCAGAAGAGACCAGGTGCCAGCAGAAGGCAGAGAAAGAGAATTCCCAGTTTTAAATCTTGTCAGCTCAGACAGAGGGGCAGACTCCAAGTTTCTTTTGTTTTGTTTTCCACCAGTGAAATTAGTCCATGTCAGTCGGAGAAGACAGGGAATTTCCCTGAAAGAAAAGGAGTTTCAGCAGCCGCTTGGGACTATTCCTTAAAGTCCCCATTCTGAGGTAGAATAACCAAGACAGTTGGTTCTAATGATCATAGTCATTGCCCCAGGAAATGAAGGACAGACAAGTCCCCATACACAGTCACACGGCGACTCCAACCTGCCACCCAGTGTCCAGCGCCCAACACCTTAGAGTTGCAACTTCGTTCCTCGCCCCTTATGCAGCTACTAGGGCAACTCTGGGAGGTGATCAGGCTCCCCTTCTGCCTCTGACAGGCAGGTCTGCCAAAAGGAACGGGGTTCTTGCCAGTCTGACGGGGCTCCCCGAGCTGGTTCCTGGCCCTCACGGAATCCCGTTAGCGCACAGGCAGTCCTCGCCCCAGCTCACGGGAAGGGCTAGTCCCCTGCCGATCCAGGGGTCTGTTGGCGCCAGGTGAGCCGTCTCTTGCCCTGAGGTTCGCATCCCTGGTGGCAAACCGGGTGGAAACCCCGGAGGAGAGCCCCCAAGTCGTGTGGCAGGATTCTCGCAGAGTCATGACACTGAGACTTTTCTTTCCAGGAAGCAACTTTAGTCCTGCCGGCACCACGCAGGTGGGTTCCTACCCAAAGAACTCAACCCCGAATGCCACGTGGCAAGGGTTTTTTTTTTTAAATATATTTTTCACTTCTTTGTCTCCCATATATGGTAACACACAAACATGTAGTCTGATTGAGTGTCTCATGTTACAAGATCGTGAGGGATGTTGTCACGTATGGGTATAGCCAGGTTGCCTTGAGTTTTGTTTTGTTTTTTTTCTTCTTTCCTTAGGGAGGGGACCCTACCACACTCTAGTAATAGAACTGAACTGAACTAATGCGAGTTTGTTCTCGGTGACTCACATTTAGAAACTACACCAGGTGAATTGTCACACAAAGGAAACTTTATTTGCAGCAAATAAGCAAGTAAGATCACAGGGAATAACTTCCAAAGTTCTGACTCCCTGAGTAGGGGTGAATGGGTTCCTTTTATCTAGGGTTAGGATGAACATTTAGAAAGGGAAACCTTGGCACCATTCGTAGAGGCGGGCATTAGGTCACACCTGCGCCTTGAGGAAACATGCCTGTACATGCCCTGTATGTTATATAAAGGAGGCTTGTGCCCTCCTTGGGCAGAGATTTTAGTATTATAATGAGGTAAAGGTATATCTCCGTCATTCCAGAGGTCATTCCATTGTTCACCTGCGGAGGTGTGAGTAGGGGGTTTATAACTCAAACTGGGTCTGGGTGGTCTGGGCCCCAGGAGCTCTTCCCCTGGGCAGTCATTATTGCTTGAGGGGCAGTTTCAGTTTCCATAATGGGGTGCTACGCCTGTAGGATCATTTGCCTGAGTTAAGAGATAAGCTGGAAAAAAAGTTTAAGGAAAAATGTGGGACAAATGTCTCAGTGGGTACAAGCAGGTGAGCAGTAAAGGTCAGCTCTTGGAGTCTAGCTGGTGACAGAAATTTCAAATTTCAGCAGAGTTTGTGGATATTGGGATAGAGATTATACTTCCAGCCTCTGTCATAGCTAGGTTGGCCATAAGACTAAATTCTGGCCACTGGGATATAAGGGAAACTATGTGTGCTTCATTCAGGAAAAGTCTTAAAGGGCTAGCATGCCCTTATTGCTCCCCTGTTTTGCAGTTTCCCTGACAGTTTGAGTGCAGACACGATTGCTTGGACCAGCACGTGGAATCTGCAAGTTGAAGATGGCAGAGCAATAGAATGGGAGAGAAGGAGCCTGGGCCCTGTCATGATGGAGTCACTACTCCAGCCCCAGACCTACTATATTTAAATAAGAGATAAGTCAACTTCAATTTAAAAAAATTTTTTTAATGTTTATTCATTTTTGAAAGACAGAGAGAGACAGAGTACAAGCAGGCATGGGGTGGAGAGAGAAGGGGACACAGAATCTGAAGCAGGCTCCAGGCTCTTAGCTGTCAGCACAGAGCCCGACACGGGGCTTGAACTCAGAAACCGCGAGATCATGACCCGAGCCGAAGTCGGATGCTCAACTGACTGAGCCACCCAGGTGCCCCTTAACTTTTTTATACGGATTTTCTGACATGTTGTACTATGGCTGTAATGGTTTACTGACTCTTCTAATTTACTTACCAAAAGCATGTCACTTTACTTTCCAGGTGACAATAGAGGAGTGACAGGGAGGAGAACAAGGTGGAAGCCAAGCCTCATTATCCGGCAATGCTTCTCAAAAGGTGTCTGTCACCTGTAGGTGCTAAGAGGCAGGCAAACAGAGCATTCTTCTTTTACCTCATGACCCTAGGGAGATACTAAAAAGGACCTGCTCTAGGAGAGAAAGTGAAATCTGGGTTTGTAAATTCCTAAAGCTTTTTTTTTTTTTTTCCTAAAGCTACCTGACATTCCTGCTACTAAGATTAATTATGTTTTTAAAAGTTACATTCTTTTTCATTTTTAAGTTTTTTAAAATTAATTTTCAGACAACGTGAGCAGGGGAGGGGTAGAGAGGGAGGGGGACAGAGGATCTGAAGCAGACCCCTCGCTGACAGCACCAACTGCCCCAAGAGTTATGTTCTTGAGGGGCACCAAGATGTCTCAGTCAGCAAAGCATGAGACTCTTGATCTCAGGGTTGTAAATTCAAACCCCATGTTGGGTGTAGGGATTACTTAAAAAGAAAATCTTTAAGTGGCACCTAGGTGGCTCAGTCGCTTAAGCATCCAACTCTTAATTTTGGCTCGGGTCATGACCTCACGGTCATGAGACTGAGCCCTGTTATTGGGCTCTGCACTGGGCTAAGATTCTCTCTCTACCTCTCTCTGCCCGTCCTCTGCTCCTCTCTCTCTTTCTCAAAAAAAGAAAAAATCTTAAAAAAAAAAAAGAGTTATGTTCTTGAAAGCTGATGAGAGTAGATCTTCAACATTCTCAACACACACTACACACACACATACACACACACACACACAGTTAACTATACAAACTATGTGAGATGATGAACATGGTAATTAAATTGATCTTAATAATCATTCTATAAGGTATGTGTGTATATATAATATACATATATATGTCAAAAAAAAGTTATGTTCAGTGTTCAGCCTCATGGAGCTATTTTAAATCCAATGTTCTCTGTGCGTGTGTGTGTGTGTGTGTGCACGCGCGTGCATGTGTGTAGGTATTATTATAGTCAATTAATGCTTTCCAGCCAGATAAATAATAGCTGTACAAACAGTTTAAGTATTTCAAAAACCATAATGGAAATTGAACATTTACCCATAGAAAGCCTGCCTATGTATCTATTTATCTGTCTGTCCAGTTGTCTTTCCGCATATACATTTGGCTGGATTTATAGCAATTTAGCCTTTAGCATTGGTTACTTCTATAATCTTCATAATCTTTGAACAGTTTTTAAAAAGAATAAATGTTGACTTTAAAAGTCAGTTTGGTAAGGGAAAAATTGTTCAAAACATGGGGTCCAAATGTAAAATATAATAATAAAAATTATCCTTGTGAAGCTTTTGCAAGTACTGTGACCATTATGACAGGCTAGGTGTGTGGCTTCCAGCTAAATAGCATTAGAAAATGTCCCCACACAAGTATCATTACATTAGAAACTGGTAGAAATTGCTCTGCTTAGGGAGGTATTATGCGTTCTTTCTCAGTCTGACTTTGCCTCTGGAATTCTTGACTCACATTCAGAATGGAGCTCTTAATCTTTCAGAGGCCTCTCTCTTTAAGGCTATATGCAGATTCTCAGCTGCTGAAGGGTTTCTATGGTGATGGACTTTTTTTTTAATTAAAAAAATTTTTTAATGTTTATTTATTTTTGAGAGACAGAGACAGAGACAGAGACAGAGTGTGAGCAGGGGAGGAGCAAAGAGAGATGGAGACACAGATTCTGAATCAGGCTCCCGGCTTCAAGCTCTCAGCACAGAGCCTGATGCAGGGCTCAAACCCACAAACCACAAGATCATGATCTGAGCCGAAGTTGGACACTGAGCTGATTGAGCCACACGGGCACCCCTATTCTTGTACTGTTTAAAGGAGAATCTTCTCCCTCTCCCTTCCCACATAGGATTTCATTATTATTTCTTACTTACAGACCTAGAGAATCTGGTGTTACTTTCCTGCCATTGCTCTGGAAATCCACCCAGCATAAGGCATGTGGTACTGACTGGACAGGCAGCAGTGCCAAAAAGATATTGACACTATGACAAAGTGAGGGATCAAAAGTCCATCACCATAGGGGGGCCTGGATGCCTGTTTGAGCATCCTACTTTGGCTCAGGTCATGATCTTGTAGTTCATGGGTTTGAGTCCCTCATTGGGCTCTGTGCTAACAGCTAGGAGCCTGGAGCCTGCTTCAGATTCTGTGTCGCCCTCTCTCTCTGCTCCTCCCTTGCTCACACTCTGTCTCTCTCTCTCTCAAAAATACATAAAAATAAAAAAAATTAAAAGTAAATACTATAAGAATATAAACAGCTATCAAATTCCTGCAATATTCAATATGATGTTAAATAACCAAAAGGTAAACTTTCAGGGAGAAGCATTGAGAATGGAGTTGCGCTGATACTCACATGTTTAAAAATAATCATGGTATGAGCTACTTACTATGCCAGGCACCCTTACGGACAAAACAGTTCTGCCCACATGGAGCTTCTATTCTAATGGGGGAGACAGGCAATATGTCAGTGATAAAATACTGTGAAGGAAAATTAAACAGTTGGCCACTAGATAGAGCTCATTACTTTTTTTTATGTCTCACCAATCCCCTCAAAAAGAATGATGCTGAGTGCATGATATGCTATGAAAGTTGTGTTTGGGGGCCAGATGATAGGCTATCTCTCTTTTCTTATCTCTCCCTCCTTATTCAGATTTTCTTTTTCTACCAGCTTATGGAAAGGGGGAAATATAGTCAAGATGTACTACAGAGCCAACAAGAGGTATCTTGGGGTAGGTGAATTAGATTAGCTCCTTCCTAAATCATAGAAATCCTCTCCCCTCAATTTCCTGGGTATTTACTCTTATGTATTTATTTATTTATTTAATATCTGAATGTATCTTCTAAAAAATGTTTACTTATTTATTTTAAGGGAGAGAGCACGAGCAGGGGATGGGCAGAGAGAGAAAGAGAGAGAGAGAGAAAGAATCCCATGCAGGCTCCGTGCTGTCAGCACAGAGCCCTACTCAGAGCTTGATCTCATGAACCTGAGCTGAAATCAAGAATCAGATGCTTAACTGAACTGAGCTACTCAGGCCCCCCCAATTTGTTTAATATCTGTATTCACCACTAGACTATTAGTTTCTTGAATAAGAACTACAACAATGCTTCTCAGTCCTTGACAGAGTACCTGATAGGTACTCAACAAGTACCTTTTGAATGAAAGGATCCCTTTAGCCCAAGCAATTGCTGTTTTCCAGGTGGTCTCATCTAACTCCCTAGGGACTCTGTTTTGATGTTTCGCTGGTGAAAAAAATCTCCATAATAAAAACTCGGGTGAGTTTTCCTTTTCTTGTGTTCTATGAATTCCTTTTTGTCAAAGAACTCCCAGTGGATGGGAAGGTTGTGTGTGTGTGTGTGTGTGTGTGCGCGCGCGCAAATCGAGTAGAAATATTTTTTGTCATTCTGAGTTCAGGGTCATATTTTTTCCTCTTTCTACTTGGAGAAAGCCTAGCACACACAATGGACATATTTTTAGTGCTCAATGGAACTTAACCAATATTAGGCATATACTTTTGTCAGGGCTGATACTACATAAAAAAGGGTCTTGAACCTTCTCTACAGCCAGTAGAAGGAACATTGTAAAAACTGCTAGGGGAGAGAATCTAAGGAGATTCATGGGTCACGGTCTATCCTAAAATCTCTTGGTCTTAGAATAATTTTCAGCGTAGAGATTCTGTTGAATGTTTTGTTAGATTTATACCTAAGTATTTCTTTTGTTGTTGTAAATGGCATTGTTTTTTAAATTCTGGCTTCCAATTGTTCATTACTTGTATGTAAAAATGCAGTTGAAGATACATTTTTTATTATTATTGAAGTAAAATTGACATTCAATGTTATGTTAATTTCAGGTGTACAATGATGTGGGAAACAAAGGCAATAAGAACAAGTTAAATTTCCCTACTATCTACAACTCACTGACAAATCTTTGAAACAGGCAGAGTGACCTTCCTTTGGGAGCTCAGCTGCCTCGATGCTAACACTTTGCTAAAGGCAAAAGGCAATCTTATCTTAACATCATCCTGACCCCCCAGGATCCTGTAAGTCTACTTTAACATATAAAAATTCCTTTGGAAACATCCTTTATCTCTGTCCCCTCCCCTCAAGATAGATGTTAGCAATCATCCTCCAAGGATATGGCCCACTGATATACATCTGGAGGGTCTCATGACTGAGGTTTCCCTAGACAGTAATAAATGACATTTTCCTAACAACAGCTAGCCCCCTTCAAGTCCTGGAAACCTTGCTTCCAAAATTCCTTATAGACTTACACTATCCCTAACCTCCTCCCAATCTGAAAATATATAATCAGCCACTGCTCACAACCCTAGTGTAGCTCTTTCTGCCCATGGGTCCTGTCTCTGTGCTTTAATAAAACCACCTTTTTGCACTGAAGATGTCTCAAGAATTCTTTCTTGGCCATGGGCTCTGAACCCCATTATTCCCACATCATATAACATTATTAGAAGGTAGAGAAGAGACAGGAAAGTGTCCCCCAAACTGAGAAGCCACTTTGAGACTGGAAAATAAAGCAGCCACTCCATACAGTTTACACAGTTTTACTCAGGGAAACTTACTGACAGGAAGGATCCGGTGGAGGATGATTCATGTCACCTGCATAGTTACGCTCCACAAAATTCAGACCTTAGTCCACAGATTTTATAGAGCGAGGGGCCACACAAAAGGGGCACTGTAGTGAGATCAAAGGGTCTGCGTGTTCCTCAAAGGGCTTGCAAGCACCTAACTGGCGGCTACTTCAGTTAATGCTTGTGGTACTACCTATGGATCAGGAAGAGGAAAGAAATATGTTATCTCTAACAGATTCCTGGGAGGCCAAAGCAAGCCCCCCTCCCCCCAAATCCCTACCTTGATGGGCATTTCCAAGGTATGTAAGCTAATCACCAAGGGGGCCTGGAACACACAGTCAATGATGGGGTCAGTATTGTCAGCACTCTTTCAAAAATATTGATTCGACAATTCTCCACATTACCCAATGTTTACCATAACTGCGGTCACCACCATCTGGCACTATACAACATATTACAATATTATACAACAAACCTGGAAGTATCACAATCCCAGATTTTAAGGTATATTACAAACTGTAATTAGTCAAAACAGTAAAGTATTGGCACAAAAATGAACACATAGATCAATAGAACAGGAGATGGAGGGGCGCCTGGGTGGCGCAGTCGGTTAAGCGTCCGACTTCGGCCAGGTCATGATCTCGCGGTCCGTGAGTTCGAGCCCCGAGTCGGGCTCTGGGCTGATGGCTCAGAGCCTGGAGTCTGTTTCCGATTCTGTGTCTCCCTCTCTCTCTGCCCCTCCCCCGTTCATGCTCTGTCTCTCTCTGTCCCAAAAATAAATAAACGTTGAAAAAAAAAAAAAAAGAACAGGAGATGGAGTCCAGAAGATTGATTTGTGTGTTGATCTTATATCTTATGACCTATTAGTTCAAAGAGGTTGTTTTGTTAGATTCCCTGGGATTTTCTGGATGGGCAGTGTTGAACAGGAGTGGTGAGACTAGACTTCCTTGCTTTGTTCTGAGTTAGTGGCAAAGCAGTTTTTCATCATTAAATATGATGTTATCTGTAGGGCTTTTGTAGATGCCTTTATTAGCTCAAAGAAGTTATTTTTTACTCTGAATTTGCTTAGAGTTTTACCATGAATGGCTATATTATTTTGTTGAGGTTTATCTGCATTTATTTATATAATTAAGTGGTCTTTATTCCTCAGACTTTTAGTATGGTGAATTACATTAATTAATAAACCTCAGTTGATCAAGGGCATATAGCCCAAATCAGATATATGATTTGCAAATATTTTCTTTCATTCCATAGGTTGCCTTTTCATTCTCTTGTTTCCTTTGCTTTTCAGAAGTTTGGTGTAGTCTTATCTGTCTATTTTTGATTTTGTGGCCTGTATTTTTGGTGTCCTATCTAAGAAAACATCATCAAGACCAATGTCAAAAAGATCTGCTCTGTTTTTCTCTAAGAATTTTACCATTTCAGGTCTTGTGTTGAAGTCTTTAATTCATTTTGAGTTGATTTTTGTGGATGGTGTAAAGGAAGGGTCCAATTTAATTTTTTTGCATATGATATCTATTTTTTCCCAATAGCATTTGTGGAAGAGATTATAATTTCCCCCATTGTGTATTCTTGGCATCCTTGTCAAATATTAGTTGATTTTTCTTTGAGATGCAAGGATGGCTCAGCATAAGGAAATCCATAAACATGATGCGCCACGTTAATATAATTAAGGGTAAAAATCATATGATCATCTTGATATATGCATATAAAACATTTGACAAAATTCAACATCTTTTTATGATAAAATAATACTCATAAAATAGGTATACAAGAATGTACCTCAACAGAATACAGACCATATATAACAGCCCACAGTTAACATTATACTCAGTGATGATCAGGAACAAGACAAGGATACCCATTCTCACCACTTCTATTCAACATAGTACTGGAGCCCTAGCCAAAACAATTAAGCAATAGAAATAAATAAAAGTAATCCAAATCAGGGGCGCCTGGGTGGCTCAGTCAGTTAAGTGCCCAATTCTTGAGTTTGGCTCATGTCATGATCTCTTGAGTTTGGCTCATGTTGTGAGATCGAGCCCTGCATTGGGCTCTGTGCTGAGTGTGGAGTCTGCTTAAGATTCTCTCCCTCTGTCTCTGTGTATCCTTCCCTGACTTGCACTCTCTCTCTTTCAAAAAAATAAAATAAAATAAAAAACACTTTCCAAACGCATTTAAATCATGTTTTCCTTTAAAAAAAAAGAAAGAAATCCAAATCAGAAAGCAAGAAGAAAATTATCTGTGTTTGCAGATAACAAGATTTTGTATTTAGAAACTTCATAAAACTTCATATGAAGCGTACATAAAACACATTTATTACAGCCTATTTTAAGCTGGTAACAACTTAACTTCAATCATGTACCAAAGCTTCATAAAACTTCTTAGAACTCATAAACAAAGTTTAGTCTGTGTGTGTCCTTAATGCTAAATGGAATCTATAGTAGGCAGCATACTGTTGGACTCTGTTCTTTTTAATTTTAAAGGATTTTAATTCCTGTTTTTTAAAATCCATTCAGCTACTCTGTCTTAATTAGAGAATTTAATTAGTTTACTTTGAAAATAATTAAGATAGGTAAGGACTTATACCTGCCATTTTGTTGTTTTCTGACTGTTTTGTAGTTTCTTTGTTCCTTTTTTCCTCTCATGCTGTCTTCCTTTGTGATTTGTTGATTTTTTACAAAAAATGTATGTTTTGATTCTTTTCTATGTATTATGTATCTACTAGAGAATTTTTCTTTGTGATTACCATAAAGCATACATAAAATTATATTTATTATAGTCTATTTTAAGCTGGTAACAACTTAACTTCAATCACATACCAATACTACACTCTTACATCTCATCTCCCACATTTTATACTACTTATGCCATACTTTACATCTTTTAATATTGTGTATCCATCAACAAATTATTGTTTTAGTTATTTTAATAATTTTGTAATTTAACTTTTATACTAGAGTTAAATGTGATTTATGCACCATCATTACCATATTAGCGTATTCTAAATTTGATTATATATTTACCTTTATCAGTGAGCTTAACACTTTCATACGTTTTCACTTTGTTACTTAGTACTCTTTTTGTTTTGACTTGTAGAAGTCCCTTTAACATTTCTTGTAAGGCAGGATTTGTGAAGTCCCTCAGCTTTTGTTTGAGAATGTCTTTATCTCTTCTTCATTTCTGAAGGACAACCTTGCCGGGTATAGTGTTCTTGGTTGGCTTTTTTTTTTTTTTTTTTTTTTTTGCACTTTGAATATATCATCTCCCTGCAAAGGTTCTGTTAAGAAATTCACTGAAGGGCACTTGAGTGGCTTAGTCGGTTAAGCGTCCAACTTCAGTTCAGGTCATGATCTCATGGTTCACGAGTTTAAGCCTCATGTCGAGTTCTCTGCTGACACCTTGTAAGCCTGGAGCCTGCAGCCTGCTTCGGATTCTGTGTGTGTCTCTCTCTCTGCCCCTCCCCTGCTTGCATTCTCTCTTTCTCTCTCAAAAATAAACATAAAAATGTTTTAAATTATGAATTTTAATATATGTATCACATCAATTGGTTTTACTGAAAGATTTTTATTTCATCAGGTAATGATAAAATTGCTAGTGAAAGAACGCCAAAGAAATTTTTATTGTAAGCTGTTTTACTTGCAATTTTACCTGATAGAAATGCTTGGGCATTTTGTGCAGTAATAATAAATGTCCTCTGAAGACCTTACTGGTAGAGTATGAAATTCATTATAAAGTATATAAAAAGTATATGTGGATTTAACATATACATACTAGGAGCCAAAAACTATCATAGTTCTTATAAGCACTTTCTATTTTCTTTTGGGCTTATGCTCTTTTCAGCAAAGACCACCTGTAACCAGGATTAAACACTGTTTCGCCAAACATTGTTATACTTACTACAAGTTGTTTTAAGATAAAAAAACTCATTTTCAAGTACAGGCCTGCATAGTATCCCTCCAAACAAAGGAGAAGTTTAAAAACAATTATAAAATGTTTTCCTCAAAAAGAGGAGAAAATGGACCTCTCTTGCTTCTTGATGTTTGCTTTTTCCTATGTGTCTATTATTAGTGGAGAAAAATATTGGTATTTTATTTTATATCTAAGCTATTATGGTAATAAGATTTAGACAAGTAATTCAGACATTTAATAAAGATATTAAAACTCAGGTTTTATTTGTTCAGTTATAATAAAGTTTAAATGTCTTACTTCTCAGGACAAAGACATACCTGTATGTCACTGTCCTGTTATAATACTGTTACCCAGGGTAGCTGTTGGTATGAAAGGAGAGGGCAGAAGAAATGATTGCTATGGAACCTATCAGTCCAGACTCCCCTGTGAGAGAGAAGGGGCGGGGGTGCAGCAGTCCTAAAAAGGCCCTGGAAGTAAATTATAGCTGTGTCCTCTCTGCAGTCAGGCTGTACATGGACCTCCCAGCCCTCTAAGAGGCATCACTCGGGTCACCTTGCTCATCCTACACCTTCATCCTGTTCCCACTCCCTCTCCTAATGGTCTCCTCCCAAAGACGGACTTGGACTAGGCCCCTTGTTTCTACACCGGTCTGCAATCATTAAGACAAAGACTTACTTGTTATCATCAAACCAGTGCTAGCAGGTAAATCAAGCAAAACAAAAAAACCACTGGGGAGTCTTAATGTATTACCTCATAAATATTCTTATGTTTATTTTTTTTTTAGTGTTTATTAAAACATTTGAGGGAGAGAGAGAAACAGCATGAATTGAGAAGGAGCAGAGACAGAGGGAGACACAGAATCCTGAAACAGGCTCCAGGCTCTGAGCTGTCAGCACAGAGCCTGATGTGGGGTTTAAACCCATGAACTGTGAGATCATGACCTGAGCCAAAGTTGGATGCTTAACCAACTGAGCCACCCAGGCACCCCTAAAATTTTTTTTAAATAAAAAGAAAAAAAAATTCACTGATAGCCTTCTGGGGATTCCCTTGTATGTGACAAATCACTTTTCCCTTTCTGCATTCAAAGCTCTTTTGTCTTTGAATTTTGAGAATTTGACTATAATGTTTCTTGAGATAATCTTCTTTGGTTGATTTTACTTAGGGTCCTTTAGTTTCATGAATGTGGATGTCCACATCCCTCTCAAGATTTGGGGAATTTTCAGCCATTATTTCTGTAAATAAAGTTTCTGTCCTTATCTGTTTTCTCCTCTTTTACTCCCATAATGCATATATTTCTTTGCTTGATGATATCCAATAAGTCCTATATGCTTTCCTTACTCTTTTTCTTTTTATTCCTCTAACTGGCTAATTTCAAATGACCTGTTTTCAAGGCCATTGATTTTTTTTTTCTAATTCAATTTACACTTATTATAAGAACTGCCAGATATTTCATGTTAATATTTACATTTTCATAAGTACTTGCAGTTAGAATTTAAGCTGAGATTCCAATAAATCTCTTACATGTTTAACACTTTTCCTATCCTGAGACTTTGCAAATATTTTAATGAACATTTTTTGGATATTATTCTGCCTTTGGGGAATTTATACTATACATATAACACAGAGGAAAAAAAGACTACAATTTGGCAAAGCAAATTGAGGACAACTATATATAGAGTTGCAAATTGAAAAATAAGTGTAGAGTATAAAATTCAAAATTAAAAATTTTTTTTTCAACGTTTATTTATTTTTGGGACAGAGAGAGACAGAGCATGAACGGGGGAGGGGCAGAGAGAGAGGGAGACACAGAATTGGAAACAGGCTCCAGGCTCTGAGCCATCAGTCCAGAGCCTGACGCGGGGCTCGAACTCGCAGACCGCCAGATCGTGACCTGGCTGAAGTCAGACGCTTAACCGACTGCGCCACCCAGGCGCCCCTAAAATTCAAAATTTCAACAGATACATTTAGCCATTAGCTTTTCACTTTACATAAAACTTCACTCATAACTTCTTATTTATTTATTTTAATTTTTTAAAATGTTTATTTCTTTTTGAGAAAGAGAGAGACAGAGGGTGAGTGGAGGAGGGGCAGAGAGGAAGACACAGAATCCGAAGCAGTCTCCAGGTCTACACAGGGCTCAAACTCACGAACCACAAGATCATGACCTGAGCTGAGGTTGGACGCTTCACCGACTGAGCCACCCACCCGGGGAACCCCACTCATAACTTCTTTGAATAGCAACCTCCTGAGTGTATTTATTTTTGTATTTGTGTATAGTTGGCATACAATGTCACATCAGTTTCAGGTGTACAACATAGTGATTCCACAACTGTGTATATATTATGCTGTGCTCGCTGCAAGTGTAGCTACCATCTGTCCTCATAGAATGCTGTTAAAAGGCCATTGACTATATTTCCTATGGTTTACCTTTCATTTCCACGAAAAGGTCATTGATTATTTCTGAATAATTAAGTCTGCTGTTGAAGCTTTTGATTTTTTTTGGGGGGGGGGCGGTCAGTTGTATCCTTCAACTCCAGATTTTCTGCTTGATTATTTTTTATGGTTTCTATTCCTTTCTTCACATTCTCATTTTGTTCATGTATTTTCTTGATTTTTTTTTAGTTGTCTGTGTTCTCTTGTAGTTCATTGAGCTTTAAGAGTATTATTTTGAATTCTTTGTCAGGCAATTTACAGTTCTCCATTTCTTTAGGGTTGGTTATTGAAGATTTATTTTGTTTATTTGGTTGCATCATATTTCCCTGACTCTTCATGTTCCTTATAACTTTGCACTGGTTTCTGTGCACAGGATGAAGCATTCACCTCTTCCAGTCTTTACAGACTGGTTTTGGCAGGAAAAGACATTTACTGGTCAGCCCAGCTGGAGATCCTGGGGGCCTGTCAAATGTTTTCTGTGGATGTGGACCTCCCAATCTCCCTTCCTTCTAGGGAAGAGATTTCAGGGTGGTATACCTTCTTTCAATTTCACAGAGTCATGTTGGCTGCTGTAAGCCTGCTTTCCTTTTCCTTAGAGCAGTGCATTGATAGGGTGGTGTATTAGAAACATACTCCAGTCCTCTCCCTCTCTTCCAGGGGAGAAATCTCAGGGTTATGGGCCGTCTTCCAATTTCACAGAGCTATGCCGGCCACCACAAACCTCCTGCCACATTTTTTCTAGGTCACAGTACTGAAATGAGAAGTTGTTGAGTTCCATTTTTCTCCCTCCCTTCTGGAGAAGATTCTGGATTGTGTGTCTCTCCCTATCCCATAGAGCCATGCCAGCTGTTGAGAGCTGCCTGCTCCTTTTCCCTAGGACAATATACTAAAATGCCAGGATGTACTGGAATGGCACTGGGTGCAAGCTCTGCTTGTCTCCCTTCCTCTAACTCTCACAATCGTGTAACTTCTCTTAATCCCATAGAGCTAGGCAGGCAGCTGAGAGGTCCTGCCCTTTTCTTTGTTCAAAGTCGCCCCCAGGCATTCTAATTTTGCTGCTTGCCTCATCACTCTCGAGTAGGTCTTTTGGGCAGCATCCGGAAAAGTGAGGATTATATCAGATGGTTGCTTCCCTTATATTTTGCCCCTGAGGGAAAAGTCGTGGGCTGAGCAAAATTTTTCTCTAGATGCTAAGCTGTTTCAACTTGTGGCAGGGACTGATACCAGTAAAGTGAAATAGCATTCTTTTATTGGTGTAGATGAGGGCCAGGATTTCCTATTCCATTATCTTATGGATTTCAGTTCAGATTCTTTTTAAACTACAAATTCAGTTAGAATTCAATTTAGAAGTTACAGTACGATTCAGATCATCTATTTCACCTAAGGTGGTTTTTAGTAGTTTGTGGGGTTTTTTTTAGAAATTAGTCCATTTCATCTAATTTGTTGAAATTATGCATGCAGAGTGGTAACAGTATTGAGTTTTAGTTTATCTATCAAATATTTAAAAGGTTTCTTAAATTTTTATCTTTGTGTTTATTTTTCAGTCAATACCTTAATTGGCCGAACTGATTCTTTTTTTAAATCTTTAAAAATTTTTTCTAATGTTTATTTAGTTTTGAGAGACAGAGTATAAGTGGGGAGGGGCTGAGAGAGGGAGACACAGAATCTGAAGCAGGCTCCAGGCTCTGAGCTGTATGGCCTAATTGACCCTTGACCTGAATATGTGGAGGATAGTTTTCAGCCCCTCCCACTATATCAACGGACCTTATATATCCTTTCATTAAACCCATAGAAGGAAAAGTAACAGACTGTCACTTAAACAGTAGAAAATATACCTATCTAAGTTAAAAAGAATTTTGACACAAGAACATCATAAGGGTCAGCAAATATAGGTCCTAACATATGCTAGCTTTGGCAGACTGAAAGGTTATGGCCTTGAATTACCCTTTTCTTGTTATTATATCACCCAATGACCCATCTCAGATTTACTATATCAGAAAGTCAAGGGAAGGCTAGGGCCCAGAGAATCTTTATATTTAATAAATTGGTTTTAATGCACAGTGGGGTTGAAGACTACTGGTGAAAGCAACATGCCTCCCTGGAGACAGCTTCATTTTGTTCCTGGAGATAGTAGAGAAAAAGCATTAAACCAGGCGTCAGATGATTTGAAATCTGGTATAGACTCATGCTATCAAGCTAGAAAGGAAGTTATGTAATTTTGCTTAGTTTCAATGTTATTATTTTTAAGGTTTTTTAAAAATTTATTTTGAGAAAGAGCTGGGGAGGGGCAAAGAGAGAGATAGGATCTCAAGCAGGCTCCACATTGCCAGCATGGAGCCTGATGCAGGAATCAAACTCATAATCATGAGATCATGATCTGAGCCAAAGTCTAGAGCCAGACACTTAACTGACTGAGCCACCCAGGCGCTCCTTAATGTTAGTATTGTTAAATGGTTATTAAAGAGACCACTACTTGGTTTTGAAGGCATATGTGTTCTTTCTACCATGAAGTTTCTTTAGTTAATAAAAATGTATTTTATTTACTCCTTTGTTGCAATGCAGCTTGGATAAGAAAAGACAAAGCCTATTTATATAAGCATTGTGGGTCTGTGTGCATACCTACATACATGCCATAGATCTCCCTGATCTCCAATGAAGGCAGTCAAATGAAAAAATACTGCTTAGTAGCATGTGTTTAACTGTGGAAAGAGGTATTCACCATGTAATAGGAGGTAAGGGGGTTCATTGGAAGAAAATGTCCCTATGCAATCAGCAAATCAGGCTTATTAATGGGGATTTAATGGCATTAGCTACTTTTCTGCATTTCTCTCATCTTCTAATATCTTGAAACATTGTATAATGTTTTCAAGATCTTAACATACAATTTAATACACATTCCCTTACAAATGTAAGCAACGTAAGGTGGATATATAGACTTTGACCAATGTTTTTATAGAGCAATAATCTGGAAACTATGGCTTATGAGTGCTACTTATTTTTGAAAATAAAGTTTTATTGGAACACAGCCATGTCCAACCATATATGTATTGTCTATGACTGCTCTCACACTACATGGCAGAATTGAGCAGTTGAGACAGAGACTGTAGGGCCTACAAAGTCATGAATAGCCACTACCCGGTCTTTTGCAGATAAGTTAGCCAACCATTGGTGTGAAGAGTAAAGCCTTATTTTTGGGTGAAAACTGAAAAAAAAAAAAAAAAAAAGCCCAGTGAAGCATATTTTATTTTCAGCTTAAAAATAATTTTTAATCATTTTGAAAAATATCAACCATTTACCTAGGAGTTTAGAAAATTAGGAGAAAGTCTGTGTACACTAATACCAAGAGCATTGTTTTGTTATTCAAAAAATACAAAAAACAATCTATAATCACTTTGGGGAAAATCAGCAAACTTTCAAGTATAGACTGTTGAGAAGTGGAAAAAGGTTGCCTAATTTATAGGATCTTAAACGATTTATTAATTAACTTAGCTCAGTTTTCTAGTATGTTATCTGTCATCATTTAAAGTCCATCTTTGTGAATTATATATTGTTACAAACACATAATGCATAATTGTCATCATGTTACTATGTTCAGTCCAGTGTCAATTATCTAAACCTCTAAAATGGACCATTAAAGTTACCACCTGGGTGAATTAAGTAAAAAAGGAGTTTCCTTTTTTGGCCCATTTGTTTGTGATCCAATCCCTATTCATGCTAATGGTTTCTTCTACCTTCTTATGAAAATTCTGTAGATTCTAGATCTCTATATAAGGTGGTTTGCTTCTGCTTAGAATTCATCAGGGAGGATTGTCCATTCCTAGGGCCTAGTGATCACATCATTGCTCACAGATGGTGCAGCTGTGATATAATGGAAAACTGCACGTTGCTTTCACTAAGAAGCTAGGATGGTCCTCCTGACACTGAAATCCATTGTACACTTGGCCAGACTGAAGCCCAACTATGTTCCTAAACTTTTACCTAAGACTTTGTTCAGTTTCCCTTTGTCTACTAGTAGTCACCTAGAGGAATACATTTTTCCTGAATGGTACCAGCTCATATACTTTTTGTGTTAGAGAGGTAAAATTGACCTTTGTCATACAATTTATAATATTTTTTTGGAAGATGGATATGATTTTTAATTACAGTACTGCACATCTTTGCAAATTTATAGCGTTATAAAAATGCAAAACCCAATTACTTTCGAGTGTAATGATATTTTTCCAAATTCAAAGGTTACTTAAGTTATGCCTTGGATAAGAATGATCAGGAGCTCTATTCTTTAGGTCTTCAGCTTAAGAAACATGTTTTCTTTGGTTTTTCCATGCTCTTCTGGATATTTTGTATCTCAGTGTGAAGTCGTTTGCTCTCATTTTGGAATCCTTCCTTTAGTAGACGAGCCTGTTCCTAAAAAGGGACAATTGGAGACTGAATAAAGTGTAGGACTGAAGTAAATCTGTAATTTATAGCTAGTTTCCGCATTCATTTTTTTTTAGTATTAAATTTCTTCTTGACATTTTCTCTACCCTTAATTTTCATTATACGTTCTCTTGGGTGTCTTAGCTCTGTGATTACATTTCCACTAAGTGGTGAAGACAGTTCAGATATCTTACCAAGTTGTGTGACCCTATAAAAGTTACTTAATCCTTTCTGAACTTCTGTTTCTTTTTGTAAGTAATAGAGACACAGCAGTTCTTGCTTTATATAGTATTAAGCAAGAGATCCATATAAGAGATTTTTCAGAATTCCTAGCAGAGAACAGCTACCATGGATGAAAGGATGTACAGATAGAGGACTGGATGTGACCTAACCACAAATAAATCTTTTAATAACCAGATAGAGGCAGGGGCCAGGTCAGGCAGGCAGACAGAAATTGAAAAGTACAAGTGGCAAGCAAGGTCCTTCTTGTAGGCATCATGTTATCACTGCCACACTAAGATATGATGAGGGAGAGTGGAGAGAAAACAGAAACCAGAAACCTTAGGGTAGTACAATTAAATACCTGAAGTTTGAAAGCTAGAATTCTCTCTTGTTCATCCAGCCACTGGACTCTATCCCTTTCCATCTTCTCAGTTAATTGTCTCACATGTTCCTGATGACTCCTTTCTTTCTGTTCCATCAATTGCTGATTCTTTATTTGCATTTCTTCCAGTACTTTTGCTGCAGCCTGTGCAGATTCAGCTTTCACACGTTCCACTGAGAGGAGGAAAAAGAAGACAAATGTATGTGAGTAAGCATGTTGTCCCTTTCTTCCTTGCACACTTACCGGTCATTGTTGCTGTTGACTACATATGCCCTACTCAGAAATGACTTCAGCAAGTAAGGGGCATTGTTGTTCGCCTTGCCCTAGTTTAAGGATCCCAGGCTTACCCAGCCAAATTATTTAAGCTTTAAGAACTCTTGAGGCTATCTAGTCTCTTGACTGGCTCCTCACCTTCAATCTCCTTTTCCTTTTCTGTGAGAGTCTGGTCTGTCTGTAGAATCGCATCAGTCACAGACTCCTTGGACTTCAAGTATTCCTGAAGAACCTCTTCAGCCTTAGGACCCAGAGAACATGGAGTTGGTAATAGGAAATGGATATAAGCACTGGTTCCTGTTTGTCTTCCTATCATCTTTTCCTCTAGGAATTGCTCCTCTTGGCCTCAGTGTGCCTGGTGGTCAAGACTCCTTGCCACAGACAGGCATGGGCACATGCTCTGAGCTGGCCAATCATGGCAGCCTACTAAGCAGAATCCTTTATAAGAGACTGAGATAGACACTGGGAAACAGAGATTCTTTGTTTTTTTAGAATGAGGGCTCTAATTTTGGAGGTGTTGGTGCTCTGGCCCCCTAAGGAGTAAGTTGTTGAAAAAGAAGTCATTATGGAGAAAGCAGATCAGAGAAAAGGTGGAGGGAGAATAGGAAAGAAAGGAAGTGTAGGGTTGAGGGGAGTAACAGACAGACAGACAGATGATGACATTATTTGAAATCTTGGATCCAGTTGTCCTTAAAGCCAATTTAAAGCCTAAACTGATGAATTCCCATTTTTGTTTAAGAAAATGGGTTTCTGTTCCTTGCAGCATAAAGATCCAGCCACAGTAGTGAATTGCAATAACAACTTTGTGGTTGATCTGAAAATCCAATTAATAACTCAATTATTAATTGAGTGCACTCTTGGATGAGCACATAGGACGTATCTGGTGTAATTGGCTCCCTATACATGTTTACTGAATGAAAGCATGAATGCTGTTGTTCTCACAAGGTGTGCAATTACACGTGGTTATTTTAGTCTTTCAAGGAGGCATGTCAGCAGCTTTCCAGAATCAGCACATAAATCTTGGTTACCTGTATCCCTTTATTAGGTTGCTGAAGATATTTTGCCTTCAGCTCTTGTATTTTCTGGATGAGGAGACGGTACCCTCCTGGTTTAGAATAAACCCCCTGCTTCACAGCTTCTTCAAGAGGACTGAAAATATCCTTAAGTAAATCTGAGCAACGATCCGTTGATGCTTGCACATTCTGTTTACAAAAGTCATCTCGCTTTTTTTCCAGCTGGGCCTTTGATGTAAAAATAGGAGGTAAAACGAATAACAGGAAAAAGATGTTAGCATGACCTTAGAATATCTGGAAGAGCTTCTCAGAAATAAGCCTATGACCCTAGAAAAAGTCACAGGCACCCCAACAGGACCATATCCTTCCTCCTGCTCCTGACTTTTACTGAAGTCCCTTTCTCCTTAGAGGTGAAGTTCAGAGCAGAGATTGCTAGCTTTCTTGCTATACCTTTAGAGATAAACTTCTGCTTTTCAAATTGGACCAGTGATTGCGTATGGAATAAATGTGGCTCAACATAAGCCTGCATATGGATAATCAGGGCAATATCCTGATTGATTAGAATATCAAATCAGTCTGGTAATAGTGGGCATTTGATTTAGAAGCTCTGATTGTGACTTATGTGAATTTAGGTAAATTAAGAGGAAGAATATTATTCATGAAAAAAATGTTTTAAAACTTTGAGTTCAATCCAAAATCTATAAAGAGCTCACCAAACTCCACACCCAAAAAACAAATAATCCAGTGAAGAAATGGGCAGAAAACATGAATAGACACTTCTCTAAAGAAGACATCCAGATGCCCAACAGGCACATGAAAAGATGCTCAACGTCGCTCCTCATCAGGGAAATACAAATCAAAACCACACTCAGATATCACCTCACGCCAGTCAGAGTGGCCAAAATGAACAAATCAGGAGACTATAGATGCTGAAGAGGATGTGGAGAAACGGGAACCCTCTTGCACTATTGGTGGGAATGCAAACTGGTGCAGCCACTCTGCAAAACAGTGTGGAGGTTCCTCAAAAAATTAAAAATAGACCTACCCTATGACCCAGCAGTAGCACTGCTAGGAATTTACCCAAGGGATACAGGAGTACTGATGCATAGGGGCACCTGTACCCCAATGTTTATAGCAGCACTCTCAACAATAGCCAAATTATGGAAAGAGCCTAAATGTCCATCAACTGATGAATGGATAAAGAAATTGTGGTTTATATACACAATGGAGTACTACGTGGCAATGAGAAAGAACGAAATATGGCCCTTTGTAGCAACGTGGATGGAACTGGAGAGTGTTATGCTAAGTGAAATAAGCCATACACAGAAAGACAGATACCATATGTTTTCACTCTTATGTGGATCCTGAGAAACTTAACAGAAACCCATGGGGGAGGGGAAGGAGAAAAAAAAAAAAAGAGGTTAGAGTGGGAGAGAGCCAAAGCATAAGAGACTCTTAAAAATTGAGAACAAACTGAGGGTTGATGGGGGGTGGGAGGGAGGGGAGGGTGGGTGATGGGTATTGAAGAGGGCATCTTTTGGGATGAGCACTGGGTGTTGTATGGAAACCAATTTGACAATAAATTTCATATATTAAAAAAAACAGGAAAAAAAAAACCTTTGAGTTCATTGTAATAAAATTTGCTCTTCTTTTTTTTTTTTTTTTTTTAATTTTTTTTTTCAACGTTTATTTATTTTTGGGACAGAGAGAGACAGAGCATGAACGGGGGAGGGGCAGAGAGAGAGGGAGACACAGAATCGGAAACAGGCTCCAGGCTCTGAGCCATCAGCCCAGAGCCTGACGCGGGGCTCGAACTCACGGACCGCGAGATCGTGACCTGGCTGAAGTCGGACGCTTAACCGACTGCGCCACCCAGGCGCCCCTTGCTCTTCTTTTTGTGATAAAAACAAAGAGTGGTTATCACCATTTTAAAGTCTAGTAGGAATTGCCTCTTTCAAAATAAATACCCATTTCATTTTCCGGTAGTACTCTGCTTTCCAAGACCCTAATCCATAAGAACTTGAGAAAAAATTACCGCTAAGTCCTTTTGACATAAATGGTCTATGTCTTTGAAGGAATTCCTCATGAAGAGTTCAATGGCCTCTTTCTCACAAGCCCTGTGCAGGTTCAGTAGCTCCTGGAGGGTTTCCGTGGGCAGCTGCAGCATCTGGCCCATCTGCTGGTCATAGTGGGCAATGGCCTTTTGCACTGCCGCTGCATTCTCGATCTGGGCCAAGGCCAGGATTGCATTCTCCATGCAGGGCAGATCTCCATGGCTGATGGCATCGACATAGGTCTGCACCAGTTTCTCTAGACCTACAAACAGAGAACAAATAATGTTGCTTGTTGTAGGTGGGATGAGGAAACATTCCATTCTGTGTGATTCTGATCATGTCTACTACCACACATTTGCCTCAAAGCATCAGTGTCCTCAACATCACCTGGAGCCTTGCTAGTAATGTCGATTTTCAGCCTCTAGCCCAGATCAAGTGAATTAGACCCTCCTCTCTGGCAAGATGTCCAGGTGATATGTTTACACATCAAAGGTTGAGAATCTGTTCTAGATAGCATAGGCCTATGTTTACTGAGTGTTTTCATTCACTTTACCTTAAGCACCATTAGGACAGGAACTATACCTCTCTCATTTATGTCTCTATCATCAGCCCTGGTCTGTGGCAAGCATTTGATCATTGTGGAAAAAATCAAAAGAGTACTCTATTTTGTTTATTCTAGCAAAGCGTCATCCAAGACAACTTTCTGTTATGATGGAAATATTCTATGTCATCCAGCTATTAGCCACATGTAGGTATAGGCTTTTGAAATATATAACCACAAGAGACTCTTAAAAACTGAGGATAAACTGAGGGTTGATGGGGGTGGGAGGGAGGGGAAAGTGGGTGATGGGCATTGAGGAGGGCACTGGTGGGATGAGCACTGGGTGTTGTATGGAAACCAATTTGACAATAAATTTCATATTAAAACATAAATAAATAAATAAATAAATCTGTGTAATTGGAATTTTAAGTTTTCTTAAAAAATTTTTTAAAAAATGTTTATTTAATTTTGAGGGAGAGAGAGAGAGACAGAGCACAAGTTGGGGAGGGGCAGAGAGACAGGGAGACACAGAATCCAAAGCAGCCTCCAGGCTCTGAGTTGTCAGCACAGAGCCCGGAGCTTGAACCCATGAACTGTGAGATCATGACCCGAGCCAAAGTCAGACGTTTAACCCACTGAGCTACCCAGGCATCCCAGAATTTTAAATTTTCTGTAATTTTAATTAGCTCACACTTAAATTTAGATAGCTACACTTGTGTAAGCGGCTACCATATTGGACAATGCAGGTCCTAATAAATAGGGCAATTTTAAGAAATAGAACTTGATTTCTTTAGCCTTTCCTATCTTTTCTCACCCAAGAAATTTGACTAGTAAAATCTATTAGAAATGTTGATGTCATCAAGAATTTAACATGGAAATAGCAGTAGATTCACATTTTTTTTTTTAACGTTTATTTATTTTTGAGACAGAGAGAGACAGAGCATGAACAGGGGAGGGTCAGAGAGAGGGAGACACAGAATCTGAAACAGGCTCCAGGCTCTGAGCTGTCAGCACAGAGCCTGATGCGGGGCTCGAACTCACAGACTGCGGGATCATGACCTGAGCCGAAGTCGGCCGCTTAACCGACTGAGCCACCCAGGCGCCCCTAGATTCACATTTTTTAAAGCTGAAACTAGGTGGATGTAATTCTACTCTCCTTTAGTCTTAACAATGGAAGAAAAAGACTGGGAAGAGGACTCACGAGGTCCATTGACTTTGATGCCTCCTGAGAGAGTTTTAGTTTTGGAATTCTTAAAGATGTAGGAACAGAAGGCTGAAGCTTGTTGCACAAATTCAGGATCCAGGTCATTATCATGCAGTGTCTCAAGCTGGCCTAGCTTCTTCCGATGAGTGGGTCGATCAAAGATAAAGCATTTCTTCTTCGGAAAGAACTTCCGGATACAGAGTCGGGGCAGATTAAAATTTTGATCACTTTGAGTGGTACCTGCAGGAAGATAAAAAGGCTTGCAAACTTTTTCTGTAAAGGACCAAACAGTAAATATTTTAGGTTGTGCAAACCAGGTGGTCTCTTCTCCAAGTACTCAATTCTGCTATTGCAGCAAGAAAGCAGCCATAGACAATATATAAATGAGTGGGCATAGCATTATTCCAATAAAACCTTATCTACAAAGACAGCTGGTGGTCTGGGTTGGCCATCATTTGCCTGTGAGCCATAATTTGCCAACCCCTGAACTAGAGCACTATTCATGCTTTTACCTATTTTCTTCCAGACAACGCCTATTCTTCTCCATATTCTTTGGCTAATCACAAGCCCTATTCAGGGAGATAAAATCAATCTGATAATAGCACAGGGAAAAATAAAAGAGAAAGAAACTATTCTTAGAAGAGAGGAGAATATAATTTAAAATCAAATCTATTAATTCATGTATTAAACAAGCATTAATTCTTACTGATGGCCAGCTAAGAAGAAATAGAAAACTATAAATGTAAGAAAACTGTAAATGGAACACGGACAAAATAATAGTTTCTTATGTTTTGTTATCTTCATTTATTTCTAAGTCCCTTTTACCTTGTTTAAGCTTGAGAGAATTCTCCAGGTACTCATCAGCTGTGATGGGTAGTCCGTCTGCTTCCAGTTCTAAGGAGAAATCCCTCAGCGTCCACACAAAATCTGGAAAGAAGCTCACAAAGTCTGCTGAATCTTCAATCCCATTGGAATTAGGGGAGGATTTCGCCCTGATTCGATCTGACAGCTCTGTCACATAGCTGAGTAGCAAACTAAGGAAAACTGGCATCAAAGAATAGTGTCCCCATCCCATATTGGTTCCACATATTAAAACCTTCACTTCACCTTTGTTTTTAACCCAAGCATCAATTTTCTAGTGGGTACATAGAATCTTTCCCCTGCCCTTGAATTATTTTTCATGTTTTCTCTTTTTGTGCTTGATTCACCAGGATTCACAACCAAGCAGCTGGTTTTTAAATACAATTCTTCCCTCTTACTTTGAGGCTATTTTGAACTACAAAAAGGATACTGCAGTTGGTCCATGGCCTGCTGGTTGATGGTTCCCATGCTATTGTACACAAAGGTGCTGCTCAGGAGTATTGCTAGGGCAAAGATCCAGGAATCGTTCTGGTTGTCACCCTGTGAACCAGAACACGTGCAAGCCTGTTAGGTTTCACTCTCCTGACACCTAGATCCTGACTTTCTAGATCAGCAGCAGTAAAAAGATGCTTATTTAACTAGAGGTTTTTTTTTTGTTGTTTGTTTGTTTGTTTGTTTGTTTTTAGATTAATGACCTATATGAGAAAACCAAATCCAAACAAAAATATTAGTGGGATTTGGATTTTGGATCATTTTATGATTAGTATTTTTAATTTACACTGATTCTCACTAGGTCTTCTTATGATCATTGGCAGATAATTACAAAACCAATAGTAAAGGTTGGTAGGCTTTCTAAGGCTTTAAATAGAATTTAAATTTAGAATTTTCAGGGCGCCTGCATGGCTCAGTCAGTTGAGCATCTGACTTCAGTTCAGGTCATGATGTCGCGGCTGGTGAATTCAAGCCCTGCGTCAGGCTTGTGCTGACAGCTCAGAGCCTGCAGCCTGCTTCAGATTCTGCGTCTCCCTCTCTCTCTCCCCCTCCGCTGTTTGCACTCTGTCTCACTGTCTCTCTCAAAAATAAACATTAAAAAAAATAAATTTAGAATTTTCTCTTCCTTTTTACAACAAAATTGACTTATGTGAGAGTAATAATACCTGTAGCTATTTTACTGAGCAATTATTAGGCACCTAACATTTTCCATTACTTATTTTATCCAAAACAACACTGAGTCAAATAAACATCTACTACATCTGTTTTACAAATTCAGAAAGCTGAGGTTAAAAGAGGTCAAATAATTTGCTAAGGCCACTGAGTTAGTGACAGGGTTTACGTTTAAACACAAGGGTATAGAACTTCAGAACCTAAAATTTTAACTAAAATTCTCTGCAGGATTCAACTCTCGACATTGATTTTATTTGTTCTACCTTTAAGCTTCTGGGTTAACTGGTTTAGCATACAATCTTTTTAAAAAAATAGTTTTAATGTTTATTTATTATTTTTGAGAAAGAGAAAGACAGAGTACAAGTGGGGGTGGGGCAGAGAAAGAAGGAGACCCAGAATCTGAAGCAAGCTCCAGGCTCTGAGCTGTCAGCACAGAGCCCCAATGCAGGGCTCGAACTCATGAACCCTGAGATCATGACCTGAGGCAAAGTTGGACACCTAACGGGCTGAGCCACACAGGCGCCCCACACACAGCCTATTGTTAATCATTGGAATATTACTAATTACTACTGACCACTATGATCTTCTTCTAGGATTCTGCCTTATAAACATTTTCGTGATCCCTGGTTGCTAAACTTGGTCGGAGGGCACATAAACAGAAATAAAACAAAAACAAAAACAAAAACATATTATGGTTAAGTGTAAGCTCTTATTTAAAGAAAAATTAAATTGTGTAGAGCATATTCAGGGATGAGGGTCTTATTTCGAAACTGAATCCTCAATCCTTACCTTCTCTACATCTCCCAGGCCCTCCGTATCAAGAAGAACTAGGGTGTGGTCTGGCTTCTTGGGATGAGGCACACACCACATCCAGATTCCTTTGGTGTGAGACTGCACCGTGGAGCCCAGAGAGAAGCCTGTGAGGGAGAGTGGGGATAAGAGAAGGTGGAGTTTTAATAGCAGATGGAACTAGAAATCCTACAATGCAACGCACACAAAAAAACAACCTGATTAAAACAAGAGCAAAGGACTTGAATAGACATTTCTCTAAAGCAAATATACAAACGACCAATAATCAAATGAAAAGATGCTCATCATCATTAGTCAATAGGGAAAAAACAAATTAAAACCACAATGAGATACTACTTCACACTCATTGGGATGGCCACTATCAAAAACCCAGAAAATAGGAAGTGTTGGGGAGGATGTGGGCATATTAGAAACCTTGTGTATTTCTGGTGAGAATGTAAAATGGTACACTTGCTGTGGAAAACAATATGATGGCTTCTTAAAAAAAATTAAAATAGAATTACCATATGATTTGGAGATATATAACCCCCACAAAATGAAAGTAGGGATTTGAACAGATATTTGTGCCCTCGTGTTTTTAGCAACATTATCCATAATAGCCAAAAGGTGGAGGCAACCCAAGAGTCCTTCAACAGATGAAGGGATAAACAAATCAGTATGCACATATTAGTTATTCAGCCTTAAAAAGGGAGAGAATTCTGACACAGGGTACAACACCGAAGACATTGTGCCAAATCACATTCAGCAAATCACAAAGGACAAATAATGTCTGATTCCTCTCAAATGAGATTCCTAGAACAGTCCAATTCATAGAGAGAGTATGTAGAATGGTGGTTGCCAAGGGCTGGGGAGTTATTGTTTAATGGGTACAGAGTTTCTGTTGAGGAAAATGAAAAAATTAGGGAGATGCATGATGGTGATGGCTGCATAACAGTGTGAATTTACTTAATGCCATAGAACTATATGTACACTTAAAAATGATTCCAATGGTAAGTTTTATGTTATGTATATTTTACAACAATGAAAAAAAAAGCCAATACAGACTTAAACATTCTTTGCATCTTAATAACCATTGGAAACTTGCTTTTGCTACATGCACATTTTAGTAAATGTATTATTATGTACATTAATTATTTTTATTACTGCACTAGTCTTTCTAGGAAAGGAACAATTTATGCTTTTAAAAGAGGAAACTAAGGCAAAGTGGGAAGAGTGATGAACTGACTCTTTTAGATTATAGTGAAGATAAGAGCATCATCGTGGATTAAAAGATAACTTTCAATATTCCTCCGCGTTCTCTAACTTCCTGTCCTTGCATCACCACGTTCAATGCAGGCAGTGTAGGTGGACAGAAGGGACTCCTCGGAGCTTTTTTGGTGCCACTCACCCTTGTTCTTCCCAGCCAGCTTGTTCATCAGGTAGGATTTGCCTGTGCGGTAGAGGCCCACAATAGCCACCACCACGAGAGGATTCTTGGTGCCTGACAGGATCTCCAAAGCTTCCTGATTAACCACCAGTTGCCCTTCAGTGTTCTCAATGAGGCACACTGGGGCCGGCATGTGGATCTCTGAGGCCATGTTCAGAGTGTTCCCTGGTCTGCAAGGGAAGAGATGGGATGAAATAAAATTTCCAGTCCAATTAGATCAAGAACCTCACCAGGTTATTTTACATTCAGAAGCTGGAGTCCTCAGTTTCCACAACATGGCCATAAGTTTTGTGTCAACATTGAGATAGATGAGGGTAAGATCTGTATCATTTTAGAAAGTTACAGAAGTATTATCAAAGTAGTCCATTGAAAAAATATTGGTATGACCATATCTTCTGAATGTTCAGCCACTCTCATGAACAAAATCGGTCATTAAATTCACCATGGAAAACGTTCCTTTTGTATTCTCATTAAAAATTTTAGCGGGGTGCCTGGGTGGTTCAGTCGGCTAAGCGTCCGACTTCAGCTCAGGTCATGATCTTGTGGTCCGTGATTTCAAGCCCCGCGTGGGGCTCTGTGCTGACAGTTCAGAGCCTGGAGCCTGCTTCAGATTTTGTGTCTCCTCTCTCTGCACCTCCCTGATTCACACTCCATCTCTCTCGGTCTCTCAAAAATGAATAAATGTTTTTAAAAATTTAAAATTTAGAGTAAAGCAGGGGTGCTTGTGTGGCTTGGTTGGTTAAGAATCCACCTCTTTGATTTTGGCTCAGGTAATGATCTCACAGTTTGTGGGATTGAGCCTTGCATTGGGCCACGCTTATAGCACAGAGCCTGCTTGGCATTCTCTCTCTTCCTCTCTCTCTCTGCCTCTCCCCTGCTCACATGCACATATGCATGTGTGCATGCTCTCTCAATATAATACAAAAACTTAAAAAAATTTAGAGTAAATGTTAAATGGAAAATAGAATAGAATTTAGAGATATTTATTTTACATTCAGTTATATGTAAAAATTCAGTGTTGATTTATTTATTCATTAATTCTTACTATGAATACTTTCGTACATTATTTCATGCATGCCCTTTGAACAGTTCCCAGAGATTTTAAATGTGTTTCTCCCCTGATAGATATGCTTGTTTTGCTGGAATGAGGGTCCACAGAACTTCTCAAATTGCCATTCCAAAAGTGAAACCAATATAACTTACTTTTGCAAATTTTATAAAAACATATGATCATCTGGAACACATGACCAGGGACCCTTCGAAAGCCTTGGCATGGGCTTTTATAAGCAAGGGGCCTTTAAACTTCATTAGCTTCACAGTAAGTTAGCCTCCAGCTACATGGGGGTACAAGTGCACTACTGGAAATACTTACCATGGCTAAAAATCATGTTTATATATATGTGATAAGGGAACAAAAGACTATGAAATAAGGATTAAAAGGTCAGGAGTCAGAGGACCCTGGGAAGATGGCAGAGTAGGAGGATCCTAAGCTCACCTTGTCCCACCTAAATAACAGCCACACCAGTGTAATTAACCCAGAAAATGAACCAAAGACTGGCAGAACAGACTGTCTACGGTTAATCATAGAGAGGAGGCCACATCGAAAACAGTAGCAAAGGTGAAGTCTGGTTGGAAACTAAGCTAATCTGCAAGACTAACTGCTTGTGGATACCATAAGTACAGAGAAGGGAGAGGAGCAGACCCCACACTGGGCACTTGAGATGTGGGGTACCTGCACATTTAGCGAGGAATTAAAGTCCCCATTACATTTAGCTTTGAAAATCAGAGGGCTTAAACTTTCAAGTTTTTACCATCAGTAGGGCTTAACATCTTAAGAAAAATATTGGAGAGCATGGAGGGTAATAGAAAACTGAGTCCCTACCCCTAAAGATCCTGCAGAACGAACAATCCCACTGAGACACAGCATAGAAGCAATAATTTGAGAGGCACCTCGGGTGTATGAGGAGATTTATTTACTAATCTCAGAATGTGTGCAGTAGGGGCAGGGATCTTTAGGAGACTTCTCCAAGAACTAAATAACTGGTAGGTGCCATTTCTCTCTCCTAACCCCAGATTAGCTACATGGACACCTGTGGGAACTAGCACGACCACACATCATCTAGTTTGCTAACACCATGTGCCCTGTTCTCCTGCAGATCTCCCCCATCCAACACACCCCACTCAAGAGAAGTTCCTTCAAAGTGCTCTGGCCAGGTCTCATCCTTCAAGCAGCACCAACAGTGGCCAGCACCACTCCACATTGACTGGGAGAGGGGAAGACAAGCACACACACCAATTTAACTGCAGGCTCAATGGTGGGCTGGGGCAGACATCCGATCAGACTGCTAGCTCTACCAACCAACCTCACAAGGGGCAGCACAAAGGAAGAGCCCTGTAGTTTGGGTTACCTGCAACCCTGAAAGACAGACTGGGATCAGACTGGGGTCTAACTGTAGGCTCTGTCCACCAATGAAAGCATCTAAGGGAACAATGCAGAAAGAGCACCATGCAGTTCAGTGTGACCACAGTTCTGGCAAATGGGTTGAGAGCAGGCATCTGGTTTGACCTAGCTACAAGCCCAAGGCTGCCCCAGACTGGCCCTGTAAGAGCACAGAGACCAAACCCTGCTCATAATGGGGAAAGAGGGCCATTTCAGACAATTCACTGAAGGCAAACATGGCTCAGCCACAAAAATAAGCTAACACAACACACATACGAGACACCCCTGAAAGTGCCATGTTCTGGTGAAGGGGGGACATCGCACTAGAGGACACTATAAAACCTCTTCTTCATAAGGCCACTATTTTCAAGATCAGGAGACATAGCTAACTTTCCTAACACACAGAAACAAGTGAAGAATATTATACAAAATGAAGAAACAGAGGAATATGTTCCAGATGAAAGAACAAGACAAAAATCACAGTACAAGAGCTAAATGAAATGGAGATAAGAAATATGCCTGACAAAGAATTCAAAGTAATGATCATAAAGATATTTACTGGACTTGAGAAAAGAGTGGAGGATCTCAGTGAGACAAACAAATGGAAAGATACTTTGTGCTCACTGATTGGGAGAATGAGTAGTGTTAAAATGTCCATACTACCTAAAGAAATCTACAGAGTTAATGCAATTTTTTTATTTTTTATTTTTTAAATAGTTATTTATTTTTGAGAGAGAGATAGAGTGAGAGCAGGGGAAGTGCAGAGAAAGAGGGAGACACAGAATATGAAGGAGGCTCCAGGCACCAAGCTGTCAGCACAGAGCCCGACTTGGGGTTTGAACTCACAGACCATGAGATCATGACCTGAGCTGGTCAGTTGCTCAACTGACTGAGACTTCCAGGCACCCCAGTGCAATTTCTACCAAAACACCAATAGCCTTTTTCATAGAAGTAGAACAAACAATCCTAAAATTTGTGTGGAACTACAAATAGTCAAAGCAATTTTGAAAAAGAAGAGCAAAACTGGAGGTATCACAATCTCAGAATTCAAGATATACAAAAAAGCTGTAGTAATCAAAACAGTATGGTACTGGCACAAAAAGAGACACATAGATCAATAGTATAGAATAGAGAGTCCAGAAATAAATTCATGCTTTTATGGTCAAATGATCTACAATAAAGGAAGTAAGAATATACAATAATAGGAAAAAGACAGTCTCTTCAACAAATGGTGTTGGAAAACTGGACAGCTCTATGCAAAATAATGAAACTGGACCATTTTCTTAGCCATATACAAAAATAAACTCAAAATGGATTAAAGACTTAAATATGAGACGTGAAACCACAAAATTCCTAGGAGTAAACACAGGCAGTAATTTCTTTGACATCAGCTATAGAAACAGTTTTCTAGATATGTCTCCTGAGGCAAGTGAAACAAAAGCAAAGATAAACTATTGAGACTCCATTAAAATAAGAAGGTTTTGCACAGAAAAGGAAACCATCAACAAAACAAAAAGACAGTCTACTGAATTGGAGAAGATATTTGCAAATGATATATTTGATAAGGGGTTAATATCCAAAATCTATAAAGAACTTATACAACTCAACACCCAAAAACCAATAATCCAATTAAAAATGGGCAGAAGACGTGAATAGACATTTTTCCAAAGAAGACATACAGATGGTCAATAGACACACTAAAAGATGCTTGACATTACTACTCATCAGAGACATGCAAATCAAAATCACAATGAGTATCATCTTATACCTATCAGAATGTCCAAAATAAAAAACTCAAGAAAGTTGCCGAGGATGTGGAGAAAAGGATTCTGGCGAACTGCTGGGCGGTGGAATACAAACTGGTACAGTCACTCTGGAAAACAGTATGGAGGTTCCTCAAAAATAGAACTACCACATGATCCAGTAATTGCACTACTGGGTATTTACCCAAATAAAACAAAAACAGTAATTTGAAAGGATATATGCATCCTTTTGTTTACTGCATCATTATTTACAATAGCCAAACTATGGAAGCAATCCAAACGTCCATCTATAGATGAATGGATAAAGAGGAAATGGTGTATATACACAATGTAATACCACTCAGCCATAAAAAAGAATGAGATCTTGCTATTTTCAACAACATGGGTGGATATAGAGGGTATAATCCTAACTGAAATAAGTCAGTTAGAGAAAGACAAATACCATATGATTTTACTCATATATGAAATTAATTTAAGAAACAAAGCAAACAAAGCAAAAAAGAGGGAAAAAAACACAAAAAAAACCCCCACCCAGACTCTTAAATACAGAAAACAAATTGGAAGCTGCTGGAGGCAAGGTGGGTAGGGTTTGGGGTGAAACAGATGAGGGGATTAAGAGTGTACTTATTGTGATGAGCACTGAGTAATGTATAGAATTGTTGAATCATTATACTGTACACCTGAAACTAAAAAAAAAAAAAAAATCAGGAGGCAGATCAGGAGAGGTAAAGGGCAAGTTGTTCAAGGAAAATATTTGTATTTTCAGCATACATTTCTAGGTTTTCTGTTTTGTTCTGCTCTTCCATTTTGTAGAGAAGAAGCAGGAAGAGGAGAATAGACGGTGGGGAAGAGGGATGAGAGATGAAAGGAAAGTGAAACTGGAAAGGAGAGAGAGTCGTCAGGTAAGATAAATAAAGCTCCTGCCAAGCCAAGGAATTCAGGGCAGGAGTTTCCAGAAGGCAAGACTGGAACTGATTGAGAGCACAGAGAGGTCAAGGCAAACAAAGATGTAGCCCTTAGTGATGCATCACGGTAGATTCTTTAAAGAGGAAGCTTTCTAGTCAAATGGGCTCCAGATTCTACTTGTAAGGGTTAGTAAGGAGTAAGTTGGCACTAAGTAATTGGATGTACTGAACCTGGACTATTTCTGAAGGAAGAAATACACTTTGAAACAAAGTTCAAGTGTGTGATTAAAAAGAATGATGTTTTCATAAATCTTCACCTTTAGCTCTGGGTTTCAGATTTTTCTTTCTCTGTCTTTAACAGTATCAGGTGGGGATACCTCAGTGGCTCGAGACTCTATCTTGGCTCAGCTCACGATCTCATGGTTTCGTGAGTTTGCGCACTGTGTTGGGCTCTTCACTGGCATCTCAGAGCCTACTTGGGATTCTCTCTCTCCCTCTCCCTGCCCCTCCCCTGTTCATGCACTCTCTCTCTCTCAAAATAAATAAACATTAAAAAAATCAGTGTTGGGTGGCTGTTCACCACACCACACCTCATTTACTATTCTTTCCTTCTCCTAAATATAACATATTTGCAGCCTTTCAGTTTCTTAGCTGCAGTCGGATCTGTACTGAGCAAGTTCTATCAAAGATAATGGGAATTTAACTGTGTCCCCAGTCAACACAAAGTCAGCAAAAAGAAAGACAATCCTAATGCACTTCAAACTTCATTTATCCCCATGTCTGCTGGTGCCTAATTTCACACAAGCACAGTAGTAACAGGTAGGAACATGCTACCATCTGATGACCCCAGTATTTCATTATCTGACCTAGTATCCCACAGCAGGCTCAACTGCAGCCCATCTTGATGCTGATCACTTTTTTTTTTAATGTGTATTTATTTTTGAGAGAGAGTGCAGGGGGAGGGACAGAGACAGAGGGGGACAGAGGATCCAAAGCAGGCTCTGTGCTGACAGCAGAGAGCCCGATGTGGGGCTGAAACTAATGAATTGTGAGATCATGACCTGAGCTGAAGTCGGATGTTCAACCAACTGAGGCACCCAGGTGCCCTTAGGCTGGTCACTTTTTAAGAAAACTGACCTTTATAAAATCCTTTCCCATCCCTGCCCCCACCTTGTCATGAGCCCCATTTCCTGGAACAGAGCTCCTTTAAAGCTGAAGAAAAAGCTGCTTTGATAATGAAGTAGAGTTCTTACCTTTTATTTTTTCCTCTTCGGTTAGGTGGAGAGGTTTCTGTTACTTCTCCCTCTCTCACTGGATCATGGATCTTTTATTTTACCTGTGTAATGTCATTGGACTTTCCAGATTTCCTTTAAAGACAAACTAGAAACAAAGCAACCACTGTAACAGACTTTATCTGAAACTGAAAGCATTGGGACACAAAACAATTATTCAAAGACCATAAAAGGAATTTCTGGAGGCTGTGCTAGTGGGAGGGTATATGGGCTTAACACAATTTCTCAACTAGAACCTTCACATTTTTTTGAAAGAGATTTCAGAGAATGCTCGCTGATTTTAAAGAATGTCTATCAGATATGCAAATACAATGAAATGGAGCTCAGAGTTGGGGTTCAGGTTGAGAAACCTAGAGTGAGGAAGCATCATGTGAATTTTTAGGTCTAATTTCCTCACGTGATGAACATACAATGGACCTGGCTTTATACATACAGCAAGTGAGGAGAAGAATATGCCCCACACACAGTCACAAACACCCAGCACCTGGCACTAATACCCAGTGCACAGTCAGGAAGGGGCTCCAAGAATTGCACACATGTTTGAGGCTCTATGCTGACTGCTTTATGTGGGTTTTATAACATATCATATGCTAAGCATTTCCCCATGTTTTTATAGAAACAGGAACAGAAAAGTTGAACGTCTCAACCCAAATCACAGTAGTATATATAAGTAATCTGAACTGAATCATTCTTGATCCCAAACACTCTTGTGAAGCTACTTCACTACACTGCCTTTCTAGGCTTTCTGAGTGAATAGCAAAAGAAGTAATGGGTTTATTTCTTGATTGTTTTACAGAACTATGTGTGTTTCAAGTCTAATTCATTTTTCATTACAATAATGCAAAATAAGCAACAATGTCTTCATCTTCCAGTGAAAACAAGGAGGCTTGAGGGAGGGTAAGTATGCCGGTCCATATTCATTGAGCAAGTCACAGGGGTGGAAATCAAATTTTAAGCTCTTTTTACCTTTTGTTTTGTTTTGTTTTAGAGAATTCAAGCTGGGAGAGGGGCAGAGGGAGAGAGAAAGAGAAAAAGAGAATCCTAAGCAGGCTCCATGCTCAGCATGGAGGCCAACATGGGGCTTGGTCTCACAATCTGGGATCATGACCTGAGCTGAAATCAAGAGTTGGATGCTCAACTGACTGAGCCACCCTGGTGCCCCTAAACTCATTTTACCTTTAAATTCTCTGCTTTTTCTCCTCTTCCACATTGCTTCTGAAAGGAAGGAATAGGGAAATGAGGAGAAAGGGAGAGATTGATTAGGTTCTCTGCTGATCCCAGATCTCTATACCCGGAAGCCAGTGTGAGAAACTTAACAAATAGAACTGAATACTCTCTTTTCTTTTTCCTTTTTGAAATTTGCTTTGAAAAATGAGTTAGCTGGGACTTTCTGTTGCTGGGACACACCCAGTTCCTTCCTGCCTTGATCCTTGAGGCACAACTTTACAGATCTGAAACTTTCTTACCCTTGATCTTGGCAAGATCCCTTTTTATTCTGTTGGTCTCCAGTGAACCCTTTGCAAATCTCCTTCACATCACCTTGATTTTTCCCCCTTATGATATCTGAAATTCAAATTCATAAAAGCAGTTAACTAATGTATTCACAGCACTTACAATAGGACTTGGCATAGAGTAGAAGTTCAATGGATATTATGTGACTAAGTATAAAATGACCCCAACTATGTAAGAAACCCCACACTTTTGCCAATTTGAATATGTAAACTTAAAAAAAAATTTTTAAGTTTATTTATTTAGAGAGAGAGTGCAAGCGGGGTAGGGGCAGAGAGAGAGAGAAGGGAGAGAGAACCTCAAGCAGGCTCCAAGCTGTCAGTGCAGAGCCTGAACCCACAGGGCTCAAACCCATGAACTGTGAGATCATGACCTGAGATGAAACCAAGAGTCGGATGCTTAACTGAGCCATTCAGGTGTCCAAATGAGTAGTTAGTGTCTTTTTTCCATATGTCTATCCACTTTATCATGAAATGATGGAAGTTTGAATCAAGACTTGTGGTATCCTTTGGTGCCATTCTTTAAGCTTTTATGGTGAGGGATTGGAGTCATTCTGTTGGGACTACTCAGGCCTGCATTTGTCTCTGACCTAATAAACAATATTCAAATTGTAAGAGTTGTTCAAACTATTATGAGATCCTAGCTAGTCTATTCCAGAACTAAAAGTTTGTATATATTGTTCAGTTAGTGAAATGTTTACAACAGTACAGATGTTACATATGACATGTAGTTTTCAAAGTGAGTGAAAAAAAAGAATCTTCAAAATTTGTTGAAGACTCCACAGAGCATAAAAAACCTTGAATTTACTTGAATTCAATGTAAATAAAATATAAAAGTATTTACTAATGTCTTGAAGAAACTTGACCATTATTTTGAAGGGATTGCTGCAATTATTACATTAAATATTTTTAATTTAATTTAATTTATTTATTTTAAAAAATGTTTACTTATTTATTTATTTATTTTGAGAAACAGAGAGAGAGAGAGAGAGAGAGAGAGAGAGAGCAGGGGAGGGGCAAAGCGGGAAGAGAGAAAGAATTCCAAGCAGGCACCACACTGGGAGCTCAGATCCGATGCAAGGCTTGAACTCACAAACCATGAGATCATGACCTGAGCCAAAATCAAGAGTTGGATGCTTAACCAAATGAGCCACCTGGGCACTCAATTTTTTTTATTTTAGAGAGAGAGTGGGAGATACAGCGTGAGCAGGGGACAGGGGCAGAGGGAGAGAGAGAATCCTAAGCAGCCTCCATGTTCAGCATGAAGCCTGACGTGGGGCTTGATCCCATGACCCTGTGATCATGACCTGAGCTGAAATCAAGAGTCAGACACTCAATCGACTGAGTCAACCAGGAGCACTGCAATTATAACATGCTTAAAGAAATTTTTTTAACGTTTATTCATTTTTGAGAGGCAGAGAGAGAGCACCACTGGGGGAGGGGCACAGAGAGAAAGGGAGACACAGGATCCAAAACAGGCTTCAGGCGCTGAGCTGTCAGCCCAGAGCCAGATGCAGGGCTAAACTTCATGGACCACAAGATCATGACCTGAGCTGAAGTCGGATGCTTACCTGACTGAACCACCCAGGTGCCCCTGCGATTATTATATTTTAAAATGAGGTTTGCTCTACTGAACATTATGATGAAAAATGATGTTCTTCCAATAATGAAAATGTCATGGGAATCATCAAACTATTTGCTAGACTTAATCCACTTTTGCGTGGCTACTTGGAAAAATGCTAAAATTAAAAACAACAACAACAACAACAAATATATCTGTGTCCCAGATTATGATGAATTAGTCAAAATATAAGGAAAACATAAAGTCAAGTGTTAAGTAGAGTCCAAATGTTACTCCATTACTGTACATTTTCCACGATTTCAACAAATATTGATCAATTGGCAATATTGTGTATTTAAGTTATTACAGAAAACCATGAGAAAGTTGTGGGTTTTTTCCAATTGCAATAACTTATCTGTACCTTTAAATTTTTTTTAATTTTTTTTTTTTTTGGACAGAGAGCGAGAGACAGAGTGCAAGCAGGGAGGAGCAGAGAGAGGGACACAGAATCTGAAGCAGGCTCCAGGCTCTGAGCTGTCAGCACAGAGCCCGATGCAGGGTTCAAACTCACAAACCATGAGATCATGACCTTATCTGGAGTTGGACCCTTAACCGACTGAGCCACCCAAGCACCCCTTCTTATCGGTGACTTTATTCAACAATGTGAAATATGGTCTGGGTGATTGTAACTTGCCATGGGACAGTATTTGTGGACATTACTATGAGTTTGTCATATGCCAATGCAGCCATACAAAAAACAAAGACAAAGGGCTGCATGCACTCTTTTTTTAAAAAAGATTTTATTTTTAAGTAATTTTTCACCCAATATGGGGCTCAAACTCACAACCCTGAGACCAAAAGTCACATGCGTGGCTAACTGAGCCAGCCAGGCACGCTTAGGGCTGCGTGCACTTTTTATAAACATTAATAAGTAGGATGTGCTGTCCCCATAGGAGCTCATTACCTTTTTCATCAGATGATATGCTGACCTTCTAGTACCTGAAGTTATCAAACCGTTAAGTATCTTTCCAGTTATATTTTCTCTTTGGGTTAGTCTGGTTTTGTAGAAGGAGTATTTTAGGCACACAGTTGAAAAGCTAAAATGGGATGCTTGGGGCGCCTGGGTGGCTCAGTCAGTTAAGCGGCCGACTTTGGCTCAGGTCGTGATCTCGCGGTCTGTGAGTTCGAGCCCCGCGTCGGGCTCTGTGCTGACAGCTCAGAGCCTGGAGCCTGTTTCAGATTCTGTGTCTCCCTCTCTCTGGCCCTCCCCTGTTCATGCTCTGTCTCTCTCTGTCTCAAAAATAAGTAAACATTAAAAAAAATTTTTTTAAGTGGGATGCCTGCTTTTGTTTATGACAAGGAAAATCTAGAATGGATGGTGGAGGAGGGAGATGATGAACATCAACTATGACCTGTGACAAGTTGTAGGAGTTAAAGTCTGTGGCATATACCAAGTCATGTGTATTAAGTCCTTTATAGAATTGTAGCTACTCACCAATTTGAAGATACGATGATGGATTGCATTTAATATAGGGCACAGTGATCAGAATGATGCAAGGGGTGGACCATTTTAGATGCTTCTGGTGTGCTAACTTGAATCCTCTCAATCTCACTTCCAATTCCAGCTCCGGCTGTAGTGGACAGTTCAGAGAAGGCCTGAACTCATCTCAGGTGGTTAGCATCTTGCTTTAGTAATGTAAAAGCCGTGTTCTCACAAGAGATTACAGGGGCTATAGGATTGGGGTTTCTTCCCTATAACTTCCCTCTCCTGGTCTCTCTGAAACACGCTGGTCATGCTCCTTCCCTAGGGCCTTTGCACTTGCAGTTTCCCCTGCAACTTATGCTGTTTCCCTAGATATCCAATGACCTTCTCCCTTACAGCTTTAGATCCTCACTGAAATGTCACTTCATCGGTGCTGTTTCTGACCCCTTATATAAAATTGCTCTTCTTCAAATTGCCAGCACTTGTTCTCCCCTATTCCTGCTTCTCTTTCCTGCATAGAAACTGTGATCTGATATTCTGGATAGTTTATGTTTTTATTGCCTACTAAAATGTTACTTCCACGAAGGTAGAGATTTATGTTTCTTTTTGACTTTTGAATCCCTCAAAAACAGTGCATGACACATGATAGACCTTTAGTAAGTATTTGTGATTAAGTGGATCAAATTGGGAAAGTGAACATGTTGGTTAAAGGTTATGCTCTTTTTCGAGACTTTTGAGACATACTATAAAATTTGCTTCTGGAAATGTTTGCACTCTCCTACTCTCCAAGTGCATATAAAAGCACCTGTACTTTCACATCCCCCTGAACAGGTGGAATCATGCTGTTTAAAATCTGACCTACGCTGAGAGGTAGAAAATACTGTGCTGTTTTAATAGACAATTTTGTATTAGTACTGGGGAACCTGGGTGGCTCAGTTGATTGAGCATCCGACTTTGACTCAAGTCATGATCTCACAGCTTGTGAGTTCCAGCCCGGTGTCGGACTCCATGCTGACAGCTCAGAGCCTGGAGCCTGCGTCAGATTCTGTGTCTCCCCCTCTCTCTCTGTCCCTCCCCTTCTTGCATGCTCTCTCTCTCTCTCTCTCAGAATAAATAAACATGAAAAAAAATTTATTACTATTGAAAAAGAACATATGTTTATTTAAAAAAAATTTTTTTTTTTCAACGTTTATTTATTTTTGGGACAGAGAGAGACACAGCATGAACGGGGGAGGGGCAGAGAGAGAGGGAGACACAGAATCGGAAACAGGCTCCAGGCTCCGAGCCATCAGCCCAGAGCCCGACGCGGGGCTCGAACTCACGGACCGCGAGATCGTGACCTGGCTGAAGTCGGACGCTTAACCGACTGCGCCACCCAGGCGCCCCGAAAAAGAACATATGTTTATATAATTATTTTTATCACATTGTTATTTCACAGTATATAAGCTTTGTTGAGGCTTTGAAGCTTGAGTTCATATTATAATAAGAAAATGCATCTGGTGCCTGCTGTATGGTAGACATTGTGCTAATTCCTTACAGGTGTTACTAACTAAATTGAATTTACCCTCAGTACATGCTTATGAGGTAGATATTATTATCTGCAGTTTACAGACTAGTTAATACAGGTTAAAGATATTTTTTATTTTATTTATTTATTTACTTATTTTAAAAATCAGTTAAGATAAGGAAACAAATATGTATTTATACTGTCTTATAATTACATAATTTACTAGTTTTCTTTCTCTTTTTATATGCATGCATTTATTATCTGGGTTCACTTTCAGTCTGAAGAATTTCTTTTACTATTTCTCATGAGATGGGTCTGCTAGCAAAAAAATTCTGTTTTGGGGTACCTGGGTGGCTCAGTCAGTTAAGCATCCAACTTCAGCTTAGGTCATGATCTCATATTTTGTGGGTTTGAGCCCTGTATCGGGCTTTCTACTATCAGCTTAGAGCCTGCTTCAGATCCTCTGTCTCCCTCTCTGTCTCTGACCCTCCCCACTCCAAAATAAATAAACATGTAAAAAAAAAAATTCTCAGTTTTTATATATCTGGAATTCTTTATTTTAATTTTTTATTTGTACATGTGAAACTAATATTATACCATATGTTAACTAACTGGAATTTAAAGATTTTTTTAAATGGCAGTTCACTGGGCCACAAGACTGACAGTTGAGATTTCCTTGAATGATAAGTGAGTGTATTAAAAGGGGAAGGTCAAATTAAGTTCATTCATGGCTCTGTACCTGCAAAAGTGGACTAGAAGACTGGTGATGTATGTCTCTCCCATATCCTCGCTAAATATGACAGTCTGATTAGTTCTTTTATAAATTAAAAGTCTGGTTCTTCTCTACTTTTTCTTATTAGTAAGGAATTTGTTGTCTCAGTTAAGGACAACTTGAACCTATTTTTACTGAACACATGTCAGTTGAAAATGAAAGCAGGAACAGGCTCTTAGTTTCTCAGAAACAGGCCAGATGTTAAGAAAAAGCTCCTTCCTGTGTAGTAAAATGAGTTGTGTACTGTTTTTGTGCATTTTTTTTTTTTTTATGCCAGACTTGAGAATTTTTCTAGGGACTTTTTCTTTTAAACACTGGGTATGAAGAAGCTGTATTTCCTTGCTTTCCAGTGCACTTGGAGTCGTGGTCTCTAGAATACTTACTCTAAAAGATACACCTCAAATTAATTTGCACGATAGAATTATTACATTAAAAATTTATGTATATATGCTAAATGGTTTCAATTGTTATCCAGAATTACAGGTCTGAAATGTTTTTATATTAGCTGCTTTTCACATGGAGAATTCCATGCAGAACATTTTAGGGTACTCAATAGCAGGAATTCATTTATTCAGTTGGGGTCCCTGAGTCTCATATACAATAGGAGGCAAGACCAGCAAGTTGGAAAAACAACTTGCAGTGTGTGTGTGTAGGGGGGTAGGGGTGGAGAGAGAGAGAGAGAGAGAGAGAGAGAGCATATGTACTTCCCATTCTTCTCTCACTCCACCCCTTAACAACCACCATTCTACTTTCTGTGCTAATGAGTTTGACTATCTTAGATACCTCATATAAATGAAATAATAAAGTATTTGTCTTTTGTAACTTATTATTTCTCTTAATGCTTTCATAGTTAGTCCTTGGTGTGGCATGTGACAGATTTCATTTTTAAGACTGAGTAACATTCCATTGTATGTGTACACAACATTTTCTTTATCCACTCATCTGTCTATAAGGACATATGGGTTGTTTCTACCTCTTGATTATTGTGAATAATGTTGTAATAAATGTGGGTATTCAAATATCTCCTCAAGATCTTGCTTTCAGTGCTTTTAGATATAGATACTCAGTAGTAAAATTTCTGGACCATATGGTAACTCATTTTTTATTTTTCTGAGGGGCCATCTTACAGTTTTCCATAGCAACTGCATCATTTTTTATTTCCACTCACATTACACAGGAGTTCCAATTTCTCCATATTCTCACTAATATTTGCTATTTTCAATTTTTTTGATAGTGGTCATCCTAATATATGTGAGATAATATCTCATTTTTTATTTGCATTTCTCTAATGATTAGTGATATTGAACACTTTCTCATATGCTTTTTGGTTATTTGTATATTCTTTTTTTTTTTTAATTTTTTCAACGTTTATTTATTTTTGGGACAGAGAGAGACAGAGCATGAACGGGCGAGGGGCAGAGAGAGAGGGAGACACAGAATCGGAAACAGGCTCCAGGCTCTGAGCCATCAGCCCAGAGCCCAACGCCGGGCTCGAACTCACCGACCGCGAGATCGTGACCTGGCTGAAGTCGGACGCTTAACCGACTGCGCCACCCAGGCACCCCATGTATATTCTTTGATGAAATGTCTATTCAATTCCTTTGATCGTTTTTTTAGACTGAGTTGTTTTTTGTTGCTGTGAATTATAGAAAGTCTTTACATAATCTGGATATTTGTTCCCTATCAGATATATGATTTTCAGATATTTTCTCCCATTCTATAGGTTGCTTTTTCACTCTGATGGTTGTTTCCTTTAATGCACAAGAGTTTTAAAGTTTGATGTAGTTCTGCTTGTCTGTTTTTGCTTTTGTTTCTGTGCTTTGGTGTCATTTCCAAGAAATCATTGCCAAATCCAACGTCATGAAGGTTTCCCCTATGTTTTCTTGTAAAAGTATTATATTTTATATTTAGTACTCTAATATACTTTGAATTAATTTTTATATGTTTTAAGAATCTGAATTCATTCTTTTATATGTGGATGTTCAGTTTTTCTAACACCATTTATTGAAGATACTGCTCTCTCCCCATTGTGTGGTCTCAATAAGCTTGTTAAAGATCATTTGAGCACATATGTGAGGGTTTATTTTTGAACTGTCTATTTGGCTGTCTTTATGCCAGTACCTGACTGTTTTTATTACTTGTAGCTTTGTAATATGTTTTGAAATCAGGAAGTGTGAGGCTTCCAACTTTATTCTTCTTTTTCAAGACTGATGGGACTATCCAGAGTCCCTTGAAAGTCTATATGAATTTTAGGATGCGTTTTATGTTTCTGCAAAAAAATGTTACTGGGATTTTAATAGGAATTGCATTGAATCTGTAGATTGTGTAGCATAGAATGAACATTTTAACAATATTAAGTCCTGTAATCTGGAAACATGGGATGTCTTTTCATGTATTTGTGTCTTCTTTAATTTCTTTCAGCCAAATTTTATAGCTTTCAGCATATAAGTCTTTTGCCTTCTTGGTTTAATTTTATTAATTTTTAAACTATTTATATTTATATTTAATAATTTATATTACATGTACATACATTTAATATGTCTATTTATATATTTAATATGTATACTTATGCTTCAAAAAGTTATTTAAAAAGATTCAGGAATAAATCTAACAAAGTGTACAAGGAGTATATGCTCTGAAATATAAAATATTACCGAAAGATTTTAAAAGGCTAACAAATTGTGGGACGTGTAATGATGAATTGGAGAGATATTTTTTGAGTGTCATTTATTCACATATTTATCTATAGATTTGTTACAATTCTTAGTTTCATACACGTAAGGAAAATTGATTCATGACAACTATAGCAAAACGATAGTCTTCTCAATAAATGCTGCTAAGTCTGTTACGTAAGTGTGAAAAAAAAAAACTTGATTCTTACCTTCTGACATTATAAAAGTTGATTCTATATGGATTGTAAATCCCAATGTAAAGCAATAAAGTGTTTAGAAGAAAGTCAAAGAGATTATTTTGATGTCCGTCAGTTCAGAAAATAGGATAAACGTGGCAGACAAAATAATAAAATGTTTAGAATAAGTCAAAGAGATTATTTTCATGTCCTTTGGTTCAGGAAATAGGATAAATAAATCAATAACTTGCAAACAAATAATTGATAAATTTAACTATATTAATATTAAAAAGTCATGTTCATTCAAAGACACCACTAAGAGAAATAAAAAGCAAACTAAAATACTAACAGAAAAATTTATAGGATATAGGGTATATAAAGCAGTCTCCAAATCAAGAAGGAAAAAAAAAAGGACAGACAACCCATTAAAAATATAAGTAAGAATATTGAATAGGAAGATATGCAAAAGGCAATAGCCATGAAATAAAGAAAAGATTTAAAGAAAAAATTAAACCTGAAATGATAACTATTTACTTACCAGAATGACAAAATTTTATAACTCTAGCATTACTAACTATGATGAGAACACAGAATACTGGGAATTTTACACATTACTTATGACTGTATTAATTTGGACAATCACATTGAAAAACTGATTTTGTCTACCATAAAATGAGCACATACTTTATGACCAAATAATTTCACTTCTGGTTATATGCAGAAATATTGTTACTGAATCTAACAATTTGTATGAATTTAAAAATATATTGTTGAGCAAAAGAAGCCAAAATGAGGTGAATCATCTATATAATTCAATTTATATAAAGACAAAAATGAGACAATAGCAATCTATGTTGTTAGAATTTAGATAAAAGTTTCTGTGTTAGTAATCTGTTATTGCATAACAAAGTTCTCCCAAATTTAGCAGCTTGCAATAACAATATTTATAATCTCAAAGCTTCTGTAGGTCACAGTAATCTGGCTATGGTTTAGCTGCATCCTCTGCTTCAGTGTCTCCTACAGTCTGTAATTACAGTGTTGACTGGGGATGGGAGTCATCTCAAGGCACAACTGGAAAAGGATCCACTTCGCAAGATCATTGATGTGGTTTTTGGCAGGGTTCATTTCATTATGAGTTGCTAGACTAAAGGCCTCAACTCCTTGAAGGTTGTTGTCTGAAAGGCCATCTTTAATTCATTACCACTGGGCCTCTCTACCATGGTAACTTGCTTCATCCATGGGAGTAGGCCAAGAAAGAGAAAATGAGAGAGGTGGGAGGAGGGAGAGAGAATAAAAAGAGAATGGGGCAGAGAGAAAGAGAGAGGTAACAAGAGAAAGTGCTATCAAGATGGAAATCAATCGTTTGTTACTTAGTCATGGAAGTTACATCTCATGTTTAGGATAATCTATTCATTAGAAGCAATTCACCAGGTTCAGCTTGCACTCAAGGCAGAGGCACTGCACAAGAGTGTGAATAATATGAGGCAGGAACATTGAAAGCCAGGGTCAGAAATTGCTTTCTATAGTTTCTTTTTTTTTTTTTTTTAATTTTTTTTTCAACGTTTTTTTATTTATTTTTGGGACAGAGAGAGACAGAGCATGAACGGGGGAGGGGCAGAGAGAGAGGGAGACACAGAATCGGAAACAGGCTCCAGGCTCTGAGCCATCAGCCCAGAGCCTGACGCGGGGCTCGAACTCACGGACTGCGAGATCGTGACCTGGCTGAAGTCGGACGCTTAACCGACTGCGCCACCCAGGTGCCCCTCTATAGTTTCTTTGTGGGAAAAGGGAGGGATGGAAATTTGGAAAGTGCTATGACTAAGCTTCTGGGTGTATTTGTAAAATCCTAGTCTTTGACTTACATAATAGTACAAAGATATGTCTACTTTTTGAAAATTATCCATAATATTATAATTTGGTTATTATTATTTATGTATGTGAAATTTTGATTAATTTTTTTAAACAACGAAAAACCTAGGACTGGATTAGATCTAGGAGAGTAAGACTGAACATAGTTGGCAAGTTCAGAGCTTAGTATGGTATCCTGGGTGAGTGGTGATATGGACATGTATCAGTGGATCAGAAATAGTGATTTTGTCTGACTCTAGATGTGTGTCATATTTAGAGTTCACAGGAGTTCCTGTTGGGCTGAATTCGAGGCCTGACAGAAAAATAGGAATCAAGGATGGATTAAAGTAGTCATTCATAATTCACCGAGCTGGGGAAGACTGGAAGGATTACATTTAGGACCACAGAAAACAACCCAAAGTTTTAGTCTGGATATGTTAGGCTTACAATAATTACAGGACAAGATAAGGAGATGCCAAATAGGGAATTGAGTTTATGCGCTTGAAACACATACGTAAAATTAGAGCTGGAAATATAAATTCATGGATTATTTTTATTGATTTACTCCAGCCATGGAAATGGAGGACCAGATTAAAGAAAAGGAAGGTTTCAAACAGAAGAGCCACGCTATTTGGCGATTGAGAAGTAGAGTGAATCCAGAAAGAAAACTTAATAAGACAGTCTGGTGAAATAGAGAAAAACAGAGTATATAATAGAAAAGAAGCCATAAAATTAATCATTTGATGAAGCAACATAGAGGAAGTCTTGAGAGGAGCGGAGAGGAGCTTTGTTCTTACTGTTTGTTGTTTTGTGTTCTTTGGATGGGGAGGATTAAGGGACTTAAGAAAGAGAATGGAGGCACTTGGGTGACTCAGTCAGTTAAGCAACTGATTTCGACTCAGGTCATGATCCTGCAGTTCATGGGTTTGAGCCCTGCCTCAGGCTCTGTGCTGACAGCTCAGAGCCTGGAACTTGCTTCAGATTCTGTGTCTCCCTCTCTCTCTGCCCTTCCCCCACTCACACTCTGTCTGTCTCTCTCAAAAATAAATAAACATTAAAATTTGAAAAAAAGAAAGAAAGAGAATGAATGATTTGGAAGTCAAAATGAAGAGTAAGAAGAGCATCTAATCTACTTCAGTTCCAGCTCTTGTCAAATTAGGAAATGTGGAGAAAAAAACACGAGAGAGCTGCTGGCACATTGAGTATGCAAACCTATACAGCTACTCATCAGCTTCACAAATTCTCTATGCAGTATTTCACTATCTTCTTAGTGGCTTTATAAATACCCAATTCATAATGATTTGTGAAAATTAAAGGAGATAATCTGTATAAAAGTCTTTTCACATCATTATGGTCATTATTAGCATTTAAAAATTCGTACCTCGAGGGGTGCCTGGGTGGCTCAGTCGGTTAAGCATCCGACTTCAGTTCAGGTCATGATCTCACACTCCATGAGTTTGAGCCCCGCGTCAGGCTCTGTGTTGACAGTTCAGAGCCTGGAGCCTGCTTCAGATTCTGTGTCTCTCTCTCTCTCTCTGCCCCTCCCCTGCTCATGCTCTGTGTCTCTCTGTCTCAAAAATAAATAAAAACATTAAGAAAAATTAAAAAAATAAATAAATAAAAATTAGTACCTCTTTTGGGGCACCTGGGCAGTTCAGTTGGTTGAGCCTCTGACTTCAGCTCAGGTCATGACCCCATGGTTTGTGGGTTCAAGCCCTGCATCAGGCTATCAGAGTGGAGCCTGCTTCAGATCCTCTGTCCCCCTCTCTCCATCTCCTCTGCTGTTATTTTAATCAGCAATTAAATAACAAAGACATTTTTCTCAACTTGATATTTAAATATATGCTCCTTCTGGTTAAGTTTTCAGGATACAAAATTTATAATAATGTATAAATTTATGTGTTATTATTACTTCTTTGCTTAATTTCTCTCTTCATAATTCATACCCTCTTGTAAAATGTCTAATGAGGATTAAAATACATAGAATGATCTTACTGTGGAGCTTCACTTCTCTGTGAAATAAAAATGAGTTACATAAATATTACTAGACCCATGGCTTTATAGGCACCATATTCTAACCAAATGACTTATCTGGCTTTGTCCGATGTTCATACTGTGTGATCAGTGTAGGGACACGGATGGTGAACACTTTAAATGTTGCAATCATCCTATTGGAATTTTATCCTAATACAATGTTGGGTGATCAGTCTGGATTCAGTCAGGAAAACAGAGCCACCACCAAGCCTTACAGAGAGAATATGTTTTATGTAGGAATTATGTGAATGAGGACTAACTTTAAGGACAAAGGGGTGCTGGGGTCTGAAAGTCTGGAAAGAGGAGAATTGGGGGAGGATAAAGTTATAATTACTAATCACTCAAGCCTGAAGCATTGGTGAGGGTAAAAAGCTGTAGTTTGTGGAGAAGTCTGAATAGCTGAGCCTCTGGTGTCAAGGTGATCCTGGACAGGTCTGCCGAAACATCCTATCTGACCACCACTGTGTATGAGGCCACAACTGCTGAGAATATCTGCATTGTCTTCATTTGCATCTTCCAAATATCCTTTGATACTTTCATCTAGAATATATAAAGACTAGACAGTATTCCAAAGAAGATGTATAAATGCTAATGCACACAAAAATATGCTCAAAATCATTACTCAAGGGGGAAATGTAAATCAAAATCACCATGAGACACCATTTCACACCCACAAAGATTGGTGTGAACAAAATGACAGCTAATAAAAAGTGCCGTCAAGGATGGAGAAATCAGAACCCTCCTACACTGCTGGTGGGGATGTAAAATGGTACAGCCACTTTGGAAAACAGTTTGGTAGTTTCTCAAAAGTTTAAACATAAGAGTTACCATATGACCCAGCAATTCTACCCCCAAGTATATACCCTTAAGAAATGAAGCCAGTCACAAGACCTTTTAAATTCTATTAATATGAAATGTCCAAAGAAGGTAAATCCATAGAGACTGAAAGCGGATTAATTTGTTACCTAGGGTCTGGGGATTGAGCAGAAATACTGCTAATGGATACTGGGTTTCTTTTTTGAGTGATGAAAATTTCTATAATTATAGTGATGGTTGCAACAACTCTATGCATATGCTAAAAACCATTGAGTTGTACCTTGTGAGTTTGTGAATTATGTTTATGTGATTTATATCCCAATAAAGTTGTTATATTTTTAAAAAGAAGGTTATGGGGTTGCCTGGCTGGCTCAGTCAGTAGAACATGTAACTCTTGATCTTGGGGTTGTGAGTTTGAGCCCCATTCTGGGTGGAGAGATTACTTTTTAAAAAACTCAAAAGAAAAAAGGTCATATAGCCTGCAATCATGTATACTGCTACCTCTTTGCACTTCAGCTCCTCTTGGTTCCATTTTCCTGTGTCATATAATATTACATTGGCTATGGAATTTTTGGGTATTGCTTAGGACAGTTGAGGTTAAGATACATTTAGTTTAGGTCTAGTGGGATATGTATATATTTTGGCTTACAATTACTCTCATAAATAGTTAATTCTTTTCTACCTGTCACAGTGTAGTAATAACGGCTTGCGGGAATTTTCCTACTGCTGATTATGCATCATGATGTAAAGGTGTCAGTACAGAGGCCACATATGAGATCACATCTTAAGGGCTCCAGCACCAGTGTATGTGAGTAGTGGATACAAAACATGATTTGTAGTGAAAAGCACCAAAGCCATTCTCTGCAAACATTTTCCAATCATGAGTTACATAGCTTTTTAAGTGAGGAATTCAGTTCTTCAGTTCCTATGGCATTTGTCTTTCTCTGACTGGCTTATCATTTTGCTTAGCATTATACTCTACCTCCATTCATGTTGTTGCAAATGACAAGATGCCATTATTTTTTATGGCTGAATAATATTGCATTGTATGTCTATACCACCTCTTCTTTATCCTTTCATCTCTAGATGGACACATGGGCTCCTTCAGTTTGGCTATTGTAAATAAGGCTGCAGGAAACATAGGGGTACATATATCCTTTTGAGTTAGTGTTTTTGTATTCTTTGGGTAAATACCTAGCAGTGCGATTACTGGACCATATGGTAGTTCTATTTTTAATTTTTTGAGGAATCTCCATACTGTCTTCCACAGTGGCTGCACCAGTTTGCATTCCCGCCAACAGTGCAAGAGGGTTTCTTTTTCTCCACATCTTTGCAAGCACTTGCTGTTTCTTGAATTTTTGACTTTAGCCCTTCTGACAGCTATGAGGTGATATTGCATTGTGATTTTGATTTGCATTTCTCTGATAGTGAGTGATGTTGAGCATCTTTTCATGTGTCTGATTGCCATCTGTAGGTCTTTTTTTTTTTTTTTAATGTCTGCTTATGTCTTCTGCCCACTTTTTAATTGGATTATTTGTTTCTTTGGGTGTTGAGTTGTATCAGTTATTTATGTATTTTGGATACTAACCCTTTATCAGATATGTCTTTTGCAAATATCTTCTCCCATCAGTAGGTTGTCATAGTTTTCTTGGTTGTTTTCTTTGCTGTGCGGAAGCTTCTTATTTTGATAAAGTCCCAATAGTTTATTTTTGCATTTTTTCCCTTGCCTCAGGACTCATTATCTAGAAATATGTTACAGCTGGTGTCAGAGAAATTACTGTCTGTGCTCTCTTCTAGGATTTTTATGGTTTCAGGTCTCACATTTAGGTCTTAATTCATTTTGAATTTATTTTTGTGTAAATTTAAAAAAGTGGTCCAGCTTCATTCTTTTGCATGTAGCTTTCCAATTTTCCAAACACTATTTGTTGAAGAGACTTTTTCCTATTGCATATTCTTGCCTCCTTTGTCCAAGATGAATTGACCATATAATGGTGGTTTATTTCTGGACTCTATTCTGTTCCATTGATCTGTGTGTCTATTTTTGTGCCAGTACTATACTGTTTTGATTACTACAGCTCTGCGAAATAACCTGAAATCTGGAACCGTGATACCTCCAGCTTTGTTTTTCTTTTTTTTTTTCAAGATTGTTTTGGCTATTTGGGGTCTTTTGTGGTTCCATACAAATTAGGAATTGTTTGTTCTAGTTCTGTGAGAAATGTTATTGGTATCTTGATAGGGATTGAATTAAATGTGTAGACTTGCTTTGGGTAGTATAGACATTTTAACAATATATGTTCTTCCAATCCATGAGCATGGAATGTATTTCCATTTCCATTTGTTTGTGTTGTCTTCAATTTCTTTCATCAATGTTTTATAGTTTTCAGAATATAGGTCCTTCACTTCTTTGGTTAAATTTATTCCAAGGTATTTTATTACTTTTGATCCAACTGTAAAATGGGATTTTTGAGACTGCAATTATTCAAAGGCCAAGTTCTTCCTCGGGTCAGTTCTCAGTGTAGGTTATAGTTATCATTAGCATGATATACCAAATGTTAAATGCCATTAGAATCACTATGTTATTTGTATATACAGTCCAGGGGCACATGTTTCAATGATTCCATTATCCTCTCAATTCATTCATAGCTTGTAAGTGTCTTTACCAACAACCTGAAGCCAGCATATGTTGACCTCCAACCCCCTGCTCTTGTCTTCTATTTTAGTGTCCATCTTTAATGATGTTAAAGAAACATGTATGATATCCTTGTTTTTAGTCAGAGACATTACTATTCATTTGATATAAACAAGGCTGCATTCAGACTTGCTACTTTATAGGTTTCCTGATTAGCTAAAATATGGATTGGTTACTATTAATAGCATGCTTATATCATTAACTGTAACTAGTGCTGGTTAAGGCCAGTCCCCCATGTAGTAGATTTGATTATTCAACATGCATTCACTCTTCCCACTGCACTATTTATGATGAGCTTTACCATGGGACTTTCTTTGCAAATTAAAAATGGGCAGAAGAGACAGTGTGTCATTCCTGGGCAGAGTTTTTAAAAGATATTATAAATTCACACCAGCCCTGTTGTGCACCATTTGCACTCCACAATGGGGACAGCAGACTCCCAGAAAGAACTGCCCCTTCAAGTCACAAGTAAAAAGGATACAAGAAATAGTATTGAACCTAACCCTGGAGGATAACTTATACAGCTAATTTGAGTTACCTGAACAAGAAATATTTAATTTATTTATTCTTATTTCTGAGAGAGAGAGAGAGAGGGAGAGAGAATCCAAAGCAGGCTCCAGGCTCCCAGCTGTCAGCAGAGAACCCGATGTGGGGCTCAAACCCATGAACTGTGAGATCATGACCTGAGCTGAAGTCAGATGCTTAACTGACTCAGCCACCCAGGCGCCCCCACAATAATGCTGTTCTAGTTGATCATTACTTGTGCCATGATTTGGCATAGGGGTTATATTGTGACTGCCGTTACTTTTTTCTTTTCTTTTCTGGGGATACAGAGAGGAATAAGGTATGGTTTCCGCCTTCAAAGTGCCTTAAGAACAATAACAACAAGAGTTAGCTTTATTTGTTAGTAACAGAAAAACCTGAGTAGATTGTTGCATAAAGATGATAGAAGTTGCTTTTTTTGTGTGTTTACTTGTTTTCATTTTTAATTCTCACAATAAAAGTCTGTAAAGTCTGAAAGTAATTAATCCAGAATTGGAATTGAGGCTCTGCTCAACAAAGTCAACAGGGGCACAATACTCTTCTTGGAACATGACTAGGGATGATATGATATTATAGTCATCCACTCAATGAACCTGAGGAAGAGAGCAAAATCAAAAGTAAAGGTAATTTTTGGTGTTCTCTACTACTTAGGACAAATATACCTATGTCAGTGGACTAAAGTGAAGAACGTGTGTAAGAGAAGAGTTTGGAAGGTCCACCTTTTCCTCAGGAATCCAAAGACATTTGCTTTCTTATTCATCGCCACCTCCCTGGAAGGGTTGAACATTTCTTCAAATTACTCTGAACGTTGACTTTAGGGTCCTTGGCACATGTGATAAATCATGAACTTTATTTCAACAGTGTGTCCCTTAGGATGTATTTCTTGGGTAGCACCATAGTGGGAAAGAAGTTTTCAATTTTTTTCTCTTTTTTTAAAATTGTGGTAAGAAACATAAAATTAACCATTTCAAGTATATGGTTCAGTAATATTATGTATATTCACATTATTGTGCAACCATTTGTCCTTTTCTTTCGAGAGAAAGAGAGAGAGAGAGAGAGAGAGAGAGAGAGAGAGATTCCCAAGCAGGCTCTGTGCTGCCACCACAGAGCCCAAAGTGGGGCTCAATCCCACAAACTGTGAGATTATGACCTGAGCTGAAATCAAAAGTCCAATGTTTAATCAACTGAGTCACCCAGGCGCCCACCCACCATTTGTCCTTTTTAAAAAAGTACTTATTTTGATGAGTAATCAATTTTTTTAACATAATAATTAGAAAATACAGGTAAACAAAGAAAACCAACAAATCCTTTAAAAATTTTACATGTCTGGGACACCTGGGTGGTTCGGTCATTTAAGCGTCCAACTTCAGTTCAGGTCATGATCTCATGGTTCGTGAGTTCAAGCCCCACATCAGGCTCTGTGTTGACAGTTCAGAGCCTGGAGCTTGCTTTGGATTCTGTGTCTCCCTCTCTCTCTGCCCCTCCTGTGCTCATGCTCTGTCTCTCTCTAACAAATAAACATAAGAAAATTAAAAAAATTTTTTACACGTCTGTTGATTAGGAGAAATTTCTACAAAATGACTTTAAGCCATTCAACAACTTTCTCTCTTCTCTGCCCCTGTGCCTGTGTCTGTCTCCAGACTGGTAGGTCATATTCATATCTTGACATGACCTTTGGCATTTCTAGGGTCCAGATTGTGGACACTCAAATCAGGGCAGTTAGACAGAGTTTCTCTTTGGAGGTGACTTGTAAGCTGAGAACAGATGGAAAGAGTTGAGTTTGTGGAAGGTGGACACTGGAGATTATTCTAAGCAGAGTATACACAATACCAAATTCTGGTCGTAAATGTGGGTTTACTAATTAAATTCTCTTTGAGGGAAGGCACTATAAGATAGAAGGATGTGCAGTTGGGTATTGGATAGGAAGTCCTCTGCTCTCTGGATTGTAGTGATTGTGAAAATTGAGCAAATCTGCCTCTAAATTTGGCCTTCTAACCTGGGAAAGTCAGAAACATACTGCTGAATCTACTTCATGTTTTAAATATCACTAGAATTGACATAGGCAGAGCTCCTCAGGAATTGATGCTGTACCTATCATCTGAGCATGTAACAAACAGCATTATAGCTAGAAGTGACTGTGGCTAGAAATCTGATATAATAAATATATAACCTTTTCTTAAATGGTCCCTTTATATTCCTCCCCAAATGGATAGTTCTTTGTGCTCTTAATATTTCAGTAAAAAGTTTCTTTTTTCTCTCTATGCCTTTCTTTAGTTTTCTACAGGAAATTTAAAATACATATTATTTTTGATTGTCTTAGGTATTAACCTGGATCATACCTATGCTACTTTAAAAAGAGACCTCAAAGTTCTCTTTAAAAGAGAAGACAAAGTCCTATAGCTTAAAAATTCGGAGGATTATTTCATGGTACAGTACAAATTTTTCCAAGTTTGTGGATCAGCTTTTCATCACACATATCTGAATACTTCCCTACCTGGATTACCATGCATTCAAGAAGAAAATATTATATAAATGAGCCCAGATAGTTTCTGTGTATTGGCCCCTAAGTTGTTTATTTCTTTACTGCAGGCTGAGATCTGTTAGCTGAAAAGCTGACTGGCACCAAATTCAAGTTTTACACATGTAATTGTTTTAATTTAGCCCCCTCCCCCAAGTAGATTTTTAGCCATCTAAAACCTGCTTGCTTTATACACCCTATGAAATTTTGCCCAACATTTGCTGGCAATAGATAAACCCTGGGTCATAAAGACACCAAACCACTGCTGGCCTTCAGAGTTTTCTGACATAGAGACCTCATCACTGTGCTGTTGAACACCTGCTAAGTGACATCTCTATCACCTACACACAGAAACTTCCTGTTTGATTCTCCTCTCCTCCAGTTTTCTGGTGCTCCTCCTCTGCTGAGTAGTGATTCCTATGCCTTACTCTCTAGGCAGATTTCTTCTGTGAGGGAATTTTCTTGCTGTAAACCTGTCAAGGCATTGCCCTTACGGAGATGATAGATAGATAGATAGATAGATAGGTGATACAGATGATGCAAGGGGAGGGCATTTAACCCAAGTTGGGTTAATCACAGATCACCCAGCTTTCTTAGAAGAACAGAGACTGATTCAGGAGGAGAAATAAACATATGACCCAAATCAGAGTTATCAGAATTCATCCTCTGATCAGAGAGCCTTCTTTTTTGTCCTCTTTAATCATGAGGATGCAAGCATGTGAATCTTGAAATGAAACAGAAGAAGAAAAAAAAATAAATCAAGAGACTTTCTTCCAGCTCCCATGTGTCATTGCAATGGAATGTAATGTTTTTAAGTACAACATTCAATAAGTCTTATTACAGAAGAGTCCATTGGTAAGAGAAGAGTTACAATCAAAATGTCTTCCTAGACTGACAGCACAAACTCCACAACTAAAGGGAGAGAAGAGGCCACATTGAAGAATGTAGGAAGTGTGGAGATGTGGTTTAGGGGAGAAATGGATTGCAGGTGCTGCAGAAGGGAAGGATCTGTGATTATGGAGAAGGGCAAGAAAGAGACAGGAGCACACAGGGGAACTCACAATTTCCCCAAAGCCATTGGCCTGGAAAATGAAAAGGGCTGAAATATGTGAGTTCTTGTAACCAGTGGGGATTAAAGTCTACAGTTTTAAAGGTCAGAGAGCATGGCTGGGATGGAGCCCAGAGGGCATTGTGCTGCTCCTAGAGAAAAGACAGGCAAACAACCCAGGGGCAGACAGCATGGAAGTGGCTATTTGGGGAATGCCTTGGGCTCACAGTGGTGAGACTGTTCACTCTTCTCTGAGTATGTCCCTGAAAGGCAGAGTTTGCAGAGATGTGTCTTTAGGAACAAAGGAACTGACTGGTATCATTTACCTCCCCCTTCTCTCAGCATAAACACAGAAGCAGTGCACTGACACTGGCTGCCTAACTTGCTTACACCAAGCCCCACCCCCATATAGTATGGTAGGATGGCCCTTCTCAGTCAAGCTTGCTTCAGTTCCCAGTGTGGTCAGGCCCCTCTCCCAGAAGGCCAGCACAAACCCCTGTCCACACCATGTCTCCCAACCAGAGAGTTCTGCAGGGCATCAGTTCTGGTGGAGTTGGTGTTAGGTCTCATTTTCATAAGCAGACCAGAGCACATCTAGTAAAAATTGGAACATTCAGGCAGGGACCAAACACTGCTCACAGCAGGCAAGGAGAACTTCTGCATGTGACTGGCCTAATCAATACAGCAGCCAAAACACAACAGCACAGTGCATGTAGCACACACCAGAGATACACCCAGGTCCTGGGCACTACTTGATCTCTTAACTGACATTTCTAACAGAGAAGAAGGCAGAGACTTAGACAAAATCCCAAGATGAAGGGATTTGTCCCAAATGAAAGAACAAGATAATGCCATGGCCAGATATCTAAGAAAAATAGAGATAAGTAACATACCTGAGGGAGAATTTAAAGTAACAATCATAAGGATACTCACTGGGTTTGAGAAAAGAATAGAAGACATCCATGAGACCTTTACCACAAAGAAAAAAGAATTTAAAAGAATCAATCAAAGATAAAGAGTGCAATAACGGAGACTGGAAACAGGCTTGATGCAATGAACGGCAGGCTGAAAGAAGCAGAGGAACAAATCAGTGGCCTAGAAGACAAAATAATAGAAAATAATGAAGCTGAACAAAAAAGAGAAAAAAGAATTATGCAATACAAGAATGGACTTGGGGAACTCAGTGACTCCATCAAAAGTAATAACATTCATATTATAGAGTCCTAGAAGAAGAGAGAAAAAAGAGGGAAGAAAATTTATTTCAAGAAATTATAGCAGAAAGTTTCCCTGATCCGAGGAAGAAAAGAGATATCCAGATCCAGGAGGCACAGAGAACTCCCATCCAAATCAACAAATGCAGGGGTGCCTGGGTGGCTCAGTTGCTTAAGCGTCTGACTTTGGCTCAGGTCATGATCTCACTGCCCATGAGTTCAAGCCCCACATCAGGCTCTGTGCTGACAGCTGACAGCTGACAGCTTGCAGCTCAGAGCCTGGAGCCTGCTTCAGATTCTGTCTGTCTCTCTGCCCCTCCCCCACTAGTGCTCTGTCTCTCTCTGTCCCTCAAATATGAATAAACATCAAAAAAATTAAAAAATCAACAAAAGCAGGCCAACAACAAGACACATTATAATTCAATTTGCAAAATATAGTGATAAAGAAAAAAATCTTAAAAGGAGCAAGACAAAAGAAGTCCTGAACTTATAAGGGAAAACCCATAAGGCTAGCAGGAGATTTCTCAACAGAAACTTGGCAAGCCAGAAGGGAATGGCATGATATATTCAAAGTGATAACTGGGAAAAATCTGTAGCCAAGAGTACTCTATCCAGTAAGGCTATCATTCAGATAGAAGGAGAGATAAAGAGTTTCCCAGACAAACAAAAACTAAAAGAGTTCGTGACCATTAAACCAGCCCTGTAAGAAATATTAAAGGGGATTCTTTGTATGCAAAGGAGAGACCAAAAGTGTCAAAGATAAGAAATGATCAGAGAAAATCTCCAGAAACAATGACAAAACAAGTAATTAAATGACAATACATATCTATCAATAATTACTTTGAGTTAAATGGACTAAATGTTCCAATCAAAAGACATAGGGTGTTTGAATGGATAAAAAAACAATACCCATCTATGTGTTGCTTACCAGAGACTTATTTTAGACTTAAAGACACCTGCAGGTCAGAAGTGAGGGGGTGGAGAAACATTTATCACACAAATGGATGTCGAAAGAAAGCCACAGTAGCAATACTTATATAAAACAAACTAGACTTTAAAACAAAGTTGGTAACAGGAGACAAAGGTCATTATATAATCATAAAGGGGACAATACAACAAGAAGATATAACAATTGTAAATATTCATGCACCCAACATGAAAGAACCCAAATATATAAAGCAACTAATAACAAACATAAATGAACTAATTGATAATAACACAATAATAATAGGGGACCCCACTTACATCAATGGACAGAGCATCTAAGCAGAAAATCCACAAGGAAACAATGGCTTTGAATGACATACTAGAACAGACTGATTTAACAGATATATACAAAACATTCCATCCTAAAACAGCAGCATACACATTCTTTCTAATGGAACATTCTCTAGAATAGATCACATATTAGGTCAAAAAACAGGCCTCAACAATACAAAAAGATTAAAATCATACCATGTACCTTTTGTGACCACAATGCTATGAAACTAGATGCCAACCACAAGAAGAAATACAGAAAGACCACAAATACATGAAGGTTAAACAATATGCTACTAAAGAATGAATGCATCAACCAGGAAATCAAAAAAGAAATAAAAAAAAAAATACATGGAAACAAATGAAAATGAAAACACAATGGTCCAAAACCTTTGGGATGCAGCAAAAGAGGTCATAAGAAGGAAGTATATAGCAATACAGGCCAACTTCAAGAAGCAAGAAAAATCTAAAACAATCTAACCTTATGCTTAATGGAGCTAGAAAAAGAACAACAAATAAAGCCTAAAGTCAGCATAAGGAAGGAAATAATAAAGATTAGAGCAGAAATAAATGACAGAGACACTAAAAAACAAAACAAAACAAAACAAAACAAAAACCCAATAGAACAGATCAATGAAACCAGGAGCTGGATCTTTGAAACAATTATTAAAATTGATAATTCCCTAGTTAGACTTACCAAGACAGGGAGAGAGAACCCAAATAAATTCACAAATGTGAGAAGGGAGATAACAACCTATACCACAGAAATATACACAATTACAACAGAATATTATGAAAAACTATATGCCAACAAATTGGACAACCTGGAAGAAATTATTAAATTCCTAGAAACATACAAGCCACCAAAATTGAAACAGGAAGAAATAGAAACTTTGAACAGACTGATAATAGGAAAGAAACTGAATCAGTAATCAAAAAATTCCCAACAAACAAAAGCCCAGGACCAAATGGCTTCATAGGTGAATTCTACCAAACATTTAAAGAAGAGTTAAAGGGCGCCTGGGTGGCTCAGTCGGTTAAGCTGCCGACTTCGGCTCAGGTCATGATCTCGCGGTCCGTGGGTTCAAGCCCCGCGTCGGGCTCTGCACTGACAGCTCAGAGCCTGAAGTCTGTTTCGGATTCTGTGCCTCCCTTTCTCTGACCCTTCCCTGTTCATGCTCTGTCTCTCCCTGTCTCAAAAATAAATAAAACGTTAAAAAAAAATAAAGAAGAGTTAATACGTATTCTTTTCAAACTACTCCAGAAAATTGAAAAGGAAAACTTCCAAACTCATTTTATGAGGTCAGGATTACCTTCATTCCAAAAGCAGGCAAAGCCTCTGCTAAAAAAGAAAATTACAGGCCAACATTCCTGATTAACATGGATGCAAAAATTCTCAATAAAATACTAGCAAACAGAATCCAACAATACATTTAAACAATCATTCACCACAATCAAGTGGGGTTTATTCCTGGGTTGCAAGGGTGGTTCAATATTTGCAAATCAATCAACATGATGCACCACATTAATAAAAGAAGAGATAAGAGCCACTAGATAATTTCAGTGGATGCAGAAAAAGCATTTGACAAAGTTCAACATACATTCATGATAAAAACTCTAACAAAGTAGGTTTAGAGGGAACATACCTCAATGTAATAAAGGCTATATACGAAAAACAGCTAATATCAGACGTCAACATAATAAAGGCCATATATGAAAAACAGTGAGTATCATCCTTAATGGCCAAAAACTGAGAGCTTTTCCTCTACAGTCAGGGACAAGACAGGGATGTCCACTCTCACCACTGTTATTTAACCTAGTACTGGAAGACCAGCCTCAGCAATTAGACAATAAAAAGAAATAAAAGGCACCCAAAATCAGCAAGAAAGAAGTAAGATTTCACTATTTGCAGATGACATGATACTCTATATAGAAAACCTGAAATACTCCATCAAAAATCTGCTAAAACTGACGCCCAAATTCAGGAAAGTAGCAGGATAGAAAATCAATGTACACAAACCTGTTGCATTTCTATACACCAATAATGAAGCAGCAAAAAGAGAAATTAAGGAATCGATCCCATTTACAACTACACTGAAAACAATAAGATACCTAGGAATAAACCTAACCAAAGAGGTGAAAGACCTGTACTGTGAAAACTAAAAAACACTGATGAAAGAAACTGAAGATGACATGACAATATGAAAAGACAGTCCATGCTCACAGATTGGAAGAGCACAAATTGTTAAAATGTCTATGCTACCCAAAGCAATTTATACATTTTATAAAGTCCCTACTGAAATACCAACAGCATTTTTCACTGAACTAGAACAAAGAATCCTAAAATTTGTATGGAACCACAAAAGACTCAGAATACCAAAGCAACCTTGAAAAGTAAAAGCAAAGTTGGAGGCATCACAATTCTGGACTTCCAAATTACATTACAAAGCTGTAGTAATCAAAACTGCCACAAAACAGACACACAGATCAATAGAACAGAATAGAAAATCCAAAAATGAACCTACACCTATATTGTCAGTTAATATTCAACAAAGCAGAAGGAATATCCAATGGGAAAAAGACCATCTCTTCAACAAATGGTGCTGGGAAAACTGGAAACCTACATGCAAAAGAAGGAAACTGGACCACTTTCTTACACCAATCAGAAAAATAAGTTCAAAATGGATTAAAGACTTAAATGTGAGACTTGAAACCTTAAAAATCCTAGAAGAGAACACAAGCGGCAACCTTTCTGACATCAGTTGTAGCACCTTCTTTCTAGGTATGTATACTAAGGCAAGGAAAACAAACACAAAAATAAACTATTGGGACTTCATCAAAATAAGAAGCTTCTGCACAGTGAAGGAAACAGTCAACAAAATTAAAAGGTAGCCTATGGAATGGGAGAAGATATTTGCAAAACACATATCTGATAAAGGGTTAGTATCCAAAATATATAAAGAACTTATCAAACTGAACACCTAAAAAACAAATTATCCAGTTAAGAAGTGGACAGAAGATATGAATAGACATTTTCCAAAGAAGACATCCAGATGACTAACAGACAAATGAAAAGATGCTCAACATCACTCATCAGGGAAATTCAAATAAAAACTAAAATGAGATATCACCTCACACCTGTCAGAATGGCTAAAATCAACAACACATGAAACAAGTGTTGGCAAGGATGTGGAGAAAGGGAATTCTCTTGCACTGCTGGTAGGAATGCAAACTGGTGCAGCCACTGTGCAAAACAGTATGGAGTTTCTTTGAAAAGTTAAAAATAGAACAACCCTACAACTGAGCAATTGCACTACTAGGTATTTACCCAAAGGATATAAAAATACTAACTCAAAGAGATACATAGCAGCATTTATACAATATTTATACAGTTTCTATAGCAGCATTACCTACAATAGCCAAACTATGGAAATAGCCCAAGTGTCCATCAACTGATGAATGGATAAAGAAGATATGAGATGTATGTATGTCTACACACACACACACACACACACACTGGAATATTACTCAGCCATAAAAAAGAATGAAATATTGAGAGAGAGAGAAACCATAAGAGACTCTTTACAACAGAGAACAAACTGAGGGTTGATGGAGGGAAGTGGTTAAATGGGGGACGGGTTAAATGGGTGATGGGTATTAAGAAGGGCGCTTGTCATGTTGAGCACTAGGTGATATATGTAAGTGATAAATCACTAAATTCTACTCCTGAAAACAAACAAAATACAATGAAATCTTGCCATTTAAAATGATATGGATGGAACTAAGTGAATGCTAAGTGAAATAAGTTAGATAAAGACATATAGTGTATGATTTCACTCATGTGGAATTTAAGAAACAAATGAGCAAAGGGATTAAAAGAGAAAGAGAGAGAGAGAGAGAGAGGCAAACCAAGAAACAGACCCTTAACTATAGAGAACAAACTGATGGGTTACCAGAGAAGAGGTGGGTGTGGGGATGGGTTAAATAGATGACAGAGATTAAGTAGTGCAAGTGCTGTGATGAGCACAGGGTGATGTATGGAAGTGTTATATTACTATATTTTACACTTGAAACAAATACAATACTGTATGTTAATTAGCTGGAATTAAAATAAAACTTAAAAAATCCCTACCTAATGTAATATAGTAAGTGTCAAATTGATTGAATTGAAACTACATTGTTTGTTTTTTAAGATTATGCATTTATTTTGAGAGAGAGAGAGAGAGAGAGAGAGAGAATGCATGAGCAGGGGGGAAGCAGAGAGGAAGAAAGAGAATCCCAAGCAGGCTCCATCCTGTCAGTGCAGTGCCCAACGTGGGGCTGGATCTCACAAACTGTGAGATCATGACCTGAACCAAGATCAAGAGTTGGATGCTTAACTGATTGAGCCACCCAGATGCCTGAAATTACATTCTTTGATGCCCTATGCATTATGTTAAATTAAGACTTTATTTTGTTTAGATCAGTTTTAGGTTTACATAAATAAAGCAAAAAGTAAGAGTTTCCATATATCCCTTAGCCCACTCCACCCCCCAGTTTTCCCCAATTATTTCCATCTTACATTATTAGCATGTACATTTGTTATGAATGCTGAATCAATGTTGAAAGATTATTAACTAAATTCCATATTAGGGTTCACTTAGTGTGGTACATTTTGTATGTTTTATATGTATGTACATACAGAATAGTTTCATTTCCCAAAAGACCTCCAGCTATTCATACCACGCTTCCTCCCTTTGAGCCTCTAGCAACCACTGGTATTTTTACTGTTTTACCTTTTCAGAATGTCATATAGTTGGATGACAATATGTAGCCTTTCAGATGGGCTTCTGAAATTTTCACTTAGCAAATTGTACTGAAGTCTGCTTACATCTTTTCGTGCCTTGAGAGCCCATTTCTTTTTAGGATTGAATTAACATTCCATTGACCAGTGTATATCACAATTTGTTTATCTATTCACCTGCTGAAGCATATGTTGGTTGCTTCTAAGTTTTGGCAATTATCTATAAAGCTACTTTCAACATCTGTGTGCAGGTTTTTTGTAAGTTAAGTTTTCAACTCATTTTGGTAAATAACTGGAGCACAATCCCTGGATCGGATGGTAAGTGTTAAGCACTGAGAGAAACTACAAAAATGTCTTCCAAAATGGCCAAACCATTTCGCAGTCCCACAGCAATGAATGGGAGTTATTATCACTTCATATCTTCTACTAGTATTTGGTGTCATCAGCATTTTAGGTTTTAGCCATTTTGGTTTGTGTTTAGTGGTATCTTTTGTGGTTTTATTTTTGTAAAATTATTTTTACAATTTTTTCTTTTTTTGACATATGTAAATATTCTCTATTTTTTTATTTTTTAATTTTATTTTTTAATATATGAAATTTATTGTCAAATTGGTTTCCATACAACACCCAGTGCACATCCCAAAAGATAGAATTTTTCCTTTTTAATTTTTTTTGTTTTCTTTTTCAACGTTTTATTTTATTTTTGGGACAGAGAGAGACAGAGCATGAACGGGGGAGGGGCAGAGAGAGAGGGAGACACAGAATCGGAAACAGGCTCCAGGCTCTGAGCCATCAGCCCAGAGCCCGACGCGGGGCTCGAACTCACGGACCGCGAGATCGCGACCTGGCTGAAGTCGGACGCTTAACCGACTGCGCCACCCAGGCGCCCCAGAATTTTTCCTTTTTAATGTTTATTTATTTTTGAGAGAGAGCAGGGGAGGGGCAGAGAGATGGGGGGACATAGAATCTGAAGCAGTCTCCAGGCTCTGAGCTGTCAGCACAGAGCCCAAAGCGGGTCTTGAACTCACGAACTGCCAAGATCATTATCTGAGCCAAAGTCGGAAGCTTAACTGACTATGCCACCCAGGTGCCCCTCTTCTTGTGGTTTTAATGTAGGGTTCTCTAAAGACATATGATGTGGGGCATCCTTTCAGATGCTTGCTTGACATCTGTGAATCTTTGTGAGGTGTCTGTTCAGATCTTTTGCCCATTTTTAAATTGGGTTGTTTTCTTATTCTTGAGTTTTAAGAGTTGTTTGTGTATTTTGGACATCAGTTCTTTATCAGACATGTTTTCTGTAAATTTTCTCTTAATGTGTACGTTGTCATTTCACTCTTTGAATATTGTGTTTTGAACATCAAAAGTTTTCAATTTCAATGAAGTACAACTTACCAATTTTCTTTTCATTGATTGTGATTTTTGGTAGTGTATCTAAAAAGTTATCAATAAACCAAAGGTCGCCTACGTTTTTCCTCTATGTTATCTTCTAGGAGTTTTATGTTTTACATTTAGATCTATGATCCAACTTGAATTCATTTTTGTCAAAATTGTTAAGATCTGTGTCTAGATTCTTTTTCTTTTCCTTCCTTCTTTTTTTTTTTTTTGTATATGAATGTGCAGTTGTTCCAGCAGCATTTATTGAAAAGATTATGCTTTATCCACTGATTTGCTCTTCCTCCTTTGTCAGAGATCAGTTAACTATAGTTGTGTGAATCTATTCCTGGGCCCTCTATTCTGTTCCAATGATCTACTTGTCTATTCTTTTTCCAATGCCACACAGTCTTGATCACTATAATTTTATAGTAAGTCTTAAAGCTGGGTAGTTTCAGTTTCTGACATTTTCTTCTCCGTCAGTATTTGCTGTATATTCTGGGTCTTTTGCCTCTCCATATGAACTTTATTTATTTATTATTTTTTTAAATTTTTTTTTCAACGTTTATTTATTTTTGGGACAGAGAGAGACAGAGCATGAACGGTGGAGGGGCAGAGAGAGAGGGAGACACAGAATCCGAAGCAGGCTCCAGGCTCTGAGCCATCAGCCCAGAGCCCGACGCGGGGCTCGAACTCAGGGACCGCGAGATCGTGACCTGGCTGAAGTCGGACGCCTAACCGACTGCGCCACCCAGGCGCCCCTCTCCATATGAACTTTAGAATTAGTTTGTCAATATCCACAAAATAACTTGCTGGCATTTTTACTGGGATTATATTGAATCTATAGAACTGACATCTTGACAATACTGAGTGTTCCCATTTATTTAGATTTTCTTTGTTTTCTTTCAACAGAGTTGTTATTTTCTTCATTAGACCTTACACATATTTTTTTTCAGATGTATAACCTAAGTATTTCTTTCTCAGGAGTGCTAACATAAATGATATTGTGTTATTAATTTCAAATTCCACGTGTTCATTGCTGATGTATAAGCAAGCAATTGATTTTTGTATGTAAACCTTGTATCCTGCAACCTTGCTATAATCACTTATTAGTGCCAGGAATTTTTTGTTGTTGTTGATGATGTTTTGAGACTTTCTACATAAAAAAATCTATATATCTTTCCTTTTCTTTTCTTGTCTTATTTCATTAGGACTTCCAGTATGATGTTCAATAGAAGTGAAAGCAGACATCATTGCCTTGTTCCTAATCTTACGGGAAAGCATCTAGCTTTTCACCATTAAGTATGCTTGTAGGTTTTTTTCAGCTATTCTTTATCAAGTTGAGGAAATACCCCACTATTCCTAATCTGTGAAAGGTTTCATTACGAGTGAGTGTTAGACTTTTGTCAAATGCTTTTTCTTCATTAATTGATATAATCATATTATTTTTCTTCTACTGTCTTGAGTTTATTAACCTAACTGTAAAAGCTGATGTGGCACCTTGCTTGGGAATTAGTTATTTGGCACCTAGTGTTCTCAGTCCAGGACACTTAGTGGACCCCTAACAGAAGAGTCCCATTTAGCATCCTGAAACATAAGAAGAAGGAGCCCCAAACTGATGATATCCTAAACCACATCGAGTTCCTGGAAATGCAGACTTTAAGCAGTTTCAGGCCATCAATCTATTTGATGCAATTCTTCAGCTGATAAAAATCTGGGGATAAAAGAATAAATAGTTTTAGAGTCAAGATCTATAGCTTTACAATATTCTTGAATAAGAGCAAGAGGCACTAGCTACTGTGACAGAAAGCTAAACACCACAAAACAAATACTCTGATATTGGTGGGACTGAGGAAATCTATATAAAAAAAAAGAAATAAGAAGAAACTGTTACTGCACAAATCTGAGTCAGTGAATCAGCTTAGTGAGATAGCTGTAATAAATATGTCATCTTGTTCATAATCACAGTGTGGGCTGAGCCAGTGGAAACAAGAGCTGCCCTTAGTTCAGCAGTTAGTATTTTTGAGCGTGGAGAAAAAGAGTGCAAAATTTAGGAGGTTTTTATATTTGTCTGATGGATATCAGAAGGAGAAGCTTCCTCTGTGACCTAGGTTCTAGATGCTAGCATTAAATATTTGCGAATGTGGAAAAGACAAAAGGTTTGCTAATGCCACTCTCTGAGAGGTCATGGTGTCCCTCTGTTCATTTCCCTCAGCCCAGGTTCAGGTGACTGTGACTTTTCCTTCACTCCACCCTGAATTTAGTATAATTTGTTTCATGATACATCTTTGATGGTGACTGTAGGTACTATCGGCATCTCCCATCCTAGTTTCTTGGCCACTCCTCAGTTTGCTCTGACCCTATTACTCCAGGAACAGATTCGATGTCTTGCAGTGAGGCTAACTGGAAACACCATATTCACCCTTGACCCAAAGATCCAATCTGTGAAATGAAAATAATAGATAGCCAGTTTGGTCTACTTGTATTGTTTGTGATATCTGGTTCAAGATAGTGAACAAGTAAATTTTTTTAATCTCCACTCTATTTTTATTTTTTTAATTTATTTAAAAAAATTTTTTTTTAACATTTATTTATTTTTGAGACAGAGAGAGACAGAGCATGAACAGGGGAGGGTCAGAGAGAGGGAGACACAGAATCTGAAACAGGCTCCAGGTTCTGAGCTGTCAGCACAGAGCCTGACACGGGGCTCGAACTCACGGACCTCGAGGTCATGACCTGAGCCGAAGTTGGCCGCTTAACCGACTGAGCCACCCAGGCGCCCCTTTATTTTTATTTTTTAGAGAGAAAGAGAGAGCACAAGCAGGGAAGAGGGGGAGGGGGAGGGAAGGAAGGGGAGAGAGAGAGAGGGAGAGAGAGAGAAAGAGGGAGGGGAGAGGAAAAGGGAGAGGGAGAGGGAGAGGCGGGGAGAGAGAGAGAGAGAGAGAGAGAGAGAGAGAGAGAAAGAGAATTCCAAGCAGGTGTGGAGTCTGATGAGGAGCTCCATCCCATGATCCTGGGATCACAACCTGAGCTGAAATCAAGAATCAGATGCTTAACTGATTTATTAGTTAAGCCACGCAGGCACCCTTTAATCTCCACTTTTTTTTTTTTAATTTTTTTTCAACGTTTATTTATTTTTGGGACAGAGAGAGACAGAGCATGAACGGGCGAGGGGCAGAGAGAGAGGGAGACACAGAATCGGAAACAGGCTCCAGGCTCTGAGCCATCAGCCCAGAGCCCGATGCAGGGCTCGAACTCACGGACCGCGAGATCGTGACCTGGCTGAAGTCGGACGCTCAACCGACTGCGCCACCCAGGCGCCCCTAATCTCCACTTTTAAAGTATCTTTAGGCATGTCATCAAACCTTGCCAGGATAGTTTATTTAAAGTTAAGGAATTTTCAAAATTGAGACTTTGTCATCAGCCCAACTAAAGGCTGCTGATAAAAGCTATTACTTTACGTTTTGCCTATTTGTCATTATTATATACCTCTCAGGCCTTCCAAACTAGTATTTCCACGGTTTTTGTGTATTTAAAAACAAAGTTCTTTGGCTAACCTGTATCTTGATGAACATGAATATTTTACCATTAAATGAGAAGTAATAACTGCTAACATAATGTTAAAAATAAAGTGCTTGGTTGTCTAAAAAAGCAACAATTAATTATATTCAGGATTTTAGATGGCCACAAGAAGAGGTGCCATTACTGCTGGATCTCAAAAGGTAACTCAGATTGCATCAAAGAAAAATGAGAGGAAATGTATTTTAGACCAAAAGAATGAAATGAGCAAATAAACAATGGTAGTGAGCAAACGCTAGGAATCCACTGGAGTTCACCATAGCCACAGGCTCATTAAGGATGAGGCTGAAAGATCAGGTGGGACCTGAATAATGGGATTTATTCCAAAGGCGTATAGAGTTCCACATTCTGATGGCAGGAGGAGAAAGAGTACAGTGAGGACACTGAAGATAGAGATCCCTTTAGAGGTTGCTGTCACAGCACCTCTGCTTCTACCACTCCAGGCTTGTGTGGAAGCAATCCTCCACAGGGTTCTGCAGGGATTCAGGTTCCTTCCATCTAGTTGTTCTGTACCCACTAAGAAAGCCTATTTATCTGCAAGGTCAAAGCTCCACTGCTGTCAAATTTGAACCAGTAGGAGGGAAAAGATGGAACTGGTGGAGTACAGGAGCAAATTTCTGTGGCCTAGACTCTCAAGTGACATACACATACTTCTGTTTCTATCTCCTGAGCAAACATAATCACATAGACCACTGCTAGCTTTAAGAGCAGCTAGAAAAATCTAACATCTAGCAAGGTTGTCAGGAGCTCATTTTGATAACAGAACTTTATAATAATTAGAGCTGACATTTCTTTTATTATTGTAAAAACATATGCAACAATATCTGAGACAGATAATTTTAAGAGTCCTGAAATTAAACTTGGCCATTTTAAGGGATGGACCCAAGCTGCACTAAGTACAGAGGTCCTGTACTTTCTGAGACACAGATATTGATGTAGGAGAGGGTGAGCACATGACTATCATCCAAATAAAAAGAGTCCTTCCTCACCAACTGGATCAAGGAATCCCCCTCTGTCTCTCTCATTTTTTGTTGCTGTTATTTTTCATTTTATTTATGAAGCTACAAAGATATGATTCTAGAGATGATGAATCTAAGGTTAGTTATCTTTGGATGTATAGCAGGATGTTTTCACTATTTAGCAATGAAAAAAAATAAATTTGGCGTCTCTCTTCCAGATTCCGTTATTTGGAAGAAAATTTGCTGACAAGAAAAATAACTTTTTTAAAGGCTTATTTATTTATTTTGAAAGAGAGTGTGCATGTGTGAGCAGGGGAGGAGCAGAGAGAAAGAGAGAGAGTGAGAGAGAGGGAGGATATCCCAAGCAGGTTCTGTGCTGTCAGCATGGAGCCCAACATTGGGCTTGATCTCACACAACATGAGATCATGACCCAAGCCCAAATCAAGAGTCACATGTTTAACCAACTGGGCCACCCAGGTACCCCAGGAGAAATAACTTTTTATATTTTGCAAGTCTAAGTACCAAGAGTATACTCCTGGTAAAAGAAGAATTGTTAAAATATTCTTAAACTGATGGAAGCTAATGAGATTTAATTTAATAGAAATGACTTTTTTCATGTTTTATCAATTTAACTCCTCCCAAATGCGGTAGCATGTTGTTTTAGAAATTGTGGTTCTTTGGCACCTCGTGCACTCATCTTTAGAGAATGGTGGAAATTCTCAGACAGGAAGAGTCTTGTTTAACATCCTGTTACACAAAGTTTGGTGAAAAACCACAAAGCTGCAAATGTACCAGCCCTTCCAGAAAAGCACAGACATGAAACAATTTCAGTTCAGAAATGTGGTGAGTGCAACTGATCAGTTAAAAAATTAAATGTCTTAAAATTTAAGGGACATAATTCCCTTTTAGGGACATAATTCACATGCTTAGGGAATTTTAGAACTGGAGAGTTTAGCAACTGTGATGTAAGAGTAAAAACAACCCAAAACCAAAATCACCTTGCATTTGCTGGATTTTGAAAAACACAGACTAAGCGAAGAGAAATCCAGAACTACATAAAATATAAGGCAATGGAACTTGCCTAGTGGTTTGGCTGTGATAAATATGGCAACTTGCCTCCATGTTGGATTGAAAAATGCATCAGTTCACTTAACTGAACTTAGGTTCAATCTTATTGCACCGAAAATATAGGTCTTAAAGGGAAAACTGAAATCACAGAGGATTTTAATTTGCAGGATGGATATCCAGGAAAGAGTCTCTAATAAGACTCGGACAGTAAAGTGCTAGTATAACATATTTATGAGTTCACAAAAGCGTCTTTCAAGCTACTGTGTCTTTTTTTAAAAAATTTTTTAAATATTTGTTTATTTTTGAGAGACAGAGAGAGACAGAGCACGAGTGGGGAAGGAGCAGAGAGAGGGAGACACAGAATCTGAAGCAGGCTCCAGGCTCCGAGCTGTCAGCACAGAGCCCCAAATGGGGCTCGAACCCATGAACCATGAGATCATGACCTGAGCCGAAGTCGGTGTTTAACCGATGGAGTCACCCAGGCACCCCTCTAAGTGTGTCTTTGTGCCCATTCTCCAAAGAGGTTGAGGCCATGTGCCCCGTTTCTTTCATCCACCCTTACACATGCAAGACAGCTTGTGCCATATCTCCTATGGTGACCATAGGTGGAGTCTGACACTTTGCTCATTCTTTTTTCAGGAGGACCCTTCACAGATGCAGATTGCTCTGATTCCCCTATAAAAGGTTCAAGTAAATGTACTAATGTACTAATATGAAAAACCCCCCACCCTTCTTCCAGAAACCGAATCAGAAGAACAGCTTAACAAAAGTCAACTGGCGTGACCCCTCTGTAGCCTATGGTTTCCGCTGTGGTATACTGAAGGCATACGTAAGTGCACCCTACCTCGAGTATAGTCCTTTTACACATTTCCAACACTTGTCAGGAATGATCCATTTTACGTCTAGGAATTGTTAAATTTGTGACTTAAATGTGCGGCCTCATTATTAAGGAGTACACATTCAAAGCCTCTTCAAGTCTGATTTATAAAGGGGAAATCATTATTTTTCTGGCTTAATATTTCCTTTTTACCATTTTTGAGGGGTATCAGAAAGCTCACACAATTAAAGAGGACAGACTTTAATATTTGGGGGCATTAATTATCCATATAAGCTACCCTACAGAAGAAAGGAAGACCTAACATAATATGTGAATTTCTAAGTGTCTCTGCTTTGGTCAGTACACATACACCTTAAACCTATAGCCTTTATATAGTGTTGTGCCCCAAAAGGTTAAAACATAGGTTTTAGGAACAAAAGCTGGAAGGATGAGTGGACTTACTCACCATCACACACAATGATATCCTCAGGGAATCTGTGCTTTTTGTCGCTGGAAACCGGAAGCTTCTAGTATCTATTAAAGAAATTGAAATCAGTGTGAATTCTTTACAATAAACCTCAAGACTCAGATGATTTAACTGTGATTTCTACAAACAAACATTTAGCAGTATTTTTTATATAAATTCTTGTCAGAGGTCGCCTGGGTGGCTCAGTCGGTTAAGCGTCCAACTTCAGCTCCGGTCCTGATTTTATAGTTCATGGGTTCAAGCCTCGCGATGGGTTCTGTGCTGACAGTTCAGAGCTTGGAGCCTGCTTCAGATTCTGTGTCTCCCTCTCTCTCCCTGCCCCTTTCCTGCTCATGCTCTCTTTCTGCCTCTTCCCTGCTCACACTTTATCTCTGTCTCAAGAATAAACATATATAAAAAATATTTTTTTAATAAAAAACAAAAAAAAGAATTTCTTGTTGGGCATCAAAAATAAGGCATGTTGGGGTGCCTGGGTGGCTCAATCAGTTAGGTGTGTGACTCTTAGTTTCAAGTCAAGTCATGATCTCATGGTTTGTGAGTTCAAGCTCTACAGTGGGCTCTAGGCTCTCAGTGCAGAGCCTGCTTGGGATTCTCTGTCTCCCTCTCTGTCTGCCCTTACTGCACTCTCTCTCTCTCTCAAAAATAATATAAATAAACAAAAAAATAAGGTATGTTTTCTAACTCATTATCCAAGAAAGTCCTTAATACCAAATATGACCACAGTTGTATAGAAAAAGTTTATGACAACTATAAGGAGGCAAAAATTCTAAATCAGATATTAGCAAACAATACAATCCCCATCAAAATTCCAATGATATTTTTCACAGAAATAGAAAAAATAATCCTAAAATTTATATGGAATCACAAAAGATCCCAAATAAAAAAAGTCATCCTAAGAAAGCAGAACAAAACTAGAGGTATCACATTTCCTGATTTCAAACTTTATCATGAAACTACGTAATCAAAACAGTTATCAAAAAATTAATAATAGAATTACCATATGAGCCAGCAATCCCACTGTGGGTATACTTCTGAAAGAAATGGAAGCACTATCTCGAAGAGATATATGAACCCCACGTTCACTGCAGCATGATTCACAGTAGCCAAAATGTGGAAACAACCTAATTTTTATCAATGGATTAATAGACAAAGACGATACGTGCATGTGTGTGTGTGTGTATACACTATTGTATAGACAATGGAATCGAGTATTACTGAGTCATGAAAAAGAAGGGAATCCTGTCATTTGCAACCACATGGATGAACACTGAGGGCATTTTGTTAAGTGAAATAAGTCAGACAGAGAAAGATGAATAATGTATGTTCCCACTTACATATGGAATCTTAAAAAGGTAAGGTCATAGAAATAGAGTATAATGGTGGTTGCCAGGGACTAAGGGGTAGGGGACATGGAGAGATGTTGGTCAAAGAGTACAAATTCTCAGATATAAGATAAGTAAGATATGGGATCTAATTAATGCACAACATGGTGACTATAATTAAAATACTGTATTACATACTTCTAAGTTGTTAAGAGAATAGATCTTAAGTGTTATCACCACACACACAAAAGTAATCACAATTATGTAAAAGGATGGAGGTGTTAACTAATCTTATTGTGGAAATAATTTTACAAAGTATATATGTATCCAGTCATCACATTGCACACATTAAACTTACATATGTTATATGTCAAAAAGATTTCAATAAATCTGGAGAAAAAAAGATCATGTCATCTGCAAAGAGAGATAATTTTACTTCTTCCTTTCTAGTTTGGATGCCTTCTATTTCTTTTTCTTGCTAATTGCTCTGGCTAGGACTTCCAGTACAATGCTGAATAGAATTGGTGAAGGAGTGCATTCTTGTCTTGTTCCCAATCTTAGCAGAAAAGCTTTCAACCTTTCACCATTGAGTGTGAAATTAGCTGTGAGTTTTTTATTTATGGCTTTGTTTCGTGGAGGTAGTTTCCTTCTACTTCTACTTTGTCGAGGGTTGTTAACATGAAAAGGTGTTGAATTTTGTCAGATGTTTCTTCCTTATGAACTGAGACTATCATTTTTCTCCCCTCCATTTTGTTAATGTCATGAATTACACTGGTCGATGATCATCCCTTAATCTAGGGGAGCGGGCAATGTGGCTTTTTCTTCATTGGGGTTCACTTGACTGTTGTGTTTACTTTGTTTTCTAGAGGTTCTATACGATTATTTTAGTCATATTATTATTATTATTGTTATTATTATTTTAATGTCTCTATGAGGGAACAAGGGCTTGGAGCTTCTAGTCTCCCATTTTGTGGGCATTATCTTCATAGTGAATTCTGTTTTGATCACACATAATATTTGTATTGGGGTCAAGCAAAATGTAATATAATTTTCCTGTGCTGGTATGTTCCCCCCTGCTGTTGGCCATGCAGATACTAGGTAGGCCAAAGGAGACCACTGGCATGGTCATATCAGCTTTCCTAAGCTTCCTTAACCTATTTCCTATATTCCTGGAGAGAGGACTGCTCTATTTTTTCTTTGAATTTCTATACAGCAGCCAACACTGAAGAGTCTTCTTAATAAATACATTTCCAAGGGCTATTCAACTCCAGCTTAAGAGGTGAGAAGGTAGCAACAAATAAGGCAGACTGTAGACTAAGTTTGAGGAAATAGAGATGGTAATGTAAAAATGGCCAAGCAACTTACATCTTACTTCATCCAAATACCATGTACACAAATGGCTTGAACTTGGCTTCTTACAAGATTGTCCAAGATGTGCTTGAAATCATTCTTTGATTACTTCAATGATTCAACAATTATTTACTATTCACTATTATGTAAGACACCTTTTACTGGGAGGCTTATCTTTGGGTATTTACAACATTTATTACAAAAGGAAGTTTATGACTAAACATGAAAGTGGTGAAGATCCCTTTTACTCTGCCCTATTGTCCTTTACTTCACTCTTAATCCTTTCCAGTTATCATTTCTTGTAAATACTGCTTTGTTGAGTGTTCCTCATTCTTTTTCCCTCTATGGTTATCATTCACTGCAGCTAGTATGTTTCCTAAGGCTTAAGGTGTTACCTGATAAAAAGTATGTCCTGAAAAGAGGCAGCTCATTCAGACAGAAGATAATGTATATGATGTGTGTTGGCCATATGTGTTAGGGAGATTTCATGGGGAAGTAGGGCTTATCCCTGCTTCTTTCCTTTACCAGAACATGCATATGGACAGTATGAGATGCATTCCTCTGAGTGATATCAATGGGTCACTAGGGACTGATTCAGCTACTGGACTTTCACTCCAATGGCTTTGGTTGGGGAAAGTAGAAGGTGGCTAAACTTTGACTCACAACCGTTAAGAAAACAGAACTGTGCCCTAAAGGCTTTAGAGAGAATGAAATCCAGAATCATGATATCTCCAGTTTTGTTTTTCTTTTTCATGACTGCTTTGGCTATCTGGGGTATTTTGTGGTTCCATACAAAGTTTAGGATTGTTTGTTCTAGCTTTGTGAAAAATGTTGGTGGTATTTTGATAGGGATTGCATTAAAATGTGTAGACTGCTTTGGTAGTACAGACATTTTAAGTATGTTTGTTCTTCTAATCCATGAGCATTGAATGCTTTTCCATTAAGAGCCATATTACAAAGCTGAGTCATCAAGATACTATGGTGCTGGCATAAAAACAGACACATTGATTAGTGCAACAGAATAGAAAACCCAGAAATGAACCCCAACTATACGGTCAACTAATCTTTGATAAAGCAGGAAAAGAATATCCAATGAAAAAAGAGTCTCTTCAACAAACGGGGCTGGGAAAACTGGACAGCAACATGCAGAAGAATAAAAGTGGACCACTTTCCTACACCACACACAAAAATAAATTCAAAATTGATGAAAGACCTAAATGTGAGACAGGAAACCATCAAAATCTTAGAGGAGAACACGAGCAGCAACCTCTTTGACCCTGGAGCAGCTTCTTACTAGACACATCACTGAAGGAAAGGGAAACAAAAGCAAACATGAACTATTGGGACTTCAAGATACAAAGCTTCTGCACAGTGAAGGAAACAATCAACAAAACTAAAATGCAGCCTATGGAATGGGAGAAGATATTTGCAAACGACATATCTGATAAACGGTTAGTATCCAAAATATATAAACAACTTATCTAACTCAACACCCAAAAACCAAATAACCCAGTTAAGAAATGGGCAGAAGACATGACATTTTTCCTAAGAAGACATCCAGATGGCTAATAGACACATAAAAAGATACTCAACATCACTCATCATCAGGGAAATACAAATTAAAACCATAATCAGATACCACCTCACACCTGTCAGAATAGCTAAAATTAACAACTAAGGCAACAACAGGTATTGGTGAGGATGCAAAGAAAGGGGAACCCTCCTGCACTGCTGGTGGGAATGCAACTGGTATAGCCACACTGGAGAACAGTTTGGAGGTTCCTCAAAAAGCTAAAAGCAGAACTACCTTTGAAGATCTGGGGTTTATGTGGTGGGCTCTGTGCTGGGAGTTAGATTCACAATGATGAAAAAGTCTGAGCACCTGAGATCAAGAGAGGAGGAGAGATGCCTATAAATAGGCTATTTCAATGTCACAATTAGTAAGAAGTGCTCTTACTAATTGTAGGGGTGATGATAAGTGCTCTTACTAGTAGGGGTGATGATAAGGAACACAGAGGAGGAACAGATCAACTGCCTCCTTGGGAAGTCAGGACAGATAGGGGCTAGCAAATAATGAGAATGTAGTATGGTGGCAGGATGTCTGTATGCAATATACAAAGACACAGAATCCAAAGATAACATGTGCAGCTTGCAGAATCACAAGTAGTTCATTCTAGCTATATCACATTCTACAGCACAAGGCAGCTGGAAAAGGAATTCCGGAAAAATCTAGTTGATACTGAAGAACAATTTTTCTAATTCACTCCCTTTATAAGCATGGGGCTGGAACGTAGAGGCATTCTAGCAAACTTCCCAAGTGACTATATAGCAAAAGAAATTAGATTTCACGTACAGCATGGTGATTATCATTAATAATAGTGTTGTATGTATTTGAAAGTTGCCAGGACAGTAAATCTTAAAAAGTTCTCATCACAAGAAAAAAAGTGCAACTGTGCATGGTGATGGGCGGCAACTAGACTGGGGGTGACCATTTCCCAGTGTATATAAATGCTGGATCAGTATGTTGTACGCCCGAAACTAATATAATGTTATATGCCAATTATACCTCAGTAAAAAAAGAAATTAGAGACTGGAACATCGAAAGGTCATAATTAAAGCAAGATTAGGATGCATATCTTATGGTTTTCAGCTCCCTGTTGTAATCAGCAGACTCTTCCTACTGCACTGAGGTATGCTGTTTCAAGGAGCATAACTGCTTCCACCCTATTACTAAATGTTCCCTTTCCATGTATTTTTATTTTAGTTTTAATTTTAGCAGTTTTAAGTCTTTATTTCTGAATATGTAACAGTAATACCATACAAAATGCAAGAGGCATGGAGAAGAATATATGACATAAAGTTAGCTACCCTCTCAAGCCTCACATCAACTACACAGGTCCATCCTCAGTCACAACCATAGTTACTAGTTTATTTCATATTTTTCCTGAGACATGTAAAATACATGTGCATATTCATTATATTTAAATTTACTAGTAGCAACTATGCATACTTTCCGGATGTTTTTTTACTTTATGCTAAATCTAGAGATCTTCTCATATTAGTACAGAGTTTTCCCTTTCATTGTAGTGACCATAGAATACTCTTGTACAAATGCCCCATGATTTCTATTACCAGCACCTGACAGTTGTTTTCTGATTTTGTGCCATACACATGTGCTGTAACATATATCCTAGCACGTATGACATTGGCACACGTACAATTAAATCTATAAGATAAATTCCTAAATTTGAACTTGCTGGATCAAAGGTATGTGCATTTAATACCTTGATATAGAATTGTTCCAATCTGTACTTTCTCAAAAATATGGGAAATTTCCTATTTCTCCAAATCCTTGGCAACTTAGTATCCCATCAAATGTGTTTTGCTTTGCTAACCTTAGGGATGAAACAGGAGCCTCAAAACTTTATTTTGCGTATCTCATATTATTAGCAAAGTTGAATATATTTCATTTCTTCTAATGTATTTGCCCATTTTGGGGGGACAGGGGTGTTCTTTTTCCCACTGCTTTAAAGGGATCATTATGGCTTAAAGAAATTATATTATTTTTTCTGATACATATTAAAATGAATTCCTCATTTTGCCATCTTTACTTTGCTCATGTTTTTCTATGAAGAACTTTTTTTTCTTAGACAAATGAATTCATCAGTATTTTCTTTTATCTACCTCAGTATGACTTATTTCACTTAGTGTAATACCCTCTAGTTCCATCCAGGTTGTCCCAAATGACACAATCTCATCCTTTTTTATGGCCATGTAATACTCCAGTGTGTGTGTGTGTGTGTGTGTGTGTGCGCACGCGCATGTGTGTGTGTGCATATGTATATATATATATATATATATATATATATATATATACACCACATCTTCTTATCTGTTTATTGATGGACACTTAGATTGCTTTCATATCTTGGCTACTGTAAATAATGCTAGAAGAAACATGGGGGAGCACTTTTTGAATTAGTGTTTTTGTTTTCTTTGGGCATATACTCTGTAGTGTAATTACTGGATCATACGGTATTTCTATTCTTAATTTTTTGAGGAACCCCCATACTGTTTTCATAGTGGTTATATCAATTTACATTCCCATCAACAGTGAATGAGGGTTCCTTTTTCTCCACAACCTTGCCAACACTTGTTATTTCTTGTCTTTTTGATTTTAGTCACTCTGGTGTGAGGTGGTATTTCACTGTAGTTTTTTTTTTTTTAAACTTTTTTTTCAACGTTTATTTATTTTTGAGAGAAAAAGACAGAGCATGAGTGGGAAAGGGGCAGAGAGAGAGGGAGACACAGAATCCGAAGCAGACTCCAGGCTCTGAGCTGTCAGCATAGAGCCTGATGTGGGGCTCAAACTCACAAGCTGTGAGATCATGATCTGAAGTCAGATGCTTAAATGACTGAGCCACCCAGGCGCCCCTATCTCACTGTAGTTTTGATTTGATTTCACTCATAAGTGGAATCTAAGAAAAACCACAAATGAATAAACAAACAAAAAGTAGTACCAGACAGAGAACAAACTGATGGTTTCCAGAGGGGACGGAGGTGTCGGGAATGGGCAAAATAGATGAAGGGAGTGGGAAAGGCTTCCAGTTATGGAATGAATAAGTCACAGGAATAAAAATCACAGCATAGGGAATACAGTCAACGATACTGCAACAGCAATGTACAATGCCAGATGCTGGCTAAACTTGTGGTGAGCATAGCATAATGTATAAACTTGTCAAATCACTATGTTGCACACCTGAAACTAATGTAACATTGTGTGTCAATGACATTCAAAAAAATTTTAAATATACCTTTTTTATCTATTTCCATTATGTCATACTTAGAAAGGTCCTACTGGGGCACCTGGGTGGCTCAGTCGGTTAAGCTTCCAACTTTGGCTCAGGTTATGATCTCACCGTTCATGAGTTCAAGCCCCGCGTTGGACTCTGTGCTGACAGGTCAGAGCCTGGAGCCTGCTTCAGACTCTGTCTTCCTCTCTCTTGGCCCCTCCCCCACCCACAGTCTGTCTGTCTGTCTGCCTCTCTCTCTCTCTCAAAAATAAACATTAAAAAAAATTTTTTTTAATATATGAAATTTATTGTCAAATTGGTTTCCATACAACACCCAGTGCTCATCCCAAAAGGTGCCCTCCTCAATACCCATCACCCCCCCCCCCCCATCAACCCTCAGTTTGTTCTCAGTTTTTAATAGTCTCTTATGCTTTGGCTCTCTCCCACTCTAACCTCTTTTTTTTTTTTTTTTTAAAAGAAGGTCCTATCTACTCCCATATTATTATTATTTTTTTTTAACTCCCCCCTATTATTTAATTTTATGCTGTAATTTTTTCTGTTTGTATCTTTGAACCATCCGAAATTTACCTGGACCATCTTGAAATTTACATGTAAAGGAGAACCCAACTTTTCTTTTTCAGATGGCTGCCTATAGTTCAAACACCATTGGCTGAATATCCCATATTCCTTCACACAAGAAAATGCCCAAATTATCATCTGCTGAATTTCTGCATGACTTTGCACAAATTTCTTTTCTTTTCTTTTTTAAATTTTTGAGAGAAAGAGAGAGTGTGAGTAGAGGGGGAGAGACAGAAAGAGAATGAAAGAGAATCTCAAGCAGGCTCCATGCTCAATGTGGATGGAATCCCAGATGGGGCTTGATCCCACAACCATGGGATCATGACCTGAGCTGAAATCAAGAGTCAGATGCTCAACCAACTGAACCACCCAGAAGCTTCATGCACCAATTTCTAAACTTCCAAGTCTGTTTTGTCATTGTTTCAATATTCAGATGTTAGTACCACAATGCTAATTCTTGGGATGTTTTAACATGTGGCTAAAGCTAGTTCCCTTTCATTTGTCTTTTTTCAGGATTGCACTGGATATTTTTGTTTTTGGCTTTTCCATAAAACTTTCAGAATTAATTTATCTACTTCTTGAAAAATTATGTTTGACATATTTTGGGATCACATTAAATGTTCATATTAACTTAATACTGAAATTTTAATTTCTGTCCATTTTTATAAATTGTGTCTTACATAGCATTTAAAAAATTTTGTTCATGTAAATTTTACGTACTTCATGATTTTATTCTGTAGTATCATATTGCTTTTGATGTTACTGGAAATTTGATCTTTTTTTCCACTGTATCTTTTAATTTGCTTCTCATTTCTCCAAATTAATTTTGTCAACATGAAGTTTATCTTTTCTGGGTAAGACCTTCATATATTTAGATAATTACTTTTTAAACTTTTGTTAAATGAAACTAACATGACACATATACCTCAAAAATGAGTCACAGCATAACAAGTCTCATTCTATAATTTCCTAACAGGAATTATGAGCTTATTTCATTTGTGATCCCAGAACTTTAAATCCTTCAAAAGCAGTTTTTCTTGGGTTTCTAAAAGGGAGAGTTCACTTTTGAAAGTCCCCAATTATCAAGTTGGGTTTCACTTTTAACACTAGCAGCTAAGCTAAGCATACCCATCTTCATACCTTCTTCTCTATCTTCATAGTGTTCCTTGATGGGGTTTTTCAATATATCCATGTATTTGAAACTGATGGTAAGAGTATCTATGGCATGTAACTTCCTAATTTTCTCAGGATCATCTCACTGAGGGTGGGGAGATGCTGAGTCAAGACTGAGAACTATTACAGAAATGTGTTCCAGTTCTAACGATGCCCTTTGGGAGAGAATGTAGGTTTGGTTCTAACTAATTCTCAGTTCTGCTTGAGGTATGATGGCCAAAACCATCTACAAAAAATGAGAATTGCTAACACTGTGCAGAAAACAGGCTATCAAGCTGCATACTGGAATAAGGAAGACTATTCCCTTGAGCTTTATAGAGTAACACACAGATCTGGAAACAAATACAGCAAGTTATAGGGCTTTCAGAATTCTATATTTCATATCAGGAATAATCTGATACTTTCAGAACCCAGTAGATGTATTTTAGATGTATCTGATGGTTACACTAATATCCTAAAGACTATAGTATTGAGGTCCTACCCAATCCAAGCATTAAGAGAACATGCTGTAGTCACTACAAACAGCAACCTACCAATCTGCAGATGTTATTTGTTCATTTCAAAGACGAACACTAGAGGGGCACCTGGGTGGTTCAGTCAGTTAAGCATCCACCTTTGGCTCAGGTCATGATCTTGTGGTTCATGAGTTCGAGCCCCACGTTGCACTCTGGGCTGACAGCTCAGAGACTGGAGCCTGCTTCAGATTCTGTGTGTGTGTGTCTCTCTCTGCCTCCCCTCCCTTCCCCACCCTAATGGAGTTCTGTCTCTCTCCTAAAAATAAATAAATATTAAAAAAAAAAAAAAAGACCACCACTACAGAAAGTGTTGGAGTTGTGTGGATTTAAGGACCTCAGCAGGATCCAAAAGGATTTGAGGTTCTAATGAATTATATACTTTTTATGATTCTCCCTGGGATCTTGATTTCTATTAGTATTGGCTCTCCCCTTCCTCAGGAACCAGGGCACTGTCCATGGAGCACTGCGCAGCTCTGTGCAAGGCTTACCTTCAGCTTGTGCATCAGCACTTTTTCCTGCTCTCTCAGAAGGCTTTCTATTTCCTTCTCCAACTTCTCTCTCATTTGGGGTATGTTTTCCCTGAAGCTTCTCTCTTGAGACTCCATTTTTTGTGGCTGCTCTTTGTGTTTCTGACTTAGCAGCTCCTGCTCCTTCTCAGTTGCCTGCTTCTTAGCCCGCTCAGCTGTTCCACGAATGGTTTAGAGAGAGAAGAAAGCAATGGTCAGGTCTGATGATTTTATTCTGCAGTATCTCATCTGTTTTGCTGCAATTGCAAATTCAGCTTTTCCTTACATTTATCTTTTATTAAAATTATTATTTTTTTTTAATATTTATTTTCGACAGAGAGAGAGAGAGAGAGAGGGAGGGAGGGAGGATGAGTGGGGGAGGAGCAGAGAGAGGGAGACACAGAATCCAAAGCGGGCTCCAGTATCCGAGCTGTCAGCACAGAGCCCGATGCGGGGCTCGAATTCACAGACCACAAGTTCATGACCTGAGCCAAAGTCGGACTCTCAACCCACTGAGCCACCCAGGCCCCCTACGTTTATCTTTTAACAATCTTGTTTACCATTTCTTTTATTTGATCAAAATGAAGTATGTCTTTTGTCTGTCAGGTCTTAGTAATCATTAATCACTGTTGGTCTTTAAACTTTTGTTAAAAGAAACTAATATGACACGTGCTTCCAAAATAAGTCACAGCATCACAAAAACCCTCATTTTATGAATCCCTAAAAGGAATTCTGAACCTATGTCATTATGAGCTGAGAATTTTCATCCCCAAACCAGGTAACTCACTATGATCCGGCGTTTCTTTACTGAATACTCCATCAGTCACATCAATAATCCATTGACCCAACAAATATTTATCTTTATTTGCCACAATCTCTTTTTTTAGTAGCTGTATCTCTCTACACAACTTCTCAGATTTCTTTTCAAATCCCTCATTACGAAGTTCTTCTTGGACCTATAAAAAAGAAAGAGTTCACTTCTGAAAATCCTCTATTATCAAAAGCAAGGGTTTTGAGTCTAAGAGTTTCAGCTGAAGAACCATGTCTACTGCACTATCACCCGAGAGTGCTCTTTGATGAGTGGATCCTGGAGAGTGGGAGTATCCATGGTTTACACCTTCCCACAATTCCCTCAGCACCATCTCACCAAGAGTGGGGTGGGGTCAGGCTAGATCAGACCTAAGAACTATCCTCTTAGTTCCAGCAGTGAGGATGTCCTTCAGGGGGATGTAGGATTAATTCTATTTCTCAGTTCCACCAAGGTAGCATGAACACACACGTCTAACAAAAATGGGAAGTGCCGATCCCCTCTAGAACACTGGCTGTCAAGCATCAGACTGAGTCGAAGAATTACTTTTCCTCTGTGCTCTGTCTGATGACTCACACAGATCTGGAAACAAATGCAGCAAATTTTAGAGCTTTCAGAATCCTGTATTTCAAGTCTTTCTGATACCTTTAAGATAAGCTGGAGTTCTTTTAGATCTGTTTGATGGCTGAACCAAGAATCCTAAGGACGAGCAGACTAGGGCCTTATTTAATTTGGGTCCAATGAAACCATCCTAACAATCACCACAAACAGCAGCCCAGCACCCTTAGGGATGTTAATTGCATACTACAAATTCTCCAACTACATAAGCCTTTGGAATTTGTGGATTTAAGAGCCCCAGCAGGGTCCAGAAAGATCTGAGGTTTTAATGAATCGTATGTCTTTTATGATTCTCCCTGGGATCATAATTTTTAATAGTTTGGCTCTCCCCTTCCTCAGAAACCAGGGCACTGTCCATGGAGCACGGCCCAGCTCTGTGCAAGGCTTACCTTCAGCTTGTGCATCAGCATTTTTTCCTGTTCTCTCTGAAGGCTTTCTCTTTCCCTCTCCAACTTCTCTCTCAGTTGGGCTATGTTTTCCCTGAAGCCTCTCTCTTGAGCCTCCATTTTTTGCAGCTGCTCCTTGTGTTTCTGAGTTAGCAGCTCCTGCTCCTTTTCAGCTGCCTCCTTCTTAGCCCGCTCAGCTGTTCCACGAATGTTTTAGAGAAGAAAGCAACAGTCAGGTCTGATTTCTACTCTCCTTAGCACAGATACCAAACTGACTTTGAAAAGGAAGCTGAGAAGCCCCCAAATTATGTGGGTCACCAAGAGCACATTTCAGAATATGATGGAGATGGCCCTCCTTGTCTGCCTGATATAAAAAGACAACTCTGACTGTTATATGTGTATTTAGCAGTGTCGTTCCACAGTAGGAGAGGAAGCTCTTTGTTTCATGCAGGTTTTGCCCTCATTTCTGTCTGGAGGTAGTGCAGCAACCCACCCACTCTGCTATGAGCTCAGCCCTGCACCTGTACCTGCGAGTGCCTTCTCTTGACAGGTCAGGGCTTTGTCTCCCTGCAGGATGGATTTCTCTATTGCCACTTGGGACTGTAAGAAGTGCTGGAGAACTTCATTTGCCTGAGGAAACAAGGAGAAGAGACATGACATGCAGCACACATCGGGTCTTTTGGGGGAAATTATTGTTCTACAAAGTCACAAATCTGGCCTTGTAAATTTTTCACTTGCTTAGATATCCCTCACTAACTTTCCTTCTATGCCTCCAATATAAATTCTGAGTTCTTCTGTGAGACCTGAAACCTTCCACTGCAGCCTCCTTTGCAGCCCTCCATCCTTCTTTCCAGTGAAGCTTTCCACTATCCACCCCAGGTGCCGCCCAGCAGACTGCAGTGTGTATATAAACAGGGACTCCTGTTTTCTCAAACATTAGCTCAATCTATTTTCTGCCAGGATGCTCATCTCCCCTTTCTTAACTAGGATAACATTTATGGATACTTCATCCTGTAACTCCTATTGCTCTTTCAGAGTGCTTTGCTAAGCTACCTTTCCAGTTTGGAGAATGGCCAATTACTCTGAGCGGCCCTACCAGCTCTCCCCTTGCTGGTAGTATGACTCTGGGCAACTTTTTTACTTCTTTGTGTATTGCATTTCTCAACTGCATAACTATAGTATCTAAGTTATAATAATATTCTGAGCATTAAATTGACAATCCAACCAAAATACCTGATTATAGGTTATTTACTATATGCATGGCATAGTAAGGGGGTGCTGAACATGTCTACTAGTTTTTTTTGAGAGAGAGAGAGAGAGAGAGAGAGAATGCAAATGAGCAGGGGAGGGACAGACAGACAGGGAGAGAGAATCTTGTGCAGGCTCCACGCCCAGCATGGAGCCCAATTCAGGGCTCAATTTTATGACCATGAGATCATGACCTGAGCTGAAATCAAGAATCGGACACTCACCTACTGAGCCACACAGGGGCCCCATCAGCCAATATCATAATAATTGTTACCATCAATAATCATTACCATTATTTTACTATCTGCTCATCAAAGTATGATAATTATATATTTGCCCAATTTTTTGTCTTCATTTCAGGTAATATCATCATCTTGAGAACAAAGGTTGTGTTTACTCTTTGTATCCTCTATATTTAGCAAAGAAATGGCCACATTGTTTGATAAAGAAAAGTTGTTCTCTTTAACCCAGAATTCCCAAAATATTGCAAATATATTTCCAGTTCCTTCAACAACATATAACTAATTGCGGATAAAAACTAAAAGTGTGGAGATATTGCCCTGCTCTGCTTTCTCCATAAAAATGGTGCTATGATCTTAGATTTTCAGAAAAAGCAACAAACACCTTTTGACTCTACGGTTCTGACAGCTATCCCTCCCTCTTTATTCCTTACCTTAACCCCTTTCCTGGGCACTAGGTTATAGTCCCATTCAACCTTGTTCTTTGCTTCTAAGTAGAGACTGTGTCCTCCAGGAACACAGAAAGTTCCTGTTGAGATGCTTTTCATCAGGGGCTCTGTAAGTTGCTGAAGCTTTGCCTGGGAATATTTAACAGATGTGTATTCATTCTGCAGCAAGAAATCTTTCTTCTTTTTTTCTATCATGTCCTGCCAGAGAAATGGGGGAGAAATCCAATAGAAAGAAGCTGTTAGAAGGGGAAGTCCAATGTCATCCTCTTAGAAAAAGCATTCTGATCACCTATGAGTAGACCGGAACATGGAATGGACCAGAAGTCAAAAGACTTTTAGTCCTAGTTCTAATCAATTCTGTGTTACTTGGGGAAAGCCCCTTAACTCCCTTGGATTTAAGCTTATCATCTACAAAATGATGGTGTTGGAAGACATAAACTCCAATTTTCCTTCTACTGTAGTATGATTAACAGTGACCCAACCATCAATAATAAACAATAGAAAGTTGATTTGTGGCCAGAAGTAGCACTTCCTCAGAGGATTTGGGTTGCTACAAATGGATTTTGTGTACGAAGAAAATCAACCCCCCAGTGCTGACTGAAGAATACTCTGAAGAGAGTTTGGAATCCTTAATGAATTCTTCCAGTAGGATTCTAGTATGTGAAGATATAAAAACAGAACTTTTTTCTTTGAACTTGTAAATTGCAATCCAAGGGATTGGATACACCAACAACCTTAATGAACTGGAGGCTCCTCAGAGGCCTGCAGATGAGAACTCAGTCCTGTTGACATCTTGTTCTTAGCCTGTGATACCATGAACAGAGCACAGGACCATTCCACACCAGACTTCTGACCTACAGATTGGTGAGCTTATTCATATTTGTTGTTTTAAACTGGTGAATTCATGGCAATTTTTAATGCAGCAATAGAAAATTAATGAACTGCCTACATTACAGTAAAAGGGTGAACTGTAGCCCTGTAAAGCCCTGTCTCACAACAATCCAGGCTCCTTCTATCATTGTAGAGATGAGCTATTTAATCAAAAATATAGGCTCTAAGCATCATTTCAGAAGGGGAGAAATCAGGAGTGATAAATTACCATGAGGTTTTTACTATAAGACAATTACCATGAGATTTTTCTGGAACTCCTGCTTGTCATCCTTAAAGGAATGCTCCATGAAGACTGCAATGGCTTCCCTCTCGCAGTCTGTATGCACATCCAGCAGCTCCTGGAGCGTGTCTGTGGGGAAGCTCACTCGTTGGGCCATCTGCTCGCTGTAGTGGTCGGCTGCCTTCTGCACGGCCACTGAGTTCTCACGCTGGGCAAGAGCTGTCACCACGTTCTCCAAGCAAGGAACTTCTCCCGTCTTGATGGCATCCACATAGGCTTTCAACAGAGTCTCCAGCCCTGAATAGGCCAGGAAATTTGAGGATAAATAGTGAGGTCTTAATCACTGGCTTTCAGTTTTTATGGAGCATCATCCTGAGATCACAAAAAAAAAAAAAAAAAACCCCACCTTATTTAGAAGGAAACTTTATTTTCTTCTTTGGGAATCTATTCCTTTCTAACAACATTACTGTTTTCCTGTTCTTTCTTTTATTGTTCTCCATTTCTTCATATTATAATTTAAATTACCAGTTACAACAAATATGCTCATGGGTCACTGGAAAAATAGTTTCCCATTCAATGAGAATAAAAAGAAATAGGTTATATAGGTGAAGTAGTGTATACAAACAAGACCAGATACATAATTTGTGTGGCCCAGTACAAAATAAAAATGTGGGCTCCTAGTTGAAAATGATCAAGAATTCAAAACAGCGATAGACAGATGTCTGGGTGGTTCAGCTGGTTAAGCAACTGACTCTTGATTTCCACTCAGATCATGATCTCATGGTTTAAGCTGAAGCCCCACATCGGATTCTGCACTGACAGCCTGGAATACTCTCTCTCAAAATAAATAAACTTAAACAAAACAAAATAAAACAGAGTCAGAGTATGAGCCCATCTCCACATGGGACTATATAAGTCACATACCCATGAAGCATGCATGCCCTGCATATAAGATTATACATAATCTTCTATCTCAACAGGCTTAAAGGAATTTATAGCTTCCTATTTATGATATGACTCATGTAAGTTTACAAAATATCTACTATATCCTTAAAGACAAGAAGATATCCCATAGGATTTCTCAATCTACAGATGTCCTCTCTTTAACTCCATCTTGGCTTTGTGTAACTAGTGAATTAAGGTTCTGAGATATATTAAGTCTCAGCAAACCCTCACATAGGGAGACTAATTAAGAAACATGTATGGATACTTTTCATGGCATGAATATCTGCTTCTCCATAGTCAGTTGACATCTGACAAACAGATGTCAACAAAATTACTGCCAAAGTCAGAGTATACTCAAAGCTCCCCCACGCACACTGATACAGAGACATGCTGTGGGACAAAGGTGACTCACGGTTCCCAGTGACAATGATTCCCTCTCGTAGGGTCTTGGTCTTTGTATGAGTGAAAACATAGGTACGGAATTTGTTTGATTGCTCCCGGAAACTACTGTCCAGCTGGTCTTCTGGCACATTCTCAATATGGGCTAAGAGATTTTTGTCATTTGTAGGCCGGTCAAAGATGAAGCACTTCCGTTTTGGAAAGAACTGTCTGATACACTCTCTGGACATGTTGGAATTTTGGATTTTGGGATTTGTGCCTGCAAAGGTGGAAAAAAGGTGATCACTGAAAGGCAGTCTCCAGGTAAGGGGGTGAGGACTTCATTTCCAGGAATCTTTGCATCACTGCAGCTCTTATGACTGTAAATCTCCTTTATTCTAATCATGTGTTTTACAAATCAATCTTGGGCTAACATACCAAAGTTAAGGAAAATTCCTTGAACAGAGTTAAGAGTCAAGGGAGTACTTCAGGAGAGGAAAGAGAGGCATTCAGCCCAAGAGAAGAACCTTAGGATAGTTTCCTTAGCATTTTTATGGAGTCCCATGGATTAAATACTGAATACATGTTTAGTGATTAAGAAAAGAAGAGTCCGAGGTCCATAAATATAGAGAACAAACTGGTGGTTGCAGAAAGGGTGGGGGTAGGGGAATGAGCAAAATGGGTGAAGGGGAGTAGGAGGTACAGGCTTCATGTTATGGAATGAAGAAGTCATGGGGATGAAAGACGCAGCAGAGGGAATATAGTCAATGGCACTGTAATAGTATTGTATGGTGATAGATGGTAGCTACTCTTGTCATGAGCATAGCATAATGTATAGAGTTGTCACATCACTATGTTCTACACCTGTAACAGTATGTGTCAACTATACTTCAATTAAAAAAAAAAAAGAAAAAAAAAAGGTCAGAGGTACTTTTCTGATCTTATTATTTCCATGGCAAAAATGAAATAATAGGCCTTGGGACACCTGGGTGGCTCGGTTGGTTGAGCATCTGACTTCAGCTCAGGTCATGATCTCACAGTTCATGAGCTCAAACCCCGCAGGAGGCTCTCTTCTGTCAGTGCGGAGTCCAGTTCAGATTCTTTGTCCTCCTCTCTCTCCGCCCCTCCCCTGCTCGCTCACTCTCAAAAATAAATAAACACCAAAAAAAAAAAAAAAGAAAAAAGAAAAAAGAAAAAAGAAAAGAAAAGAAGAAAAGAAAAGAAAAGGAAAGGAAAGAAATATGGGCCTTGAAGTGATGCCAGAACAAACGGATAACATTTTGCTGGGGAAATGTCAGGAAGGAAAAGATGATACCCATGTCAGTAAAGAAAACTTTTATAAGCATAAGCCCAAATCAGATCATACCGCAAATATGTTTAGAGAGTCCTGTAACTGAAATCTCTAAAGTATACATTAATCTCAATGTAATTTGAGACCTCATCATTTCCCTATGTCAGATTAATTTAGACTTCATAGAACAATTAAGAGCAACTCTATGGCACATATCAGCTGTTTAATAAAGAATAAAGTAATGAAAAAATAAAAATAGATATTCCCTATAGATGCCTTCTATTATCCACTCTGCTAAATATAATGTGACAAATTCATAATATTAAAATAGCATATTGTGTAAGGCTACAAAATGAAAAGGATGATGTTATAAGAAAGGTGACATGAAGGACTCAGTTTTACTGGAAAGGTACGTCAACATTTTTTTCTGGACCTGTTAGTGTGGAAAATACCCTTTCTGTGAAGAATATAACTCTCTAGGTACTAGTAAAATATATTTTACTATTAAAATATACTTACTATTTTACTATTCCAATTACCATATTACTATTACTATTATAATATATTTCAAAAATAAGGTAATTAATTTCATTGTGATTTTGTCTAGCAACTTCCAATCTGATTTTTTTTTAAAGAAAGAACAGGAAGAACACTTAACAAGCTACAGAAATATGTGGGCCTCAAGAAGTTATAGCACTGATTGCAATCTGGAGATCTTTTTTCATGGCATTAATTAGCATTAAGTTATCTGATCCAAAATGGGGCCCTAAATTTCTTTAGTGACCTTAAGCTTCAATTGCTGGAGATTTTAAAGTAATAATAACCCACAAAACCCAATCACCATTAGCACTGGCTTCAATCCAAATTCAAAAAAATATATATGTCAAATGCTGATTGACAGGACTCAGCTGATCCCACCCATTAAAAAAACCTTCTACCATTTAAGCCATACTCTGAGACCTGGAAGCAGCTTCAAGGCATCCTCCAGGTACTCATCTTCAGTTACGGAGTATCCATTTATCTTCATCTCCAATGTGAAATCTCGTAAAGCCCAAATAAAGTCTGGAAAGAAACTCACAAACTTGGCAGAGTCCTCTACCCCAGTGTAGTCTGAGGAGGACTTTGCCCTGACCAGCTGCGTTAGTTCAGTCATATAGCTGTAAGAACTCAGCTAAGGAAAAAGTACTTTACACCACAATTTCCAGATCTCAGATAGAAATACATTCTATAAACACTAATTTTTGTTCTCGGTGTCCCCTCACCCCCTTCTTCAACTATGACAATTAAGTCACAGGAAAGAGGACAGTCTCAGTTGCCATTCCTGTAAACTCAATAAAACTTGGTGGTTTGGTCCCTGGAAGGATACTGCAGCTGCTCCAGGGCCTGGCTGTTGATGGTGCCCATGCTGTTGTAGATCAAGGTGCTGCTCAGAAGCACAGTCAGGGCGAAGATCCATGAGTCATTCTTAGGGTCTTCCTGAAAAGCACATTGGACAAGGGACTTAGAAGGCTGCTCTTTATTCATTAATTCATTTTTCATTCATTCAGCTTTTCATTCATTATTTTGTCACTATATATTGCCGAACAGTATGGCAAAGAATACAAGTTTTGAAGACCATCATAAATTCAACCTTATTTTGAGTATTAATACAATCCCCTCTCAGAGCCTCAGTATCCTAAGCTATTAAAAGAAGTGAATGGCATGGTCAATATGTGTAGAATGTTTAATGCAGTGCCTAGAAGATAGTAGGTATACAATGTGAGCAATTATTCCTCTAACAAATTTTTCTTCATGTTGTCTGTATTTGCAACACAAATGTTGTTCAACAACTACTCTTTAGGCACCTACAAATGCCAGACACTGCATTTGGCTGTATGGATGAAAATATCCACATGAGATTCCCTGAACTCAAGATGACTTTATGAAGGGACAGATAAACATGTCAACATATAAATGTAACCGAGATTATAATCTCTCGCATGGAAACAAGTACTGTGCAACTTCAGAGCATATCTGCCAGGGATATGATGGATATATGATGAAATCTGGTGCACTTCAAAGAGTTGATAGAATGTGGACATGTAGATTTGAAGGGATCATGCAGCTTGCCAAGGCAGAATTATTAGAAAGTGCAGATCCTGAAAAACTGTTACAAAGTTACTTCTGTTTGACTGAAACAATGAGTAGGGGTGCAGATATGGAAGACAAAGCTAAAATTAAGATTCAGGGCAAGACCTGAAGTTCTCTGAAGACCAAGAAAACAGGGTCAGATATCTCAAATCACTCCACAATTCTAGCATTAGCCATTGGTTCTGCTGCCATCAGGAGTTTACAGTATGGTATACTTTGTTGCCTTGTACAAATGCAGTATCTGCATTCTATGCTTACCAGACTTGATCTTGAAGACTAGAACACTTTTTCATATTTTTGGGAAAAATTATTTCTTCAAGTCCTTATTTCATTATCCCTAAAACTAATCAAATTTAGATTTTTTTTTTTAAAAGCAGGACTTGAGCCAAAAACAATCTATTTAAATCTCAGGAAAATCATTTTGGCTTTTTTATTTGTTTGCATTTTCTTTTTTCTTTTTAAAATATATTTTAGTTAACATACAGTAGAATTTTGGTTTCAGAAGTAAAATTCAGTGATTCATCACTTACATACAACACCCAGTGCTCATCCCAACAAGTGCCCTTCTTAATGCACATCGCCCATTTAGCTCATCTCCCATCCACCTCTTTCCATCAACCCTCAATTTGTTCTCTACCATTAAGAGTCTCTTGTGGATTGTGGGGCACCTGGGAGGCTCAGTTGGTTAAGCACCTGACTTTGGTTCAGGTCATGATCTCATAGTTTGTGGGTTGAGCCCAGTGTTGGGATCTGTCTAGATCCTGGACCCTGCTTCAGATTCTCTTTCTCTCTCTCTCTCTCTCTGTCTCTCCACAGCTCCCACTCTGTTGCTCTCTCTTTCAAAAATAAATAAACATTAAAAAAAAAAGACTTCTGGTTTGTTAACCTTTCTTCTTTCCCCCCACCCTTCCCTTCATCTGTTTTGTTTCTTAAATTCCACATGAGGGGCGCCTGGGTGGCGCAGTCGGTTAAGCGTCCGACTTCAGCCAGGTCACGATCTCGCGGTCCGTGAGTTCGAGCCCCGCGTCAGGCTCTGGGCTGATGGCTCAGAGCCTGGAGCCTGTTTCCAATTCTGTGACTCCCTCTCTCTCTGCCCCTCCCCTGTTCATGCTCTGTCTCTCTCTGTCCCAAAAATAAATAAACGTTGAAAAAAAAATTTAAAAAAAAATTCCACATGAGTGAAATCATATATTTGTCTTTCTTGGACTGACTTATTTCTCTTAGCATAATACATTCTAGCTCCATTCACATCATTGCAAATGGGAAGATTTCCCTTTTATGATGGCCAAGTAATATTCTGTTGTATATACACACCACATCTTCTTTATCCATTCATCTTTCGGTAGACATGTGGGCTTTCCCCCTTGTTTGGCTTTTGTTGATAATGCTGCAATAAACACTGGGGTGCATGTACCCCTTTGAATCTGTATTTCTTTATCCTTTCAGTAAACATATAATAGTGCAATTGCTAGATTGTGAGGTAGTTCTATTTTTAGTTTTTTGAGGAACCTCCAAACTGTTCTCCAAAATGGCTGCACCAGTTTGCATTCCCACTAACAGTGCAAGAGGGTTCCCCTTTCTCTGCATCCTCACCAACACCTGGCATTGTTTCTTGTGTTGTTAATTTTAGTCATTCAGTCAGGTGTGAGGTGGCATCTCACTGTGTTTTTGATTTGTATTTCCCTAATGATGAGTGTTGTTGTGTATCTTTTCATGTGTCTGTTAGCCATCTGGATGTTTTTTTTGGAAAAGTGTCTATTCATGTCTTCTGCCCATTTCTTAACTGGGGTGTTTGTTTCTTGGGTGTTGAGTTTGATAAGTTCTTCATATATTTTGGATACTGTTTATCAGATATGTCATGTGCAAATATTTTCTCCCATTCCGTAGGTTGCCTTTTAGTTTTGCTGATTGTTTCCTTTGCTGTGTAGAAGCTTTTGTATTTGATGAAGTCCCAAGAGTTCATGTTTGCTTTTGTTTCCCTTGCCTTCAGTAATGTGTCTAGTAAGAAGTGGCTCCAGCCAAGGTCAAAGAAGTTGCTGCCTGTTTTCTCCTCTAGGATTTTGAAGGTTTCCTGTCTCACATTTAGATCTTTCATCTATTTTGAACTTATTTTTGTGTACGGTGTAGGAAAGTGGTCCAATTTCATTCTTCTGCATGTTGTCATTCAGTTTCCCCAACACCATTTGTTGAAGAGGCTGTCTTTTTTTCCATTGGATATTCTTTTCTGCTTTGTCAAAGATGAGTTGACTATACAGCTGTGGGTCCATTTCTGGATTTTCTATTCTGTTCCATTGATCTATGTGTCTGTTTTTGTGCCAGTATCGTACTGTCTTGATGACTACAGCTTTGTAATATAGCTTGAAATCCAGAAATGTGATGCCTCCAGTTTTTTAATTTTTCAGGATTACTTTGGCTATTCAGGGTCTTGGTGGTTCCATACAAATTTTAGGATTGTTTGATCTAGCTCTGCAGAGAAAGCTGGTGTTATTTTGATAGGAATTGCATTAAATCTGTAGATTGCTTTGAGAAGTGTAGACTTTTTTTTTTTTGAGTTGTGTAGACATTTTAACAATGTTTTTTCTTCTAATCCATGAGCATGGAATTGTTTTTCCATTTCTTTGTGTCCTCTTCAATATCTTTCATAAGTCTTCTACACTTTTCAAAGTACAGAACTTTTACCTCCTTAGTTAGGTTTATTCCTAGGTTTTTTATTGCTTTTGGTACAATTATAAATGGGACTGATTCCTTGTCTGTGTTTCATTATTTGTGCTTCGTTATTTTTGTTCTCTGACTGCTGAGGTTAAGACTTACAGAACTATGTTAAATAGTAATGGTGAGAGTGGACATCTTTGTCTTGTTCCTGACTATAGGTAAAAGGCTCTCAATTTTCCTCCATTGATGATCATTCTTTCATATATGGCCTTTATGATGTTGAGATTCCCTCTAAACCTACTTTGTTGAGTTTTTGTTTTATCAAGAATTGATGCTTTATTTAATCAAATGCTTTTTATACATTTATTGATAGGTCCATATGGTTCTTATCCTTTATTTTATTAATGTGGTATATCACACTGATTGATTTACAAATATTGAACCAGCCCTTCAGCCCAGGAATAAATCCCACTTGACTGTGGTGAATAATTCTTTTAATGTACTGTTAAATTCAATTTGCTAGTATCTTATTGAGAATTTTTGCATCCATATTCATCAGGGATATTGGCCTGTAATTCTTCCAATTCTCTTTGTCTGGTTTTGGAATTAAGGTAATGCTGCTTCACAGAATGAGTCTGGAAGTTTCTGTTCCAGTTCTACTTTTTGGAACAGTTTGAGAAGAATAGGTATTAACTCTTCTCCCTCTTTCCCTCCCTTACTCCCTCCCTTCATTACATCCTTTTGTATTAACTCTTTTAAATGTCTTATAGAATACCCCTGGGAAGCCATCTGGCCCAGGACTCTTGTTTTTTCAGAGCTTTTTTAAAAAAAATTTTTTTTAATGTTTATTTATTTTTGAGACAGAGAGAGACAGAGCATGAACAGGGGAGGGTCAGAGAGAGAGGGAGACACAGAATCTGAAACAGGCTCCGGGCTCCGAGCTGTCAGTACAGAGCCCGACGCGGGGCTCGAACCCAAGGACCACGAGATCATGACCTGGGCCGAAGTCGGACGCTCAACCGACTGAGCTATCCAGGCGCCCCTGGAAGCTTTTTGATAACTGATTCAGTTTCTTTTCTGGTTATGGGTCTGTTCAAATTTCCTATTCCTTCCTATTTTAGTTTTGGTAATTTGTGAGTTTCTAGGTATGTCCATTTCTTCCAGATTGCCCAGTTTGTTGACATATAATTTTTCACAGTATTCTCTTATAATTGTATTTCTGTGGTGTTGGTTGGGATCTCTCCTCTTTCATTTGTGATTTTATCTATTTGGATCCTCTCTCTTTTCTTGTTGAGAAATCTGGCTAGAGGTTTATCAATTTTTTTTATTCTTTCAAAGAACCAGCTCTTAGTTTCATTGATCTGTTATACTGCATTCTTTTGTTTCTGTATCATTTATTTCTGTTTTAATCTTTAATATTTCCCTTTTTCTGCTGGGTTTAGGCTTTATTTGCTGTTTCTTTTCTAACTTCTTTAGGTTTAAGTTAAAATTGTATATTTGGTACCTTTCTTGCTTGTTGACGTAGGCCTGAATTGCAGTATACTTTCCTTATAGGACTGCCTTTGCTGCATCCCAGAGGGTTTGGACTGTAATGTTCTCATTCATTCTCTAGTAGGATGTTTTTTACCTTCCATGTATTTAAGGGCTTTCCAAATTTTTACTTGTGGTTGACTTCAAGCTTCATAGCACTGTGATCTGAAAATATGCATGGTATGATTTTGATCTTTTTGTACCTATTGAGGGCTGATTTGTGACCCAGTATGTGATCTATTTTGGAGAATGTTCCATGTGCACTTGAGAAGAATGTGTATTCTGCTGCTTTAGGATGGAATGTTCTGAATATATCCAGTCATCCAGTCCAATCCAGTGTGTCATTCAAAGCCACTGTTTTCTTGTTGATTTTCTGCTTAGGTATCTGTCCATTGTTGTAAGTGGGGTATTAAATTCCCCTACTATTATTGTATTATTATCAATGAGTTTCTTTATGTTTGTAATTAATTGATTTACATATAATGGGTGCTCAAGTTTGGGGGCATAAATATTTACAATTGTGAGACGTTCTTGATGGATATACTCCTTAATTATGATATAATGCCCTTCATCTCTTGTTATAGTCTCTGTTTTAAAATCTAGTTTGGGGGCGCCTGGGTGGCTCAGTCGGTTGAGTGTCCAACTTCGGCTCAGGTCATGATCTCACAGCTCATGAGTTCAAGCCCCGCGTCGGGCTCTGTGCTGACCGCTCAGAGCCTGGAGCCTGCTTCTGCTTCTGTGTCTCCCTCTCTCTCTGCCCCTAACCCACTCACATTCTGTCTCTGTCTCTCAATAATAAATAAACATTAAAAAATTTTAAAAAAATAATAATAAGTAAAAAAATAAAAAATAAATAAATAAAATCTAGTTTGTTTGATATAAGGATGGCTATTCCAGCTTCCTTTTGACACCTAGTAGTATGATAGATGGCTCTCCATCCCCTCACTTTCAATCTGCAGGTGTCTTTAGGTCTAAAAATGAGTCTCTTATTGGCAGCATATAGATGGATCTTGTTTGTTTGTTTTTTAATCTATTCTGATACCATATATCTTTTTATTGGAGTATTTAGTCCATTTACATTCAGAGTGATTACTGAAAGATATGAATTTAGTGTCATTGTGTTACACCTATAGAGTTGGTGTTTCTGGTGATGTTCTTTGGTCCTTTGTAGTCTTTATTGCTTTGGTCTTCTTTTCTTTTTTTTTTTTTCTCCCCTCAAAGAGTCCCCCTTAAAATTTCTTGCAGGGTTGGTTTAGTGGTCACAAAATCCTTCTTTAGTTTTTGTTTGTCTGGGAAACCCTTTATCTCTCCTTCTATTCTGAATGACAGCTTTGCTGGATAAAGAATTCTTGGCTGCATATTTCATTTTGGTTTTATACTGAAGTTATCGAGAACTTTAAAGCTGAGCACAAAAACTCTGAATACTCTTCCCCCACAATTATGGAAAACAGGTATTTACCATTGCTACTTACTTGAATACAGACTCAGAATAATGTAAAATAAAATGGAGAAACAATTTGTTTCGCTTAATATTTAAAAACAAAATACTAAGATTATCTCAGGTAAAATAATTTCAGTGGGTCAAGGTCATTCTTTTATAGAAGTTAGAGAAGAGGTAATCTCTAAAACCAGAGACTTTAACTAAAACCCTTCATCAATGCTTCTGGTGTAGCTGAAGCTTTGTCTGAAGAGGATTTAAATAAATTATTTTACCAAAATCCTATTTAACAGCTCCTACTTCTAACTCCATCATTCCCACACACTTGAACTGGTAGTTTCCACTGGTCTCACGAGTTACAGTTTAGACATTACTTCTAGGAATCTTTCTCCAAGCCATATGACTGGATTACTGCCTACATCTATGCATAGCACCCTGTACTGGTCACATTGTGTACATGTGGTCTCCCCAGCTAGGCTCTAGCCATTTGCCTTATTTACTGTAGTGTCTGTTGTACTTAGCACAGAGTCCTGAAATTCAGCTGTTTGGTTAAGTATTTATTAAACTGTATGTTTATCCAACTGTTACAGTAAGAAGATGTTGTTCTAATATACCCAAATATTTGAGCTGACCAAGGAATTAAGGGGACTTTTTCCATGGGAAAAATAATTTAGTCTCATATTCATAATTGGATTTATAGCTTGTAGGAATAGGTAACACAATTTGAATTGAGGTAGCAAATGAATTACAGTCAAAAGAGCAGATTCCCTCATGAATTTTCCTTACCTTTTCCAAGTTACTTAGACCCTCAGTGTCCAGAAGGACCAGGGTGTGGTTCAGCTTAGAGGGGTGGGGTACACACCACATCCAAATACCCTTGGTTGTAGACCTCACTGTGGAACCCAGGGGGAAGCCTAAAAGAGAAGAGGGGAAAGCAACATGGATGTATGGGGATCCTTAGAGTTTAGTGGACTGAGGTTCAACACCTAGTGAAGCTGAGCAAAAAAGAAGGTAAGATATTTGGAATGTACTGGCTGCCTGGTCTACATAGAAAGAAATGAGTAATGACTAATGGGACCAGAGGAAGATTCTCCTAAAAATCAGTAAGAACTAAAAAAGACAACTCAATTACAATTTTTAAAAAGACTTGAGTAGGCATTTAATAAAATAGGAAATACAAATGGCAAATAATATGTGAAAGGGTGCTCAGCCTTATTTATAGTGAGGCACATGCCATACAATCAAATAGTTATCACAACAGTAAAAGTTAAACATTTTTCTTAGGATGTGGGAATTCTTAATTGCTGCTAATAAATATGTAGCTTGAATAGAGAGTTGAAAAAGCCATTGATATTATCTGGAAATCCTGAAGAAACACATACTCTTTGATACAGAGATTCCACTTCAGGGTATATTATTTAAAAGAAATCTGTGTACATGTGTATCAGGATAAAATTATAAGAAATCTAAGACAACTCTGTTCATAAAAGATAAAAGATACTATAATGCAGTGAGATAAGGAAATACAGCTACATGCTAAAAAATGGATAAATCTTATAAAATTCTTGTTGAGCAAAAGAAGCCATCAAAGAATACATAAAATTTAATTCTATTTATATCAACTTTAAAAGCAAGCCAAGATAAAGTGTGCTTTAGAAATGCAAACATAGACTAGAGCGCCTGGGTGGCTCAGTCAGTTAAGTGTCTGACTTTGGCTCAGATCATCATCTTGTGGTTTGTGAACTCGAGCCCTGTGTCAGGCTCTGTGCTGATAGTTCAGAGCCTGGAGCCTGCCTCGGATTCTGTGTCTTCCTCTCTGTCTGCCCTTTTCCTACTTATGCTTTGTCTCTCTCTCAAAAATAAATAAAAACGTTAAAAAAATTTAAAAAATGCAAACATAGACTACAAAACCATTTTTTAAAAGTAAAGAAAGAAGTATCATGAAAATAAAAATATTGTTTAGCGCTAGTGAGAATGTGAGAGCGTATGACTTGTGCCTTTGACAATGATTTATTTTTTTACTCAAGTCACGATTACACAAGTGTTCACTTTATTTACTTTATTGTACATTGTACTTTAGGCACTCTTTTGTATGTGTTATAGTTTACATATTTGTAAAAACTAAAAAAAGAGAGAGAGAGAAGGGGTTATAACATATGAAAATCTGTTATGACATGGAGCAGAAAAATAAAATGGTAGCTCTATGGAGATACAGAATAAAAAAGATTTTTCCCTTTTCCCTTCCTTCCTTTCCTCAACTTTAAAAAGCAGGAAATATTAAACTACATTTGAAGCTTCTTGGAATGACATTATAGCTTTGGCAGAAGTGATGCAGGGGAAAGAAATAAAGTAGTAGCAGAGGCCGAACTTCTGAGCAAAAGAGTGGATGGAATCCAGGGAACTAGTGAGGTTGGTCTTTGATAGGGTGTGGAAAATGGTTCTTCATTATTGGAGAAGAGAGGTTTTATGGACAGATGGGGTCAAGGTTGTTAATTAGATGGTAAATATTACAATTTTCTTCATTGGGCAGAGTCAGCCTTTTCCTTAAGATGATATCAGAAGAGGCCAACCTGCAGTCTCACTGGTTCCGAGCAAATGGGCCCCATCCCAAGACAACACTCACCATGGTTCTTTCCTGCCAGGCAGTTCATCAGGTAGGATTTTCCGGTCCGATACAGCCCTACAATGCCCACCACCACCACAGGCTGAGAAATCTTATTAAGAATCTGTAATGCTTCTGGATTCAGGTTCAGCTGCTCTTCCTGGTTTTCCACTAGACAAATGGGTGCCATCATGATGGGTTCAGTTGCCATGGTAACCTGCAACCCAGAAGAGCCTCTCAGTGGAATGGAAGATTCCAAAGTCATCTTTAGTGGTTATTCAAGGAACATGCATATTTACTTCACACTTTTTGTACATTTCGAAGGGAAAAGTATACAGCCTGGAATTGGCAAATCACAGACCTCTTCCTCCGGCATACCCATAATCCCTAGTGAAATCAATGATGGCACAAACATACTATTTGTCTCCAATGACTCAGTTCTCTAAAAATAATATTCTTGTTCATGAATCCCTCTGCAAGAAAAGCCTTGGTAAAAAAACAAAATCCCTAAAATTTAAAGAATTTTATCTTTTCTTATGAGATGAAGTAATGACACTATAGATACTTAAGCTAAAAGATTGGTAGAGGCTTTATGGTCAGTCAGTAGCAAAAGTAGGAGGTAAACAGTAATCTCACTGTACTACCTACTCCAAAAACTTACCTGTCAGAATTAACTTCCTCAAATATACATTTAAAAAATATGTAAGTTTCTTGATGGAGAAAGAGTAAGCATTGTGAACAGATAGCATGATCTAAACAGATGCTGTTTTTCCTGCGTCATCATCAAGCCACTGATCTATTTCCAGACCAACTCATCTATTTACAGGGTGTGTGTCTCATACGAAACTTCAGTTCATCTCATATCCAGTCTAATTTATTACCTAATTCATTACCTAAACATCTAATCCATTATATATTTGATAAACCTGATGCCATGCTCAATGCTGGGGATATAAAAATGAGTAAGATAGAGTCCCAACCTTCAAAGTGTCTTAGAATCTTATCAGCTAGCCTTTCATTCACCTGTGAGCGATAGAAAAGTCCTAGAAAACCATTGCTTAAAAAGCTCAAAGTATACTACTCTTTCTCACAAGTGTACAAAGATTAAGATTATACTTCACAAAGTCATCAGGGGCACTGGTTCCTTGTATTTCTTGCTTAACCATCTTTACATCTTTTTTTTTTTAGAGGTGGGGAGGGGCAAAGAGAGAGGAAGAGAAAGAATCTCAAGAAGGCTCCATGCCCAGCATGGAACCCAACAGGGGGCTCGATCTCGCAACCAGGAGATCATGACCTGAGCTGAAATCAAGAGTCAGGTGCTCAACCGACTGAGTCACCCAGGCACCCCTGCTTAGCCGCCTTTTAACAATGCCACCTCATAGTATAAGCTGACTCACCATCACATGTGCCTTGTATCCAGCAGAAGAAGAAAAGAGGAAGGACTCTGGGTCACCTTCCTTCAATGATATCTCCTGGATAATTGATCATGCACACATCACTTTAGCTCAGATTCCGGTTACTGTAATTATATCTCAAGAGCTTATGGTATTTTGGAAAAGATAGGCGATAATCACTTATTGCAGCATAAGTAGAAAAGTGCCATAATAGACATCTGCACAGGATGGTGTCCAAGTGAAGGAGGAGTGACATGAGAGAACAGTAAAGAATGGAGCTCTCTCTTAAAGCAGAACAGAAATACCTTTATAGTGACTACAGAAAGATATAGTTCCAGGATTTATTTAACTGGAAGAAAAGGACATTTCTAGGCTTTGTAATGTTTTATTTTTGTTTATAGGCTTACAGAGAAACGAGCCAGTAGTGTGGATGTTTGAGGTTCTTTCCAGATCTGACAGAGTCCCACATGTGGGAAAGTTTGAATATTTTCCTCTCAGTGAGTAGAGTGTTTCATGAGACAAAGAGACAGAGATTAGTCATGGAGCTTTTACTGTCCCTTTATTTTTGTTATGACAGTGTTGAACAATAGTGTTCCATACTGTTTCCAGCTCTCTGTCCAAGGTGGGGTTTCTCTGACAGTCATTCAGGCTGTCCTGGAGCGCACGAAGAAGACACTCTCATGCTCAGGAGAGAGGTATGCATACCATTCCTGTACCATCATTGTGAGTACGTGTAAGACTTAAACACAATCCTGTCTCATCTGGGACAGACTAATGCCAACACATAACAACAACTCTTACCTCATTGGAGACACTATATGAAATATTAAAGAGCAACTAAGCATAATTTCAGGATAAGGAATACTTTTTTGTATACTTCTCAACATTCTATTTTGCCTCTATATTCTGTGAAATTAGACATTGTCCATTTATTTCTTGCAGTAAACAAAAAATTATTAATTGCACAACAAATAATCATGGACTTTTAGCTTATAAAACAAAGCTGCCTAAAGGCATTGGTGACAGAGAAGTACAACTAATATTAGCTCTAGTACAACTAATATTAGAGCAGGAACAAGAGTGACAACTGAAGAGAGGCACCATGATACATTGTGTTTAGAGCCTGAGTGCCTGGGTTCAAATATTGGATCCATTCTTTATGAGCTGTTGGACCACCAAAAAAATACTTACTCTCTTTGTGCCTATTTCTTTTTTACTAGTATTCTCATAAGATTGGACTACTAATGGTGACTACATCACAGGCCATTGGGAGTATTAAATAATTCATGACATTTATGGCAACCTAAATCCATAGCTGGTATATTGTAACTCCTATGTAAGTAAAACTAAGCATCTGAGAAGATAGGAAAGGTAGAATTCCAAATTCATGTGAAGGACCATTTTGGACAGACACAGTGACACTTCTCTCATCCAGGAGTTAATGTGAATGTGAAGCGGACACCGACAGAAAGCAGGACGGAGATGTCCAAGCTAACATGATTTTAAATCCAAATTAAATAAATAGAACGAGATAGTTCTATCAGAAGGAGTTAGATGGTCAATAGTTCCCCAAAGTTACTGTCTATAAGAATCATCTGAAATAATGGTAAAAATGTCCAAAATCTACATTTTCAACAAATACCATAAGATATTCTGATGCAGTTTGTGCGTGGAACACACATTTATAAACAGTGCAAAATAAACAGTGTTAAACCTTAGAATTATTTTTAACAATTGATTAGCGTAAGTGAGACTGAATTACTCCATACATCTCTGCTGTAGGTATGTATTAAATATGACTAGCACAAACATGCGCAAGAGACAAACTTCTGGGATAGAAGCTGTAGGGGAGATAAGGACCAGCCTGCCTGTTTTCCCCGGCGCCCAGCAGGGGGCAGGCAGGACACAGCGGAGGAGGGAGGGGCTGCCCGGAGGGAGCGACCCCACCCGGCGTCCCTGCGAGGAGGGGTCGGGGGTCTGTCCGCCAGCCAGCCGGAGGAAGGCTGCGGCCCTCCCTTCCGCAGGCACGGCGGCCCGCACGGGTCCTTTTCCCGCGCCGGGCTCCCCGGGACGCCCGAGGGGGAGCGGCGCCTCCCGGGAGGGCGGCGCGCGCGCGCCGTCGCCCCCCAGGCGCCCGCGTGGACGCGCACTCGCTGAGTGGCGGGAGCAAAGCGCCCCGCGCCGGCCTCCCGCTGCCTTCCCGCGGGCGGCGCGGAGCCTGCGCCTGGGCCTGTGTTGTTAGTCTGGTAGCCGAAGCGCGCGCGGAAAGCCGGGTTTAGGAGCGAACTTACGTGGCGCTGGCGCTGCGGTCAGGGGACAAGTTCTCAGCAGCTCTCGCTCGCCCCTCGCGCGCTCCGCCAGCGTCTGGTTCCTCAGGAAACTGTTCCCTTTGGAAGCAGGAGAGCCGCCGGATATTACGGCCATGCAGGCATGGGTGGGGATGGGGAGGACAGAAATCGAAAGCATTTTTCCTCCTGTTCGGACTGCGAGGGTCTTCGCTTGTTTTGCCGAGGCGGGAGAGGGCGCGTGTGAGGGGAGGCGCGGCAGGTGCGTGCGGTTCCTGCGCCAGCGTTTGGAAGCCTATAGGCGCCGCCTGCGCAGTGGGCTCCCCGGCCTGCGCAGTGGGCTCCCCGGCCTCCGCGGGAGGAATGTGGGCGCAGTGGCGGCGCAGTGGCGGCCCCGCGGCAGCTTTTCTCCGTGCGGAGCCTTGTCAGGGGACAGCTTTGTTTGTTGTTTCGTTCTTTAATTTTTACGTGCTCTTTTCTTCCTCCCCCACTTTAAAAGAACTACTCTTGTTAGTATTATAAGTATTCTTAAAAAAAAAAAGTACTCTTTTCATAACAAAAGTACGCGTATGGTGAGCGTGTGTGTGTGTGTGTGTGTGTGTATCCCCCAAAACTATCATCCCCAAATAATCACAAGTACTTTGTTCCAATTCTTGCAGTTAGTTTTTTCTCTGTTTTTCTACCATGTGGGTAGATTGGGGGTGGGGGCCTTTTGCTTATATAATTTGGGGTTCTAAATAAAATAGTAGAAAAATACGAAGTCAACAATGAATTCTCATTAAAAGTAAAGCAAAGAAGTCATAACCAACATCACATTTTAAAAATATGGCGAATGAATGCTACAAACATTTTCAGAAATTTCGGGATGGCTTAAAAACACATTAATAGTGTCAATTCTATCTTCACCGTTGTATTTGTGTGAAATTGGCTCTTTGACAATAACAGTGGTAAAAGCTAAGTACGGCCCTGATGGTTGTGCATTCACTTTTTATACAATATCAAAAATCTTGTTAAACTAACAAAAGTTAAATTGGTGTTAAATTATCAAAATATAGCACTGATATGGCAATCAAAACTGGTAAACATCAGAAAATAACATTTCATATTGAAAATTTTAAATCCCCCCTTTTCCTTTCGTGTGTAATGTAATGCTAACATTCTTTTTAACCAATCATATTTTTATGGGAAATTTATCTTTCAGTATAAACTTATATATTGTCCTTCCTATTATTGTACAAAAATTCACCCATATTTATATGACCTTGGTGAAATTGGATGTGCTTTTAAAATTTTCCTTCCTTGATATTATTAAGATTGGATGATAATATTTATTTTCCTCACTTGAGGTACATTCTACTGGTACGTATAATTCAAATGTAGGACCCATTGCTATTGGATTTTTAAAGAGCAAATCAAAGTTCTCACTCTTGGTGGATCTTGGGGGCAAATATGACATAGAGTAAGATGTGGTGGGTGTTAAGTAGTGTTACAAATGAACTGTTTGGTTGTCTACAACAGCAACAATTCATTATATTCAGAAGGATTTTAGATGGCCTTAGGAGATGGCATTACTTTTAGATCTTGAGGAATGACTCAGATTTCATCAAAGAAAGACTGGACAAAATGCTTTTGTTGTTGTTGTTGAGAGAGAGAGCGCATAGAGGAAGAGGGAGAAAGAGAGAATCTTAAGCAGGCTCCACACTCAGCATGAAACCAGTCTTGGGATTTGATCTAATGACCCTGAGACCGTGAACTGAGCCAAAATCAAAAGTTGGACACTTAAACTGACTGAGCCACCCAAGCAACCCAAAATGCATTTTAAAACAAAGGAAGGAAATGAACAAATATACAATGGTTATGAGCAATGCTAGGAATGATTCAGGGTTTATTATAGCCAGAGATTGAAAGGTCACTTGGGATCTGGGTCATGATCTTTAATCCAGAGGCAGGTAAAATCTTGAGTGTTACCAGACATGCTTTAGAGTTGTATGTAAATTCCATCATCCATCCCTCTGAGAGAAGGGAAAAGACAATGAAGTGGGAGTACTGGAGATAGAGATCATTTTGGAGGCTGTTGGACTATTTAAAGACATGTTACAGCCCTTCCACTGTAAGTTTGTATGGAAACATTGTTCCACAGGATCATTCAGGGATATAGACTCCTTCCTCTACCACTAAGGTGTTGTAGTCATTTGTAAGGTCAAACATTGATGGCTAACATATCTGTGATCCTACAATAGGAGGGAAAAGAGACTAGTGGATTATAAAGTCAAAGTTCTCTGGCCCAGACTCTCAAATGACAGACATATACTTCTGCACCTATTTCAGATACAAACATAATCTAATTATAGCTGAAAGAACAGTCAGAAAAGTATAATCTCTAGCTGTACTGTTATGAGATCATCTTATACCATAGAATCTTACAATATTTAAAGCTGTAAAGTCTGTTATAATGCCAAAAGTATATGCAACAATATCAGAAACAGATTTTTTTTAAGTCCTAAAATTAAAGTTGGCCATTTTGAGAGTGGAACCCAAGCTGAGCTGAGAACATCATTCTTTTTATACCATCCATGTATGGCGTAATTTCCTCAATGGCACACTGAAACATCCCAACATCCTCCCACTCTTAATCTTACAATATTACGTTTTTTACAGCAAAATGTTTTTATTAGTATTTAGCAATGAAAGAAAAAAATAAATTTAGAGTTTTTCTTCCAGTTTTTCTTGCTTATAATTGTTTCAAGGCAAAAAATCTTTTATAATTGTATTTTGGAGCATAATACTGGCAAAGGAAGAGTTGTTAAAATTTTCCTGAACTGATGGAGTTTAAATGAGGCTTCGTTTAACATAGATGAAGGTTTTTTTTTTCATTTTGTATTCATTTGTATCCAAAAAAATAGCTTATCATGTTATTTTAGCTTTTTTTTTTTTTTTTTTTTTTTTTGGCACGTACTATACCAGCTTTTGAAGTTACTGGAAGTTCTTAGGAAAAGTTTCATTGTAACATCCTGCTACACATTGTGAAAGAACAAAGAGTTATGGATGTACCAGCCCTTCCGGAGAGCACAGATGTGAAGGAGTTTCAGTTCTGATATCTGCCTAGGGCAATTTTTAGGTGAAAAACACATGTGTGTTGATTGTTCTTACTCTTAAATTTTTTTAATTTGTTTAAAATTTTTTTTAATGTTTATTTGTTTGTGAGACAGAGACAGAGCATGAAGGGGAGAGGGTCAAGAGAGGGAGACACAGAATCTGAAACAGGCTCCAGGCTCTGAGTTATGAGCACAGAGCCCAACATGGGGTCGAACTCACAAGCCGTGAGATCATGACCTGAGCCGAAGTCGGACGCTTAACAAACTGAGCCACCCAGGCGCCCCAACTCTTAAATTTTTTTAATGTTTTTTTTTTTGAGACAGAGAGAGAGAGAGAGAGAGAGAGAGAGAGAGAGAGAGAGAGAGAGACAGAATCCAAAGCAGGCTCCAGGCTCTTAGGTGTCAGTGCAGAGCCCAACTTGGGGCTCGAACCCAGGAACTGTGAGATCATGACCTGAGCCGAAGTTGGATACTTAACCAACTGAGCCACCCAGGTGCCTCGATTTTTCTTATTCTTAATTAACCTAACAGATGACAGTTTGTTCAAAATTACAGTGCCAACAATGTATTTGATTATGTATGCTAATGTATATATCTTGGTATGTATAACATATATATGGGTATAGATATGCTTATGTATTCTTATATATAAGTGAAATGAGTGACAGCAACAACACAAATAATGGGAGGGAGGAATTAGGCTTATTTTGTTATTTTAAGGGACTTACACTATCTGTGAGATGGTACAGTACAATATTATTTGAAAGGACATTTGGATTAGTTGTAAATATATATTGTAAACTCTAGGGCAACTGCTAAAAAATGAAAAAGAAAACCCAGCCAATATACTAAGAAGGGAGAGAAAAAGAGAAACATATAAAAGGCTCAGTTAAAATCACAAAAAAAGGCAGAAAAAGACTGGAAGACAAAAATAGGAACAAAAAACAAGAGCAACAAGTAGAAAACAGTAATAAATATAGTAGATATTTGCCCCACTATATCAATAATCACTCTGTCAATTGTCTACATGAGAGCAGAGAAGAAAGCTAATAGAAATATTATAATGTATGTTTCTCTATGTGTGTTGTATAATAGTACAATATAAACGATATATTAAGAAAAAAAGTATGCCTAGAGATGAAAAGTGATGCAGAAAAAGATGTAAATCCCAGTTTTCAGGGGGTGCCTGGGTGGCTCAGTCAGTTAAGCGTTTGACTTTGGCTCAGGTCATGATCTTGAGGTTCATGAGTTCAAGCCCTGTATTGGGCTCTGTGCTGACAGCTCAGAGGTCCCTCTCTCTCTGCCCTTCTCCTGCTTGCACTCTGTCTCTCTCTCTCCCTCAAAACAGATAAACATGAAAACATTTTTTTAAAATTCCAGTTTTCAGGAGGATTTAATGTTGTTAAATTTTCTGTACCCAAAATATAACTTCAAAATAAGCAAAAATGGGAATGACTACAAGAATAGAAAAGACTACAATTATAAAGAAACGTTTATAATACTTTAGTGACAATTTGTTGGATCAAAACTACAAAATCTGTGATAATATTGAAGACTTGAGCATCATAATTAAGAAAACTGAACAAATGGTGATTTACTCTATAGATAATGGTACTAAAATATGGTAGAGAAAAATTTTCAGGTTTAAAGATTTTCAATGAAGCCAAGTGTGATTTACTTTGATACAAGGTTAAGAAACAATAATGAAAGGATACATGGAAATCCCTATAAGCATGTAAATTAAAAATTATACTTCTAAAAAAAAAACCTATGGGTCTAAGAAGACTTCATAATAAAAGCTAAAATATTTTAACCTGAAAAATATTGATAATCCTTATATCTTATTGTGAAATTCATCGTGTTAATCCCATGTATTAGGGAAGAATTAGCTAAATAACAGGCCCAAGAAGTTAGAAAGTAGACAAACCATGGAAGGAAGAAAAGCAAAAAATAAAGTAGAACTTAATGAAATAGACAACAAATATAAAATAGAGTCAAAGTATCCAAAATGCTGGTCTTTGGTAAAGTTTAATAGGTTGGTAAAGCTGTGGTGACAAATAAAGAGAACAAAAGGTACAAATTCTTTATTTTCTCCCATCTTTACAAAAAGGACATTCTACGAAATCATCATGTTTTAACCCATCTAAGAACGGAAGACAAAAGGCAAGCAGGTAAACTGATTTCCAAAGGTATCAATCTCTTTTGAAGAGACAGGCCCATAAACTTCATTCATTCATTCATCCATTCATTTATAAATTTACATCCAAGTTAGTTAGCGTATAGTGCAATAATGATTTCAGGAGTAAAATCCAGTGATTCATCCCCTATGTACAACACACAGTGCTCATCCCAACAAGTGTCTTCCTTAATGTCCCTTATCCATTTAGCCCATCCTCCCACCTACAACGCCCCAGCAACCCTCAGCTTGTTCTCTATATTTAAATCTCTTATGTTTTGTCCCCCTTCCTGTTTTTATATTATTTTTGGTTCCCTTCACTTATTTTCATCTGTTTTCTATCTTAAAGTCCTCACACGAGTGAAGTCATATCATATTTGTCTTTCTCTGACTGAGTAATTTCACTTAGCATAATACTGTCTAGTTCCATCCATGTTGTTGCAAATGGCAAGATTTCATTCTTTTCGATTGCCAAGTAATACTCCATTGTGTGTGTGCGTGTGTGTGTGTATATATATATATATATATATATATATATATATATATATGTATATCACATCTTCTTTATCCATTCATCCATTATGGACACTTGGGCTCTTTCCATACTTTGGCTATTGTCGATAGCACTTCTATAAACATTGGGGTGCATGTGTCCCTTCGAAACAGCACATCGATATCCCTTGGGTTAATACCTAGTAGTGCTATTGCTGGGTCATAGGGTAGTTCTATTTTTTTTATAAGTTAACTATTTTTTTTTATTACCCCTAGCCCAGAGTTTATAATGTGACCATGAACATGAATCCTAGCCAATCTTGTCTTTTCTTTAGGGAGTCTGCCAAGTACTTACACAGTGATTTGTGTCCACATTAGGTTTGGGGTTTTTCTGTCCTCCTTCTATTGATGTGAATACTCTCAGCATAACCTATTGAGAAGCAATAGAGCACTTGCCATGTCTGTTCCATCTGACTCCACCTCTCTGGCCTTGGCTGTCTGGACATTGAGTAAAGTGTTGGATCCAAGGGAAGTCCAACTATACACGAGTCAATGATCCAAGTGGCCTGATATGATAGCATCAGTACAGCCAATCAGATTCCATTTTGGGAAATGTGGAGTTAGCCAAAAAAGACTGAGGTGGACAGTAGAAGGAGGAAAGAAGTAAGAAAATGCTGTCAAGCTGAAAAGGGACCATGACAAGTCCCTGGCAAGGCAGAGTTAGGAGGGGGAGAAAAGGAGGAGTTAAAGGGGAACAATATAGTGTCATTCACCAACCAGAGCCAGTCTGTTTGATGAAAGTCGTGTGTGTGTGTGTGTGTGTGTGTGTGTGTGAGAGAGAGAGAGAGAGAGAGAGAGAGAGAAAGAGAGAGGGAGGGAGGGAGAAAAAAACATCACAATTGGTAGCCCCACTTCTCCCTCAGTGGCAGACCAAATCAACCAAGTATACTGACTATGCTGAGAGATGTCTTCCAGCCTCTCTGGAGTGGGAAGAAGTCACTCTCTCTTTTGCTCTCCTCTGGCAAGTCAACCAGCACTTTCATGAAAAGAACCCTCCCAAACATATTGGATGTGTTAAGTTTGGGCCATAACAGTATCCTTTTTTTTTCTTTTTAACTTATTTTATTTTTTATTCTTTTAAAAATTTACATCCAAATTAGCATATAGTGCAACAATGATTTCAGGAGTAGATTCCGTAGTGCCCCTTACCCATTTAGCCCATCCCCCCTCCCACAACCCCCTCCAGCAACCCTCAGTTTGTTCTCCATATTTATGAGTCTCTTCTGTTTTGCCCCCCTTCCTGTTTTTATATTATTTTTGTTTCCCTTCCCTTATGTTCATCTGTTTTGTCTATTAAAGTCCTCATATTATTGAAGTCATATGATGTTTGTCTTTCTCTGACCGACTAATTTCACTTAGCATAATAGCCTCCAGTTCCATCCACCTAGTTGCAAATGGCAAGGTTTCATTCTTTTTGATTGCCGAGTAATACTCCATTGCATATATATACCACATCTTCTTTATCCATTCATCCATCGATGGACCTTTGGGCTCTTTCCATACTTTGGCTATTGTTGATAGTGCTGCTATAAATATGGGGGTGCATGTGTCCCTTCAAAACATCACACCTGTATCCTGTGGATAAATGCCTAGTAGTGCAATTGCTGGGGCGTAGGGTAGTTCTATTTTTAGTTTTTTTGGGAAACCTCCATACTGTTTTCCAGAGTGGCTGCACCAGCTTGCATTGCCACCAACAATGCTAAAGAGACCCTCTTTCTCCTCATCTTCGCCAACATCTATTGTTGCCTGAGTTGTTAATTTTAGCCATTCTGACAGATGTCAGGTGGTATCTCATTGTAGTTTTGATTTTTATTTCCCTAATGATGAGCGATATTGAGCATTTTTTCATATGTCTGTTAGCCTTCTGCATGTCTTCTCTGGACAAGTGTCTATGCATGTCTTTTGCCCATTTCTTCACTGGATTATTTGTCCTTTGGGTGTTGAGTTTTACAGGCTCTTTATAGATTTTGGATACTAACCCTTTATCCTATATGTCATTTGCAAATATCTTCTCCCATTCTGTCATTAGCCTTTAGCTTTGCTGATTGTTTCCTTTGCTGTACAGAAGCTTTTTAACTTGATGAAGTCCCAGTAGTTCATTTTTGCTTGTGTTTCCTTTGCCTCCAGAGACGTGTTGAGTAAGAAGTTGCTGTGGCCGAAGTCAAAGAGGTTTTTGCCTGCTTCCTCCTTTAGGATTTTATGGCTTCCTGTCTTACATTTAGGTCTTTCATCCATTTTGAGTTTATTTTTGTGTAAGGTATAAGAAAGTGGTCCAAGTTCATTTTTCTGCATGTTGCTGTCCGGTTTTCCCAGCACCACTTGCTGAAGAGACTGTCTTTATTCCATTGGATATTCTTTCCTGCTTTGTCCAAGATTAGTTGGCCATACGTTTGTGGATCCATTTCTTGGTTCTCTATTCTGTTCCATTGATCTGAATGTCTGTTTTTGTGCCAGTGCCATACTGTCTTGATTACAACTCTGTAATACAGCTTGAAGTCCGGAATTGTGATGCCTCCAGCTTTGGTTTTCTTTTTCAGGATTGCTTTGGCTATTTGGATCTTTTCTGGTACCTTACAAATTTTATTTCTTTATTTTTATTTTTAAATATAACTTATTGGCACAGTGTGCTCTTGGTTTTGGGGGTAGATTCCTATGGTTCATTGCTCTCATACAACACCAGTGCTCATCCCAACAAGTGCCCTCCTCAATGCCCATCACCCACTTTCCCCTTTCTCCCCTCCCACCCATCAATCATCAGCTTGTTCTCTGCATTCAAGAGTCTCTTATAGTTTGCCTCCCTCCCTCTCTGTTTGTAACTATTTTTTTCTCCTTCCCTTCCCCCATGGTCTTCTGTTAAGTTTCTCAAGTTCCACATATGAGTGAAAGCATGATATCTGTCTTTCTCTGACTGACTTATTTCATTTAGCGTAATACCTTCCAGTGCCATCCACGTTGCTGCAATGGCATGATTTCATTCTTTCTCATTACCAAGTAGTATTCCATTGTATATATAAACATTCATCAGCTGATGTACATTTAGATTCTTTCCATAATTTGGGTATTATTCAAAGTGCTGCTATAAACAATGGGATACATGTGGCCCTATGAATCAGCACTCCTGTATCCTTTGGGTAAATTCCTGGTGCTGTTGCTGGGTCGTAGGGTAGTTCTATTTTTAATTTTTTTTAGGAACCTCCACACTGTCTTCCAGAGTGGATGCAACAGTTTGCATTCCCACCAGCAGTGCAAGAGGGTTCCTGTTTCTCCACATCCTCACCAGCATCTGTTGTCTCCTGAGTTATTAATTTTAACCACTGTGACTGGTGTGAGGTGGTATCTCAGTGTGGTTTTGATTTGTATTTTCCTGATGATGAGTGATGTTGAGCATCTTTTCATGTGTCTATTGGCCATGTGGATGTCTTCCTTGGAAAAGTGTCTATTCATGTCTTCTGCTCATTTCTTCACCAGATTATTTATTTTTTTGGATGGTGAGTTTGGTAAGTTCTTTATAGATTTTGGATACTAGCCCTTTATCCAATATGTCATTTGTAAATATCTTCTCCCATTCTGTTGGTTGTCTTTTAGTTTTGTTGATTGTTTCCTTTGCAGTGTGGAAGCTTTTTATCATGATGAGGTCCCAATAGTTCATTTTTGCTTTTAATTCCCTTGCCTTTGGAGATGTGTTGAGCAAGGAATTGCTGTGGCTGAGGTCAAAGAGGTTTGTTGCCTGCTTTCTCCTCTAGAGTTCTGATGGCTTCCTGTCTCACATTTAGGTCTTTCATCCATTTTGACTTTATTTTTGTGTATCAAGTAAGAAAGTGGTCCAGATTCATTCTTCTGCATGTTGCTGTCCAGTTCTCCAGCACCATTTGGTAAAGAGACTATCTTTTTTCCATTGGATACTCTTTCCTGCTTTGTCAAAGATTAATTACCCATACATTTGTGGGTCCAATTCTGGGTTCTGTATTCTATTCCATTGGTCTCTGTGTCTGTTTTTGTGCTAGTACCATACTGTTTTGATGATTATAGCTTTGTAGTTGAGGCTAAAGTCTGGGATTGTGATGCCTCCCGCTTAGGTTTTCTCTTTCAATATTACTTTGGCTATTTGGGGTCTTTTGTAGTTACACACAAATTTTAGGATTATTTGTTCTAGCTTTGAGAAGAACACTGGTGCGATGTTGATTGGGATTGCATTGAAAGCAATTGTAGATTGGTTTGGGTAGTATTGACATTTTAATAATATTTGTTCTTCCGATCCATGAGCATGGAATATTTTTCCATTTTTTTGTGTGTCTTCAATTTCTTTCATAAGCCTTATATAGTTTTCAGTGTATAGATATTTCACTTCTTTGGATAGGTTTGTTCCTAGGTATTTTATGGTTCCTGGTGCAATTGTAAATGGGATCGAGTCCTTGTTTTCTCTTTCTGTGGCTTCATTATTGGTGTATAGAAATGCATCCAATTTCGGTGCATTGATTTTATATTCTGCGACTTTGCTGAATTTTCATGGATCAGTTCTAGCAGTTTTTTTGTGGAATCTTTTGGGTTTTCCATATAAAATATCATGTCTTCTCTGGAGAGTGAAAGTTTGACTTCCTCCTTGCCGATTTGGCTGCCTTTTATTCCTTTGTATTGTCTGATTGCTGAGGCTAAAACTTCCAATACTATGTTGAATAATAGTGGTGAAAATGGACATCCCTGTCATGCTCTTGACCATAAGGGGAAAGCTCTCAGTTTTTCCTCCTTGAAGATGATATTAGCGGTGGGTCTTTCATCTTTTTATGATCTTGAGATATTATCCTTTATCCTTACTTTCCTGAAGGCTTTTATTAAGAAAGGATGCTGTATTTTGTCAAATGCTTTCTCCGCAACTATTGAGAGGATCATGTGGTTCGTGTCCTTTCTTTTATTGATATGATGTATCACACTGATTGTTTCGTGGATATTGAACCAGCTCTGCATCCCAGGTATAAATCCCACTTGGTTGTGGTGAATAATTCTTTTAATGTACTGTTGGATCCAGTGGGCTAATATCTGGTTGAAAAATTTTGCATCCAGCTCCATCAGGGAAATTGGTTTATAGTTCTCCTTTTTAGTGGGGTTTTTGGTTTTGGAATCAGGGTAATTATGGCCTCATAGAATGTGTTTGGAAGTTTTCCTTCCATTTCTATTTTTTGTAACAGCTTCAAAGAATAGGTGTTAACTCTTCTTTAAATGTTTGGTAGAATTCCTCTGGAAAGTCAGCCAGCCCATTCTTGTTTTTGGGGAGATTTTTTATTACTAATTCGATATCTTTACTAGTATGGGTCTGTTCAAATTTTCCATTTTTTTTTGTTTCAGTTTTGGTACTTTATATGTTTCTAGAAAATTTTCCATTATTTGCAGATCGACCAATTTACTGGCATATAATTGTTCATAATATTCTCTTATTATTGTTTGTATTATTACAGTGTTGGTTGTGATCTCTCCTCTTTCATTCTTGATTTTTTTTATTAATTTGAGTACTTTCCTTTTTATTTTTGATCAAACTGGCTAGGGGTTTATCAAGTTTTTAAAATTCTGTCAAAGAACCAGCTCCTGGTTTCTTCGATCTGTTCCACTGTTTTTGTTTGTTTTTTGTTTTCTGATAGTATTGATTTCTGCTCTAATCTTTATGATTTCCTGTCTTCTGCTGGTTTTGGGTTTTAGTGTTGTTATTTTTCCAGCTCTTTAAGGTGTAAGGTTAGGTTGTGTATCTGAGATCATTCTTCCTTCTTTAGGAAGGCCTGGATTGCCATATACTCCCCTCTTATGACCACCTTTGCTGCGTCCTAGAGGTTTGGGGCTGTGGTGTTATCATTTTCATTGACTTCCATGTATTTTTTAATTTCCTCTTTAACTTCTTGGCTAGAGTATTCATTCTTTAGTAGGATGTTCTTTAGTCTCCAAGTATTTGTTGTTCTTGTGGTTGATTTCGAGCTTCATAGTGTTGTGGTCTGAAGATATTCATGGTACGATCTGGATCTCATTGTACTTATTGAGGGCTGATTTGTGTCCCAGTATGTGATCTATTCTGGAGAATGTTCCATGTGACCTTGAGAAGAATTTGTATTCTGTGGCTTTACGATGAAATTTTCTGAATATATCTGTAAGTCCATCTGGTCCAGTGTGTTATTCAAAGCCATTGTTTCCTTGTTGCTTTTCTGCTTAGATGATCTGTCCATTGTTGTAAGTGGGATGTTGAGGTCCCCTACTATTATGGTATTATTATCAATGATTTTCTTTATGTTTGTGATTAATTGATTTATATATTTAGTTGTTTCACATTGGGGGCATAAATGTTTTCAATTACTAGGTGTTCTTGTTGGATGGAGCCCTTAATTATGATATAATGCCTTTCTTCATCTTTTGTTACTGTCTTTATTTTAAAATCTAGTTTTTCTGATATAAGTATAGCTGCTCCAGCTTTCTTTTGGTGACTATTAGCACGCTAGATGGTTCTCCATCCCCTTACTTTCAATCTGAAGGTGACTTTAGGTCTAAAATGGATTTCCTGTAAACAACATATAGATGGATCTTATTTTCTTATCCATTCTGTTACCCTAAGTCTTTTGATTGGAGCATTTAATCCACTGACATTTAGAGTGAGTACTGAAGGATATGAATTTATTGCCATTGTGTTGTTGCCTATAGAGTTTGAGTTTCTAGTGGTGTTCTCTGGTCCTTTCTAATCTTCATTGCTTTTGGTCTTTTTTGTTTTGTTTCATCTTTTCTCCCCTCAGAGAGCCCCCCTTAGAATTTCTTCAGGGCTGGTTTAGTGGTCACAAACTTCAGTTTTTGTTTGCCTGGGAAACTTTATTTTTCCTTCTATTTTGAATGACAGCCTTGCTGGATAAAGAATTCTTGGCTGCATATTTTTCCAATTCAGCACGTTGAATATATCCTGCCACTCCTTTCTGGCCTGCCAAGTTTCTGTCAATAGGTCTGCTGCAAACCTGATCTGTCTTTACTTGTAGGTTAAAGACTTTTTTTTTCCCTTGCTGCTTTCATAATTCTTTCCTTTTCTGGGTATTTTGTGAATTTGACTATGATATGCCTTGTTGATGGTTGGTTTTTGTTGAATCTAATGGGAGTTCTCTGTTTCCTGGATTTTATGTCTGTCTTTCCCCAGGTTAGGAAAAGTTTTCCACTATTATTTGCTCACGTAAACCTTCTACCTTTTTTTCTCTCTCTTCATCTTCTGGGACCCTACATTTGGTATAGAGATTACTTAAAAATAAAATCTTTAAAAAAGAAAAAAAAGAAGAGAGGACCCAAATACCAAAAATTCCAAATGAGAGTTACAATTGACATCACAGATATAAGAATGTTATGAACAATTACATGCAAACAAAAACCTAAAAGAAGAAATGGATAAATTCTGAGAAATACACAAATTCCAAGGCTGAATCACAAAGAAATAGGAAATTTGAATAGACTAATCACAAGTAATAAAATTGAATCAGTTATTTTAAAACTCCCCCAAACAAAAGTCTAGAGCCAGACAGATTCACGGGTGAATTCTACCAAACATTCAAACAAGAGTTAGTATCTATTCCTCTCAAATTATTCCAAAAATCAAAAAGGAGGGAATGCTTCCAAACTCATTTTACAAGGATGGCATTACTCTGACACTGAAACAGAAATAGAAAACATCACAAAAAAAGAAAATTAAAGGCCAATATCCCTGATGAACATAGATGCAAAAAACCTTAACAAAATATTATCAAGCTAAGTTCAACAATACATTTAAAATATCATATACCACAATCAAGTGGGATTTATTCCAGGGAGTAAGGATGATTCAACATCTGCAATTTAATCAATGTGATATGCCATATTAACAAAACAAAAGAAAAAATCATGTTGTCATCTCAATAGACATACAAAACACATCTGACACAATTAAACATCTATTTATGATTTAAAAATCTCTCAACAAAGTAGGTATAGAAGGAATATACCTCAATATGAAAAGCCATATATGACAATCACATTGTCACCTCTAACATCATACTAACCCATGAAAAACTAAAAGCTTTTTCTCTAAAATTAGGAAAAAGACAAGGATGCCCACTTGTGCACTTTTATTCAAGAAGGATTGGGAGTCTTAACTACAGCAGTTAGGTATGGAAAATGGGGAAAAAGGGCATCGGAATTGGAAAGGAAGAAGGAAACTGTTCTTATTTGTAGATGGCATGATACTATACAGAGAAAACCCTAAAGACTCCACCAAAAAGTTATTAGAATTAATAAATAAATTCAGTAAAATTTCAAAATACAAAATTAACATACACAAATCAGTTCTGTTTCTATACACTAATAATGAACTATTGGAAAGAGAAATTAGGGGGACAAATCCCATTTACAATTGGATTAAAAAGAATACAATATCTAGGAAGAAATTTAACCAGGGAGGTGAAAGACCTTTATTCTGAAAACTATAGGACAGTGATGAAAGAAATTGAAAATGACGCAAATAAATAGAAAGTTATTCTTTGCTCATGGATTTGAGGAATTAATATTGATAAAATGTCCATACCACCCAAAGCATCTATAGATTATTTGCATCCTCCTCAAAAAACCAATGGCATTTTTCACAGAACTAAAACAAAGAATCCTGAAATTTGTATGGAAGCACAAAAGACCTCAAATGGTCAAAGCAATCTTGAGAAAGACAGACAAAGCTGGAGGTTTCTCACTCCCCCATTTCAAATTATACTACAAAGTTATAGTAATTAAAACAGTGTGGTACTGGCATAAAGCCAGACACATAGGTCAATGGAACAGAATAGAAAGTCTAGAGGTAAACCCACACATATGCAGTTAATGATAAAGGATGCAAGAGTATAGAATGGGGAAAAATCAGTCTCTTCAATAAGTGGTATTAGGAAAAATGGATGGCTACATGCCAAAGAATGAAACTGGACCATTATCTTACACCATATATGAAGAATAAATTCAGAATGGATTAAAAATTTAAACATAAGACCTGAAATCATAAAACTCCTGTAAGAAAACGCAGGAAGTAAGCTCTTTGACATCAGTCTTAGCAATATTTGTTTTGAACCAGTGTCCTCAGGCAAAGGCAACAAAAGCTGAAATAAACAAATGGGATTACTTCAAACTAAAAAGCTTTTGCACGGTGATAGAAACCATCAGCAAAACAAAAAGGAAGCCTACTGAACGGGAGAAGATATTTGCAAATCATACATCTGATAAATGTTCAATTCCACTTGTGAGTATATACCCAAAATAATTGAATGCAGAATCCCAAAGAGGTATTTGTACACCTATGTTCATAGCAGCACTATTCATAATAATCCAAAGGTAGAAGCAACCTGAGTGTCCATCTATAGAAAAGAGGGTAAAGAAAATGTGGTATGTATACACATACAATATAATATTTTTCAACCTTAGAAAGGAAGGAAATTCTGACACCTGCTCTAACATGAATGAATCTTGAGGAAATGATACCAAGTGAAATAAGTCAGTAAAAAAAGACAAATAGTGTATGATTCTTCTTATAAGAGGTATTAAAAGAGGCAGTCAAATTCACAAAGACAGAAAGTAGCCTGGTGGTTGCCAGGAGCTGTGGCATAGGAAAGAATGGAATTGTTGCAAGGTGAAAGTCCAGGCGATTGTTTGCATGATAATGTGAAAGACTTAACACTGCTGATTTGTACACTTTAAAATGGTTAAAATGGTGAATGTTATGTTGTGTGTAGTTCACCAAAATTAAAAATTAGAAAAAAAAGTTCAGAAAAATGGGCATCAATGAACAGGAGAGGAGGGTATGATGGGAAAGGGGCACAGGTAAAACTTCTAGGGCTTTGTTAGTGCTCTTTTCCTTTTTTTGACTTGGGTATTAATTACAGGAATGTTTTAATTTTGTGTCATTTCACTGGTTGTACATCTTTTTTTTTTTAATGTTTATTTATTTTTTGAGAGAAAAACAGAGCATGAGCAGGGGAGGGGCAGAGAGAGAGGGAGACACAGAATCCAAAGCAGGCTCCTGCTTTGAGCTGTCAGCACAGAGCCCAATGTGGGGCTCAAATCCGTGAACCATGAGATCATCACCAGAGCTGAAGTCGGATGTTTAACTAACTGAGCCACCCAGGCGCTCCTACTGGTTGTACATCTTGAAGCTGAACACTGTTTTGTTCCTATTTTATAGTTTAATTAAAATGCAAAAATAAAATTTCTGGTATAAGTCTTTATCGTAATAAAAAAACACTTGGGTCCTTTTTTTTTTAGAAATAACTTTTAAAAAATGTTTATTTATTTATTTTGAGAGAGAGAGAGAGAGAGAGGGAGAGTATGAGTGGGGGATGGGCAAAGAGAGAGGGAGAGAGAGAATCCCAAGCAAGCTCCGCACTATCAGCACAGAGCCTGATGTGGGGCTGGATCCCACGAAGTGTAAAATCATGACCTGAGCTGAAATGAAGAGTCGAGCACTTAACCGAGTGAGACACCAAGGTGTCCCTTGGGTCCTTTAATTATAAATGCTTTGTGTCAAAACAAACAAACATGCTCAGAACTTTTGCCTCTTTTATGTCACAGGCAACTAATAGAATTTGGGCTCTTGCAGAATCACAGCACTGAAAAATAGTTCATGATACTTGTTAAAATGGTCCTAAAGACGTTTTTCAAGGAAGACTAGGTAGAGGGACCACTACAATGGGATTTTTCAGTAGGAAGAGAGATAGGGTTCAACTCCAAATGTAAGGAAAAGTGGGAATTTACAGCCAGGAAGTAGCATAGGGGGTGGTCAGTGGATAGAAAATTACTAAGAGGACTAAGGGAGAATTTTGTTTAAACTGACACTACAGGGTTCTTGGTAAAGGCAGGTCAACGTGATCAAACATCACCTGGGGGATAAAGAACCCAATCAGATATTGAGGGTAATCAGATATCAGGAGTGGGCAATTCTGGTTAACCTGACTTAGCAGGATTCTTGCTAAAATTGGACAATGCAGAGACAAACATGAAGCCCCAAAGTCAAGGCCTACTTGAGAAGAGAATTCAGAGGAGTCTGTCTAAAGTTTGGTCAAAGAGAGAATCTTTGTCACTGGACAGTTTTACGCTTGATCCAGAATTCAGGTTCTTACCCAAACCACCAGCAATATAAGCTTAGAACCTAAAATGACCACTGTATCAGTAGAATTGGGGCTATGTTCAACTCTAGTCTGGGAAAAATAGGGCCAGGGCTCATTGATTGGGCTTGTCTCTCCTGTTGCCTCTCCTATCTTTCTCAGTTTGTGATTAACGAATTGTAATGACGAAGTCTATAGTTTATCTCCATCTTTTTTAAGTTCTGGTGTCCATTTTAGGACAAAATTTGAAACTTTGTTTCTCTTTATAAGTGAGTTTGAAAAGGAAAATAAGGGCAGGGCTACTTGGAAATAGGACTAATGCTAAGAAATCACTTGCTTTTTCTTCTGATAAATGAAGTCTATTTTTTTTTAATGTTTAGTTATTTATGGGGGGGGGGGGGCTTGGGCAGAGACAGAGAGGGAGACAGAGGATCTGAAGCAAGCTCTGCTTATACAGCAGAGAGCCCGGCGTGGGACTCCAACTCACGAACCATGAGATCATGACCTGAGGTGCAACCAAGAGTCAGACACTTAACCAACTGAGCCACCCAGGTGCCCAAGTCTATTGTTTATAAGGAGCAATCAAACACAGTTATAGGAACAGTTGAATCTTCCTGTGAATTTTGCTTATAAAGGGACTGAATTTCCTGCCTACCCTCCCAAGCCCTTTCTGGGAAAAGGAAATTACTTTCTGTGGAAAATTTTCGAAATATTGGCTGAGTAATTTAATTCCTGGCACATATAGTATATAGTGTGATTCTATTTGGAAAAACACTTATAAATCAATGATGCATAGATAAAACTCTAAAAGCATATATATTCTGAAATTTAGTAGCTCATTGAAGGAATTAGCTTTTTAAAGAGTTTTCTACGTATTATGAATTTCTTTTCAATGAATGTGATGTATTTTTATAATATACATACACACATAATTACAAGGTGTTTTCTATTTTCAAAAGAATGCCAATTTTTTTCAAGAAACATTTTCTGAGTACCTTCCATGTACTGTTTTAGTGCCTTTAGATTAGACATTTATTTGTTAGACAATTATTTAATAAGCAATGACTATACATAAAACTTTGTCATATATTAGGGTTCAACTGGACACATTTGAGCTACTTATAGTATGATAGTTCTGATCGCAAAGGTTGCTAGGGATGAAGGGTTGTACCAGTCTCTGGTTTGAACAGATACCAGCAGCTTTTGATATAGTTGCTGGGTAAAAAGAATGCTTTTTCCTGGTGAACAAATAGAGGAGACAAACTATGAAAGCAGTAGATTGGAACTGGGGTAAATTACCTTATTAATGTGATAATTTACTTTTAAATACTCCAGAATAAGCAGTGTGATGTATGCGTTTATATGCTAACTCCAATTTCTGCCCTTGGAGTGGTTAGTGAGCATGTGAATTGCCCTGGTCTGTAATGATCATCTTAACAGCTGGTGATTTAACACAGGAAGCACTCTTTTCTGTGGCATAACGTTTGGCTAAATAATGAAGTCTGTAGAGTTTAAACTATGCGATGGATTAGGAGAAGGGAAAGGATCTGATACCCTTGTATGAATACGACATATCATATGGCAGGGCCAGTAGCTCATGTCAGCTGTGCCTTGGAACTGCTACATCTTTTATGTTTAGACCCCAGAGATCAGATAATGTAGTTAGAACATGGTAAATTGGAGTCCTTTTGGATGGCAGCTCATATAATTATTCAATCAACATTTTTTGAACGCTGGGTGATCATATGGTGGGCCTGTTGGGAACTAAAGATAAGATGATGAAGAAGACTGAGTACCTGAGATCAAGAGACAGTAGGAGAGACAGTGGTAAATAGGTCAGTTTCATTTTACAATTATATAAAAAGTGCTATGGTAGGAGTGACAAGGCACAATGGCAGCATAGAGAAGGGTCACCTCATCTAGTCTCAGGAAGTCAGGAAATAGGAGACCAGAAGGAGGAACAGAGGCTAACATATAAAGAATATCAAGCAGGGTTATTTAAATAAGTGTATTGTGCAAAAGCCCAGAGTCCAGATAAAACACATGAAGCTTGGAGAATCAGAAGGAATTCATTCTAGCCAGAGCAGAATTTACAGAATCTACAGAGACATGGAAAGGAATTCCATAAAAGTTGAATTGACCTCAAAGAAAAATTTCCTTTTCTTTTACCCATGTTATCAACTTGAATTGGAATTCAGAGGCTACTCCAGAAGACTTCCTAAGTGAATTTTTATCTAAAAAGAGACGAGGGGCTGGATTTTTCAGGCTTTATTGAAAAGTCTTAATGAAAACAAGATTTGGGAGCATCTCTGTGTCTTTCTAGTTCCTTGCTCTACTGAGCAGCCTCTTCCTGCTTCTCCATATTTTTACAACCTAGTCTTCTGTCAAATGTGTTCTTCCTTGCAAATCATAGAGGTGAAACGGGTAGCTAACAGCCTTACTTTACATAGCTCTTATTATCAGCAGAATTGACCAACTATATTTTCTACTTACCATTCTGCACATTTTTAATGGGGTTGTTTATCTTTTCTCACTGATTTATAAGGGCTCCTATAGCTTCATGAAATATACTCGTTGTGAAAGAAGTTGTTAATTTATATTCATATTGGTATTTGTCTTCTTGCCTTGCTTTTTCTTTTCTATGAATAATTTCGTTATTTTTATGTAGTTGAATATATTAATCTTTTCTTTTTAATCATCATATTCACACTGAAAAAGGACTATTCTACCACAAAACTACTTTTTAATCTTTTACAATTTAATTTTCATTTAAAAATCTTTGATACATCTGAAATTTGCTTTGGTATGAAATGAAAGGAAGACTTGAAATTTTTTTTCCAGATGGGTATGTAGAGTCCAAATTACACTTACAGAATATTCCTTATCCCTTCACTAATGTGAAGTGCCAAACTTATTGTATAATAATTTCTATCTGAATTTTTACTGATGTCCAAACTTTCAACATTATTTTACTGATGTTTAAATATTCAGGTGCCAGTACCATTGTGCTATTCATTCAATATTCATTGTGCTACTTGTTGGGATGTTTTAACATACAGTTAGAGATAACTGCCTCTCATTATTTTTCTCTTTATAGAATTGCATTGGATATTTTTGCTTACAGTTTTTCAATGTATACTGTAAAACAAATTTGTCTACTTTCAAAACATTTTTGACATATTTGTTGGAATCATGTACATATATGTGTACATGTACATACATACATATACACATATGTATGCATATATGTATATATGTACAGACACCCACATACACCATGTATGTCTTATTTACTTTGGTTCATTTTATAAATTTTTGTGTTCTTCAGTAACACTTAAAGTATGTCTCTATGTAAATTTTACAAATGTCTTTATAATCTTATTCAGAATTATTTTGTTACAATGGCATTCAAAATTTAGCCTTTTCTGGGGCGCCTGGGTGGCGCAGTCGGTTAAGCGTCCGACTTCAGCCAGGTCACGATCTCGCGGTCTGTGAGTTCGGGCCCCGCATCAGGCTCCGGGCTGATGGCTCAGAGCCTGGAGCCTGTTTCCGGTTCTGTGTCTCCCTCTCTCTCTGCCCCTCCCCCGTTCATGCTCTGTCTCTCTCTGTCCCAAAAATTTAAAAAAAAAAAAAAAAAAAGTTGAAAATTTAGCCTTTTCTTCCATTGTATTTTTCAACTTGGTTCCCATTTCACTAAATTATTTCATTCAGTCAAAATTAAGTTTATCTTGTATGCCATGAGCTGATGTTTTTTGCAATCACTTTTTATTTTTAAACTTTTGTTGTATGAAAGTGGCATGACACATGTATTTCAAAAATAAACACAGTATTACACTACTAAAACAAAAGAAGCCTCATTTTATAGTATCCTTAACAAGACATCTAAGCTTATTTAATTGTTTTCATTGAAGATTTTCCTCCCTTGACGGACTAGCCTAAAAATTTCAGGTAGTGCCACAATTAATACATTCCCAGCCACATCAATCGCCTTTGAAATCAATAACGGATCAGTTTTTTTGTTTCTTTCAATCTCTTCTTGTAGTCGATTTATCTCCTTATTCAACTCCTCGGATTTCTTTCCAAATCTTTCATTAAGCAATTCTTCTTGGACCTATAAAATGAAAAGAGTCCACTTGTGAAAATCACCATTATCAGGATTCAGCCAGCAGCAAACATAGGTATCTATTTTTCTGCCACTTTAGACTGCTGTTTGGAGGATATCCAATGTGTCCATACATTTTGACCTGGATAATGAGAGTATCCATGGTTTATAACATCCTAAGATGTCCTCAGCATCATCTCTCTGGGGGTGGGTAGGTGTTGGGCCTAGATCAGACATGAGAACTTTCCCCATAACGCATTCTAGCCCAAACAATGCTCTTTGGGTAGGAATACAGTTTTAATTCTAATTAATTCTCAGTTCTATTTGAGGTTGCATGGCCACAATCATCTAATAAAACATGGTAACTACTGACTCTGTACAGAATATTGCTTATCAAGCTGCAGGTTGGACCAAGGAAAGATTTTCCTCTATGTTTTATAATAATCCCAGGATATTCAGACAGATCTGGAAAAAAATGCAGCAAGTTTTGGAGCCTTTTCATTTCATATCAGACCTAATTGGATACTTTCAAGACAAAAAAACATCTATTTCTGATCTCTCTGATGGTGGTATCAAGAATCCTAAGGACTATAGGACTAGAAGACAAAGACCCTACTCAATTGGGGTTCACAAGACCATTCCATAACCACTCCAAATAGCAAACCATTCCTCAAGGGGTGTTATTTGTATACTCAAAAGTCTAGCACTATGGAAGGGGCAGATGTATTATGGCTTTAAGGGTTACAGCAGGATCCACATGGACTGAGGCAGTTAGTAAATCACATGCCATTTGTGTTTCACTCTTGGATCGTGACTTTGCTTAAAATTTTGTCCTTCTCTTCCTGAGGAGTGAGGATCTGCCCAAATCCAGGCCAGACTTACCTTCAGATAATGTTTCAACATCCTTTCCAGCATTTCCTGAGCGTTTTCTTTTTCCTTCTTTATCTTCTCTTCCAGCTGGCTTAGGTTTTCCTTGAGGCTCCTCTCTTGAGCCTCCATTTTTTGCTTTTGTTCATCTTCTTTCTGTTTTAGCTGCTCCTGTTCCTTCTCAGAGGCCTCCCTTTTGGCCTGCTCCACTGCCCCATGCAAGTTTTTAAAGGGAATAAAATAACAGGTCAGGTCTGACCCTCCTGAGCTTAGAGACTAAACTGACTTTGCAAAGGTGACTGGGAAATGTGTAATTTCACCAGATGGCCACACCATTGACAGGTTTCTCATTTTGAAGTTAGAGACTCTGCCTGGCTGGCTGATGTACAACTACCACTTGTCTTGTTATTTTCAGAATTGATTGAACAGAGCATGTTTTCTGTGGTAGAAGAGGAAACTCCTTGTTGCAAGAAGGTCTTTGGTCAGATCTGTCAGTGGGCACTGCAGGAATCTACCCATCCCGCTGTGAGTTGAGCCCTCCCCTGTACCTGCTTTGGCCATGTCCCCAGCAGTGAGGGCTTTGTCTAAATGCATGATGGATTCCTCTACTGCTGCCTGTGACTGTAGGAAGTTCTGGAGGATCTCATTTGCCTGAGGAACCAACCAACAAGGAGCAAATACATGTCAGGCAACAAAGATCTTGTCTCTGGTTGCAGAAATAATTGTTCAACAAAACCTCAAATGTGGCCTAGTAAATTGTGTATCCCTGAGTGATTCCCTTCCTTCTATGTCCACAGCATAAATTCTAATCTATTGATGAGAATGGAAAAACTCCATCATAGTCTTCTTAGTTCTTGAGACCCTTTTCTAACTGATGCCCACCCCCAAGCCCCACCATGGGTTACAGCCAACCAGACTCCTGATTCTACAAACATATTAAAACTTTGTTTATATGTATTTGGACATTCTTTTCTTCTTCCTGGAAGCTCTTCTAGCTTTTCTTAATTAAGCTAACATCTATGAATACTTCATCTTAAACTTCTAGGAGCAACCTTCTGTAATGTTTCCTAAGCTGCCATCTGAGCTTTGAATGGCCACCAAGATACTGATTTGCCCTACCAGCTCTACCACTTACTGTGGCATGGGCTTAGGCAATTTATTAACTTCTCTGTGCATCACATTTCGCAAGTGTATAATGTAGATAGTAGTGTACCTAATTCACAATATTACTCTGATGATTAAATTAATAACCCAACAAAAGCACCTAAAGACCATGTGTGGTAGAGAGTCAGTGTACAATGTGTTAACCATTATTATCATCATTACCATTATCATTAGTCTATTAGCATACCAGTATAACCTTTATCATACCCTATCCTGTTCACTATTTGTATCTCTGGTAAAATCAGCATCTTGGGAGCAAAGTTGTGTCTCTAATATTTGTATTCCCCAGGGACTTAGCACAAATATTATCATATGCTCCATAGGGAATTATTGCCTTGCTCTTGTTTTTCCCCATAATTGGTACTAGGGTCTTAGATATTCAGAAGGTGCAACAAAGGCCACCTGACTCCACTCTACTGTTCAACCTCTTTCCCTTTATTCCTTACCTTAACTCCTTTCCTGTGCACCTCTTTATAACCAAGTTCAACATTTCTCTTTGCTTTTAAGTACAGATCATATCCTCCAGAAACAGAGAAAGTTCCTTTTGAAATGCTTTCCTTCAGAGGCTCTGAAAGCTGCTCCATTGCAGCCTGACAATATTTGAAAGATACATCTTCATTTTGCATCAAGAAATCATCCTTCTTTTTCTCTATGGTGTCCTGCCAGGGAAATGTAGAGAAATCCAATGGGAAGAAGCTGTTAGGAGGGAAAGTTCAACTGTCATCCTTTTAGAAAAAGCATCCTGATTACCTAAGAGTACAGTGAAACATGGAACAGACCAGGAGTCAAGAGACTTTTAGCCCTAGTTCTGACCAATTCTCTGTGTGACCTGTGGAAAGTCCCTTTACTTCCCTGGGGTTGGAAGACATGAACTCCATGGTTCCTTCTGCTGTAGTATGATTAACAGTGACCCAATCATCAACAATGAGCAATAGGAAGTTGAATTGTGTCTAGAAGTAGAGTTTCCTCAGAGAGTTTGGGTTGTTATGGATGAAAACGTACATCCCCCTGCCCCCCAAACAATCATCTGGTAATGACTAAAGTGTATTCTGAGCAGACTTTGGAACTCTCCATGAATTCTTTTAACAAGAATTTGAGTGTGTAAAGAGGAAAAAATAAACATTTCCCCTGCTCTTGAAAATTACAATACAGCTAACTTTCTGGCATTTTCTCAATACGAACAAAGAGATTTTTTTCACTGTAGGGTGGTCATAGACTGAAAGACAAACTTCCAAAAAGATGCCAATGGTAATTAATTGTCCCCAGGAATTAAACTCTCCTCCAAGATTTCCTTCTTCTGATGTATACCCCTTGCATGGTCCTGGAGCCTATGAATTTGCTGAATTTTATTCCAGTGGTTAGATATTACATGGTACAAGTTAATTTTAAGAAATGGAGATTACTAGAGGGTAGGATTGGAGAAGGCTTAGATAAGACCATATATTCTTTTAAAGCAGAGAGTTCTCCCAAGCTCTTGGTAGAAGAGGAAGTCAAAAAAACTAAAATATGAAAAGAATTTTATGTGTCATTGTTGTCCTGAAGATGAAAGGAGAACATGGAGATGTACAAAAAATGCTTCTAGGAGCTGGAGGCACCCCCTGTCTGAAAGCCAACAAAAAAGGGAACATGAATCCTACAACCAAAAGGAAGGGGATTCAGTCAGCAGCCCGAATGAACTTGGAGCCACTCCAGAGCCTGCAGCTGAGAACTCATTTTGGCCAACATCTTGTTTTTAGTCTGTGACACTCTGAGCAGAGGATGGCGCCATCCTATGCCTATGTTCTGACCTACAGAATGGTAAGCTTATGCATGTATATTATATATGTATTATATATATTATATATGAATAATATATATACAAATATATATTTATTATTACAATGTGCTAAATTAATGGTAATTTTCAAATGTTGCAATAGAAAATTAATAGAATGCCCATCTTTTAGTAAAAAGATGACTAGTAACCCTGTAGTGCCCTGTCACTCACAAGAACCCAGGTTCCATCCACCATGAGAGGTAGAAGAGCTGCGGAGTCAAAAAAATGTACTGTAAGCATTCATCCAGAAGGGTAGGAATTAGGAAGGATAAATGCTAAGACACACTACCACAAGCTTTTTCTGGAAAGACCGCTTGTCATCCTTAAAGGAATGCTCCATGAAGACTGCAATGGCTTCCCTCTCGCAGTCTGTATGCACATCCAGCAGCTCCTGGAGCGTGTCTGTGGGGAAGCTCACTCGTTGGGCCATCTGCTCGCTGTAGTGGTCGGCTGCCTTCTGCACGGCCACTGAGTTCTCACGCTGGGCAAGAGCTGTCACCACGTTCTCCAAGCAAGGAACTTCTCCCGTCTTGATGGCATCCACATAGGCTTTCAACAGAGTCCCCAGCCCTGAATAAGGCAGGAAATTTGAGGATAAATAGCGAGGTCTTAATCATTGGCTTCCAGTTTTTATGGAGCATCATCCTGAGATCACAAAAACCCCACCTTATTTAGAAACAAACTTTATTTTCTTCTTTGGGAATCAAATTCTTTCTAACAACATTGTTTTCCTATTCTTTCTTTTATTGTTCTCCATTTCTTCATATTATAATTTAAATGATCAATTACAGGAGCGCCTGTGTGGCTCAGTCATTTGAGCATCCAATTTTGGCTGAGGACATGATCTTGTAGCTCATGGGTTCAAGCTCTGGGCAGGGTTCTGTGCTGACAGCTTGGAGCCTGGAGCCTGGAGCCTGCTTTGGATTCTGTATCTCCATCTCTCTCTGCCCCTTCCCCGCTCGCGCTCTCTCTCTCTCTCAAAAATAAACATTAAAACAATTTTTTTAAATAATTGATTAATTGCAATTAATATGCTCATGGGTCACTGGAAAAATAGTTTCCCATTCAATGAGAATAAAAAGGAATAGATTATACAGGTGAAGTAGTATACACAAACAAGACCAGCTACATAATTTGTGTGGCCCAGGACAAAATGAAAACGTGGGCTCCTAGTTGAAAATGATCAAGAATTCAAAACACGGATAGATGGGTGCCTGGGTGGCTCAGCTGGTGAAGCAATCGACTCTTGATTTCCACTCAGATCATGATCTCATGGTTTGAGTTGAAGCCCCAGATCAGACTCTGTGCTGACAGCTTAGAATTCTCTCTCCCAAAATAAATAAGGAAACTTAAAACAAAACACACAGAGAGTATTGGCTCATCTCTGCACAAGGTATTACCGGACTGTATGTCACGTGCCCATGAAGCCTGCCCTGCATATAAGACTATACATAATTTTCTTTGTCAATGGGCTTGCCGGAACTTATAGCTTCCTATTCATGATCTGACTCATGTAAGTTTACAAAATATCTACTATATCCTTAAAGACCAGAAGATATCCTATAGGATTTCTCAATCTGCAGATGTCCTCTCTTTAACTCTGTCTTGCCTTTTTATAATTAGTGAATTAGGGTTTTGAGATATATTAAGTCTCAGCAAACCCTCACATAGGGAGACTGATTAAGAAACATGTATGGATACTTTTCATGGCATGAATATCTGCTTCTCCATAGTCAGTTGACATCTGACAAACAGATGTCAACAAAATTACTGCCAAAGTCAGAGTATACTCAAAGCTCCCCCACGCACACTGATACAGAGACATGCTGTGGGACAAAGGTGACTCACGGTTCCCAGTGACAATGATTCCCTCTCGTAGGGTCTTGGTCTTTGTATGAGTGAAAATATAGGTGCAGAATTTGTTTGATTGCTCCCGGAAACTACTGTCCAGCTGGTCTTCTGGCACGTTCTCAATATGGGCTAAGAGATTTTTGTCATTTGTAGGCCGGTCAAAGATGAAGCACTTCCGTTTTGGAAAGAACTGTCTGATACACTCTCTGGGAATGTTGGAATTTTGGATTTTGGGATTTGTGCCTGCAAAGGTGGAAAAAAGGTGATCACTGAAAGGCAGCCTTCAGGTAGAGGAGTGAGGACTTCATTTCCAGGAATTTTCCCATCATTGCAGCTCCTGTGTCTGTAAATCTCCTTTCATCCAGTCATTTCTAACCAACCTGGGCCATCACCACAGGTATGGAAAATCCATTTCTGCATGGAGCAGAGTCAAGAAAATACTATGGGAGAAGAAAGAAAGGCATCAGGCTCAACTGAACAAACTTATAATTGGTTTCCTTAGCATTGGTATGGAGTTTAGTGGTTTAAGCATTTATAAAATGTTTATCAAATGACTGATGAATGAACAAAAGTAGTGAAAATTCCTAAAATAAAGTAATGCCAGAAAGAAGAGTAAGACATTGTTTGTGAAAATAACAGGAGATGGACAAATAATACCAAGGGAAGAAAAAAATTTCTAAAATTCAGAGTAAAAAAAAATCACACTAAAAAAAATATGTTTGGAGCTCTTTTAGTGGAAGTGTCCACGTGGTAAGGTTAACCTGCAGGTAATTTGGAGGTCTTAACACTATCTATATCAGGCTAGATCTGACTTGGAAGTACTTCATAGAATGATTTTGGGGGATATATAAGATGTTCAATAAAATTTTTTTTGGAAAAATGAATACATGAATGATTAAATAAAAACTTGTATTATTTCCAGGTGCCATCAATTATTCACTCTGCTAAAATAAAGTAAAAATAAAATGCAAGTAAAATTAACATGTAGTGAATTAATGATATTAAAATGGTAACATAATGTATAAGACCGTAAGAAAGAAGAAAGTGAAATCATGTGACAGATAGATGTGGATCTGAAAGTCTTACTAGAAGGACATCTTTTTTTTTTTTTTCCTGGACTCTTAATGTGTAAATATCCTTTCTCTGAAATTTGTAACTGTCCAGGCACTAGTAAAGTATTCATAGAATATTTCATAGACACATGAAATATATTTTTAAAATACGGTCATTTAAATATGGTATATACATAGTAGAACACTATTTAGTCTCAGAGAGGAAGAAATTCTAACACCTGCTACAGCATGAATGAATCTTGAAGACATTATGGTTACTGAAATAAGCCAGTCACAAAAAGATAAGTAGTGTATGATTCCATTTCTATGAGGTACCTAGATGGAGACAGAGAATAGAATGGTGGCTGCCAAGGGCTGTGGGTAGAGGGTATTAGGGAGTTAGTGTTTAGCAGGTACAACTTTGGATGGGGAATATAAAAAGTTTTCGGAGTTGGTGGGTGGTGATGCTTGTACAACAATGTGAATGCATTTATTGCCACAGAAGTATAAGCTCAAAAATGGTTAAGATGGTAAATTTTATGTTTTGTATATTTTTCCATAACAAACAATTTATGTCCGTTTATTTCTTGTGATTCAATGTTCACCAACTTCGAATCTGATGAGCTATTTTTGTCAGTATGAAACAAGAGGAGCACATAAAAGGAACACGAGTATGTGGGCCTTAGGAAGCTGCAGCACTGTAACCTAGAAAAATGTTTCACAACACCCATTTGGTCTAAAATCATTTGGTTCCACAGTGGTCCTTAAATTTCCTCAGCGAGTCCAGCAGCTGGAGTTTTGCAGCTAATAACCTATGAAAAACAATCACCACACATCATTCACCAATCACCCCTCACTAATAGACTATATCTCGAACCAAGGGCAAACAAAATTTGATTTCAAGTCCTGAAGGACAGGGCTTAGTTGCTCCCACTCCCTCTGGAACCTCCATCACCCATGCCATGCTCTGAGACCTGGAATTAGCTTCAAGGCATCCTCCAGGTACTCATCTTCAGTGATTGAGGATTCATCTATCTTCAACTCCAGAGTGAAATCCCGGACAGTCCAAACAAAGTCTGGAAAGAAACTCACAAACTCGGTGGAGTCCTCTACTTCATCAGGTGTTGAGGATTTTGCCCTGATGAGCTGCGTTAGCTCAGCCACGTAGCTGAGAATTCAGCTAAGGAAGGAGAAACGATTTATACCACAATTTCCAGGTCTTATAAAAACAAATTTTATAAACATTAACTTATTTCCCATGTCCCTTCTCCTCAACCAGACAATTAAGATGACAGTCTCAGTTGCCATTCCTGTAAACTCAATAAAACGTGGTGGTTTGGTCCCTGGAAGGATACTGCAGCTGCTCCAGGGCCTGGTGGTTGATGGTGCCTATGCTGTTATAGATCAAGGTGCTGCTCAGAAGCACAGTCAGGGCAAAGATCCATGAGTCATTCTTAGGGTTGACCTGGAAAGCACATTAGAGCAAAAGACTAAAGAGTCTCCCCTTCATTTACTTGTGAACATTTCCATTCATTAACACAGTGACTAGAACACAGTAGATATATGCCAATAAGCAGGAAATTATTCCTACAGCAAACTTTATGCGTCATGGACAACATTAAAAACACAATGTCATTCAGTTAAATTCAACAACTATTCATCGGTTGTCTTCTAAATGTCAGGCAATACATTTGGTTGTGTGGACACAACCACCCATATGATAGTCGTTGCCCTCAAGAAGTTGACTTTCTGGGCTGGTCAACCAATGAGTAAACATACAACCAAGAAACATTAACCAAGTTAATGATCTCTGCCAGGAGTAGAACCAGAAGCCTAAAATGTAAAAGGAAAAGGGGTAAAAACCAAAAACGTAAAAAAGAAAAGTGCCCTGCGAATTCTGAGCAAGAGATTACATCTGACTGTGAAATGATGGCAGTGGGTAAAAAAAAATACGTGGGTTTTAAAGAAATGATGCAGTGTGGATTTGTGGAAATGAAAAGATCATGGGAGGACCAACACAAGCCAAGTCGGAATTAAAAAGCACAATCATATAAATGTATTATTGAATTACTCCATTTGGCTGAAGCAATGTATAAATGTGTGAGAGTAGATGATGACAAGACTGGGAAGGAGATTCAAGACAAGATGGGAGGGGCATTGAAGGCCAGGAAAACAGAATTAGATACTACCTAAATCTAAATTTAGTGAGTTGTTCTCTATTGCCACCAGTTATTAATAATATGGTATGTTTGGGTCCCTTAAACAAGTGTAATTACATAAAAAGAAACAAGTTTTGGCCAAAATATAATATATTTCACCATCAAGAGTCCCTCTTCATTTTTTGGGTGGGGGGTGGTAATTAGAGTAGATCTAACTCACTAGGAATTAAGTTGCAGGGCCCTTGAATGGTAAGTAACAAGTTGGTACTTATGTTCTTTTTTCTTAGTTTGAGAAGTTGCTGGTACATTCAAAGAAGGGATAAACTTGTTAAAATCCAAACATATGGTGAGATGAATTCATGAGGCCTGATAGGTTTTGTTTTAGTTTCTCTTCTGTTTTTATTTTACACTTTATTTTATACTGAGGACTTTAAAACTTAAAGTTTTAAAACAAAAAATTTTAATTCAGAATTTCTAAGTCTCTCCTTTATTTTTTGAGGGGCAGTATCAGAATCAACCCATCTTCTGCTGCTACAATGTAGACTCAGACTTATATGAAGTAAGGAGAAACTACTGATTGTGCCTAATACTGTGAAGACAACACTCCTACAAGTATCCTGTTTACAATATTTTATATTGGTCAAGATCATGCTTTTTAGAAGTCAGTGAAGAAACTTAGACTAAAATCATTATGGATGTTCTTGGAACAGCCAAAGCTTTTCTGGAGTTTATTTAAATATATTACTTTGTTCAAACCTATTTTTGAGGCTACTATATTCAAACTCACCAATCCATACAATTTAACTGGTAGTCCCATTGACCTGATGGGTTACACTTCAGTCAGTTTTCGTGTTACTTCACCAGGAAAGTTGAAATCTAATCCCTACCCACTACGAGGTTGCATCCATGGCACCTTGTACTGATTGTACTAAGTACTTGAGGTCTCCCCGCTAACCTCTGGGTCTTTACTTTCTTCCCTGCTGTGTCTGTAGTACTTAGCAGAGAGGCCTGGATGTAGCTACTCAAAAGTGTTTATTAAATTGTGTCATTAACCCTGGTGTTAAAAGTAAGATGAATATCTTAACTCATCTTACTTGAGATGAATTTGTGCTCTCAAGGAAAAAAGTTCAAGATAAGAGAGTTTAACCTCATTATCTATAATTTGCACTTGCTATTTGTAGGAATAGTCACAGAAGTGGAATTGAGGTAGTGAATTAATAGGCAAGAGCAAGGAAGTTTACTCAACTTTCTTCCTTACCTTTTTCACATCCCCCAGGCCCTCAGTGTCCAGAAGGACAAGGATGTGGTTCTTCTTGGAGGAGTGGGGCACACACCACATCCAGATGCCCTTGGTTTCAGATCTCACTGTGGCGTTCATGCGGAAACCTGCAAGGGAGGAGTTAACAACATACAGGGACAGTAGATAGTCCAGGTTCCCCAGGAGCTACAGTGGTGAAACTTATAAATGTCTTCCATTTCAGGGTCCAGCAGGGAAAGGAGTTTCTTCCATTTCAGCGACAATCTACTGTTTACAGACATTAAGGATTTTCTGAGGAAACACTTTGGGCCCCCTATTCATCTTGTACCTGTATAGGCTCAAATAGGTCATAGGACAGATTAATGTAAACTCTACTAACCTGTGTAGTTTTAGCTGACCCTTAAAAGGAAAAAAAAAACTTTATTGCACTGAAAAAAATAAGAAATACAAGCAGCAAATAAATATATGAAAAGGTTCTCAAACTGATTCATAGTGAGACATAGACTATGTGACTATATAGTCACAAGGTTAGCAAAAGCCAAAATGTCTAACATTACCAAATGGTGATAAGGATGTGGGAAAATCTCAGTGACTGCTAACAGTCATGTAAATTGTACATGAAAGTTAAAAAGCTGTTTGAGACTGTCCAGAATGGCTGAAAACACAGATACCCTGTCACCCTATGGGTCCAATTCTGGGTATAATCAACGGGGGAAGGTTGAGTAAGTGTGTACTGGAATTTAAGTACAAAACCATTTATGATAGTTGAATTCATAAACAAGAAAATCTGGGACCAATCTCAACATTCATTAATAATAAATGGAGAAACAAATTCTGATATCTTCATACGATTGTACACTATGCAGCAGTTAACAGAAATAAATTACAAATACATACAAGAAAAACAACACACAAAAGAATACACATGGTACAATTTCATTTATATAAACTTTAAAAGCAGACCAAATTAAACTTTTTTGAAATGCATAGACTATAAAACCATTTCTTTCTTTCTTTTTTTTTTTTTTTTAAAGAGAGAGCGTGCGCACACACGAACAGGATAGGGGGGCAGAGAGAGAGAGAGAGAGAGAGAGAGAGGGTTCAGCACACAGCCTGATGCAGTGCTCTATCTCATGACCCTGGTATCATGACCTGAGCCAAAATCAGTAGTTGGACAGTCAACCGACCAAGCCACCCAGGTGCCCCGAAACCATCTTTCAAAAGCAAAGAAGTGCCATCAAAATTAAAAATACTGGTGAGCACAGATAAGAGTGCAAAAGGGTGTGATTTGGGCTTTGAGTGCTGGTAATATTAAATTTCTTTACCTGATCAGGTGACCATCTTACATTTAATAACTTTATAGTACATGTATGTTTTATAAACTTTTCTGGGCATATTACAGTTTTCACATTAGAAAACACTGAATACAGAAAGAGAGGGAGCACAATTTATCAAACTTTTGTTATGAAATGGAAGAAAAAATTTAATCTAAGCTCCCTTGAGATTTGGGAATAACAGCTTCTTCCTTCCTCCCTCCCTCCTTCATTCCTTCCTTCCTCTTTTTTTCTATCTCTTTTATTTTTTTTAATTTTTTTAAAACAATTTAACGTTTTTTTATTTTTATTTTTGAGACAGGGAGAGACAGAGCATGAACAGGGGAGGGTTAGAGAGAGGGAGACACAGAATCTAAAATAGGCTCCAGGCTCTGAGCTGTCAGCACAGAGCCTGACGCAGGGCTCGAACTCACGGACCGCGAGATCATGACCTGAGCGAAGTCGGCCGCTCAACCGACTGAGCCACCCAGGCGCCCCTTTTTCTATCTCTTTTAAAAAGAAGACACAATAAACTAAAATTTTATGCTGCTGGGAATGGCCCTGTAATTTGGGCAAAAGTGACACAAAAGAAAGAAAGGGAATCACGACAGGAGCTGAGCTGATGAGAGTGGATGGGTTCCAGAGAACAAGCAGGGTTGGAGACTCTTCTTTTTTACTAGATATAAGAGTAAGATTTTGTGGATAGATAGGGTTAGGTTGTAAATTTGATGGTGAGAATTAGAATTTTTCTTCAGTGGGAGGGGTTAGGCTCTTCCTTGAGATGACACTAGAGAAGGCCTGAACAGCCTGTTATATTGATGGTTCCAAGCAAATGGCCCTGTTCCCAGGACAACACTCACCATGGTTCTGTCCTGCCAGGCGGTTCATCAGGTAGGATTTTCCTGTCCGAGACAGCCCTGCAATGCCCACCACCACCACAGGCTGAGATATCTTGCAAAGAATCTCTAGTGCTTCTGGATTCACCACCAGCTCCTCTTCCTTGTTTTTTATCAGGCAAATGGGGGCTTCCATGGTGAGTCCAGATGCCATGGTAACCTGTAATCCAGAAGAACTGTTCAATATAACACAAGATCCTGAAGATCACCTCTAAATCACCTCTATTTAGAGGTGATCTAGATCACCTCTAAAAACACAAGATCACCTCTAAAAAATTTTTTTTGTTTAATGTTTATTTATTTTTGAGACAGAGAGAGACAGAACATGAACGAGGGAGCATCAGAGAGACAGAGACACACAGATTCTGAAACAGGCTCCAAGCTGTCAGCACAGCGCCCAACGTGGGGCTCGAACTCACGGACCACGAGATCATGCCCTGAGCCGAAGTGGGATGCTAAACCGACTGAGCCACCTAGGTGCCCCGTGAAGTCACCTCTAATGGTTGTACAAATTACACACATATCAGCTTTCTGCTTATGGAATATAGACATCATTCCTAAGGGAAAAGTGTGTACCCTAGTTAGTGCCTTAAGGATTGGTACAGAAAACCTGTATCTATTATCTTAATTGTTCTTAAAGTGAATCCTAAAATAATCATATCCAAGAGATGCATAAAATGAACAGAATGAAGAAAGCAAAGGACTGATGATAGAGTCCTGAGAAAACCAACATTTTGGGGGTAAGGAAGAATGAGACATGAAGGAAATGAGAAGAGTGGTCATAGAGTTTCCAAGAATTCCAGGACAATATAGTGGCTCATCAATTCTGCAAATATTTATTCAGTATCTACTGTATGCTGCACTGTTCTAGGTGCTCAGTATCCAGAAATGAACAAAATGGATAAGATTCTTGCCTCATGGAGCTCCAGTCTAATAGGGGCAGTCAGGTAATTAACAAAACAAATGAGAAAAGATCTACATGCGTTAGATGATGGTAAGTGGTCTGGAGAAAAGTAAGCAGGAGATGAAATACACGGCAATAGATAGGGTTATTGGGGGTTGAATTATACACAAAATATTCTGAGAAAGAGAAAATGAAGGTGAACAGTGCCCGTGATAAGGATAGATTTAGTGAAAGGAAGAGGACAGGAGGTGGATTGGTTGGGGGAGTGAGCGTGGAAGAAGGGAAAAGAAATAATGCAGCTTGTCTCCATATCCAAAACCTTTATACACAGTGCTTAAGGAAATATATGGGTCCAGGGGTTCCTGGGTGGCTCTGTTGGTTATAAGTGTCAGACTCTTAGGACTTGTGAGATTGAGCCCTATGTTGGGCTCTGAGCTGACAGCGAGAAGCCTGCTTGGGATTCTCAATCTCTCTCTCTGCCCCTCTCCTGCTCATTCTCGAAAGAAAGAAAGAAAGAAAGAAAGAAAGAAAGAAAGAAAGAAAGAAAGAAAGAAAGAAAAAGAAAGAAAGAAACATTAAAAAAGGAAATATATGGGGCCAGGATTCATTCATGTACTGAAAAGCATTTCTCGTTTATAAGTTTACAGCAAAGAGAGCCAGTTGTGAGGATGTTTGAGGATCTTCCCGGATCTGACAGAGCTCCACATCTGAGCTAGACTCTGCTTTGATTGTTGTCATTTAAATGAATGGAACATTTCATCATACCAAAAGATAGAGACCATCCAAAGAACATTTACTGTGCCTTTATTCTAAGATAACGCTAAGCAACATTCACATGTCCCCACACTGGTTCCAGTCCTCTGCCTAAGGTGGGGTTACTTGAATAGTCATTTAGACAGTACGGGACCCAAAACGGTAGGAGGTCTCATGCAAAAAGGTGCCCCTACAAGGGCATGCCCTCAAGTAAGTAAATGCTCATTGGGCACAATTGAGCACCTCCTTCAGGAGACAGAAGTGAGCTCACCACTCCTGTATCCTTATAGGTGAGTCTGGATAATATGATCCAGTATAGTTTGGGACAGGTGGTAACACACAATTACAACTTTCTTAGCTAATTCGAGATATTAATTGAAATAGCAGTCTGCAACTAAGAATAATTTCTGGATAAAGAATGCATCCTTACATAACTTTTCAATATTATATTTACTCTCCACATTTGGGGGGGAATAGAAAACATTGTCCATTTGTTTCTTATGAGAAACAAAAATGATTAATTACATGGCAGATATCCATGAATTTTCAGGCCCATAAAAGGGATTTGTCAAAGGTGTTGATGACAGAGGGGGAGATGTAGAGTAGAGCTAAAATTAGAGCAAGAGCAAGGAGATAAAGATTGAGACAGACAGACAGACAGAGAAAGAGAGATTGTTTGAAGATCCTGGAAAGAAATGGATGGCTGATAAGTTAAAGAGAGACAGCATCATACTGTTTGTTTGGGGCTCAACTGCCTGGGCTCAAACACTGGATCCATACTTTCCAAGCTGCGTGATTACTGGAAAGATGTCTCTCTGTCTCCTTTTTTTCATCTGTGAAATGGGAATTCTTATAATAACTAAATTGTAGGGCCACTAGAATAAAAAGTATCCCAGACTGCATACATATGAACCACTTAAAATTATATTTGATACGTAATAAATGCTATGTAAGTATTGCTTAAATAATAAGTATTGAAGGAGGCAGGAAGGGTGAAATTCCAAAAGAAGGCAAATAATTGGTTTGGGTAGAAATGGTGACAACTCCTTCCCACAAGTTAAAGCTGGTATGAAGGAAGGAAGGATTACCACAAACAAACTGTCCCATGAGAAGTATGAGCTGGCAGAATCAGACCCCAAGGGAACCACAAACAAGGAGGGCACTGTGGAGAGTGTTAGGCAGGGGCAACCCAGAGACACCTGGGATGTCACCGTACAGATTCTGGAGGAAGAATGCTATGAATTAACACCTAGAGTTCTAGTCATCTATTGCCTGGACGACCTTGAAAAAGGAACTCGCTTCGGTAAATTACAACTTTCTTATCAGTGTTATGGGTAAAATGGTAATTCCTGGTTAATTCATTACTGTCTGGATCAATGACAAAACCTCTCAATACATTAAATTTTCCACAATTAATGTACTGTTCCAATAATGAGCCTGTGAAGCCACAGAATAGTGAGACAAGTTCTGTGTCAATAGGATTCTGTAAACTGGAAATTACCAAGGAGTAAGAGGGTAACTATAATATTTTTTGGTTAAAAAATTCAACCTGATTCTCATGAGACTTCTTCTATGGTTGTTCAAGGAGAAATTAGAAGTAAAACATGAGCCTTTGTAATGCCTGTGTTAGGAGGAAATGTGGAGTTCTCATAGTTAATGTTATGAAAAGCTTTGGGAAAGAGATGATCTTACAAAGTGATTTTCTTTTAAAAAATGTTTAATGCAAAGCAGGACTGTGGAAGCAAGGCAAGAAGCTTTTCTCTCCAAAATAAAAAGTAGAATGAGATAGCTGTATTATATACTGATAAATGATCATTATTTTCCAAAGTTACTGCCTGTAAGAGTTATCTAGAGTGATGGTTAAAAATGCTGCAAACCTGTATTTTTAATAAATACTGCAGGTTATTATTTGTTTGGATGGTGCGTTTAGAAACAGTGCGTGATGAGCAAACCATATAGTTCGGTCATACGGTTATTTTTAACAGTTGATTAACAATCGATTAGGAAGAATGTTGAATTATTTCATGTAATACAGCTTTGTAGCAACTTCAGAATATTGAGTGTAATTAATGAAAGAACAACCAACAGTCCAAAATTTAGATTTACACGGTCCCTAAGGTAAGGATCATCTTTTCTCTCTGTTTTCCCAATGCCCAGCAGGGGCGCAGGCAGGACCTGTCTGAAAAAGGGCGTTGGGAAGGGAGGGGGCGAGTCTACGCCGCACCTCTGTGACTGGGTCGGGGTTTGGTCCCTCAGTCTAAGAAAGGACTTCAATCCCCCTTTCTAAAGATGCAGTCGGATGCAGTCCTTCCGTGCAGGGCTTTTGGTGCAAACCCGGGTGGGTGCCAGAAGAGGGGCAACGCATCCCGGGGACACGGTGCAGGCGCGGTCGCTTTTCAGGCAGAGCAAACCATCCCAAAGGCCACACACCGCGGAGCACCCTCGCCGTTCTTACGCTGTCTTTGCCGCCTGCCCGCGTGGGGTCTGCGCTTGGGAATTTGTTGTTGTTAGTTAATGGATTTGTGCATGGAAGACCAGGTTTAGGAGCGAACTTACCTAGGGCGGGCGCTGCGGTCAGGGACAAGTTCTCAGCTGCCCTCGCCTATCCTTTCGCGCTCCTGCAGCGTCTGCCTTCTACGGATATGGACCGTTCTCTTTAGAAGTGAAAAGCAAACCGGATATTACTGCCATTCTTTGCAGGTTCGGGATGAAGGAGACCTGAAATCGAAACGACCTGCTTAGTCGTGTTTCAACTACGGTGGATTTTCACTTTTAGCTAAGTCAGGACTCTGGAGTGTGTGAATGAGGCGAAGCAGGAAATCCTAGAAGTAGAAGCTTCCACACCGGTCCCTCCTGTACAGTTGGCTTGGGCTTCCCTGGTCCCCCAGTAAATACAGAGCAGTAGGAGCGAAGGTGACCCAAGTAACAGTAGGTTGTGAATATTTCAACAGCCGGTTTTCGCAGCGGTACTTTGTCAGGGAACAAGTTTTTGTTTGTCTGTCTTAAGTTTTTACTTGGTTATTTCTTATCCCACTGCTTTAAAAAAAAAAGTCTTTTTGGTATTAACGTAAGTACTTTAAAAAAAATAATAAAATATGTGTACGTATAAAATTGGGGGATATGTACATGTAGCTTAGAAATAATTATTTTATAGTTCAGAAATAATCACTATTATTTTAAGTCATATTTTTCCAATTTTTTTCCCCTAGGTGGATGCAGATTTTGGGAAACTGGAGCTTATATATTTGGGAGGGGGGGGGTCACTCAAATATCAGGAAAATTTCAGAAGCAGGTATTTATTTAAAATGAACAAAGAAATAAGAACAAAAAAAAAGTTAAATCTAACAAATGCTGCATTCCCCCCCCCCCCCCCCCCCCCCCCCCCCCCCCCCGTTTTCAGTGTTTCTTCTATTAGGGTACTCCCTATCATATTTGAACTTTAGTATGAGCAAGAATTCCGGAAAAATAACAAAATATGTTAATTTAAGGCATTCCATAGTATGGAGCTACAGAACTGGACTGTGTAACAGATTACTCTGTTATTACAATGTGTTGCCTTCTGGATGAATATAGACAGGAGCTGTGCCATGGAATCTGTGCGGTTTGGTTCACTGACGGCTTTCCTCTGCCTAAAACGTTCTGAGTGAATTGCAAAGATGTTAAGAGTATTAATTACGTTTTTGCTAATATGTTTGTGTGAAATCGGCTCTTTGAAAATAACATGGTAAAAACGAAGTACTAAGAGATGTTAGAGATTCATTGTTTATAACGCTATCAAAAATGGCTTCTTAAAATCACAGACTTGAATCAAGAAAGTACATGGAGTATCAGAAAACAAATTTTTAATTGTCAATTTTGAATAGACCCATTTCCTGTGATATTTGATGGAATGTAGCCAATCACATTTCTTTTTAATTGTGGTAAAAATATGTATAACATAACTATCTTAACTATTTTTTAAGCGTAAAGTTTAATAGTGTTAAAGATCAGTTTCCAGAACTCTTTTCATCGTGCAAAACTATACCCATTAAACAGTAATTCCGAATTTCCCTCTCCCTCAGTCCCTGGCAACCACCATTCTACATTCTCTTTCTGTGAATTTGATTATTCTAGATACCCCATATAAATCTTGGGATTGGTTTATTTCCCTCGCATAATTTCCACATATTGTAGCATGTGAATTACCTTCCTTTTTTAGTCTGAATAATATTTTATTTCATGTATAATGCCACATTATGTTTGTCTTTTCATCCATTGATGGACATTTGGGTTGTTTTCATCTCTTGGCTATTTTGAATAATGTTGTGAACATGGGTGTGCAAGTCTCTTTAAAATCCTACTGTACAGGGGCGCCTGGGTGGCGCAGTCGGTTAAGCGTCCGACTTCAGCCAGGTCACAATCTTGCGGTCCGTGAGTTCGAGCCCCGCGTCGGGCTCTGGGCTGATGGCTCAGAGCCTGGAGCCTGTTTCCGATTCTGTGTCTCCCTCTCTCTCTGCCCCTCCCCCGTTCATGCTCTGCCTCTCTCTGCCCCAAAAAATAAATAAACGTTAAAATCCTACTTTACAGAGCCTGCTTGGGATTCTTTCTCACTCTCTCTCTCTCTGTGCCCCCTCCTCTCCCAAAATAAATAAACAAACAAACAAACATTGAAAAAAAAAGATCCTTCTTTCAAGACTTTTGTATGTATACCCAGAAATGGTATTGCTAGGTCATATAGTAATTCTTTTTTAAGGCACTACCATACTGTTTTCCATAGTAGCTGCACCATTTTACATTCTCACCAACAGTGCACGAGGGTTCTAATTTTCCTAAATCCTTGCTAACACTTGTTATAGTCTTTTCCCCCCTGATACTAGCCATCCTAATGGTGTGAGGTAAAATTGTGGTTTTGATTTGCATTTCTCTAATGATTAGGGATGTTGAGTATCCGTTCATATGCTTGTTGGCAATTTGTGTATCATCTATGGAAAAATGTGTACTCAAGTCCTTTCCCCATTTTTAAAATTGGGTTGTTTTTTGTTGTTGAGTTGTAGGAATTCTTTATATATTCTAAATGTTAACCCCTTATCAAAAATATGGTTCGCAAATATTTTCTCCCATTCTGAAAGTTGTGTTTCACTCTGTTGATTGTGTCCTTTGATGCACAGATGTTTGACTTTTTAATTTTCATATGCTATTTTTTGTCTTTGCTTTTTGTGCATTTTCAAGAAATCTTTGCCAAAGCCAATGTCATGAGGCATTTTGCTTATGTTTTCTTTTAAGAGTGTTACACTTTTAGGTTTTATGTTTATGTTTAGGTCTTTGATTCATTTTAAATTATTTTTTGTATATGGTATATGGTAAGGGTCTAATTTCATTCTTTTACATGTGGAAATGCAGTTTTCACAACATCATTTATTGAAAAGACTGCTCTTTTCCCATTAAATGGTATTGGCACCATTGATGAAAATCATCTGACCATATAAGCCGGGTTTCTCTCTAGGCTCCCTCTTCTTTTCCATTGGTCTATATGTCATTATGCCAGTATCACACTGTTTTGATGACTGTGGTTTTAAAATAAATTTTGAAATCAGGAACTGTGAGACCTCCAACTTCATTGTTTCTTTTCAAGATTGTTTTGGATATTCTGGATTCCTTGAGATTCCATGCAAATTTTAGGATGTTTATTATGCTTTGTTGTTTGTGTTTCTAATTTTGCACAAAGTGACATTGAGATTGTGATGGGAATTGCCCTGAATGTATACATCTCTTTGGATGGTCTTGACAGTTTAACAATCCTAACTCTTGCAATCAATCCATGTACACAAGATGTGTTTCCATTTATTGTTGTCTTCTTTAATTTCTTTCAGCAATGTTTTGTAGTTTTTGAGTGTATACATCTTCAGCTTTCTTATTTAAGTTTATTCCTAAGAATTTATTGGTTTTGGGTGCTATTATAAATGGAACTGTTTTCCTAACTCCCTTTATGATTTGTTCGTTATAAACTTATAAAAATGCCACTGGTTTTGAGTGTTAATTTTGTATCCTGAAACTTTGCTGAATGAATGAATTCCAACATCTTTTTTTGTGTGTGTGGAATATTTGGGGTTTTCTACATATAAGATTATATTGTCTTCAAACAGGGATAATTTTGTCTCCTCCTTTTCAATTTTAGCAGCTATTATTTGTTTTGCTTGCCTAATTGTTTGGCTAAGATTTCCAGTACTATGCTGAACAGAAGTGGCAAAAGTGAGGGTCCTTGTCTTTTTCCTGATCTTAGAGGAAAATCAGTTTTTCACCTTTGAGTGTGATATTACCTGTGGGCTTTTCATATGTGGGCTTTAGTATGTTGAGGTAGTTTTCTTCTATTCCCAGTTTGTTGCGTGTTTTTATCATGAAAGGCTGTCAAATTTTGGCAAATGCTTTTTGCATAAATTGATATTTTTAGGTGGTTTTCTTCCTCTTTTTGTTTATGTGGTATGTTACATTGCTTGATTTTCAAATGTGAACCATCTGTGCATTGCAGGAGTCAATCCCACTTGGCATATATTCCTCCTAATGTGCTTTTGAATTTTGTTTGATGGTATTTTGTTGAAGACCTTTGTATAAATATTCATCAGGGATATTGGTCTTTTTGAGAATAGTTGACACAAAATGTTATGTTACTTTCAGATGTATAACAGAGTGATTCAATTTCTCTGTATGTTTGATGTTTGGTTTTAATATCAGAATAATGTTAGACTTACAGAATGAGCTTGGAGATGTTCCCTCCTAATTTTTTGGAAGAGTTTGAAGAGGTTTGGTTTTACTTCTTTAAAGAATGTAATGGTATTTGGTAGTGGTCACCAGTGAAGCCATCTGGTCCTAGGCTTTTCTTTGTTGGGAGGTTTTTGTTTAATGATTCAATCTCCTTGCAAATTAGAGGTCTGTTCAGATTTTCTATTTCTTCATGATTCAGTCTTGGTGGGCCTTGTGTTTCTAGGAACTTATCCATTTCATGTGGGCTATTTAATTTGTTGGCATACAATTTTTCATTCTTTATAATCCTTCTTATTTCTATAAAATTGGTTGTAATGTCTTCTCCTTCATTTCTGATTTTAATTGAGTCTTCTCTCCTTTTTTCTTATCTGGTTACTTTACCTAAACATTTGTCAAATTTGTTGATATTTTTGAAACCCAACTCTTGATTTTGTTGATTTTCTGTGTTTTCTATTCTCTATCTCATTTGTCTTTGCTCCCATCTTTATTACTTCCTTCTGTTAGCTTTGGATTTAGTTTGTTCTTCTTTTTATAGTTTCTCAAAGTGTACAGGTAGGTGGTTAATTTGAGATCTTCTTTATTTCTTAATGTAAGCATTTATAGCCATAACTTTCCCTTGTTACACTTATTTTGCTGTATCTATAAGCATTGGTATGTTATGTTTTATTATTTATTTATGTGTTTATTTATGTATTTATGTATTTATTTATTTACTAATTGGTATGTTATGTTTTATTTTTCATTTGTCTCTAATTTCTCTCGTGATTTCATCTTAGGCCATTTGTTGTTTAGGTATGTGTTGTATAGTTTCCACATGTTTGTGAATTTTCCGATTTTCCCTCAGCTGTTTATTTCTAGTTCCATTCCACTATGATCAGGACAGGTGGTATGATTTCAATAATTTTAAATGTTTTAAGATTTATTTTGTGTCCTAACATAAGGTCTACCCTGACAATGTTCCATATGCACTTGAGAAAAATGTGCATTCTGTTGTTGGGTGTAGCGTTTTATAAATGTTTGTTAGGTGCAATTGGCCTCTAATGTTGCTCAGGTCCTTCTTTCCTTATTGATCTTCTGTCTGATTATTCTATTCATTCTTGAAAGGGAGGTATTGATTCTCCTATTATTATGTAAATGTTTCTTCTTTCAATTCTGTCAATGTTTGTTTCATATATTTAGGAGCTCGGATGTTGGGTACATACATATTCATAATTGTTATATCTTCTTGGTGAATTGATACTTTCATTATTATTTAATGTCCTTCTTTGTCTCTTGCAGTCTATTAAAGTCTTCTTTGTACATTAGTATTTACCCCTGTTTTCTTGTCTCTGCCCATTACAAAGAAGTATTAATGGAATTTCCACAAGTGCCTTAGACATCCTCATCTAGCACAATACATCTAGAGAACCAGGTGTGAATGTGAACAAAATAGTGGCAGGTTGAGAAGATTTCTATAGCGTCTCTCTTGAGAGTATTTTTTGTTAGTGAGAAGGCATTTTTTTAAAAAGATTTTACCTAGTAATTTCTTTTCTCTTCCCCCCCTTTTCAGAAGTACTCTTATTTTAATACTGCTTTTTTTCCATATGTAACAAAAAAATACATGTGTGTATATATAAGATCCCTAAATTTATACTGCAGAGATATTCATCAATATTTTGTTTCATTGTCTTCCAGTTTTCTTCTCAGCTTATATTAGGATGGATTCAGGTTTTTTGCTGGGGGGCGGGATACTTGGTAAAATAGAAAAATACAAAATTTAGAATTTAATGGTCGGTTATCATTCAAAAGTCTATGCAAAAATATCACAGACAGATGTTTTTAAGTTGTGAAATTGAACATGGCAGCTTCAAAACTTGAACCCTAGCTGGGCTAAGTACAACGACCATGTATATCTTGAGAAACGGAGGTTTGTGTTGGAGGAGGGGTGGGCACATGAGCCAAGTCCCATGAGTACAATCCTTCAGCCAACTTGATTAAAAGCTTCTCTCTGTCTCTTTTGTTTTTGCTCATGAGGCTATACAAATGCAAATCTAGGGATGAAGAATTTCAAGCTAGTTATTTTTGCCTAAAAGCTCTAAAAAGTTATTTTAATTTATTATTTTATATCTTTTAAATTTGATGTTTATATTTTATATATTTAAGTAAAATATATATTTACTTTAAAAATTATAATAATAAGGTAATAATAATTATTATTTAGGAATGGAAGAAAATTTATTTTGAGTCTTTCTTCCAGCTTTCCAGGTTTGTAATTACTGCAAAAAAAAAAAAATCTCTGAAGGTTTAAATTTAAAATTATAGTCCAAGTAATAATGAGAGTATAATGTTAGTAATGAAAGAATGGTTGAATAGTTTCCTAAACTTATGCAAGTTAATGAAACAGGTTAGCTAAAGTGAAAAATTTTTCATGTTATACTACTTTAACTCCAAAAATAATGGGGTGTTTTAGGAACTGTTTATTTGATGGAAATTCTCAGACAGGAAGAGTTTCATTGTAACATCCTGCTACACCAAGCTTGGTGATAAATCTACGGATGTCCTAGCCCTTCCGAAGGAACACAAGCTTATAGTAGTTTTTGTTTAGAAATCTGTTTAATGCAATTCTGTTGCTGAGAAAAATGTGTGTGCAAAGGAATGTGGGTCCTTTAGAGACAAGATGCACAGAGCTTAAAGAATTCTAGAATCATAAAGGGTAGGCACTGTGATATTACTATAAAAATCAACTGCAAACTAAGCATGTTGGGTATTTTTGAGCATTAAAAACCACAGCGTTTAAGCCTTTAATCCATGTTGAGTTTATTTTTGCATCTGATGTAAGGTAAGGGTCCACTTTCATTCTTCTGCATATGAATACCCAGTTTTCACACCATCGTTTTATTTTATTATTTTATTTTTTAAAAATATTTATTTTGGGGGAGATCCCAAGTGGGGGAAGAGCAGAGAGATGGGTACAGAGGATCTGAAGTGGCCTCTGTGTTGACAGGCTGACATCAGCGAGCTCAATGTGGGGCTTGAACTCAGGAACCATGAGATCATGACCTAAGCCAAAATCAGATGCTCAACCAACTGAGCCACCCAGGTGCCCCCAAAACGTCATTTTAAAGGAGACTATCCTTTTCATATTGTGTGTTTTTGGTACCTTCGTAAAAGATTAGTTGGCCTTAAATATGTGTGTTTCTTTCTGGCCTCTATATTCTGTTACATTAGTCTATATGTCTGCTTTTATGTCAGTATATACTCTTTTTATTACTGTTAGATTTAAAATATATTTTGAAACCAGGAGATGTGATGCTTCTAGCTTAGTTCTTCTTGCTCAAGATTGCTTTGGCTATTCAGAGTCTTTTGTGACTCTACACAAATTTTAGGATAATTTTTCTATTTCTGCACAGAATGCCACTGGGATTTGAATAGGAATTGCTTTGACTATGTAGATCACTTTGGGTAGTACAGACCTTTTAACAGTATTAATTCTTCCAATCCATGAATGTAGTATATATTTCCATTTATATGTGTTTTCTTTATTTTCCTTCAGTAATGTTTTATAAGTTTCAGTGTACAAATATTCCCCCTCTTTGGTAAAGTTTATTTCTCAGTATTTTATTATTTTCATTGCTATTATGAATTGGAGGTTCCTCAGAATATTAAAAACAGAACTACTATATTACCCACCAATCCAGCTTCTGGATATATGCCCAAAGGAAATGAAATCAGGATCTCAAAGACATATCTGCACCCCCATGTTCACTGCAGCATTATTCACAATAGCCAAGATATGAAAACAGTTTAAATGCCCATTACTCAATAAATGGATAAAGAAAATGCGGCATATAAATGAAATGGAATATTATTCATTTAAAAAAAGAAGGAAATCCTGCCATTTGTGACAACATGGAATGAACTAGAGGACAAATCTTAAATCAAATAAGCTAGATGCAGAAATACAAATACTGCATGATCTCACTTATATGTGTAAAGTCGAAAATAATAATATCAGAGAAGCAGAGAGTAGAATGGAGGTTGCTGGGAGCTGGGGGAGGGGAAATGGGGAGATATTGGTCAAGGAGTACAACATTTCAGCCGTGCAAGATAAGTTCTGGAGATCTAATTTACCACAATGTGACTATAGGTAACAACACTGTATTCTATTGTTGAAATTTGCTTAAAGGATAGATGGTATTTTTGCCACACACACACAAAAAGAAAAACACAATAAAAGAAGAGAATTCAGAACTATGCAAATTGTAAGGCAATGGATCTTGCTTGGGTGTTGATATAATAAATATGTCGCCTTGCCAGGAAGCTAGAGCAACAGTTACATCACTAGAGGGAAGGGTACATATTCAATTCAGTGATGATGTTTTTGGAACACATGGACACTGAAATTACAGAGAATTTTAATTAGTAGGATAGATATTTAGGAGAAGAAAGAGCCATGAGGAATGTCTGGACACTGGAAAGCTATTATTACATATTTATGAGTTTATCATAGTCCAAAGTACCTCTCATGTCACTCTCTGAGAGGCCCTGGGAGATCCCCTGTTCCCTTTTTCCACACTAGTTCAGTCCAGTGTGTTCCCTTCATTCATTCACCCTTAAATGATGTGAGACTTAGTCTGGTGCCATATCACTGCACTCCCTGGGCTATAGCTCCAAGTGCCTGGTTATTCTTGCTTCAGGGTCACCCTTCAGAGACACTGCCCTGACTCCCCCAGAGAACAATTCAGTGACTATAAGTGGGCCTGAAGTGAAAAAAACATTTCTTCCTGGTCCCAGAGACCCAATCTGGAAAATACCTTTACAACAGTCAGCTGTGTGGCCCCACCATGGCCCAGCACATCTGTTTTGCTGTGAAGACATATGTAAGTACACTGTTGTTGGGCCACACCTCAAGAAGTACTCCCCCTTACATGTTTGCAACACTTGTCAGGGCTGGTTCACTATATGAGAAATTTTGAAATTTTTGACTTTGGTTTCAGTTCTCACTGTTAGGCAGTACTCACTCTAAAGCCTCTTTACGCCCAATTTATAAGGGAGAAAATGTTATCCCTGGGTTAATGTTACCATTTCTTGAGTATCAGAGAGTTCACATAATAAAAGTTGATAGACTTTGGAAAGGTTGTATTTAGAGCCACCCCAGAGGAAAAAGCAGGATCTAATAAAAGGAGGTAACAGGGAGTTGCTGCTTAACACACATAAAGTCTCAGTCTTACAAAATGAATCAGTTCTAGAGATCTGATGTGTAACTACATGCCTATGGCTGACAGTAATGTACTGTGCACTTAAAGATTTGTTAAGAGGGTAAGGGTTGTTCTGCGTCCACTTTAAAAACTGACTGGTTCCAGTGCCAGAGTGGATCTGGTGTGAGGCCTCCAGTGAGTCTTTTGTTGGAAGGCTGAAATAGCAGGTTAACCCCACCAAAGACAATCTTGAGTTACAGCAGCCATGGTGGAGAACTTCTGTCCTAGATAAGCTCATGCATCTATGAGGTGCCCTACAGGAAAAGATGTCTCAGCCAAGCACTCACCATTAAGGGCAGAGGGAAAATTTTTGTTCCTTTTCTAAAGTATCTGGTGACCAGGGTGAAAATGCAGGGGTATCCTGCTCCCTCCACGGCCGGCAGAAGGTATTCTGGGAAAACTGGCCAAGGCCACCAAAGGGCTAATCATTCACCTGTGCATCCTTTTTGGAGCACCTGGACCTGGTTCTGTGATTATGACTGGAAATACAAAGGGCTCCCTTCAATGAACAAATCAAAGCACACCTGGTGGAGAGCCCAAAACATCACTATGAGAAGGGAGATAAAGCAACCACAGTCACAACAACAGAGAGCAAGTAACACACTCCAAAAACCACCTCCTGAAGGGCCAGGCTGTGGACACTGTATGACCCCTCTTTAATATAGTAGTGCTTGTAAGTGCAGGACACATAACAAGCTTTTAAAACACACAAGGGACATGGGGCGCCTGGGTGGCTCAGTCGGTTGAGCGTCCAACTTTGGCTCAGGTCATGATCTCGTGGTTGATGAGTTCAAGCCCCGCATCAGGCTTTGTGCTGATAGCTCAGAGCCTGGAGCCTGCTTCGAATTCTGTGTCTCCCTCTCTCTCTGCCCCTCCCCTGCTCATGCTCTGTCTCTCTCTGTCTCAAAAATAAATAAACATTAAAAAAAAATTAAAAAAACATATAAGGGACAGAAAACTAGCCAAAATGATGAAATGGAAGAATTCTCCTCAAAAGAAATTCCAGGAAAAAATGATAGCTAAAGAATTGCTCAAATCAGATATAAACAATATATCTGATCAAGAATTTAAAATAATAGTCATAAGATTAATTGTGGGGCTTGAAAAAAGCACAGAAGACAGCAGGGAATCTATTGCTACAGAGATCAAGGAACTAAAAAATAATCATGACAAATTAAGAAATGCTGTAAATGAGGTGCAAAAAAACTAGATGTGGTGACAGTGAGGATTGAAGAGGCAGAGGGGAGAATAAGTGAAATAGAAGATAAAATTATGGAAAAGATGAAGCTGAGCAAAAGAAAGATACAAAAAATTCTAGTCCATGAGGGGAGAATTAGAGAACTTAGTGATTCAATGAAACGTAATAATAAACGTATCGTAGGAATTCCAGAAGAAGAAGAAGGAGAGAAAGGGGCAGAAGGTGTACTTGAACAAATTATAGCTGAGAACTTCCCCAATCTGGGGAAGGAAAAAGATATTGAAATCCAGGAGGCACAGAGAATTCCCTTCAGACATAACAGGAATCGGTCTTCTGCACGACATAGCATAGTGAAACTGGCAAAATACAAAGATAAGGAGAGAATTCTGAAAACAGCATGGGACAAACGGGTCTTAATGTACAAGGGTAGACACATAAGGCTAGTAGTAGACCTATCATCTGAAACTTAGCAGGCCAGAAGGGAGTGGCAGGAAATATTCAATGTGCTGAATAGGAAAAATATGCAGTCAAGAATCCTTTATCCAGCAAAGCTGTCATTCAGAATAGAAGGAGAAATAAAGGTTTTCCTAGACAAACAAAAACTGAAGGAGTTCATTACCACTAAACCAGCCCTATAAGAGATCCTAAGGGGGACTCTGAGTGAAATGTTGCAAAGACTACAAAGGACCAGAAACATCACCACAAGCATGAAACCTACAGATAGCATAAGGACACTAAATCCATATCTTTCATTAATAACTCTGAATGTAAATGGACTAAATGCTCCAATCAAAAGACATAGGGTATCAGAATGGATAAAGAACAAGACCCATCTATATGTTGTCTATAAGAGACTCATTTTAGAAGTGAGGACACCTTCAGATTGAAAGTGAGGGATGGAGAACTATCTTTCATGCTACTGGAAGTCAAAAGAAAGCCGGAGTAGCCATACTTATATAAGACAAACTATTTTAAACTAAAGGCTGTAACAAGAGATGAAGAAAGGCATTATATTATAATTATGGGGTCTACCCATCAAGAAGAACTAACAATTATAAACGTTTATGCACCCAATTCGGAAATACCCAAATATATAAAACAATTAATCACAAACATGAGGAATCTTGTTGATAAGAATATGGTAACTGCAGGGGACTTTAATACTCCACTTACAACAATGGACAGATTATCTGGGCAGAAAATCAATAAAGAAACAATGGCCCTGAATGACACACTGGACCAGATGGACTTAACAGATATATTTATAACATTTCATCCAAAAGCAGCTGAATACACATTCTTCTCAAATGAACATGGAACATTCTCCAAGAAGAATGCATACTGGGTCACAAAAGAGCCCTCAGTAACTATAAAAGAATTGAGATCGTACCATGTGCATTTTCAGATCACAATGCTATGAAACTTGAAATCAACAACAGGAAAAAGTTTGGAAAACCTCCAAGGAGGTTAAAGAACATCCTACTAAAGAATGAATGGGTTAATAAGGCAATTAAAGATGAAATTTAAAAATATATGGAAACAAATGAAAATGAAAACACAAAAATCCAAATCCTTTGGGATATAACAAAGGCAGTCCTAAGAGGAAAATACATTGCAATACAGGCCTATCTCAAGAAACAAGAAAAATCCCAAATACAAAATCTAACAGCACACCTAAAGGAACTAGAAGCAGAACAACAAAGATACCCCCAACCCAGCAGAAGAAGAGAAATAATAAAGATCAGAGCAGAAATAAACAATATAGATTTCCCAAAAACCAGTATAACAGATCAATGAAACTAAGAGCTAGCTTTTCAAAAAAATAAACAAAATTGATAAACCTCTAGCCAGGCTTCTCAAAAAGAAAAGAGAGAGGACCCAAATAGATAAAATCATTGAATGAAAATGGATTTATCACAACCAAGCCTTCAGAAATGAAAATGGATTTATCACAACCAAGCCTTCAGAAATACAAGCAATTATCAGAGAATACTATGAAAAATTACATGCCAACAGACTAGACAACCTGGAAGAAATGGACAAATTCCTAGACACCCACACACTACCAAAACTCAAACGGGAAGAAATAGAAAATTTAAACAGACCCACAACTATGAAGAAATTGAATCCGTTATTAAAAATCTCCCAACAAATAACAGTCTTGGGCAAGATGGTTTCCCAGGGGAATTCTACCAGATATTTAAAGCAGAGTTAATACCTATCCTTCTCAAGCTGTTCCAAAAAATAGAACCAGAAGGAAAACTTCTGGACACATTCTATGAAGCCAGCATTACCTTGATTCCCAAACCAGACAGAGACCCCACAAAAAAAGAGAATTACAGGCCCATATTCCTGATGAACATGGATGCAGAACTTCTCAACAAGGTATTAGCAAGTCGAATTCAATAGCAGATAAAAAGAATTATTCACCATGATCAGGTGGGATTCATTCCTGGGCTACAGGGCTGGTTCAATATTCACTAATCAATTAATACAATACATCACATTAATAAAAGCAAGGACAAGAACTATATGATCCTGTCAATAGATGCAGAAAAAGTATTTGACAAAATACAGCACCTTTCTTGATAAAAACCCTCAAGAAAGTAGGAATAGAAGGATCATACCTCAAGATCATAAAAGCCATATAGGAAAGACCCACTGCTAATATCCTCAATGGGGAAAAACTGAGAGTCCCCCCCACCCCAGATCAGGAACATGACAGGGATGTCATCTCTCACCACTATTGTTTAACATAGTTTTGGAAGTCTTAGCATCAGCAATCAGACAACAAAATGAAATAAAAGGCATCCAAATTGGCAAAGAAGAAGTCAAACTTTCACTTTTTGCAGATAACATGATACTCTACATGAAAAAACCCAAAAGATTCCACCAAAAAGCTGCTAGAACTGATACATGAATTCAGCAGAGTTGCAGGATACAAAATCAATGTACCAAAATTGGTTGCATTTCTATACATCAATAATGAAGCAACAGAAAGAGAAATCAAGAAATTGATCCCATTTACAATTGCACCAAGAACCATAAAATACCTAGGAATAAACTTAACCAAAGATGTAAAAGATCTGTGTGCTGAAAACTGTAGAAAACTTATGAAGGAAATTGAAGAAGACACAAAGAAATGGAAAAATATTCCATGCTCATGGATTAGAAGGACAAATATTGTTAAAATGCCAATACTACCCAAAGCAATCTACACATTCAATGCAATTTCAATGAAAAGAACACCAGAATTCTTCTCAAAGCTAGAACAAACAGTCCTGAAATTTGTATGGAACCATAAAAGACCCGAATAGCCAAAGTAATGTCGAAAAAGAAAACGACAGGGGCGCCTGGGTGGCGCAGTCGGTTAAGCGTCCGACTTCAGCCAGGTCACCATCTCGCGGCCCGTGAGTTCGAGCCCCGCGTCGGGCTCTGGGCTGATGGCTCAGAGCCTGGAGCCTGTTTCCGATTCTGTGTCTCCCTCTCTCTCTGCCCCTCCCCCGTTCATGCTCTGTCTCTCTCTGTCCCAAAAATAAATAAACGTTGAAAAAGAAAACGACAAAAGGAGGCATCACAATTCCAGACTTTAGCCTCAACTACAAAGCTGTAATCATCAAGACAGTATGGTATTGCCACAAAAACAGACACATAGACCAATGGAATAGAATACAGAACATGTGCTTGTTGGCCACATGTATATCTTCCAGAATTGGACCACAAATGTATGGCCAACTAATCTTTGACAAAGCAGGAAAGAGTATCCAATGGAAAAAAGACAGTCTCTTCAGCAAATGGTGCTGGGAGAACTGGACAGCAACATGCAGAAAAATGAAACTAGACCACTTTCTTACACCATTCACAAAAATAAACTCAAAATGGATGAAGGACCTGAATGTGAGATAGGACACCATCAAAACCCTAGAGGAGAAAGCAGGAAAAAACCTCTCTGACCTCAGCCACAGCAATTTCTTACTTGACACATCTCCAAAGGGAATTAAAAGCAAAAATGAAGTATTGGGACCTCATCATGATAAAAAGCTTCTGCACTGCAAAGGAAACAATCAACAAAACTAAAAGGCAACTGATGGAATGGGAAAAGATATTTGCAAATGACATATTGGATAAAGGGTTAGTATCCAAAATCTCTAAAGAACTCACCAAACTCAACACTGGAAAAACAAATAATCCAGTGAAGAAATGGGCAGAAGACATGAACAGACACTTTTCCAAAGAAGACATCCATATGGCCAACAGACACATGAAAAGATGCTCAACACCACTCATCATCAGGGAAATACAAATCAAAATCACACTGAGATACCACCTCACACCAGTCACAGTGGCTAAAATTAATAACTCAGGAAACAACAGATGTTGGTGAGGATGTGGAGAAACAGGAATCTTCTTGCACTGTTGGTGGGAATGCAAACTGGTGCAGCCTCTCTGGAAAACAGTGTGGAGGTTCCTCAAAAAATTAAAAATAGAACTACCCTATGACCAGCAATAGCACTACTAGGAATTTATCCGAAGGACACAGGAATGCTGATTCATAGGTGCACATGTACCCCAATGTTTATAGCAGTGCTTTCAACAATAGCCAAAGTATGGAAAGAGCCTAAATGTCCATTAACTGACAAATGGACAAAGAAGATGTGGCTTATATATACAATGGAATACTACTTGACAATGAGAAAGAAAGAAATCCTGCCATTTGCAGCAACGTGGATGGAACTGGAGGGTATTATTCTAAGTGAAATAAGTCAGTCAGAGAAAGATATCATATGTTTTCACTCATATGTGGAATTTGAGAAACTTAACAGAAGACCATGGGGGAGGAGAAGGGGAAAAAAATAGTTACAAACAGAGAGGGAGGGAGGCAAACCATAAGAGGCTTTTAAATACAGAGAACAAATTGAGGGCTCATGGGGGGCGCAGGGGAGAGGGGAAAGTGGGTGATGGGCATTGAGGAAGGCACTTGTTGGGATGAGCACTGGGTGTTATATGTAAGCAATGAGTCATGGGAATCTACCCCCAAAACCCAAGACCACACTGTATACACTGTATGTTAGCCAACTTGACAATAAATTAAAAAAAAAAAATTTGTTAAGAGGGCATATTTCATATTGAGTGTTCCTACCACAATAATGATGATAAAACAAATCTAATACAAAACCTGAAGACCTAAGTGTTTCTGTCCTCTTCACCATAAAGAGCTCATAATGTAATGGAAATTTCACATTCAGTTCCATGGGTTCCATTAAGCCTCCTAGCTCAAGACATACACCAGCAGGAGTGTCTGCTTTCTTACTCATCTCCACTACTCTTTCAAAATACTGTTTCTAACAATCACGTCACAAATATAGAAGTAGAGTGCAGCACTTAGACTACATTTTACCATTTCACACAATTGCTTCAGTGGGAGGAAATTAGAGACATCACTAAACCCAACCTCCTTTGTCTTTGTTGTTACATTTCCTAGAGTATGAAAAAACCAGAAACTGCACTAATGACCTGCCAGAGGTCTACTTTGATTAGGAATCAGATAGTTTTATTTTCAGCACCCCCAACTCTTCAATATTTTCAGCATGTTCAATTCTTCAATATTATCAATATTATCTTCAACTTATATTGACTCTTTATTTTTTCCTCCGCACATGTACCAGCACATCAAAATGATAAGAAAATAAAAGTAGCTCATTCTTAAAAGTCATCTTATTAATTTGCTGTTAAAGCCATAGCTCTTTGGCTAGCTCCTTTTCTACACTGGATACCAGGAGGACAACATAACATCAATGGCTTCCTCTCGAGGTGTGCTTCTCTTCAATTCTTGCAGATGAACTTGGGTACTGACACAATACAGAATGAGTTTAAATTCATGTGAGCATGGATTCAATGGATTCTACCATAAAACAGACCATTTAGGAGTTGCTGGCCCAATAAAGCTGTAAACAGATTCTTTAATTTTCCATTGTGGTAAAATACATGTAACATTAAGCTTACCATTTTAACCATTTTTAAATATATAGTTCAGTGGCATTCAGTACATTCACATTGTCATGCAACCATCATCACTATCCATCTCCAGAACTTTTTCATCATCCAAAACTGAAACCAAATTAAATGTATCTCAACCTTAACTTCACATGAATGGAATTATACAATATGAGGTTTTGTGTGCCTGACTTAATTACTCTTAGTATACAGCTAGAATTGGAATTGCTGGGTCATATGGGAATTGTACATCTCATCTTTTGAGAAGATGCCAGTCTGTTTTCCAAAGTGACTGTCCCACTTTGCGTTCTCACTAGGAATGTATGAAGGTCACAATTGCTCCGCATCCTCACCAACACATGTTACTCTCTGTCTTTTTGGATTACCGTCCTAGTGAGTGTGAGGTGGTATCGCATTGTGGTTTGGATTTAATCTTCCTAATGGCTAATGATGTTGAGCATTTTTTCATGTGTTTGTTGGCCACATGTATATCTTCTTCTTTGGAGAAATGTTTATGCAGATTTTTTGCCCATGTGTTCTTTGGGTAATTTCTCTTTTTATTATTGAGTTGTAAGAGCTCTTTATACATTCTAGATACAAGTTTCAAGGGTTATTTGGAAGGCAGATGTGGAGCCAACACCATTATTCTAGAGCAATTTTGGTTTCTTCATTCACAGTGCTGGTCAGATGCAACTGTTCAGAAGATCTCTCCAGCGTTATGTTGATAGTCAGATGGGCACAGGTTTTTGGACTTTCTTACAAACTCCACTTTTTATAGCTGCACAAAAGCTTCGGGCAGAAGTGCTTAGTAACTCTTTATCCCACCATGTCTCCCCTATACAGACCTTCACACCCCAGATCTCCTGCATCATTTAGTCCTATATTGACATAATTCCCTAATTTTCTAATGCATGGTGGTAGCCCTTTTTTCCTGACTAAATCCATACTGATGAACCAACATCATAGGAGGATAAACTTCCAATAGAGAAGGATTCCAACATTTTTTATTAAATATTTTATTTTATTTTTTAAGTAGGTTTCACACCCAGCACAGAGCCCAATGTAGGGCTTGCACTCATGACCCTGAGATCAAGACCCGGGCTGAGATCAAGACTGGGATGCATAACTAACTGAGCCACTCTGGCACCCCTAAAGATTTTATTTTTAAGTAATTTCTCCACCCAACATGGGACTTGAACTTACAACCCCAAGATCAAGAGTCACATTCTCTATCAGCTGAGCCTGTCAGTGAACATTTTTGAGTGTTCACTGTGCTGTTCCCCTGTGCTGTTTTCACCTATGACCATTGGACAAAAACAGGAAAGTCATTTAATTAGAATATGGTGTCTATAAATCCATGGTTCTAACAACTTGTATTTAGAAGATTATTATTTTACAAAGAAGAAAACTCTGCAATAAGGTCTGCAATAAAGTCGAATAGACTTTACAAATGTGTATTAAATATAAAAAGAGAAATTAAGCAAAATGCTGATAATATTAATAATTATAATATACTAATATTTTTTGTTACAATTTCTTTATTTTTGAACTCTTGTTGAATGAAAGTCGCAGGACGTACAGACTTCAAAAATGAGCTACAGTATTATGTTATTAAAACAAAAGACACTTCATTTTATAATATCCGTGCCAGGAAATATACACCTGTTTTGTTAGTGAACTGAAAATTTTTATCCCAACACCAAATAGTAAAACAATTATAACACTGCCAGACATATCAATGACCTTTGAAATCAATAACCACTTATTTTTTTAGTTGTTTCAATTTCTTCTTTTAGGCAATGTATCTCTAAATGCAACTCCTCAGTTTTTATTATTTTTTTAGACTTTTTAAAATGCTTGTTTATTTTTGAGAGAAGGAGCATGCACACATGCAAGCTGGGGAGGAGCAGAGAGAGAGGGAGACAGAGAATCTGCAGCAGGCTCTGTGCTGACAGCAGAAAGCCTGATGCGGGTCTTGAACTCACAAACCACAAACTGTGAGATCATGACCTGAGCTGAAGTCAGAGGCTTAACCAACTGAACCACCCAGGCACCCCTACTGCTCAGTTTTTTAAATCTTTCATTAAGCAGTTCTTCATTAAGCAGTTCTATAAAAGAGAAAGGGTCCACTTTTGAAAACCCCTAGTTATGAAGAGTCAAGATTTCATATTTAACAATTTCAACAAGTACTATCTCTATTTCTCTACCACTTTAGGGTGCTCTTTGATGAGTTTGTCCAATATTTGCATATGACTGCACATAAAAAGTGGGAGTGTCCAGGGTTTATATCTTCCCATGATACCGTCGGTACCATCCCACCGAGAGTGGGAAGGAGCTGGGTCTGGGTCAGGCCTAAGTACCATCTCCTTAATATGTTATTCCTGTTGGGGAGGCACTGTAAGTTTGATCCTAATTAAGTCTCAATTCCACTGAGGTAGCATAAGCTCATGCATATAACAAATAATAAGAACGGTTGATCCTGTATAGAACACTAATTATCAAGCTCCAGGTTAAGTCAAAGAAAGCATTTGCATCATCCCTGGGAATTTGTTGGATTTTCAACCCACGATTAGGTTACACGATACAAATCGACTTTCAGAAATGGAAGTTACCCAGGTTGCCATTACCTACTCCCATGAGAATATGCCCATCAAGGCATACAGGTGTCTCCTTTTGAAGGTTACTATAGCCAGTCCACTCAACTCCCTGGCAAGACAGTCAAGTAAACTCTTTCACCTTCATAGGTAACATTATCCACTGGGTATGTTAGAGCTTATGAATGGCAGATGCCTTGTTCCCCCAAACACAGTACATATTCCACCCTATGGCCTTGGGAATCCAGGGTCCCTAGGCCTGTGGAGCTCAGGCTCATGATTAACTATCTGTATAGACTCCACGATGGAGAGCCTGCTAAAAATTATTTTGAGGCAACAGTTTTAAACTGGCAACAGTCAGTCTTTATTTGGACTTGCTGTCTTTTTTTTTTTAATATTTATTTGGGGAGAGCTCAAGCAGAGGAAGGGCAGAAAGAGGGGAACAGAGGATCTGTAGTGAGCTCTGCGCTGACAGGCTGACGGCAGCAAACCTGATGTGGGGCTTGAACTCAAGAACCACTAGATCATGACCCGAACCGAAGTCAAATGCTCAACCGACTGAGCCACCCAGGCGCCAATGGACTTGCTGTCTGATTGTGTCCCAGGCTTCTCCCATAATCCCAGGTATTTCTTGTTGGAGGAAACCAGGATGAACCAGCCAAGCACCTCCATGCCAGTAACCTCACATTTTGCCTTCAGGGGGAATATTAACCAGTAGGTAGTTTGGGGCTTATGATTAGGCAGATGCCTTACTTGGCCAAGATTCTGCTCCTAGTGATCAACCTCTCCCAACCCTTGCTATATTCCACATCACTGACAATACTGAAATGAGCTGCAAGTGTATGTACAGTACACACCCCTTTAGTAAACTGGGCAGCTGGGACTTACTAGAACTGGGAATCTAGGGCCTGGGCCCAAACATTTGTATTGCTTCCCAGGATGTAAGGAGCCCACATCTCAAAAGGTGTTACTCTTGAGGTGGCAGCTGCAAGTGGGCTACAGTCATTTTCCATTTAGACTTGCTGTTGATTGCAGACCAGACTTTCCCCACCAGAGCTCCAAGGCATAATTTATTGGAATAGACTGGAAAGCCAGCCACGTCTTCCCTGGCAAGTCAGCAGCATAGTATCCTCCAGTATTGCCTTCAGGTAGGGGAATATGCTCATTTGTTTAAGTGAGAGGTTGGAATTAGGCCGATGCCCAGAACCCCTAAGACCTGTTCCTGTGACCCAGCCTTTTTCTACACTTGCTTGATCCATGTCCCTGGCTACTCTGACCTTCTGGCCCATGTCCGAACAGTACACACTCTGTCAACCAGCCTTGGGCAGCTGAGAGACTCAGTCCTGTCCCTAATCACTTGCATAACCTCAAATGTGGAAGAAACTGGGTCACTAAAAATCTTTCTGAGGCGGGAGCCTTAAACTGGTGACAGTCAGTCTCTATTTGGATTTTCTGCCTGATGGAGTTCTGGGCTTTTCCACCAGTCAAGACTCCCAGGTGTCTCTTATTAGAGGATATCATGACAAGTCTGCCCGGCAAGGCAGCCCAGATTCCTCCAGGTCTGCCTTCAGAGAGAATATGCACGTTTGTGTAGTTTAATATTTGGAATGAGGCAGATGCCTAGTATCCCAAAGAGCCCATTTCTGTGACCTGGCCTATCCTGACACTCTTATCCAGACCCCTGACTACCCTGTTCTGCAAGGGGACATGCATGTGAACTATGCAATCCATAGGCTGGCTTCGGACAGCTTGTCCCTTTCATGCTTGTGTGGCTCAAAGCTGATCCCCACACACTTGCATAGTCTCAGGGTAGAGAAAGTTGACCACAAGAAAATTTTTCTGAGGGAGGAGCTTTCAACTGGCAACAATCAGTCCCCATGTGGCCTTCCCACCTGATGGAGACCCAGGCTTCTCCTGGGACCAGGACTCCCAGGTTTTTCCTAACAGAGGATACCCTATCCTGCCTGCCCGGCCCCTCCCTGGCAAGGCAGCTGTGAAAAATCTCCAGTTTGCCTTCAGAAATATTCCCTATTGGGTACCTAGTGCGTAGGATTAGACAGATGCCTTGCACCTCCAAAAGCCTGTTCTTGAGACCGGACACCTGCCTACACTTGCACTATTCCAAGGCCCAGGGCTATGCTACCCTGAAAAGCCTGCGCATGTGCAGTAAGCCTCCCCATCAGCCACCCTTAGGTAGCCGGGGTCCTCCGTACCTGTAGAACTTCCGCCAGGCCCCAGCCACCTCCGTAGCTTCCAGGGCAGAGAGAGTCCATACCCTGAAACCTTTTTGAGGCAGTAGCTTTAAACTGGCCACAGTGAATTCTCATTTAGACTGGCTGCCTGATACGATCCAAGGATTCTCCAGCAATCAAGGTTTGCAGGAGTCTGTCACGGGAGGAATCTCAGCCAGGCAGTGCCGCCCGAACCTGGGAAGGCAATGGAGATTGCCCCAGCTCTGGCTTCAAAGAAACTATGCCCCATTGGGTAGGTAGAGTTTGTGATATCCACATGCTTAGTTGGCCAATTGCCGGCTGCTGGTTCTTGGCTCCTTGCAGACTGCGCACGCGCATAAAGCACCCAATTAGCTGGCCTGGGGCGCCTAGGCTCTCCCGACCTGTAGAGCTCGACTCTCCGTGACTACTGGTGTACCCTCCACCGTGGAAGCAGCCTATCTCCTGAAAATCCTGAGGTTTCAGGTGCTACTGGGCGACAGGTTCCGTTTGAACCTGCTGCATAATGGAGTCCTGGCTTCTCCAAGATTCAAGTCTCCCAGGTATATCTTAATGGAAGGTCAGCGCACTAGCCAGTCCATCCAGAACCAGGTAAGGCAATCCAGATTCCTCCAGCTCTGCTTTCAGGGGGAATGTGCACATTTAGGGCTTGGAATTAGGCAGATGACTTGTACTTCCAAGAGTGTGCGCTGTGAGTCAGCCTCTGCCCGCACTAACCCTGCTCCAGGTGCCTGGCTACCCTGCCCCGCTCAGACCACACATAGGTAGTAGACACTTCATCAGCTGGCTTGGGGCAGCCTAAGCCCTCCTTGTCTGTGGGGCTTGGGCCAGTCTCTAGCCCCCTCAGAGACTCCAGGGTGGAGGAAGTTCACTTGGTGAAAATCATTCCGAGGGGTGGCTTTAAACTGGCAACAGCCAATCCCCATTTGGATTTGTGCACTAGAGAGGTCACAGGCTTCTCCAGCAGCCAGGGCCCCCAGGTGTCACTTATTAGAGGGTCACCTGGCCAGCAGGCCCTGGCACCTCCCTGGCAAGGCCACTGACTCCAATTCTGCCTTCAGGGGCAATACTCCCCACTGGGTAGCCAGGGTTTGTGATCAGTGGGAGGCCTTGTTCCCACCACCTTGCTCCCAGGGATCCTTCATGCCTGTGACATTCCAGCATGGCCCCAACCACCAGCATGGATTCAGGGAGGGAGGCCACTCCCCAAAAGTTGTTCTGAAAGGGCTGCTGCAAATGGGTTACAGTTGTCCCCCTTTTGGACCTTTCTGATTAGCTTGTTTTACTGGATAAAACCCCTTGTCAGCTCCGCCTGCCTTATACTGGGATTGAGCTCTCTGATTCCTTCTGCTTTGCCTTCATGGAGAATATGGGCTTTTCTGTAGGTCATGTCTTGGAATTAGGTTGATACTTTATAGCCCTAAGAGCTTGCTCCTGTGATTAGGCTTTGTTGACACTCATCCTGTTCCTGGTCCCTGGCTCCCCTTACTTTAGAATCCAATCAATGCATGTGCAGTCCGCACCCATTCAGCTGGCCTCGGTGGCCTAATGTGTATGTATGTGGTTTTTTTTGTCCCCCTCTCTTATAAGAATTAAACATCCCTGGTTCCTTTCATATGCTGCCTTAGCTGTTTAACATGCCACATCATGGTCAAAATTTTCTTTTCTTTTTTTTTTTTCAACGTTTTTTATTTATTCTTGGGACAGAGAGAGACAGAGCGTGAACGGGGGAGGGGCAGAGAGAGAGGGAGACACAGAATCAGAAACAGGCTCCAGGCTCTGAGCCATCAGCCCAGAGCCTGACGCGGGGCTCGAACTCCCGGACCGCGAGGTCGTGACCTGGCTGAAGTCGGACGCTTAACCGACTGCGCCACCCAGGCGCCCCCATGGTCAAAATTTTCTTATCTTCACATGTACCTTCAACTCAGCAGAAGAATATAGGGAAAAAGAGGCAATGTTGCCTCCCTTTAATACATTTCTTAAATGATTATGTATAATAATATCTCCTTACAATTATTTACTAGCATTACATCTCATGGCAAGATTATCTGCAAAGAAGCCTGGGGAGTTTAATCTCTCTAGTTGTAATTTCTTATTCTACTTAAATTAGAAATTCTAATTTCTCATTGTCATTGCAACCTATGTGTCATGTGCCCAGGTAAAAATCGGGTGTTGTTTTTTATTTTTTATTTTATTAATTTTATTTTTTATTATTATTTTAAAAATATAATTTATTGTCAAATTGGTTTCCATACAACACACATTGCTTATCCCAACAAGTGCCCTCCTCCCTGCCCATCACCTACTTTCCCCTCACCATTACCCCCCATCTACCCTTACCTTGTTCTCAGTCCGTAAGAGTCTCTTATGGTTTGCCTCCCTCCCTCTCTGTAACTTTTTTTTTTCCCCTTCCCCTCCTCCATGGTCTTCTGTTAAGTTTCTCAAGATCCACATAAGATCTGCACTGCAAAGGAAACAACAAAACTAAAAGGCAACCGGTGCTATGGGAAAAGATATTTGCAAATGACATATCAGACAAAGGGCTAGTATCCAAAATCTATAAAGAACTCACCAAACTCCACACCTGAAAAATTAATTTTATTTTTAAAATTTACTTATTTACTTTTAAATTTACATCCAAGTTAGTTAGCATATAGTACTATAATTCCTGATTATAATATACTATTTCAGGAATAGATTCCAGTGATTCAATCCTGTATATAACATCCAGTGCTCATCCCAACAAGTGTCCTCCCTAATGCCCCTTACCCATTTAGCCCATCCCCCCCCCACAACCCCTCCAGTAACCCTCAGTTTGTTCTCTGTATTTAAGAGCCTCTTATGTTTTGTCCCCCTCCTTGTTTTTATATTATTTTTGCTTCCCTTCCCTTATGTTCATCTGTTTTGTATCTTAAATTCCTTATATAAGTGAAGTCATATGATATTTGTCTTTCTCTGGCTAAGTTCGCTTACCATAATACCCTCAGTTCCATCCATGTAGTTGCAAATGGCAAGATTTCATTCTTTTTGATTGCCAAGTAATACTCCATTGTGTGTGTGTGTGTGTGTGTGTATACACACACACACACACACACACATATATATATGTATATGTATATATATACATACATACCACATCTTATTTATCCATTCATCCATCAATGGACATTTGGGATCTTTCCGTACTTTGGCTATTGTCAATAGCACTGCTATAAACATTGGGGTGTATGTGCCCCTTGGAAACAGCACACCTGTATCCCTTGGATAAATACCTACTGGTGTAATTGCTGGGTCATAGGGTAGTTCTATGTTTAATTTTTTGAGGAATCTCCCTCCATACTGTTTTCCAGAATGGCTGCACCAGTTTACATTCTCACCAGCAGTGCAAAAGAGATCCTCTTTGTCTGTATCCTCGCTAACATCTGTTATTGCCCAAGTTGTTAATTTTAGCCATTCTGACTGGTGTGAGGTGGTATCTCATTGTAGTTTTGATTTTATTCCCCTGATGATGAGTGATGTTGAGCATTTTTTCATGTGTCTGTTAGCCCTCTGGATGTCTTCTTTGGAAGAGTGTCTATTCATGTCTTCTGCTCATTTCTTCACTGGATTATTTGTTATTTAGGTGTTGAGTTTGATAAATTCTTTATAGATTTTGGATATTAACCCTTTATCTGATATGTCATTTGCAAATATCTTCTCCCATTCTGTCAGTTGCCTTTTAGTTTTGCCGATTGTTTCCTTCCCTGTGTAGAAGCTTTTTATCTTGATGAGGTCCCAATAGTTCGTATTTGCTTTTGTCTCCCTTGACTTGAGAGACGTGTTGAGTAAGAAGTTGCTGTGGCCAAGGTCAAAGAGGTTTTTGCCTGCTTTCTCTTCTAGGATTTTGATGGCTTCCTGTCTTATGTTTAGGTCTTTCATCCATTTTGAGTTTATTTTTGTGTTATGGTGTCAGAAAGTGGTCCACGTTCATTTTTCTGCATTTTGCTGTCCAGTTTTCCCAGCACCATTTGCTGGAGAGACTGTATTCCACTGGATGTTCTTTCCTGCTTTTTCAAAGATTAGTTGGCCATATGTTTGTGGGTCCATTTCTGGGTTCTCTATTCTGTTACATTGATCTATGAGTCTGTTTTTGTGCCAGTACCATACTGTCTTGATGATTACAACTTTGTAATACAGCTTGAAGTCCAGAGTTGTGATGCATCCAGCTTTGGTTTTTTTTTTTTTTTTTTTCAGGATTGCTTTGTCTATTCGGGTCTTTTGTGGTTCCATACAAATTTTAGGATTGTTTGTTCTAGCTCTGTGAAGAATTCTGGTGTTATTTGATAAGGATTGCATTGAATATGTAGATTGCTTTGGGTAGTATCAACATTTTAACAATATTTGTTCTTCTAATCCATGAGCATGGAATGCTTTTCCATTTTTTGTGTGTCTTCTTCAGTTTCTTTCATAGGCTTTCTATAGTTTTCAGTGTATAGATTTTTCACCTCTTTGGTTAGGTTTATTCCTAGGTATTTTATGTTTGTGTGTGTGTGTGTGTGTGCAATTGTAAATGAGATCACTTCCTTGATTTTTCTTTCTGTTGCTTCATTATTGATGTATATGAATGCAACCGATTTCTGTGCATTGATTTTATATCCTGAGACTTTGCTCTTTGCTGAATTCATGGATTTGTTCTAGCAGTTTTATGGTGTAATCTTCTGGGTTTTCCATATAGAGTATTATGTCATCTGTGAAGAGTGAAAGTTTGACTTCCTTCTTGCCAATTTGGCTGCCTTTTATTTCTTTGTGTTGTCTGATTGCTGAGGCTAGGACTTCCACTTATGTTGAATAATAGTGGTGAGAATGGACATCCCTGTCGTGTTCCTGACCTTAGGGGGAAAGTTCTCAGTTTTTCCCCATTGAGGATGATATTAGCAGTGGGTGTTTCATATATGGCTTTTATGATCCTGAGGCATGATCCTTCTATCCCTACATTCTAGAGGGTTTTTATCAAGAAAGGATGCTGTATTTTGTCAAATATTTTCTCTGCATCTATTGAGAGGATCATGTGGTTCATATTCTTTCTTTTATTGATGTGATGTATCACACTGATTGTTTTGCAGATATTGAACCAGCCTTGCATCCTAGGCATAAATCCCAGTTGGTCGTGGTGAATAATTCTTTTAATGTATTTTTGAATCCCATGGGCTAGTTAGTATCTTGTTGAGCATTTTTGCATCCATGTTCATCAGAGAAATTGGTCTGTAGTTCTCCTTTTTAGTGGGGTCTTTGTCTGGTTTTGGAATCAAGGTAATCCTGGCTTCATAGAATGAGTTTGGAAGTTTTCTTTGCATATCTATTTTTTGGAACAGCTTCAAAAGAAGCCATCAATGATACTGTAATAGCAATGTAGCAGGACAGATGGTGGCTGCACTTGTGATGAACATAGCAGAACGTATAAACTTGCCAAATCAGTAAGTTGTACACCCAAAACTAACATTGTGTGACAACTATACTCAAAAAAGAAGGATAATCTAATATCACTGAAGGAAAACTGAGCAAAAAAAAGTTTCTAGAAGGAGCAAGTTAGTAAAGATGAAGAGAGTTAAAATTGAAAAGTAACAGAATATAGAATGATTTAAAGGATTAAGATGATTAGAAGGTATCTAAATGATTCCTAGGTTTTTAGCTTGAATAACTAAGTAGATGTCAAAAAGTAACAAAAATAAAATTCAGTCGATGTTGAATTTTTTCTAGAAATGTTTAATTTCTTGTATATTCATAGAACATTCAAATGGAATTGCATAACCCTGAATACAAGTATCTCCTGATAGAAAAGCATTTATTCACAGTTTATCATACTTATCTGTATCTCCTGATAGTTCAAGGGGTTAAGAGGCTATATGTATTGTTCTGTGATGTGAAGCCAATTCTCAGCTCATACAGGATACTAAGTAAACATTGCTACCATGAACTAATGTGTGGCTTAGGAGAAAGTTCTCCCTGGGAAGTTAGATACACATGCATTCTATATCTGTAAGACTCTAGTGTATGCATGGAAACAGTAGGAATATCCTTATAACACTTTGCCCAGAGGATGTGTAAGGTTGGAATGAGAAAAGCAAAGGAATGGTGATGGAGCCCTGAGAACACTAATATTTTGGGTGTTACTACAGACAGAATAAGACATGAGGGAAACTGAGAAGGAGTGGTCAGAAATGGTCTTATGAGTTCCAGGAGAACATGCCTCAGAAGCCTTGTTGGAGCAGACGTCCCAAAGGAGGCAGTGATCAATAACATTAAATATTATTGGAGGGCTGAGATATCCAAGCAAAGAAGCGTTTAACGCCAAATTATGCAAGTAGAATGAGATAATTCTATTAGATCTGCAGCCAATCAACAGTTCCAAAAGAAACTTTTCATAAGAGTAATCTAGAGTGATGATTAAAAATGTTCCATCCATGAGGCACCTGGGTGGCTGAGTTGGTTAGGCTTTCTGACTTCGGCTCAGGTCGTGATCTCACGGTTCTTGGTTCGAGCCCTCTGTCTGGCTCTGTGCTGACAGCTCGGAGCCTGGAGCCTGCTTCGGGTTTTGGGTATCCCTCTCTCTCTGCCCTCCCCCACTCGTGATCTCTGTCTCTTAAAAATGAATCAATGTTTAAAAAAAAATTTAAAAGTGTTCCATCCGTATTTGCAACCACTTAATTCTGATGTAGTTTGTGCATGGACCATGTATTTAAAAAGTACATGATACATAAACATGAATAAACTTTATCTTTTTAACAGTTGATCAGTGTAAACGAGACTGAATTGTTCCATATAACACAGCTTTGTAGCCTCTATGGAATTCAATATAGTTAATACAAAGTAAATTGGGATTGAAGTTGTTGGGGAGCTGAGGACCCTCATGGCGGCCCGAGGAGGGAGGGGCTGCCCGGAGGGAGCGACCCCACCCGGCGTCCCTGCGAGGAGGGGTCGGGGGTCTGTCCGCCAGCCAGCCGGAGGAAGACTACGGCCCTCCCTTCCGCAGCCACGGCGGCCCGCACGGGTCCTTTTCCCGCGCCGGGCTCCCCGGGACGCCCGAGCTGGAGCGGCGCCTCCCGGGACGGCGGCGCGCGCGCGCCGTCGCCCCCCAGGCGCCCGCGTGGACGCGCACTCGCTGAGTGGCGGGAGCAAAGCGCCCCGCGCCGGCCTCCCGCTGCCTTCCCGCGGGCGGCGCGGAGCCTGCGCCTGGGCCTGTGTTGTTAGTCTGGTAGCCGAAGCGCGCGCGGAAAGCCGGGTTTAGGAGCGAACTTACGTGGCGCTGGCGCTGCGGTCAGGGGACAAGTTCTCAGCAGCTCTCGCTCGCCCCTCGCGCGCTCCGCCAGCGTCTGGCTCCTTAGGAACCCGCCGGTTTCCCGGGATGCCTTGGGGCTGGTTTCCTTGAATGGGCTTTGGGTGGGGGTGGGGGTTGTAATATTTACTTACTCATTTCTTATTTTTTCTCTCTTCTCACGCTTACCTTAAAAAGTACGCTTGGAGCGCCTGGGTGGCGCAGTCGGTTAAGCGTCCGACTTCAGCCAGGTCACGATCTCGCGGTCTGGGAGTTCGAGCCCCGCGTCGGGCTCTGGGCTGATGGCTCAGAGCCTGGAGCCTGTTTCCGATTCTGTGTCTCCCTCTCTCTCTGCCCCTCCCCCGTTCAAGCTCTGTCTCTCTCTGTCCCAAAAATAAATAAACGTTGAAAAAAATTTAAAAAAAAAAAAAAAAAAAAAAAAAGTACGCTTGTAGTTAACGTGAGTATTGTTTTCATAATAAAATACATATATGCACATGCGTATATAAAACACCCAGTATTAACAGTCCAGAGGTAATCACTATGATTTTGTTGCATATTTTTCTTGAATTTTACTCTACGTGTTCATATGAGTTTTGGTATCGTGAAGCTTATATAATTTCGGGTTCTGCTTTAAAGAAAATAACGAATAAAAACTCTAAATATTTAAAGCGAGCAAAGGAATCATAAGCAACTTTTTTTTTTTTTAAGACTGACAAATGCTACAAACATTTTATCTTCGTTTCCAGTTTTTAGTTCTGTTAGGGTGCTTCCTTCCTGTCATATTTGAATTTCAGTTTGAGCAATAATTCTGGCATATAAAGTTGAGGCATACTAGTGAACTATTTGAATGCATCTTAAAATTGTATTCCCTTATACTGAGCAACAGAACAGGAACTGAAATTAGTCTTTCACGACATTATGTTGTCTTCTGGATGGATATAGGTAGGAGCTGTTTTAATAGACCCATGTGGTCTCTGGTTCGTCCGCTGCTTTTTTATGTCCAGAATGTTCTGAGTGAATTGAGAAGATACTAAGGATTTTACCCAATTTCACCAGTATATTTTTGTGAAATTGACTGACAATAATGAGGTAGAAACTAAGTACCAACATTTAGATATTAGAGATTCACTTTCATAGCTTTTTAAAGTTCCTAATGTGACAAACTTGTATCATAACAGTGTAACCTACCATATAAAAAGAATTTCAATATGAAATTTCATATTGTTTTAAAATCTCTTTTTCTTTGATGTATTATGTAATGCTATTAATCACATTTTTGTTGGAAAGGTGACCTCAACGAGCCTGTATACCGTACTTCCTCGTATTAAATATTAAAGTGTACTCTTCTTAGGTAGTATCATGGTGAAAGTAAATTCTTATTTTTTTCAGTTGTCTTTTTTTGGGATTATTCAAATTGGGCGATGAGGTGTTTTTTTTGTTTTTTTTCTGTAACGCTCCAGGGCACATTTTACTAATGCGTGTAACCCAATATGGAACTCATTGTTAATGGATATTTAAAAACGACCAAAGCAGAGTTCTTACTCTTGGTAAAACCATACCTTGAAGGGGCAGATACTGTAAATTAAATAAGAAGTGATCAGTGCTAATATGTTACAAATGAAACATTTGAGTCTTTTTCAGAGCAACAATTAATTGTACTTGGAAAAATTGTATGTAGATGGCTTCACAAGGTACCATTTCTTCTGGATCTTGGAGGACGACTCTGATTTCATCAGAGATTGGAAAGCAAAGGAAGGGAATGAGCAAATATGTAAAGCTAGTGAGTATAATGCTAGGAATCAGCCGGAGTCTATTGTAGCCAGTGGGCTCTTTGAGGTTGAGGTTGAAAGCTCAATTGCTGGGGTGCCTGGGTGGCTCAGTCAGTTAAATGTTCAACTTTGGCTCAGGTCATGATCTCACGGTTCATGAGTTCCAGCCCCATGTTGGGTTCTGTGCTGACAGAGCCTGGAGCTTGTTTCTGATTCCGTGTCTCCCTCTCTCTCTACTCCTCCCCCGCTTTGCGTGCTCTGTCAAAAATAAATAAACATTAAAAAAATTAAAAAATATATCAATTGCTACCTGGATCATACACTTTATTCCAGGGCAGGTAGTCTTTGAAGATTGTTAGACACGTTCAGAGCTGTGCTTGAGTTCCATCACCCTGATGGGAGGAGAAGAGGGAGGGGGAATAGAGAAGGGACACCGGAGAGAGAGCTTATTCAGGAGGCTTTGGTACAGCTTAGAAAGCATTTTCTGGTCCTTCTACTCAGCAATACCAAGACAAACCTTCCTCTATGACCTAGGATTCCACTTCTGAGTTTATTATGCAAGGGAGTTTTATACCTGTGTTCAACAAATCTTTACTATTTCATAAAAAATAAACCTGAAAATCCAAATACTTATTGATAGTAGAATGAATAAATTATCTTTGTACAGCTCAATGTTTGCAGCTTACAATTCACACGATGAACTAGGAGACTTTTACAAATAGCTTATTGAACAAATGAAGCAAGATACAATACATACAATGTAATTCTAGTTATGTGAAGCCTGAAAGCAGGCCAAAGTAAATAATGTTATTTAGGGCTCAGATGTACATGATCAGATCCTAGAAAGGGATTGTGAAATGTGTGATGTTAGTTGGCCCTGAGCAGGGTTGTCAGAAGTTGAAATGTGTGCCTTTAGAATTTTAGAAATGTTCAATTTCTATACCTAGTGGTAATTTAGGTATTTGTTTTAAAATTATATTTATATTGTATATTTTACATTTATGTTCTGTGCACTCTTACGTATGTGTCATATTTCCAAATCTTCAAAAACGGGGATGCCATTTGTCAAAATATTGCTTTGAAAAGGAGCAAAAGATTGTGTTGTGATTGAAGTACGGGTCAAGAGAGGATTTCTTTTTTCCTGCCCCTTTTCCTTTTTATCTTCCCCACTATTTTTACCCTAAGTTAAAAATATTCAGTGTTGAGGAGAAGACTTCTGTTTCCAGAAAGATAAAGGAGAAATGCTTTCCCTATTCCCCCCACTAATTACCACTAACTGTCCTGGATATTGTTGGCATAACAAACCTTAGAAGATTCTGGAAGGGGAGGAGAAGGCAAATTAGCTGTGTACCAGTTTTAGTGCTGGAAAAGCTGATAACCCATAAATATCAGTAGGCTCCCAAACAAAAAACCTCAGCAAAGCACATTTTCTTTAGCCAGAGGCCTACAAAAGAGGCAACTTGGCAAGACAAAGAAAATTCTAGACAAAGCACTTTGTTCCAGCCCAACAGCACAGTAAAATCTGTGGACCAACCTCCAGACTCCCATACAGCAAGGAAAGGCCTAGACTTCTGCCTCACCTAGGAGTAAAGAGGTACCGTTATCCACTGCCTAAATGGTGTCAGAAAATCCACTAGGAATGTAGACTCTCATTCTTTTTTTTTTCTTTTAAGTTTCTATTTATACTGAAAGAGAGAGAGAGAGAGAGTAGAGGGCGGAGGGAGTCAGAGAGAGAATCCCAAGCTCAAACTTACAAACAGTGAGATCGTGACCTGTGGGATGCCTAACCAACCCCGCCAGCCAGGCTCCCCTAGGCTCTCATTCTTTTTGTGTGATCATGAGGCACCCTTCCCCCTTCTCACTGGGTGGTGTCAGAGAAGGTATAGTGGACAGGCAAGACTTTCAGGAGTAAGGAGGCCACCGAACTGTGAGTAACAGCAGGGGCCATACTGGAAGCAGTAATGAGAACTCCTGCTGTCCTCAGCCAAGGTTTCATCAGCAGCAGCCTTAAGGGAAATGAATGGCAGACCACTAAGATGAAAATTTAGGAAGATTTCCTGTTTGTAGGATGAATGGTTAGAGAACAAAAATAGCTTCCTTCCAAATATGGCACCACCTATTTGTAAATATGAAAAAGATCTTTTATGTCACCCTCTGAGAGACACTTGGGTTCCTTGTTCCTTGGCACAGGTTCAGCTGACTGTACCTTTTTTCCTCTTTTACACCTACCTCCTTCTATTCATTTCATGCCACATCGTCGATGGTGACCACAGGTACTACCTGCAGGGACTGCCCAGACTCTTGGTCTTTCCTTCGCTTGCCTTGGCCTCTTTCCCCAAGAACAGATTTAGTGATTTGTAAGTGAGGCCAGTTGGAAAGAACATCTTCACCTTTGGTCTCAAGATCCAAACTGTGAAATTAAAACAGTAACTGTTTGGACTTGACATTAGTTTCCAGATGGTGAATATTACATGTGAGTAGATTCTTGTAAAATTGCATGTGTCTGTTATACATTTTTAAAACTTTTCAAGGATAGTTCATTTAAGGTTAAGGAAGTTTCAAATTTATGAATTTGGTATCATGTCAGTCAAAATCCACTGTTAAAAGCAATTGACTTGCATTTCACCTATTTGTCATTATTATAGCTCCAAGGATCTCAAAACCAGCATTTGTGTTGATAAAACAGAATTAATAGATACAGCATAATCTAAGAAAAAGGCTCACACTAGGAAGTGTACAAGGCTCTGAATTCCCTGATCTAGATCCCCTGAGTGCTCTTTGAAGGGTTCAAGGTCTAAGGACATCCTGGAGTCTGGTAGTTAGAGAGGCTTCCCAATATTACTTGAGGTGTGCCAGCCAGAACCTAAACACCAGAGTTAGATAACTAATTGGACCAGCTACTTAGGAAAAAATCCTTCTCCAATATGGGAATCCTTCCCACTGTGGGAGCAATGAGCAAACATGAAGGAGAGTATCAACCCCTTGCAACTGAGGAGAGCTGTTATTGTTACAGTGATGCCACTTTTTGCTGAGGTGGTGTGCCCAGCATGTTTCAGAGAGGTTTGGCAGAATCAGCGTCGGTTCCTTCTTTCCCTCCTCTTTTTCTCCTTCTCTGAAGCCAAACAGCTGCTCCTCTTCATAGGGTGTTATGCACAGCCTGTTGAATCAGAAATGTGTATTTATTACAAAATGTATTCTTCACATTATTTGGCTATTTTGCAGGAGTGTATCATTTGTAAACCGATATATCTACTATGAATAGGCTAATTAAACACACACATGGGTATGGTAGTAAAAATGCTACTCCTGAAAATCTGCTTCTGTTTTAGAAATCATTATAATTTTGAGGATGATTTGAAGTCATTTTTTTTATTTGAAGTCATTAAAAAAATTTTTTTAATGTTTGTTTATTTTTGAGAGAGAGACAGAAAGAGCATGAGCAGGGGAGAGGCAGAGAGAGGGAGACATAGAATCTGAAGCAGGCTCCAGGTTCTGAGCTGTCAGCACAGAGCCCAACGCAGGGCTTGAATCCACAAACCACGGATCATGACTTGAGTGGAAGTTGGAAACTTAATTGACTGAACCACCCAGGCACCCCTAAAGCCATAAACCCTAAAGTTGAGCATAAGTAGCCAATTGCCTGCCTATTTCCCTCCTAATTATATAGTCAACAGGTACATATACACATGCCCTCCAAAGCAGAATAATCATAGAAGTGTTTATTTATAATATAGCTACTTTAGTATCTTTTTAAATATTTATTTTTGAAAGAGAAAGACATTAGCAGGGAAGAGGCAGACGGAGAGGCAGGGGGCGGCGGTGGGGGGGGGGGGGCGGGGAAGACACAGAATACTGAACCAGGCACCAGGCTCCAAGCTGATGCTCAAACCCACAAATTGTGAGATTATGACCTGAGCTGAAGTCGCATGCTTACGCGACTGAGCCACCCAGGCACCCCTAGCTAGTGTAATATCTTAAGTGCTCATCCATACTGGAACAGTGTGATAGGTTTTAAAAAAAATGACCTATCAAAGGCATACCCATGTCCTAATTCCCATAACCTGTGAATGTTACTTTTCTTAGAAAAAAAAAGGTCTTTGTTTTCTTGATCTGGGTAATAATTATAGGGATATGTACATTTTGTGATATTTCACCGACTACATGTATACTTTTCACCTGAGCATTCTATAGTCCCTATGTTATAGTTTAATTGAAAAGTTAAAAAAAATTTCTCTTAGAAGTCCTTATATTAATACAAAGGCTGCTTGAGACCTTTAGTTACCAATATTTGTCTTAATCACAAAGAAAAAAAAAAAAGAAAAGAAAGACAAAAAGAAACATGCTCCAAACTTCTACCTCTTCTATGTCAAAGTTACCTAATAAAGTCAGGACACTGGAGGATTACTGGATAATATAAAGTCTGATATAAATTAGGATTCTTACCCAAGCCATAAGAAAATAGTTTCAGATCTTAAAATGGTCATTGCATCAAAAGAGTTTGGAGTTATATTCCACAATAATTTGAGTGATATTAGTCAAGGACTCATTGATTCTGTCTTTCCTGTTGTCTCCCTAAGTTTCTGTCTGGTAATTTTTTTGCAATTGGTAATTTCCAAAGTTCCTTGTCTCTCCATAAATGTGTGGTTCCAATTTCAAGACAAAGTTTAAAACTTTATTTTCTATTAATATAGTTGAGACTGAAAGTGACAATAGGGCAGGGCTACTTTGAAATTGGTCTAATGCTGAGAAATCAGCTGCTTTTTCCTATTCATTACAATCTACTGTTTATTCCAGAGAACTAAAAAGAATTCCAGGGACAATTGAATGTTTTGTGAATTTTGTGTGTAGAAGAGCTGAATTTCTTGTGCACCCTTCAAACTGCTTTCTGATAAACATATTGTCTGTAGAAAAATTTGGAAATGTTGATGAAGAATAATTCATCAACAGGTGGGGGCACCTGGATGGCTCAGTTGGTTAAGTGTCTGACTCTTGATTTTGGCTCAGGTCATGATCTCACAGTTCGCAAGATGGAGCCCTGAGTTGGACTCTGCATGATAGTACGGAACCTGCTTGGGATTCTGTTTGTCTCTCTCTCTGCCCCTCCATAGCTCATGCTCTCTCTTTCTTAAACATTTTTTTTTTTAAAGAATAATTCATGAGGCGCCTGGATGGCTCAGTCGGTTAAGCATCCGACTTCAGCTCAGGTCATGATCTCATGGTTCGTGAGTTGGAGGCCCACATCGGGCTCTGTGCTGACAGCTCAGAGCCTGGAGCCTGCTTCAGATTCTGTGTCTCCCTCTCCTCTGCCCCTGCCCTGCTCATACTCTGTCTGTCTCTCAAGAAGTGAATAAACATTATAAAAATAAATAAATGCATAAATAAATACATAAATAATAAAAAGAATAATTCATGGTGTGTATAAGATCATTCTGTCCCTGAAAAAAAAAGCCCTATAAATCAATAATATATAAATATATATTCCTAGAAGAATATATAGTCCAAAATTAACAGTATTTCTAGTTCAGCAATATGTTTTATAACAAAGTATATCCCCTACATTTTTTTGCTAGTTTCAAAGGATTAGAGGGTATATTTTGTTTTTATACTTTTCTGTATATTATGAATTTCTTTTCAATGATAGAATTATTTTTATAATTTTAGAAATATATATGTATATATACTTTTTCCACTTTTGTTAAAGTAAAGCACTTCTGGAAAGCTATTTCTGTTTCAAAATCATTATAGTTTTGAAGATTATCTAATGTATCACCTAATGTATTTCAGCTTGAACCATTGCTACTCAGCATATAGATACATATATATATATATATATATATATATATATATATATGTATATATGTGCATGCTTGAAACAGTATGTGTATGTAGCTACACAGTATGTATATGTATATGTGTGTATATATATATGTATATATACATATGAATATACATATGTGTGTATATATAGACTTGACACAGTGTTTTTGTATAAGTACACAGTGTATATATACCTGCTAATGAGAGGCATTGTGAAACTCTTGAAAACTGTATGTATACTTACCCCTCTAATACCATGAAAACCTTTGGTCTGGATTTCTCATTGTGAAGACTTCACCAGTTCAATGATAGTTTAGTCAATGTATAAATGCTTGGATGTAACGAATGTGGGCATAGAGACTTTACCATACCACACAACTGTAAGCAGCCTAAAATTAGAGTTTTTACAAAAGGAACAGAAACCACTTTTCGACACATAGCAAGTGAGTGAAAATGGGGAAAATTTCAAGGAATATAGATAAGTGGTTAAGTTGAAAGCAAAGTAGTCGTTGTAATGCCAGCCTAATAGCAGTTCTTCTCTCGTGTGACCTCTACTTTAGTCGAGTGTAAATAAGTTGAGGCCTATGTCTTTACATAGAATCTCAATTAAAATTCCACGTAAATAAAACAGGACTCAGAACGTCCAGCTGGCATTCTATCTTAGGCAAAATTCTTCAGGTGATGAGAAGGTTATCTGCAGGTTCTCTCTCTGCCTGCACAATCTGAGGCATGCATGTGGCATGCTGAGCACTTGGGAAGCAACTATGGCCAGTGTGCCAATGTGACATACGTAAGGACAACCTGCCGCAGCCGCTGCTGCCTTTTTTTTTTTTTTAATGTTGATCTATTTTTGAGAGAGAGAGAGACAGAGAGAAAGTGTGTGTGAATGAGGGGAGGGGTAGAGAGAGAGGGAGACACAGAATCTGAAGCAGGCTCCAGGTTCTGAGCTGTCAGCACAGAGACTGATGCGGGGCTCAAACTCACGAACTGTGAGATCGTGACCTGAGCCAATATGGGACACTTAACCGACTGAGCCACCCAGGCGCCCCTTGCTGCTGCTGCTGCTGCTTCTTTTCCTTCTTCTCAGTTCAAGCCTTGCTGCTGCTAGGACAGCAGACAAGACTGTCATTATAGCAGTTTGCTATGGATTGGCAGAAGCTAAGGAGTGGCCTTTACTTCCTTGGGTCTGTGAACCAGCTTTCCATTGTGAATCTGAGTAGTAAGAAATCCCTCAACAATGCAGTTGTGTCTGTACATAGTCAGTATTCCAAATAGCCCATCAGCTTCAGTCTTACTTAATTTTTGAATGCTGAGATCAGTGTACCACCTTTGCTCTGTACATAAATCAGTGATGGATTAAAAATGGTTGCAAATACATTGCCATACTTCACAGAGTGAGGTAGATTTCATTTCTCCTGCCTTGGGCTGTCCCTAGGAACTATCCTGATCAACAGAATGCAGCAAAAGGGCTGTTGAGTTCACTGGGTCTTAAGAGATCTTTAATTTCTTATTTTGCTCTTTGGAGCACTCTGTCTTGGAAGCTAGCCACGTGAGAGTGTCCTGCTGTTTAGAGGCCATGTTTGTGCATGTAGAGAGAGAGAGAGAGAGAGCAGTGGGTGCAAGTGGATAACCTTGTGTCTGAAACATTTAGGACCTTCCAAATGTTTCCAGTTTTGGAGAAAATAGAAACAAAGGAGTACAGTTACGTTTTTGAAAAATTTAATCGTTATTTACAGTTAAAAATATATGCAAACAAATATGTTTACACAATCCATAATTTTAGAGAAAAATCAGTAGGCTTTTATATGTTATTGCAAAAAATTATGATGATTTAACTTAAGCACTAAGGTAAGGATAAAATTAAATGATCCCCATCAGATTTTTTGACGCCTTATCTAGCATTCCATATACCTTTTATTTATAGGCCTTAAAGGATTATAAACATGTGACACACAGTCATTAAGTCTAATATAAATTGCCTCATGATATAAACTGTCCCATGTAAGTTGTTCCCTTTGTGAGGATGAACAAAGAAAAGTCTTATTTAGCCCTCAGCTTATGGCATAGTTTCCATGCTGGTAGTTCTTTCCATCTTCTGGAGTACCCCTATTTTATTACCATGTGGGATTTTTTTTCAGCTTAAAATCTAAGCAGACTGTTTACTAACTGTACCTAGGATTCACATCATTGCCCCTAGAGCCTACACGGACTTGAGAACCATACATTATTTCCCTAAGAAGCGAGGTTAGTTGTCCTTACCATTGGTGCCTCCTCTGATGACATCCAGCATAAGACCACTTGGCAGGGGTGATACTCAACTCAGCCCATGACTTTGGCCAAATTCTACTTGACTTAGCTCATTGTGAATAACACCCCTTAGGCCACTTCTAATCCCCCCAATGCAAAAATGGAAAATTGGAGGGATGAATTTGAGTTATAAGACAAAGTTTTCCCTGATGGAACCAACCCAATATCACCCCAAATAGAGACATTGATAAAATTCCCTTATTACACAATTCACAGTCTCTTTAAGGAAGCGATAATCAACTAAACTATGGAATTATTGAAATGTACATTTTACTAATTACAAGCCTTGCAACTATATAACTGTACAAAAGTTTGATACAATAATTATGAAGTTTATTTAAGTGGTGATTGTCCTAAGTTCTATAGTTTCTCATTCTTTTTTCTCTTTAGTGAAAGTGAATGAGGAAAGTTCTGATGTTTAGCTCTTTAAAGTAAGATGCATGTATCATCTTGTGAGACAATATTCCTCTGGAGATCCTGGATTTCGTTGTGAAGTCTTCTGCGTTCATCTTCGATTTCCCTGTTGAGATTTACGGTCTGTTCCTAAAGAGTGATAAGTAAAACAATGGAGTTTAGCAGACACTCATGTCCATATCACTTGAGGGGAAAAAGCCCAAATCATTGATTTTTCTTTGTTTATTTTAATCCATCAGTAAATAACCGAAGACAGTCCCTGAATTCTTTTCCATTCATGTGCATTTCTCATTCTTGGTCTCCTATTGTCTAATCCCTCTCCCATACCTCTCTCTCTAGTTCCAGGAACATCATCTCCCGATCCTTGAAATATTGGTGTCCCAAGAAATATACCCCGAGGCCCCCTCCTCCTTCTCCCCTTATTTTATACATCCTCCTCAGGTGATCTTTGTCACACCTCAACTTTAATTCTCATCTATACAGAGAGGAATGTCAGCTCTAGCTTGCAGAGGAGGGTGTGTAGGTGTGTAGGAGGGTGTGTAGGTGATCTCTACAATCACACGAGGAGTCTGAGTCTCTGATGAGGCAACTTTTTCTAGGTCTTCACAGTTATGGGGAAGAAGTACAAGGAGAGCGAGGAGACCAAGAGCCTCGGGTTGACTATACGCCCTTCAGTGCAGAGCTGTAATCTCAAAAGGTCTTGGAGCTTGTGCCTGGGAAACTGGGACCTGCTGGTCGACGGGCCACACTGGGGAAGTGTTGTCTCAGAAGAGTATTCACCTAAGATTTTTCCACCAGGTTTGCAGAAACAAACCATTGCAGATCCTCCTCTCTGGGAAGGCAGTTTAGGTAACTTGCTGAGTCGATATTGACATTGTGTTCTCTCTCTTTGGAACTTCATTTTTCTCATTGCAGAAATAGGGGCCTAATACTTTGCTTCGCAATGAACAGGATAGGTGAGAGCATGAATGCAAAGTGCTTTGTATAGTGCGAAATAAATAGGAGCTACTGCTTTGTGAGCAATGATAATAGTAAAGGACTGAATGAAACAGATTGCAAGTAAAGGCCTTCAGAACCAGTGATGATTAAGGCAAGGACAGGGCATAGACACAAAAAGATGAATTAATTTAATAAGGTAATCACAGCCAAAGAAGACTGTCTAGAGCAATGACCAAGATACCAACAGCAACAAAAACAAACAAGTGCTAATTACCAGGGGTTAGAAAGCTCCTGGGCGTTTCACACATATTAGTGCTTATTCTGGGCCATGCACAATTCAAAACGCAAATGTTCTCACTTAATTATCAAAATAACCCTATCAAGTGGGTATTATTACTATCTCTGTTTTCCACAAGAGGAAACCGAGGCACAGAGAGGATAGATAGCTTACAAGAACCATATATTTAGGAGGTGGGAGCTGGGCTTCATACCTGGGATGTTTAACTCCAGAGTCCTTGTCCTGAGCCATAATACTGTGCTGCCCCTCCCCCTTGTCACTGCTTCCTGCTCTCATCAATACAGGGAGGGGAGATGTGAGAAAACCCTGAGATGCAATAATTGATGAATACCTGGAATCGAAGTTGCAGGACCCTCTGCTGTTGTCTTAACTGGTACTCTTGGAACATTTCCATTTGTCTCACTTGTTCCAGATGGAGTCGCTGCCTTTGCTCCATCACTTGCTGGTTATACCTTTGAATCGCCTCCAACCTTTGTGCTTCAGTCCTTGCAGCCTCTGCTTTCACACGTGCCTCTGAGGAAAAAAGAAAATGACAACACTCTCGAGGATTAAAGGGTTTCTTCCTTCTGCTTCCCGCTCTTGTTATTGCTACCACATCGTAAAGAAAATTCCCTGGAACTGTGTTTCCCTTCCAGGAAACCATATTGCAGCTGACTGTATGTGCCCTGTTCACATTTAGGAATCATCTTTGGCATTCTTGCTCCAGTTTACTGATCACAGGTGAACCAGGCGAAATTAAGTTAAAATCTGTAGAAATGTCTGTCTTGCCTCTCCTTCGTTTCCGTCTCACCTTCTATCACCTTTTGCCTCACTGTGAGAGCCAGGTCTGTCTGTAGGATGGTATCACTTGTAGACTGTTTGGACTGCAAATATTTCTGCAGAGCTTTCTCAGCCTAGGAACCCCAAAAACATGCAGTTAGAAGTAGGAAACCGTGACAAGGAATGTTACAAGCCTTTATTTCTTTTTTGTCCCAGGATCTTTTCCTTCACGGAAGTGCTCAGCCCCATACTTGGTAAAACTGCCAATCAAGTCTCTTCTGTCACAGGGGTGGGTACAAGCCCTGGGCTGGCCAATCAGAGCATCCAAGGCCACTAGGTGCAAAGAATTTGGGTACAGGTGGGGAAATAACACGCGGATGTGTTAAAGGCGGGTACGGATGCTGGGCAAATATACTCTCTCCTGAGACTGAGGGCACGAAAGACTAGTTATGCTGGGAACTGTTGGTGTCACCCTGCTGCCATGTGGGGTGAGCCTGCCTGAGAATGAAACCAATAGTAAGGAAAACAGAACAAAAAAACTGAAGTGGAGATTGAAAAGAAAGAAGGAAGGGGGGAAATCTATGACATTGTTTCAACTCCTGAACATAGCTATACTTGCATGACATTTAAATATCTTGCTTTTAGTTTAAGTGAGCCAAGGAATTACCATTTTTTCTCAAGCTAGCTTCGATTATTGGGATTCTGTGCCATGTAACCAAGGCAGTCCCTTCATTAGAGTGAATGTTCATGGTTGCAATAAAAGTCTGGTGAGTATGGTGACATACTTCAGTTTAATTCCACAGCTATGATTAGAGTGTAAATACTTCCTTCCTGTCCTCATTGATTTTTGAAAGAAGCCCCTTAACACTTTCCTGCAACTGATAGATAAAACTCAGAATACCTGCATTCCTTTCCTGGGCTGCTGATAGTACCTTGCTTTCAGCTCTTCTGTCTTCTGAATGAAGAGAAAATGTCCTCCTGGCTTTGAATAAATCCCCTGCGTCACCTCATTTTCTAGAGGACCAAATATAGCCTGAAGTAAAGCTGAGCAACGGTTCGATGATGCCTCCATGTTCTGGTTATAAAAGTCATCCTTTCTGGCTTCTAGCAGAGTCTTCAAAGGGATAAGCGGCCATGGAAAAACTGTTAGCAGCACTTCAGCATTTCTAGAAATGGTTCTCAAGAAGAATCTTTATATTTTTTCTAGAAACTGGAGGACTACAAGTAAGACTATATCCTTCCCACCAAAACCTAGAAAAGTTCCGAAGATGATACACTGTAGAAAAATTACTTTGCTTTTGTGTATGGAATCCCCTAAAACCTCTTTCTTTTGCTATTTCTGCTTTGGATGTTGTCTTTAGACTACAGATCTCTAGCCTCAAGCCTTAATTTTAAATGCAACCTACTATTTGACAACATTTCTGGGGTTACCAGTGAGTAAGGGGAATGCAATACCTGGCTGGAATGATATAGTATGTACTATTAAACCTGGAGACATAATCTTTTAGTAGGCCCATTTGGCAATTCTGTATGCTTATTTAATAAAAAAAGGAAAGCTAATGAATACCTTATGCATAAAATGTTTTAAGGGAAAAGATGACTCTACATAGGTGTAACGTGGTAAGGTAGGTTGTGTGTATGTGGAAGCTTTAGAATCTGTAGGGCCCAGAGTAGTCACATGTTTGTTTGTTTTCAGAATAACAGTGATAACTTGATCACAGAAGTGGTAATCATTATTTTTTTCAGTCTAGTGAGGATTGCTTTTCATCATTCATTCCCTGTTTGCCTTTCATAGCAGTAAAAATCAACTTTGCCTCTTATGGTTCATAAGTCCCATGAACTAGATGGGGGAAAAAGATAATTACCTCTAATTGCTTCTGGAACTTTTGGTTCACATCCTTGAAAGAGTTCTTCATGAAGATTTCTATGGCCTCCCTTTCACAGGCCCAGTGCAGGTCCAGGAGCTCAGAGAGAGTTTCTGTGGGCAGCTGCACCTTCTGGTCCATCTGCTGGTCATAGTGGGCAATGGCCTTTTTCACTGCTGCTGAGTTCTTGATCTGGGCCAAGGCCACAACTGAGTTCTCCATGCAGGGCAGATTCCCACGGCTGATGGCATTAACACAGGTCTGCACTAGGCTCTTCAGATCTTCACAGGGGGAAGAGATGCTTATATTATTTGCAAGAAAGAGGGCATGTGGCACACTGGGTAATTCTGTGCATGTTAATTTCCCAACACATTGCCTGCATTTTCTTAGCATTCTGCACACTGTTCGTGTGGCCCAAATAAGTTCCTTTGGGAAATTATGTGACCAAGAAGCAAGATTGTTCTTTTTAAGATAAAAAAGAAAGTATTCAAAGGGGAAGACTCAAGATGTGTGTGATCATCCACGTTTCATCTTTTCCCATTGTGGAATGAGAAAACGGTTATATAAAGTTAGGCATTTTCATTTGATTAGAAGGTTATGGGCCTTTTGCCTCTTTACTCTTTCCTTTATTTCCCTCTTCCTCAGGTTTCTATTCTCTTCAGAATTACCTTCAGTCTTTCACTTCAGTATGTAAAGCTGGCATTAGTGTTATCCTGCTCTAGAAAAGCACAAAGTAAGCACATTAGATTACGTCTCCTCTACCCTTTGTTGGAACTTTCCTGTTTGTCTCCCTTGTCCTTTGCATACTTTTGTTTGCACTCAACTTCCTTCCAGAGTGCAGTAATAATTTACAGACTTCTGAGACTACAGATTGTAGGAGAAACTGGACCTAGAATTCTGCTTAGATTTCTTTTAGGGTTCTAGACAACCTGGGCCTCTGTTTAATGTTTATGTGAGCTTACTTCATTTCTACAGAGAATATATCCTCATCTTGTGTCTCCCAAAGGCTGTGATATATAATGTGCTCTATTGGTGAAACAAATGATGCCAACCCATGTGGGTTAGTCTAGTTCAATGGTGGACCACTTATGGGGAGAACTTCTTTACCTTGACCTTTTTTTCAGGGTATGTTTCTATTTTGTTCTACTTTGGAGGCATTACTAAAAACGGACTAGAAATATTTTTGGTACCCACTGGAATTTCGTGAAATGCATTTTCAACATTGACAATGGAAGGAGAAACTTTTAACAGTACCCTATTCTTTATGTTGAATTGAAGGAAAAACCTAAAAAAGGTACTCACGGGGTCCATTGACCTTGATGCCTCCTGAAAGAGTCTTAGTCTTGGAACGGTTGAAGATGTAGGAACAGAATGCTGCCACTTGTTGCACAAAATCAGGATCCAGCTCATCATTACGCAGTGTCTCAAGCTGGGCAAACTTCTTCCAGTGAGTAGGAGAGTCGAAGATAAAGCATTTCCTTATTGGAAAGAATTCTTTTATACATAGACGGGGCAAATTGAAATTTTCAAGGCTTTTATCGGTGCCTGCGGAAGAAAAAATACGATTCATTTAGTATAATATTAACATTTGTGTTAATTTATTCTCTTCAATTAAATGTGCCTTCCACCTGATTATTTATTTCAATACATGTTCACAGAACCTAGGCAAAAAGCTAAAAGGTAACTAATCAGGGAAAGGAAAAGAAAATTTGCTCCAAGAACAGGGGAGTAATACAGTTTAATATTGATGAGTCTAATTAGTTCACTATAAATTAATATTTATTTGGTAGTTTAGCCAGGTGACAATGAATTTAACTGCCTGTACACGAGAGGTAATTTCTTGTATTCTCTCTCTCTCTCTCTTCCCAAAACTGAAGTCCCTGTTACCTTCCTTTAGCTTCAGTGATTTTTCCAGGTATTCATCTGCTGTGATAAGTTGCCCGTCTATTTCTAGGTCTAGGTAGAAATCTCTCAGAGTCCACACTAAGTCTGGGTAGAAGTTAGCAAAGTTAGTTGTATCTTCAACCCCATCAAGGTCAGGTGAGGATACTGTCCAAAGCAAATTTGACAGTTCTGTCACATAGCTGGGATGCAGTTAAGGAAAACTCATGGATATAGGACTACATCTAAGCCCATATTTAATTCCAGGTCTCCCTATACTTTTATTTCCCCTTTGGGTCTTAACCAACTCCTCATTTCATTTGTAAATATAAGGACTCTTTTTCTTGTACCTTAACACTTATTATGTTTTCATTTTTGTGTTTGATTCACAAAGACTCACAAACACAACTGGTGAATAGAGTTCTCTCTGGCTTTGGTGCCATCTTGGACCACAAAAGGATACTGCAACAAGTCCATAGCCCTCTGGTCAATTTTGTTCATAGTATTGTATACAAAGGTACTACTCAGTAGTATTGCCAGTGCAAATATCTGGGTATCATTCTTCTTGTCACCCTAGAAGAACAAATTTAAGTCATGTCTCATGGTATTCCCAGATGAACAGTCATTAAAAATAGTCCCTTGACCTACAAATGTTAAACAAGACCAACAAAAATGATCGTGAGAAACATATGAACTTTGAATAGAATAGTTCTATTCACATTGATAATTTTTATACAGAACCATATATTTTTAATTCATCAGTTCCTTTTATAACTAGTTAGGTATTTGAAAAATGGATAGTCAAAGTTTGTGGAGTAACTAGAATACTTAAAATAAAGATTTACATCAAAAACACAAAAACAAGTATTGGTGAGGATGTGGAGAAAAAGGAACCCTTGTACACTGTTGATGGGAATGCAAACTGGTGCAACTATTGTGGAAAAAAGTATGGAGGTTCCTTAAAAAGTTAAAAATAGGGGAGCCTGGGTGACTTAGTTGGTTAAGCATTGGACTTCGGCTCAGGTCATGATCTCACAGTTTGTGAGTTCAAGCCCCATGTCGGGCTCTGTGCTGACAGCTCAGAGCCTGGAGCCTGCTTCAAATTCTGTGTCTCCCTCTCTCTCTGCTCTTCCCCTGCTCATGCTCTGTCTCTCTGTCTCTCAAAAATAAATAAACATTAAAAAAAATTTTTTTTAAGTTAAAAATAGAGGAATGCCTGGGTGGCTCATTGGTTAAGCGTTTGACTTCGGCTCCAGTCATAATCTCATGGTTTGTGAGTCTGAGCCTCACGTTGGGCTCTGTGCTGACAGCTCAGAGCCTGGAGCCAGCTTCAAATTCTGTGTCTCCCTCTCTCTGCCCTTCCCCTGCTCATGCTGCGTCTCTCTGTCTCTATCTCAAAAACAAATAAACATTAAAAAAAAAAGTTAAAAATAGAATTACCATATGATCTAGTGATTCTATTATTGGGTATTTACCCAAATAATACAAAAGAAACTAATTTGAAAAGATATATGCACCCCTATGTTTAGTGTGACATTATTTACAGTAGCCAAAATATGGAAGCTCCTCAAGTGTTGATAGATGAATGGATAAAGAATATGTGGAATTTATATACAACGGAACATTACTCATCTGTAAAAAAAGAATGAATTCTTGCCATTTGCAACAACATGGATCTAGAGGATATAATGCTAAGTGAAATAAGTCAGTCAGAGAAAGACAAGTAATTTCTTAAATAATTTCATAAAGACATATGATTTCACTCATGTGGAATTTAAGAAATAAAACAAAGAAAAAAGAGACAAAAATAAAAACCAGACTCTTAGCTATAGAGAACAAACAGAAGGTTACCAGAGGGGAGGTGGGTGGGTGGGTAGATGGATGAAATAGCTGAAGAGGACTAAGAGTACACTTATAGTGATGAGCACTGAGTAATGTATAGAATTGTTGAATCTCTATATGATACACCTGAAACTAATACAACAGTATACATTAATTATACTGGCATTAAAAAAATCAAGATTTTCAATTGTGTAAAACAAATTTGGCCTGTACACACATGCATGTATCTATTTTATTGACTAGTTATTTATCTTATTGACTAGTTATTACAGTACAATGCACAGTAATTCAGGAATGCCTGGGTGACTCAGTCAGTTGAGTGTCCCAACTCTTGATTTTGGCTCAGATCATGATCTCACAGTTCATGAGTTCGAGCTCCACATCAGGCTTCATGTTGACAGTGTGGCCCCACTTGGGATTCTCTGTCTTTGTCTGTCTCTGCTCCTCCCCTGTGTGTGCTATCTCTCTCACAATGAATAAATATTTTTTAAAAAAGAATTTAAAACACACACACTAATTCATATTACTGATCTTATCCAATACTCAAAACAGTGCCATAAGATAGCTTTATAACTACTATCTCCAATTGTTATAGGTGAGAAAAACTAAAGCACAAAATGAGGTGACTGTTTTGATTTTGTGATAAATCAAAAGCAAAATGAAAACATAAAAGACTAGGGAAGTTCAAGGGAAAGATTCAGTTATGTGCTAGAGCCAGCTCTTACTAGGTCACAGGGGCTAACTGTTTACATCTATTCTGAACCTGCAGTTTGTTGGAATCAGCCATGATGGGAGTATTTAGAAAACTGGCAGGTGCTACCAGTCAAGGCTTCCCCCACCCCCACTCAGTGGGCTGGTTGTTAAATACCAGCACAGAAGTGGAAAAAAGTCCATGTGTCTACTGTTCAAATGTTAAGTTGGATAAGACCAAAGAGGAAATAAAAGATTTGGGGGAGTTTTGCTTGTCAAAGTCAGAGAGCTACAAGTGCCAGAACCCTGATTTGAATCCAAGATCCTCTGACCCAGAGCTCACTCCTAATCACTCTTCTCTGCAGGATCAGACTTAGGACAGTGGTTTTATTTGTATCATCTTTTCCGTATTTCAGTTAACTTCCTAACTCCATATTTTAGTGTCTTGTCCCAGTCATGATTCTGGCTTACAAATATATTTTTCTCATCTCAGATTTCCAAGTCTTGACTATTAAAAATAGAAAAGGAAAAAAAGGTATACTCTGTCAAGTAGAAGTACAAATTTAGAAAAACAAAACAAAACAAAACATAAAACCTCCCTGTGTAAAGAATGTTCAGAGGTGGGGAGGAATCAAAAGGGATTTCTGTTCCTTACCTTCTCTACATCTCCTAGACCCTCTGTGTCCAGAAGAACTAGGGTGTGGTCTGGCTTCTTGGGATGAGGCATACACCACATCCAGATTCCTTTGGTGTGAGACTGCACTGTAGATCCAATAGAGAAGCCTGCAAGGGGTAGGGAAGAGGTTGTAATAGAGGAGGGGATCTGCAAATTGGAGACCTTCTTGACAACTGAACTTGGGTTTAAGAAATTCAAGATGAGGACACATCAAAAACTATAACCAATATTGATCTGAATTAGAATAGAGGAATGGAAAAATTAAAATATCAAATATCATAGGTTGGAAATTTGATGTTTTTCCTTTTTACAAGAATGTCATGCTGCTAAAATTTTAATAGTTTATAATTGCATATATAGAAATTATTTTATTGGGGCACCTGGATGTCTCAGTTGGTTGAATGTTCAACTCTTGATTTCCGCTCAGGTCATGATCTCAGTGTTGTGGGATTGAGCCCCACATTGGGCTCTGTGCTGAGTGTGGAGCCTGCTTAAGATTCTCTCCCTCTCCCTCTCTCCCTCCCCCCTTCCTTTGCCCCTCTCCCCTGTTTGTGCTCTCTCTCTCCCTCTCCCAAAAACTAAAATTTAAAAAACAATAAAAAATTATTTTATTGACATCTTACTCCTTAAGATTGGAAAGTATGCTTTTCCCAAGGCAATACTAAGGGGAAAAAAAGAGGTGATATGTCAGGAAAAGACCTCTGCCTTTTTTTCTCCGAACATAATTAGCCAGCTGTGACCCAAACATCAGTTTTCAATATTCCTCCGCGTTCTCTAACTTCCTGTCCTTGCATCACCACGTTCAATGCAGGCAGTGTAGGTGGACAGAAGGGACTCCTCGGAGCTTTTTGGTGCCACTCACCCTTGTTCTTCCCAGCCAGCTTGTTCATCAGGTAGGATTTGCCTGTGCGGTAGAGGCCCACAATAGCCACCACCACGAGAGGATTCTTGGTGGCTGACAGGATCTCCAAAGCTTCCTGATTAACCACCAGTTGCCCTTCAGTGTTCTCAATGAGGCACACTGGGGCCGGCATGCGGATCTCTGAGGCCATGTTCCCTGGTCTGCAAGGGAAGAAATGAGATGGACTGAAATATCCAGTCTTACCGAAGAGAAGGTCATTTTACTTTCTGAACTTGGTGACGTACTGCTTCCCCAAATGGCCTCAGTTTCTGAAGAAAGTTTTGAAAAAAGGACAGCCAAGAGGGTCAGAGTAAAAAAGCTGTAGGCCCTAAGGAGGACTATATTATAGGCTGCCCCATTGGTTCTTAAATGTTTAATGGGCATAAGGAAATCCATTTCATGAGTTTTACCTACTGACTAGTTTAAATCTGACTCCTTCCCTTTGGTTTCTGGCTTACTTATGTTTCTTAGTTTTTACCTCCGTGAATCCTTAGATTGAATCTTTAGGACCACTATTTGCTATATTATGCTTACTTGGCCTTTATCAGCTTGCTTCACTCACATTTAGGGCTATGTCTAGTCAAACCATATTATGTTAAATCTTGCCATGTCATTATGTAGCACTAACAAATCGTAATTGTTTACTTGTAGCTGTACTTTTAAGGAATTTTTTTGTATAGCTATAGTAGTGCCTTCAACCAAAACTTCACTGCATAATTGTTTTATGAATGAGGGAGTAAGTGAAAATACTTCTTAAAGAATACTTGACCATTTATTTTCTAACTTCTAGGCATCAATTCCTCTAACCTGAAGAGTTCCTGCTAAAGCATTTTAGGCTATCTGATACTCAAGCAAATGTTTGCTTTTCTGCTTTGCCTTATAAAGGGCAATTTTCTTCCATTGTAGACTACAGAAGCTAAAAACCCAACATCTGCTTGGCTTTTTCTTTCACTAAAATCATGCAATGAAAAATTATGGATTCCCTTATTAGCCAGTGGTAAAACTGCTTTTTAAAAATTATAAAACCCCCTTCTTCCCTCTTCCTTATAGCTAATGCACTGGAAACTATTCAGGTGACAAATAAAAACAAACTGGTTAGGAGCAGATCATATGTGATCCTTTGCAAATGACATAGCATCATGGACTCGGGAGCCAGGAAATACCCAGGCCAACCTGAACCCAGAGAGGGATTCCATGATTTTACAGACTCCTATGCCAAGTCTCTTTCCATTCTGACATATATCCAATACAGTATTAGTACCTTACATTTGTAGATTTCTGGTTGCCTGATTTGTATAAAGCAGGGATCATAATCATTTTTAGACTACAAAGATATGGGGAACTGGTAGTAATGATCTACAACAATTATCTAGGAAAACAGAAGATACACAATCAGTCTGTTTGCAGATGTTGGAGGCTTACAAGCTGTTGTGCTTTGGGATGATGTCGCTCATGGGAGAGGGAGTAGATTTGTCTGAATATTGAGAACTCCTGAGGAATAATTTAGTACTGTGTATTTCTATTAATAGAAGTATTTTACACATTGCTCCCAAATGATATCTGGGTGGCATCTTAATACTTTAGGAGAGCCCAGTCTCCAAAATATCTTTGCAAATTCAATGTGTTCACACCGACATATAACTATTGTTTTGCCATCCCTAACCCAAACTGTGATGTGTGCTCTGAGATGCATCCTTCTTTTTTTTTTTTCAATATATGAAATTTATTGTCAAATTGGTTTCCATACAACACCCAGTGCTCATCCCAAAAGGTGCCCTCCTCAATACCCATCACCCACCCTCCCCTCCCTCCCACCCCCCATCAACCCTCAGTTTGTTCTCAGTTTTTAAGAGTCTCTTATGCTTTGGCTGAGATGCATCCTTCTTAATTCTGTTAGAGCCTCATAAACTTTTGTAAATGAAAACAGTGCAAGAATGGATACACACACAAACACACACAAATATACATTTTGACTTTGAAGTAAGGCAGGCTTGATTTTCAGTACCAGCCCTACAACTGGCTATCTGTAAGATGCTGGCATTTCTACTCAACACTCTTAGCCTGTCTGTGAAAAAATGGAAGTAAATAAAATAGTTGTATGTACCAGTATAACTGCTAGCTTAAGAAAGAGAGCTGCAGGAGATGGGGAAAAAGTATAAAGAAGGAAAATGTGAGGAAATATAGGAGAAAAAGTTCAGAAGTACTAAGTGATGAGGTATCTAGAGGAAACCATCTGTTTTCAGCCAAACAAGTCTATTTGGTTTTGTTTGTAATTGTTGCTTTTTGCTTTTGTGTTGTTTTTGGTTTGAGTTTGGAGGAGGAAAAGCTCTTAGCAAGGAGACAAGTGGAAGTCAAACAAGAAGGAGATGCCTGAAGCATGTGCCATGATAAATTCAAAGGTGTGAGTTCTAAGGAGCGATCAAAATTGCCAGACACTATGGACGGGTCAAGTTGGGCAACTGGAATGAAGTGATCCCATAATAGTAGAGGCAGTAGAGTAGTAGAAATAGAACCTAGCACAAAAAGCTTTAAGGAATGAGTGTGAGCCAAGAAGTCAAAGTCAATTAATCCAGTACTATTTCTAAAGGAATAAATCCACCTTCAAAGTACAAGACTATGACTAAAAATGTGCAGCTGTTTTCATTAAACCTCTTCATTGTTCCCTCCGAGTTTCAATTTTTTTCTTTTTCCATTTTTAACAATGTAAGCAAGCTGTTTGCATTGCGTCTCATTCATTTCTCTTTCTCACAAAAATAATACAGTCACAATTCTTCAAACATTCAGGCTGCAGCTTGAGGTAACTTAATCAGGTTTTATCAAAAGACAAAGGTAACATAAGTGGCAGTTATGATCTCCATAGATCCTAAGGTGGCAAAGGGAGGAAAACAGTGTTAAGACATTTCAGATTGTCGGTTTAGTCCCCACACATGCCCATGTCTAATTCATCAGTAAGCAGACATAGCTGGGGCTTGAGGAACTCTGCCACCTGTCTTACAACACCACAATTTAGTCTTTAATGACATCTAATGGTGCACATCAGGTTTCGGCTGCATATCCTGGATAGAAAGTTTTCAAAACATTCTGACCATTGGCAAATCTTCTCCACCCTTGCCCCAATCTTACCTTAACTGTGAAATTAGTAGCAGAGATACTTTAGAGCAGGTAAGAAAGCTGCTTACATGAAAATGTGCTAGGAGTCCCTTGTTCCTCAGTTTAGCTGTGTTGGTTTCTGATATACTTCTTACCCAGTCCTGGGGATTTCTTACCACCACCCACTCCCCCAGACCTTCAGAGGTCAGGTGATTAGAATATGAAATAAAAACCAAAAGTGGTAAGTCTTCAAAACCTCACTACAGAAACTAAAACCACAAAGCAAGCTCAGTAAGTCGTTTCAACGGTAACTTCCTGAATATTTCTCACTGAACAAGCTGGGTGTATTTGGCCTGAATTCTCAGAAACTGCATGTATTAGTGGAACAGACTGTTTTGCAACCTTTGAGACTGCAACTTTGAGATTGCGGTCATTTGCAATTTTTTTTAATACTCCAAGTCTTGTCCTTAGGGCTGTGAGAAACCATAAGTCCAGAGTTACAGTGAATATAACCCCAAAGTATGTATGAATTTTGTGAATATACTATTTTTGTTTGTTTTTAAGGAAGCAGCCATGCTATGCAACACAGAATAAATTGTATAATTTCAATGACAAAAGAAAATTAAACTCCTGAATTAAGAGATAAATGCTGAAAATTTTTTAACAACTTAGAAAATGATCAGTCATTACTGGGTCAACAGTTTTTTTTATAACTTCATCTTTCATAAGTCAGGCAAATATTCAAACCAAACACTTTGAATATCTACTGCATACTGCAGTGTTGAAAGACAAGCAAGAAACAAGCAAAAACATCATAATCTCTGTGAGGAAATTTCAGCCTAGATAAATACAATCTGCTACCTCCTCCTTCCCTCTAAATCCTATTCTCTGACTGGATGAATTCCAGTGCCCTATCTTTGAGTTTGGTGATTCTTTCTTGCGTTTTGTATTAGTTTTATTTTAATTCCAGCATTGTTAATGGCCAGTGTTATATCAGTTACAGGTGGACAGTATAGTGATACAACAATTGCATACACCACACAGTGCTCATCGTGAAAAGTACCTTCCTTAATCCTTTCACCTATTTCACCCACTTGCCACCCACCTCTGCTCAGGTAACCATCAGTTTGTTCTCTGTAGTCAAGAGTTTCTTGGTTTGTCTTTTTTCTTTTTTCCTTTGCTTGTTTGTTTTGTTTCTTAAATTCCACATATGAGTGAAATCATATGTCTTTCTCTGACTTATTTCACTTAGCAATATACTTTCTAGATCCATCTATGTTGCTGCAGATGGAAAGATTTCATTCTTTGGTATGGCTGAATAATATTCCATTGTATATATGTACACATCCCCTTTATGCATTCATTTATCTATGGATACTTGGGCTGCTTGCATGGTTTGGCTGCTGTAAATAATGCTGCAATAAACGTAGGGGTGCATGTATATCTTTGAATCTGTGTTTTTGTATTTTTTGGGAAAATACCCAGTAGTGCAATTACTGGATCATAGGGTAGTTCTATTTTTAACTTTCTCTTTTTTTCTTTCTGAGAGAGAGAGCGTAAGAGGTAGGGAGAGGGGCAGAGGGACGGAGGGAGGGAGGGAGAGAGAGAGAGAGAAAGAGAAAGAATCTTTAGCAGGTTCCATGCTCAGCACAGAGCCTATTGCAGGGCTTGTTCCCATGACCCTAGGATCATGACCTGAGCTGAAATCAAGAGTTGGACTGAGCCACTCAGGCATAGCTATTTTTAACTTTTTGAGGAACCTCCATACTGTTTTCCACAGTGGTTACACCTGTTTGCATTCCTACCAACAGTGCACAGGGGTTCCTTTTTCTCTATATCCTTGCCAGTATTTGTTTCTTGTTTTTGATTTTAGCCATTCTGACAGATGTGATATGATATCTCATTGTGGTTTTGATTTGCATTTTTCTGATGATGAGGGATATTGTGCATCTTTTTATGTGCTTATAGGCTATCTGTATGTCTTCTTTGGAAAAAAATGTTCGTGTTTTCTGCCCATTTTTTAAAATATGTATTTATTTTTGAGAGAGAGAGAAACAGAGCATAAGCGGTGGAGGGGCAGATAGAGGGGGGAGACACAGAATCCAAAGCAGGCTCCAGGCTCTGCGGTCAGTCAGCACAGATCCTGACATGGGGCTCAAACTCACGAACTGTGAGATCATGACCTGAGCTAAAGTCAGATGTTTAACCAACTGAGTGACCCAGGTGCCCCTCTGCCCAATTTTTAATTGGATTATTTATTTTTTGGGTGTTGAGTTTATAAGTTCTTTATATATTTTAGATACTAACCCTTGATAGGGTATGTCATTTGCAAATATCTTCTCCCATTCCATAGGTTGTCTTTTAGTGTTGTTGATTGTTTCTTTTGCTGTGCACACTCTTTTTACTTTGATGTTATCCTAATAGTATCTTTTGCTTTTGTTTCCCTTGTTTCAGGGGACCTATCTGGAAAAACCTCACTACAGACGTTGCTACTGCCAATGTCAGAGAAATTACTGCCTGTGCTCTCTTCTAGGATTTTTTGGTTTCAGGTCTCACATTTAGGTCTTTAATCCATTTTGAGTTTATTTTTGTGTATGGTTTAAGAAAATAGTCCAGTTTCATTCTTTTGCATGTAGCTGTCCAGTTTTCCCAACACCATTTACTGAAGAGACTGTCTTTTACCCATTCTTTATTCATTCTTCCTTTGTCTAAGATTAATTGCCCATATAATTGAAGTGTATTTCTGGATTTTCTATTCTGTTCCATTGATGTATGTATCTATTTTTGTGCCAATACCACACTGTTTTGATCACTATAGCTTTGTAATGTAACTTGAAGTCTGGAGTTGTGAAATCTCCAGTTCTGTTTTTCTTTTTCGAGGTTGCTTTGGCTATTCGGGGTCTTTTGTGGTTCTACACAAATTTTAGAATTGTTGTTCTAGTTTTGGGAAGAAGGCTTTTGGTATTTTGATAGGTATTGCATTACATGTGTAGGTTGCTTTGAGTAGTACAGACATTTTAACAATTTTTATTCTTGGGGCACCTGGGTGGCGCAGTCGGTTAAGCGTCCGACTTCAGCCAGGTCACGATCTCGCGGTCCGTGAGTTCGAGCCCCATGTCAGGCTCTGGGCTGATGGCTCGGAGCCTGGAGCCTGTTTCCGATTCTGTGTCTCCCTGTCTCTCTGCCCCTCCCCCGTTCATGCTCTGTCTCTCTCTGTCCCAAAAATAAATAAACGTTGAAAAAAAAATTAAAAAAAAAAACAACAATATTTATTCTTCCATCCATGAGCATGGAATGTCATTCCATTTGTGACATCTTCAATTTCTTTCATCAATGTTTTATAGTTTCCAGAGTACAGGTTTTTCATCTCTTTGGTTAAGTATATTCCTATATATTTTATTATTTTTAGTGCAGTTGTAAATGGGGTTGTTTTCTTAATTTCACTTTCTACTCTTTCATTATTAGTGCATAGAAATGCAGTGGATTTTTGTATGTTGATTTCGTATCCTACAGTCTTACTGAATTCATTTATCAGTTCTAGCGGTTTTTTGGTGGAGTCTTTAGGGTTTTCAGTAGTATCATGTTATCTGTAAAAAGTGAAAGCTTTACTTCTTCCTCACCAATTTGGATGCCTTTTATTTCTTTTTGTTGTCTGATTGTTGTGGCTAGAACTTCCAGTACTATGTTGATAACAGTGGTGGGCTTGGACACCCATGTCTTTTTCCTGACCTTAGGGGACAAGCTCTGTTTTATCCATTGAGTATGATGTTCACTGTGGGTTTCTCCTATACGGCCTTTATTCTGTTGAACTATGTTCCTTCAAAATTGCTTTGTTGAGGGCTTTTTATCATGAATGGTGTTGTACTTTGTCAAATGCTTTTTTTCTGTATCTATTGAAATTATACAGTTCTTATCCTTTCTCTTATTGATGTGACGTATCACTTTGATTGATTTCCAAATGTTGAAACATCCTTGTGTCCCAGCAATAAATCTCACTTGATTGTGGTGAATGTTGTTTTTTTAATGTATTGCTGGATTTCATTTGCTAGTATTTTGTTGAGTATTTTTACATCTACATTCTTAAAAGATACTGGCCTGTCCTCTTTTTTTGTACTGTCTTTATCTGGTTTTGTTATAAGGGTGATACTGGCCTCATAGAATGAATTTGGGAGTTTTTATTCTTTTTTTTATTTTTTGGAATACTTTGTAAAGGATAGGTAGTAACTCGTCTTTAAATGTTTGGTAGAATTCACCCATGAAGCCGTCTGGTCATTGACTTTTGTTTCTTGGGAGTTTTTTGATTACTGATTCAATTTTCTAGCTGGTAATTAGTCTGTTCAAATTTGATTTCCTCCTGTGTCAGTTTTGATGGTTTATATGTTTCTAGAAATTTATCCATTCTAGGTTGTCTAATTTGTTGGCAAACAGTTTTTTATAATATCTACTTACAATTGTTCGATTCACTGTGATGTTGGTTGTTCTTTCTCTTTAATTTGTGATTTTGTTTATTTGAGTCCTCTTGTTTTTTTTTAGTCTAGCTAGAGCTTTATCAGTTTTGTGGGTTTTTTTGATCTTTTCAAAAAATCAGCTCCTGGTTTCATTGATCTTTTGGTTTTTTTAGTTTCTACATCATTTATTTCTGTTCTGATCTTTATTATTTTCTTCCTTCTGATAATTTTGGGTTTTGTTTTTCTTTTTCTATCCCCTTTTCATGTAAGGGTAGGTTGTTCATTTGAGATTTTCCTTGCTTCTTGATGTAGGCCTGTACTGCTATAACCTTTCTTCTTAGAACTGTTTTTGCCACATCAGAAAGGTTTTGGACTGTCGGTCGTGTTTTCATTTTCATTTGTTTCTATATACTTTTTGATTTCTGCGGTTTCTTGTTTGACCCATTCATGGTGCAGTAGCATGTTATTTAACCTCTATGAATTTGTGGTCTTTCCAGATTTTTTCCTATGTTACTTTCTAATTTCATAGCATTGTAGTCAGCAAAGATGCATGGTATGACTTCAATGTTTTTGAACTTGTTGAGACTTGTTTTGTGGCCTAATATGTGATCTAGTCTGAAGAATGTCCCATGTACACTTGAAAAGAATATGTCTTCTGCTGTTTTAGGATGGAATGTTCTGAATGTGTCAATTAAATCTATCTTGTCCAGTGTGTCATTCAAAGATACCATTTCCTTGTTGATTTTTTGTTAAATGATCTGTCCAGTGATGTGAGTGAGGTGTTAAAGTCTCCTACTATTATTTTATCACTATCGATTATTTCCGTTATGTTTGTTTTTAACTCTTATGTATTTGACTACTTCCAAGTTTGGTCCATAAATATTTAGAATTATTATATCCTCTTGTTGGATTGTCCCCTTATTATTGTATAGTGTCCTTCTTTGTCTCTTGTTACAGTCTTTGTTTTAAAGTGTATTTTGACTGATAAAAGTATTGTTACTTTAACTTTCTTTTGACATCCATTTGCATGATAAATATTTCTCCATCCTCTCACTTTCCATCTACAGGTGTCTTTTGGTCTGAAATGAGTCTTTTGTAGGCAATATATAGTTGAGTCTTGTTGTGTTTTTTTTTTAATACATTCTATCACCTTATGTCTTTTGATTGGAGTGTTTAGTCCATTTACATTCAAAGTAATTATTGATAGATATGTATTTATTGCCATTTTGTTATTTGTTTTGTGGTTGTTTTTGTAATTTTACTCTGGTTCTTGCTTCTCTTGCTCTTTTTTCATGGTTTGCTAATTTTCTTTAGTGATACACTTGAATTCCTTTCTCTTTATTCTTTGCGTATCTATTACTGGTTTTTGACTTGTGGTTACCATTAGGTTTGTATATAACATCTTTTGCACAGTTGATGGTCACTTAAGTTTGAACCCATTCTTTACTACTCTCCCCCCTTCCTACATTTTAGGTATATGTTATCATATTTTACATCCTTTTATTTTGCAAATCCCTTGACTCTTTTTTTATAGAAATACTTATGTTTATGGCTTTTGTGTTTCCTACTTTTCATACTCTCACTTTTGGTCTTTACATTCTACTCAAAGAGTCCCCTTTAACATTTCTTGTAAAGTTGGTTTAGTGGTCAGGAACTTCTTTAGTTTTTGTTTGTCTGAGAAACACTTTATCTCACCTTCTATTCTAAATTATATCCTTTCTGGATAGAGTATTCTTGGCTGTAGATTTTTTTCTTTTCAGCACTTTCCCTATATCATCACACACACACACACCCCCACCCCGGCCTGTATAGTTTCTGCTGAAAAATCAGCTGATAACTTTTTGAGGTTTCCTCTTTTATGTAACTGTCTTCTTTCTTTTGCTGCTTAAAAAATGTTTTAAACTAATTTTTCCAGTTTGATTACTATGTATCTTGGTGTGGGCCTCCTTTGGTTTATTTACTTGGGGGAATCTCTATGCCTTCTGGATATGGATATCTGTTTCTTCCCCCAGATTAGAGAAGTTCTCAGCTATTACTTCTTTTAATTTTCTGCCCCCTTTTCTTTCTCTTCTCCTTCTGGGATCCCTATAATGCAAATATGATTATGCTTGATGGAATCACTGAGTTCCCTAAGTCTATTCTTATTTTGCATAATTTTTTCTTTCATTTGTTCAGATTGATTACTTTTCATTACTCTGTCTTCTAGTTCATTAATTCATTTCTCTACTTCTTGCAACCTATTTATTCCTTCAAGTGTATTTTAAATTTATTGTGTTCTTCTTCTCTTATTGATTCTTTTTTATGTTTTCTATTTCTTAAGGGTCTTACTGATGTACTTCACTCTTTTCTCAATTTTAGTGAGTATCTTTATGATCCCCTTACTTTAAATTCTTTATTGGGCATGTTACTTATCTCTGTTTCGCTTAGGTCTCTTGCTGTGATTTTTTTTTCCTGTTCTTTCATTTGTGACATTCTTACATCTCTTTATTTTGCCTAACACTCTGTGTCTGTTTGTCTGTGTTAGGAAAGTCAACTCTGCCTCTTGCTCTTGAAAGTAGTGGGTAGGTCACGCACTTATATCTTGGGGGTACTGGTTCTCTTCCACAGGAAACATGCAACTGTGTGGACACTGGGGCTGTCAGGGCTGCTCCACAAAGGATGGGTGGGTGGGTTGAGGGGGCAGGGTGCTCATCCTCCTCCACAGGGGATGCATAGCCACTGCAGAAACCAGGGCCTGCTGAGGTTGCTCCACAAAACATGCGAGGATGGGACATACAGTTTTAACAAGGTGCTCGTGTCCTTCTAGGAATTTTGGGAGATGCGGTGTTGGCAAAGTTTGTGTGGGTCTTCTGGGCAGTAGGGAGGGATCCATAACACCAGGACTGAGGCAGGGTGTGGTATAAACAACTCAGGTAGTGAATGCATGTCCCACTTGTTCCCGTGGGTGGCTGTGTGTTTAATGTTGAGGGCAGGAGAGGGAAATGATGCCTGCTAGCTCCTTTCTTCCTGGAGAAGTCCCTCAGCAAAGTGGGATTAGTAACTCACTCTCCCTTGCATAAATAAGTGCCTTTCAAAATGCTACTTTCAAGTTGTGTCTTAGTGGGCCGTTTGCTGTGCTGTCTCTTTAAGGGCAGGGGCTCATCTGCCCATCACCCACTGGGCTCTCTCAGAGCCCAGCCTGCTGATTTTTAAAGTTCCAGGTTTTACATCCCAATGGTTGTAAGCACTCATGAAATTTTAGCCTCTCCAATTTCCAAACAGAATGCTATGGGGATTCCTCTTCCCCTTGCAGCCTCCCCATTGTGATTGTCTGTTTCTCACCCCTCTCTGCACTTGCAGCCCCCTCCCTCTAGTGGTCAGACCCATGGGGTTTAGGTTCCCATCAAGTCCTCAATCTTCTTAACCTCTTCGATGGGGCCTCTTCTCCATATTTAGTTGTTGAGTTTGTTTGGCCAGTCTTTGGGCTCTTTTCTGGGTTGTTTGCTCTTATGAGAGTGTTATTTGTCTATATCCATGGGACCACATGAGTTTAGGGTCCTCATATTCCACCATCTTACCCAGAAGTCTGATGCTGATGCTTTATTCTGCTTCACCTACTTTGATGTTGAACCCCTCTAATTGAATTTTTCAGTCCAATTATTGCATTTTTTTTTCAGTTCTGTAATTTCCTCTTGGTATCTTCTTATATTTTCTCTTTTTTGAAATTCTCATTTTTTTTCATGCATTGTTCTCCTGACCTCAGTGAACATTTTTATAACTATTATTATTATTATTATTTTTTTATTTTTGAGACAGAGACAGACAGAGCATGAACAGGGGAGGGTCAGAGAGAGAGGGAGACACAGAATCCGAAACAGCTCCAGACTGAGCTGTCAGCACAGAGCCCGACACGGGGCTCGAACTCACGGACCGTGAGATCATGACCTGAGCCAAAGCCGGACGCTCAACCTACTGAGCCACCCAGGCGCCCCTATAACTATTATTTTGAACTCTTTATCAGGTAAATTGTTTATCTCTGTTTCATTAATTTATTTTTCCAAGGTTTTATCATTTCTTTCACTTGGAAATAGTCATTTTCTTCATTTTCCTTGACTCTCTGTGTTGGTTTTTATGCATTAGATAAAACAGTCACCTCTCCCAGTCTTGAAAAAGTTGTCTCATGTGGGAGATAAACCTTATTGTTTAACCTGTACCTAGTTCAAACCTTTGTGATTATCTAAGCAGCCTTCTTTTTTCTTAGTGGCTCTCAGGTGTTGAGGGTGTGCCAATACCTGTCATTGTCCCAAAGGGGAGGATCTCTGTCAGCACCTAGATGCAGGCTAATTGGAAGCCAGCCTCTCAAGCAGAAACTTTTAAAGTATACAGGTATACCTCTGTTAAGGAAATGCTGGAAGATGGGTGTTTCTGTATGTTCCTTCTGCGCTGAGTCCTGAGGGGATAGCCAGTTAAGAACTGTTTCTTTGTTTATTACCATCCTGTTGATCCCATGAACACAAGCCCCACTGACCACTAGAGCCAGGCTATTAAGGGATGTGTCCTCTGTCTGGGTGGTAGCCACAAAAGCCAGGGTGCCAGACAGGTGCAGAAGCTCTTTCCTCAGAACATTGGTGACTTAGGACAGGGCAGAGGGAGAGGGCAAAGAGGTGCCTGCTTGCCTTCTGGTCTCTAGAGAAGATTGCAGTGGGCCTCATGATGCGTGTTAAATTAGAATCCTGCCCCTCAGGACACAGCTTTTAATATAAGCAAATAGGCCTCTTTCATTGAAAGACTGGGCATTTGTGTCTACTGCCTCTGTGTTGCACCATGGTGGTGGTGGGGTGTCCAGTTAAGAACTCTTTCTCTATTACAGTTCTGTGGGACCTATGAATGTAAGCTCTTCTGCCCACCAGAGCCAGGTGATCAACGAGTATTCTATAAGCAGTAGCTGTGAAACTGGGGCATGAGACATATACACAGTCTCCTTTCTAGGAGACACCTGTGACTTAGAGCAAGGCAGAGGGAGAAGGTGAAGATGGCACCCACTGACTTCTGCAATCTCTGGAGAATATTGAAATTGGCCCCTCGATGTGTTTTAAGTTAGAATCCTGCCCCTCAGGCCAAAGCTTTAGTATAAGCAAATGGTTCTTTCATGGAAAGACTGGTGCATTTCAGTTTGCTGCCTATGCAGTGGGCCTTGGGAGGTTAGCCATGGTGAGTTCACCTGAACCATTTAAGAACTGTCTCTGAGTTTGTTAGAGCCTCATGGGTCTCATGGATGCAAAGCACTGCTAGCCTTTAAAGGTAGATGTTTTAGAGGTCCGTCTCTCAGATGGAAGTCTTGAAAGTTGGGCACTGGATGTGGGGTCCAAATCCTTCACTTCTCCAGGAGAAGCTGGAAGATGTGAGTTCCCTCCCAATTGTGTGTTGTTGCAAGGGGTGGGATTTTGGGCAAGCTTGTGTTTTAGCTTCACTTACCTGTTTCCATGTGGGTCTTTTCTCAATTGCCTACAGTGTAGGAGTCACCCAGCTAGTTTTTGGGTTTCTTTCAGAGGGAATTTTCCTATATATAGCTGAAGATTAGATGTATCTGTGGGAGTAGGTGAGTTCCAGAGATTCCTATGTCATGATCTTTAAATGGCTCCCAAGTTTTCCAAGTATATGGTATTTTACCCAGCTTGCAGTATAATGATATTAATCTGAAGTTTGGAGGCAGAGCAGGGAGAAACTACACATACTTTCTGAAGTTTAATTTCCCAAAATATTAGATATACATAAGACTAAGTTTATTGCTTTTACCGTGGGTTCAGTAGCTGAGAACTTCATCCCACAGGAAAGGACAAAACTCTTGGCACATAAGATATAATAAATGATAGTAAGGACATTATTTATTAAATATGTGCTATGATCCATACAGAGTGCTCACTGTTTTATATAGATTACCCTATTTTTATTATTGTAACAAATATTTGCTCCCAATTATACAAAAATTGTGGCAACAAGAGATTTAGTAACATGTCCAAAATCATACAACTGGAAATAAATAGATCTTAAGATTCAAATTCAAGTACCCTGAACCACTTCATTGTACTATTTCTGTATTTGCTGAAAGAATCATCATCATAATCCTCATCACCATAATAATTTCTTTTTATTAATTGGATTACAAGATCTAGACACTTTAAATATCTCAATTTATCCTGACAAGAATTCTATTATATATCTAATTTTATCTCTATTTTATAAAGAATAAAGGGGCTCTTAGGCTGTACTTCCTTAGAAGCAGTTCCTGAAGCAAGTATTTTAGAGCAAGAGTTTATTTGGAAGGTGATCCTAAGAAGCATGGTAGGAGAGTGAGAAATTGAAAAGTGGGAGGGAAGGAAACTAATAAATGGAAACCTATTTTGTGAGTCCCTTTTTTGGGACCAGGGGCTCAAATCTCCTGAGATAACTCTAGGAAACAGTGTAAAACCTGCTTCCAAATACCCTCTAGGATGGGTGAGAAACCTGAGGTACTTCCTTCCATTATTGGATGGGGACCTCTCCTGTAAATATAACCCCCTAACACTTCTGGCCTGCCCCAAGTGAAGGTCAAGAAAAGACCCTCAGATGGAGAGTCTTAGGTTATATAGTAAGGCTCCACAGGGAATACAGAAATGGTAAGTGACAAGGAACCATAAGTGGGGCATCCACAGCATCTGTAAGTCCATATTTTGTATTGTTTAGATCCTCTCGTATCTCATATAAAGTTGACTCTTTTCCATCATTGCTTCTTCAGTTTTGTGGTCAGTCTTCTTCAACACACACACACACACACACACACACACACACACACACACACACACACGGAAAGTCTAAGATACAGTCCTCACTGTTGCAACTGATTTCATGGTCATAATTAATACTTAATATCTCCCCCTATTCTATTAATTCTAGATTTTATTTATATTTGGCCAGCAATTATGCTGATCTAGGTTGCTTTCCTGGAGGCGGAGCATACATTTTTATTCCTAAGGAAATATAAAACCTATTACAGTGCTCAAATTAGGCTGTGGTTGCTGCCAAAGCATTTTAACAGGCCATGGAAACACCAAGAGTATCCCAGTGAATCCTTTGAGTTCCAGATCTGCTGTATTCTGCTTCTATTATGTACTGTCTCAGCATGAAAATCATGATCATTTAAGCATACAGCAGAGCAATCTGCTTCATTGCCTGCTGGGTGATCTACTAGCATGAAGTTCACAAATGATCGGGTGGCAGCCATAGTTTTAGGTTAGTGGAGCCTTACTGTGATCCCTGGTAGAACTGCTGCTAACCCCTCACCCTGGGATCCAGGTCCTCTAGGCCAGCAGAGACTCAACTAGTGGGACAGTAGTGCACAAGTTGCCGAGGGAGTCATTGGGAGCACTCCTACCTCTGCTCTTTGGTTCTAGACCTTGTTCTAGCTAGTTGTTAAGGACACAACACTATACAATGGCCATTAGTTTGCCAATTACATATTGCATCTTATTTTTTTTCTTTATTGCATTTGAAATGATGGTGGCCAGCATCTCAATGTGTCATAGCTATCTCTTTTTTTAAAAATATTTATTTGAGAAAGAGAGAGGGAGAGAGAGGAGGAGGAGGAGAGGGGCAGAGGGACAGAGAGAGGATCTTAAGCAGGCTCCACACTTAGCATGGAACCTGATGTGGGGCTTGATCCCATGATCCTGGGATCATGACCTAAGCTGAAATGAAGAGTCATATGTCAATGCACTGAGTCACCCAGGTACTCCAAGAAGTTGTCATAGCTACATCTTTTAAGTGGCCATTCTATTAGGCAGACAGCTTCTCAATGATGTATAAGAAAGGACTAGTGGATTTGTGGTTATATTCACTTTGTTTTACTTCTTTATGGTAAAGTCAGAAACTTGTCTAAGGTCATGTTTAATAGGAATCTTTGACAATAAATCAGACTCTATGAGTCCTTGGCAGGTGGTAGCCAAAGCACTCTAAGCAGGGGAGGCAAACCCATACTCACACCTAATTCCAGTAAGCAAAAACACTCCCTCCTTCAGGGTATAAAGGGACATGTGATAACCTTGTCATTTAGTGGCCAGTTGGTATGCTCAATGGATGGTAACACATTAAAGGTTCAGTATTGATCTCTTTTGCCTTCAGGTCAAACATTTGACATGCAGTGAGATTAGCCTTGGTGAGATGGAGTTCAGGCTAATGGGTTCATATGAATCCTGCATCCCTGCAGCCAAGTCTACTTGAAGAAATGGGTGGCTGAGGAGAAAGAGTGGCTCAAATCTACTGAATAGGTCATTCTAACCACCTGATTGCTTAGTGTCTTTATGAAATGTATCCTCTTTAGTGAACGTTGACATAAAGATCCACATACTTTATATGACCACTCTCTAGGTTAATTCAGACTTCCTTATCTCTGATTATCCAGTCATGCTTCTTCTAACCTGTGGCCAACTAGATAAACCATTGCCACTGCTCAAAATTCTGTGTATATTGTTACTTCAGACCTTTATACAAAACTGATACCCTGTTGTTTGAAGCTCTATCCATAGGGAAGATTTATCTACATCAATGTCTTTGGGGGCTATCCCTATGTGCACCAGCAATTAATTTTCAATGTGGTTTTTATAAACAGAAAAACCTGAACACTGAATTAGAATTGCCATATAATCTCATACCTTGAATTGAGGTTCTCAGTTGTATTGAAAATTTCTTGCACAGGAATTCTAAATTATATTAGCCTTATATCTTACTCTAGCCTCTGCCACTGTTACCATTTCTACAGGTTTGTATAGGTATCATTGAGTGCTTTCTCCCCTGGGCTGGTGCTTCATTTCTTCTATGCTTTTGCAGTGTTGGGCTCTAATGAGAATTTACTTGATGTTCTTTCATGTACAACTACAAAGTGTAAGTGAAGTTAACATTTATAGGAATGGAAGCCAATGAGGGAATGCTTTCCTATTGTTTTTCCTGTATATTCCATTCTGAGATGCTTTTCATAAAGTATCTCAGAAAGTTCTGGTGAGATCAATTAGCAATTATTCACACTGGTGACCAACCCAATGACTTCTTTCATTGACCTTCCCTCCTTTTCTGTTTTACTCCCCTGATCCTCTATCCTAATCCCTATATCCTTTCCTGGGATCATTTTTCTAAAAACAACTGTTTTCACTCAGGCCTTTGTCTCAGGTTCTGAGTTGAGGAGTATCCAGACTAAGACAGGTGATAATGGAGACCCTAGCAAGCAACCCTAATGGTGGTATTCAGACTGGATCATTTACTCAGCAAAGAGTTATAAGGGCTCCATCAGTGGTGATAAGTGGTATGATAACCTCTAACATGTAAGTAAATTAAGATAAAGTGCAGGTTGAAAATGAGCATTAGATTATGCTCTGAGATTTTAAACAGTATGGGTCCATGGAAATTATAAGCATTTCAGAATTGTGGACTCTTGTTAGTTGCTTGGAAAATCATGAAAAGAAAAAAAATAACAGGCTTACAATGTTCTTTGGGACCCCTAGTATGCCATGTAAGATGTACAACTAGAGATGAAAATGTACAGACTAGTACAACCAGAGATGAAAACTAATGTAGACACTTCAATTGACATTCCCAGATGGACCCAAGCATGTAAATGAGGCCATCCTGAACCCTCTAAACCATCTGTTAACTGAATACCAGAGTATCTTCAGTTGTAACTCCTTGGAGCTGAAGTGTCACTCAGCCAACTCTGGCCCAAATTTTTGACATAGATGATTGTGAAATCATTGGCTGTAATAAAATGTTGCTTTAAACCACTAAATTCTAGGGTAACTTTTTAAGCAAAAATATAGGACCAGAGTAATTTACCCTGATTACAATGAGGACTGGAGTTACATAGTGGATGCACAGAGGAGTATATCTGGAACATAGAGCATAGCTTGTGGGTTTTTTTGTTTTATTTTTTATTTGTTTTTGTTTTTGTTTGTGATTGATTTTTGTACTGGCAATGGCAGCAGCCACCACTCAACAAAAATCAAGATAACTAAGCATTCAGATTCCCTAGGGAGAAATAACGCTCACCCCACACCCACAAGCATCTTAAAATATCCAAAGGGCTGGCTGAAGGTTAAGGAAATCTAGAATGGATGGAACAAGAGGGAGGTCAAGAATATCGATTATGGTCTCAAAGCCTGCTGTTTGAAGCAGGAGTTAACTTTTCCCACTAAGCCTCCTTTATGAAATCCCTGCAGTTTCCATCTGAGGACACCGTGAAGGGGACTGTATGATTGACTGATCCTAATGGAGAGAGCAAGTGCATCAGGTGGTCATGCGCACTGTACTGTACAGGCAGCCCTTTTGCACCACGTCAGATTTCTCATGGCTCTACCTCATAGTCTAGGTCCTGGTATTGCAACCTATTCCACATGGGCTGGGACAGGCTTTATGCTGGTGAACCCTTTGCCTCAGGCTCGTACCTATGCCATTTGTTTCCTGCCCTGAGGCTTTTTTGATGCTGCAGTCTGGATCAACCTTAGAACATGCCTAGCGCTCATTCTTGCAGAACTCAATGGTAACACCTGTCTGACCTCCTTAAACAATAAGGGTTGGGTGCTGAAGCGTCCATGCTTTCCTTTTTCAACTTCTTGGGGGAGTAGTTTTGGAATACATTTTGTGGGGCACCTGCGTGGCTCAGTCGGTTAAGCGTCCAACTTCGGCTCAGGTCATGATCTCGCAGTTCGGGAGTTCGAGCCCCGTGTCCGGCTCTGTGCTGACGGCTCAGAGCCTGGAGCCTGCTTCGGATTCTGTGTCTCCCTGTCTCTCTGCCCCTTCCCTGCTCATGTGTACTTCTTAGTACTTCTGCCCCTTCCCTTCATCGTGTGTACTCTCTGTCTCTCAAAAATAAATGAATATTAAAAAAAATGAAATACATTTTGTAACACTCCCCAAATCTCCCAGTGAAATTAAGCAGCTCTGTACCAGAAGTGCCCAACTTGATCACCCCATTCTTTTATTGACTTTCCTCCTTTCCCTATTTCATTCCATTTCTCATTTCTACTCTCTGGGATTGTATTCCCAATTAGAGCACCAATGAGCAAGCCGTTATTTCTAGGCTCTGCTTTTAGAGAAACTAAAGCTAAGAAAATGTGAATTTATTATCTTAGATATAGGAGTATACCGATATTAGATAAACTTTACCAAACTGGGCTAAGTGTGTTTTCTTACTTCCTCTCTTCATTCTACCTCCATTTTTTTCACTTCTAAAATTTGATATCTGTATTGGACATCTAGGTGCTTATTTATCTAATGGCATATATATGGGAAATGACAGCTCTACCTTTAAAATAGATCCATAATATGACCACTTTTCAACACTTTTCCACTTGTCTCCCTGGTATAGGCCTCTAGCATCTCCAGTCGAGATTATTGCAGGAAACTCAGTAGGTCTCTCTGCCTTCCATTCTTTCTTTCTTGCCCCCTTTCAGCATCCAGTGTTGTCCTTTTTACGATGTAAGTCAGATACTGTAATTCCATTGCCCAAAAGTTTTCAGTGACTTCGCTACATGTTTAAAAGACCTGTAAACTAGAGGCTTTATATTGGCTCAATAAATCTGGCTTCTGCTCTGTTCCTCAACTCATCTGCACACTGCTGCTTTCTTACTGTTCCTAGGACACACCAAAGATTCTTTAGTTCAATACACTGCACATGGCTGCTCCTTTTACAGAGCAGAGTTCTTCCTTTAGATATCTACATGGCATCTCTGTAATTGAATTTGCAAACCTCCTTCCTTCTCTGACCTAAATTTCTATCTCTCCCCTGTTTTTCCCATAACAGTTACCACCAGCTGATATATTTTACTATTTCATATGTTTATTTTTTTCATATCTTCATTTATTAGAACATTCCATGTGATGGGTTGTTTGTACCTGTTTTGTTGACAGCTGTATCCCTAGCACTTCAAATGCTACATAACATACAATGGGTACTTAACAAATACTAATTAAATGAACGAATAAATAGACGAATGAACGAGTAACCTGTGTTATCTGCAATATTTGTAAAATGTGATACAAATTTGGGATGGGTAGCTGATTGAATTATAGCCTCTCATAGATCTTTTTTTCCACTGGCCACAGTTTACTGGTATAATGGTGGGCACCTAGGCTCAGCTAATTCAGTAGTGCTTCCTTCATTAAGGAACACTGATCTGGATTTTCAATGACATGATGAGAGAATAGATCAACCACATATACAAATATATATTTAGACAGCTGTGGTAAATCAGTAATTCAAAAGAGCTTGACTAAGCTAAACAATCAGGGTAAATATACAAAATTGAAAAAAGGAGAATATGGAGAGCAGAACAGCAATCTAGGAAATTCTAATTTGCGTCCTCAGTGAGAATGGATGTGACTTTGCTCTAATTAAATGAGAAGGCTGTCATGGAGCAAGGGCTATTCTGTGACACAAAAATAGTCTCAAAATAAAAAGATGCATACTTTGACATACAAAATCAAAAGAAGTACTGAAGAAGAAGAATGGATACTGCTTGAAACTGATTAATAATAGAATCAAATCAAGGAATCTTCGAAAGCAGAACAAAAGGACAAAGAGACAACATGAAAACAGACACAGAGAGTGATCTGGGAAGTGCATTATCTACATTTTGGGAGTTCCAGAGGGAAGAACAGAAGCAAAAGCAATATAAATGATTATCAAAAAATACTCTAAGAAAAATTGCTTCATCTGAAGAGACAAATCATCAGATCAATCCTGGAATAATTTTGAATTCCAAGGATTAAGAAAATGAAAGTTTTTAATGAAATACTGTTTGCCTACAGTGTAAAGAGAATCAAACTTTCCATCCATGATACCATAGAAAATGCTTTATTTTGACCTAGAATTCTATATCGAGAAAAAATATCACCTATGTGTATGTGTAAAATAAGACTTTTTCTAATAGTGAAGAATTCAGAAAGTTTATGATCATTAACTTTTTGGTAAGGCAAATTCAAAAATGTGTGGTCACCACTGACAGAAGTAAAAGTAGGACAAGATCTAAGCAGCTCTCGATGGTGTTATTTGTGAAATACAGTAAAACCTTGGTTTGCAAGCATAATTTGTTTTGGAAACATGCTTGTAATCCAAAGAACTTGTATATCAAAGTGAATTTCAAAAAACCGTTGGCTCAGTTGTGATCATGTGATGTTCGACATCATGTACTACTCGTATTGGAAGACATCGCTCGTTTATTAAGTTAAAATTTATTAGAAATGTGTTCTCATCTTGCAGAACACTCACAGAACAAGTTACTCGCAATCCAAGGTTTTTACTATATTACAAATGCTAAAGTTGAGTTTTTAATGGGAAAGGTCTACTTAGTGTCTAAGTTTCTTTGTCTTTGAAAGAGACTACTGGGTAAAGTGGTCTCCCTGGGAAGCCCTGCTCTGCTGATTCAGTGTTGCTCTCCACAACCTGGACTTCCATTAGCTCTATTAGTTGTCCTCCCCAGCCCTCATTCTCAGGCACTCTATTAATTTTCAAAGTACACTCTAACTTGATGTAGAAAATACTTTAGTCTCTGAAGACCAACATATTTTAGTGCTGCCAGATCCAAAAGTTGACTCCTATCTCATGCCTCAACTCCTGTATCACACTGAGTAGAGTAGTCCAGGATTGGATTTCTTTGCCCTCCACTTCTGAGCCCATATGCTGACAACTGCACAAAATCTCACCACTGCTTTGTATGGCACCCTGACCTGTTTTACAGCTGTCCACCTCTGAGGGACTAGAACCCTGACCATGAATTTTGTTCTGAACTTGAAGCTCTGATTGCTGTAAAATACTTTCCAAATACTATAGGACTGCCTTGATTCTTTGTTACTCTGCACAGATGGTCTGCTTATATGAACTGGCTATTTGCTTGCCTAGAATACAGATTTCAATGGTCGTAATCCCTTGACTTATTCATCAAGCTAAGCCATCCTTTCTCCTCGACTCATGCCAACTCTTTTCTGTGTTCTACTCTACTGGTTCTTACAGTGTGTCCTACTTTTAAATAACTGGGCTTTGATACAACAAACACAATTTTGTATATATAGTCATTCTTTAGTAAGTAACTTTCCAATTAAATAAATAATTGAGTTGCAATATCTAAATTATTTAGTATCTCAGTGTGTTTTAAAATGAGATGGATTATTTTTTCAAAATTGGGAATATGCTTATTGATTTTGAATTATAAAATGGTTAATTATAAAATAAACACATGCTCATGGTTAAAAATACAGAAACTATGTAGAAGATAAATGATTCATATCTAATCTCTCCATCCAGAATAGGATAGCAGGTCCATAATATTTTTGTGCCCATCTTTCTGGCTTTCTTTACATTATTTAAACATTTATTTATACAAATAGAGGAATATATGGTTGATCCTTAGCCACTTTTTACAAGGCTAATAGGTATTAGTTCAGATAAATGGCAACAGAAAAAAATCCAGCTTTCATATACCTAATTAGCAAAAAGCTTAAATTGCCTTTGGGAAAACTTTCCAACAGTCTATTATAGAATATTTGTATAAGTGTAAAAAAAGAAAAAAATTATTTCAGTTAAATAGAGCCAACTTTTTATTGACAGTCATTTCTCTTTTTAAGCCAAGTGAACAACCAAGTGCACTGTCAATACATTCTGGCATTAAAAAAAAAAAAATTCCATGTGGATTGTAGAGCCAACTAGGAAAGAAAAAAACAAAGTGTATAGAAAATATCAAAGATAACATTTTCATGTCCTCCAGATTGGGGAGCAGGACACAGAACACTAAATGTAGACAAAGAATTGGTGAGTTTGCATAAAAATTAAGAACTAACACAGCTCAAATTCAGAATATAGAAAACAATCTTTACATCAACAACAAGAAAGTATTAGAAAAATAAACTAGTCTTGAATATGCATGACAAAGAGAGGACATCCAAATAATCAATAGATATGAAAAGGTCCTTGACCTTCCTAGTTATACAAGAAAAACAAATTAAACCTGTAATTAAAATTCCATACTCATAAAGATGATTATGATTTAAAAGTTGGATCTATCTAAGTAATGGTGACTATAGGGAACATTGGAAATTCTTACACATTGATAGTGAAAGTAAAAAATAGGGACAATCACATTGAAGATTTTTCATAGGCTTATGAAGTGAAATGATTTTACTGAACCCAACAGCTTGAGTGAATCTAAAAACATAATGTTTAGCAAAGGAAGTCAAACATAAAACATCCTATGTAATTTAATTTATATAAAGTTAAAAAATAGACCATAGCAGTCTCTGGCATTAGGAGTCTGATGAAAGTTGTCTGAATTAGTTATCTATTGCTGCATAATAAATTTCCTCAAAACTCAGTGGCTTGAAACAACATTTATTATCTCAGAGACTCAGAATGTCAAGAATTCAGGTGTGGTTTAGCTAGATCCTCTGCTTTAGAGTCTCTAATTGGGACCACAGTCATCTTAAGACTTGGAGAGCGGGAGAGAGAGAGAGAGAGAGAGAGAGAGAGAGAATGAGAGAGAGAGAACAAGAGTGAGAGAGAGAGAGAGAGAGAGAGAGAAAGAGAAATCAGTTGTTTATAACCTAGTTATGGAAGTACAGTCTCATGACTTTTGCTATATTCTTAGAAGCAGTTCATTCACTAGATTTGGTCCACCCTTGGTGGGGAGAGTATAGAACAAGGGTGACAAGGGTGTGGACAGTAGAAAGTGGAATGATACTAGGATCATTGGGGCTACATCAGAAATTGTCCACCATAGTTTTCTTGTGGGAGAAGGGAAGGAGTTGAAATTGCAAGGTGCTATGATTGAGCTTCAGAAAGTATTTGTAAAAATGTACTCCTCAACTTAAGTAATAGTGCAAGGGCATATTTACTTTTTGAAAATCACCTGTAAGTATATGATTTTATTGCAACTCTTTGTGTATATGATTTTCTAGTTAACTTTTTCAAAGTGAATATTGCTAGGCCTGGAATACAGGGGTACAAGAGTGAGCATGATCGTTGGGTTAGAAGTCTAGAATTCCAGGTGGATGGTGATGTGAACTTGGACCTGACTCTAGATATATTTCAAATTTAGAGCTGATAGGACTTGTTGGTTTGAATTTAAGTCTGGAGGGAAAAATTGGAATCAAGGGTGAATTAAAGGAGTTATTACTTACTGATACAGGGCTCTATGGGATGATCAGGTATTAGATCATGGGGGAAATAAAGACTTTTAGTTTGTATATATTTAATTTGAAATATTTCTTGAAAACAGGGGTGAACATGTTAAATAGGTAGTTAAATTTAAAAGCTTAAAGTTCAGGAGTAAAGATAGGACTGAAAATATAAATTTGGACTGTATTTATATATGATTACTCCAGCCATGGTCCTTAAGAAAAATTTCTCAAACTGAGAAGTATAATATTTATAGATTAATAAGTCAGAGGATATGGAATTGGAAACTGAAAAAAAAATTACTGGTGAGATAAAGAAAAACAAGGAGGGTATGACAGAGAAGCAGCCAGAAAAATAAAATAAGAAGGAAGGGAGGGTTGATTAACTTTGTCAAATGTTGCTGAAACATAAAATAAGAGGAGGGCGGAGAATTGGCCACTTGCTGTGGCAGCATGGGAGGAGGTCCTGAGGACTGATTGTGTGGGATGCTTGCAATTGAGATTATGGGGGAGGTTTAGTTCCCGTTGGAAAAATGTCCAGGCTGAGGTGAGGTGGTTGACAAGACTTTGGATATGAGAAAGTCAACAGACCGAGAGGTCGTGGTATTAGATGGCTGTCTGCTGGATGCTGAAGGCCCCAAGATTAACAAGAGTAGTGGTAAAGTGGGGAAGAATCAGGTGCTAAAATCTTCAGTAAATGAAAGGACTGTGAGATCTAGGACCCCTGGAATAACAGGGAGTAACGAGTAATAGAGTCTGATGACATGTGCTTCAAAGATACTTTATGCGTTTTGTTGTTCTTTGTCATTTTGTGTGTGTGTTTTTTTATGGGAGGGCTAGGGGGCTAAAAAAAAAAAGGATAAATGATCTGGAAGTCATAATAAGGAGCAAGAAGGGCATGTAATCTACCTCACAGCTCTGTCAAATTAGGAAAGTGGAAGAAAAACAGAATCACTAGAAGGAGCTGCCCGCATAACACTTGTGTAAATCAACTGCCCCTTGTCTTTCTTTTCTCTGTCACCTCCTCCATCATCTACCCAATTCTAAAGGATTGTGAAGCTTGGGATAATGCATATAAAAGGCCTATCACATATCAGGCTCATCATGATCATTTAAAATTGGTAACTTTTGGGGCACCTGGGTGACTCAGTCGGTTAAGCATCTGACTCTTGATTTCAACTCAGGTCACGATCTCATGGTTCATGGGTTCAAGCCCCACATCAGGCTCCACGCTGACAGTGCAGAGCGTGCTTGGGATTCTCTCTTTCCCTTTCTCTGCCCTTCTCTCACTCAAGCTCTCTTTCAAAATTATGAATAAACTTTGAAAAAAAATGTTTTTAATTGGCAACTTTTAATTAACTCTAAAAAATCAAAACATATTTCTTAATCTTGTTAATTAAATACATCCTGTTTTCCTTCTGGGAAAGTTTTCATATCACAAAATTTGTAATAAAACTATTCTGTAGTAATAGAAGTCAGAATTGCAGTTAACTTTGGGTTAGTCGAATAAGGGAAGCTTATGGGATGTTAATAATGTTCTCTATTTTAGTCTGGTGGGAGTTACATGTGTATATAAATTGAAAGAGTACAGCTACCTGAAATAAAAGTCTCATCTTGTGTATATGTGTATGTGTGTATTTTGTCTTTTTATTAAAATATTATTATTTACTGACTCAGAAACATGACTTTAGATAGGTCTGTTTCTATGAACTCTGGCTCTATTGACATTGAAACCATGCACTTACGTTTTGCAAGGTGCAGACAAATACCTAATCTTCTCAACTCTACTTTCTGATTATTTCCCTGTTTTGCCTCATTTTTTTCTAAATCTGTTGATGCTTAGCTTTTGCTATTGCTGTTTAGGTGTTTAAACATACTACATGGCAAGATGAATAATATATGCTATTCCAGCAAAGAGAATTTTTAAAATTATTGTCATGTAGATGACCACATTGTGTACTTTTTCTTAGAGGAGAGAGTATAGTTATTCTTCTGTCTTTCCATGACCTTGTGAAGTCAGTCATATAAACTGCAGCAAACAGAACTGAGGACTATGTCTTCATCTGGCAAGAATTCCGATGGTTTCTGTTTTCTGAATTGAATGGTGAGTAGATACAACAAGCAGCAAAAGATTTCAGTGTCTTATTTTTATTTTTTTCAAACAGTACTGTGGTTAACTGTCATTTACCTCACCATATGAAACAAACAAGATACTGGCATTCCTAACACATCCCTGGTCCTTTAACCACAGATGCACTAATGTAGCTTAGAGTTTTCTAAAAAAATTAATTTGCTTTCTAAAGGAAAACTGTTCCTCTGCACCTAGAACACTTCTGACACTAAATGTGTGGGTTTTTTTCCATATTAACTACCATGTCTCCAGCTCTTCATACTCTACATGGGTGTCCTACAGTTCAAATCAATTTGACAGTGTCTACGTGGAGTTAGCATCAGACCCCACAGGGTAGTGGCTCAGTACCACTTCAGACATCAATCACAAGTTCCACTGGGATGCCTGGGGAGCTCAATTGGTTTGGCGTCCGACTTCGGCTCAGGTCATGATCTTGCGGTTCATGAGTTTGAGCCCCGCGTCAAGCTCTGTGCTGACAGCTCACAGCCTGGAGCCTGTTTCAGATTCTGTGTCTCCCTCTCTCTCTCTGCACCCCCCTCCCGGGACTTGTGTGTGTGTGCAAGTCTCTCTCTCTCTCTCTCTCTCAGAAATAAGTTAAAACATAAATTTTTTTTTTTCAGAATCACAAGTCCCAGGCCTATGGTACTTATGACCAACTTGACTACAGTTTGAAGGTTCCCATGATCCCCTCCTTGGGTTTGATAATTTCCTGGAGTTGTGCAGAGAACTCAGGGAAACACTTGTGTTTACTGTTTTACTATAAAGGATACAGATAAAAAGCTCCAGAAGAAGAACTACAGAGGGCAAGGTATAAAGCAACACAGCTTCCATGCCCTCTCAGGTCACACCACTATCCCGGGATCTCCATGTGTTCACCAACCCAGAAACTCTCCAAACACCATTGTTTAGGGGTTTTATGGGGCTTCATTATACAAGCATGATTGGTGATTAAGTCAGTCTGCAATCCCTCACCTCTTGTTGCCCCTTGGGGAGAAGGGCTGAAAATCCTAACCCTCTAATCACATAATTAGTTACCCTGGTTACCAGCCTTCATCTTCCCAGGTTATTCCATTACCATAAACTCCCTTGTAGTTGAAAGAGGATTATTAAGAATAACAAAAAAGTGCTCTAATCATTCCAATGACTCAGGAAATTCCGAGAGTTTTAAAAACTCTGTGCCAGGAACCTGAGATAAAGACCAAATGTATATTTGTTATATCACATCACAGTGCCCAAGGTGAATACAATGCTTTGTTTTCATATTTGTTTTCTGTGACCTTGAATCTGCAAATATCTGTGCAGTAAAGTATTACTGGCTAACAAATCTATATTATTACGAGTAAGTCCCTTCGTCTCTATAAAGATATCTAGTTAACTAGAAGATGAGAAGGCATGAGGTCACTTCACACTTACTGTTCCATATCTGTTTAAAAAAATTCCAAAGTAGTCCTTCATGTCTATTTTAGAGACTGTACAGTTGTGGTACATCTCCTTTAAATGTTGAAGACACTACTGGCAATGATCACTAACAAAAAGTCATTTAAATAAAATACCTTATAAGTTGACAACTGCAGGATTTTTTTCTTTTCCTTACCACAAATTGACATAAATACCAAAGTAATGAAACAGTTCTAATCTGGAATTTCGCCTGGTACCTTTGATACAATTGATTAATCAGACATGTCTCACAGTGTCCTAAATGCTTAATTTCTGGACTTTATATGTAGTACTAATCATTCAATAATTATTATTACTGTTTTAATTAAAATCGAATCTGCTTCTTGTTGATGTGCTTTGAAGTAGGGTTCAGGAGCCAATGGCCAACAAAGAAATCTTGAGACATTTTCAGTGCAAAAAGGTGTTTTTATTATAGCATGGGGATGGGACTCGTGGGCAGAAAGAGCTGCACTGGGGTTTTGAGGAGTAACTGATTATATAGGATTTTCTATCCTATGGAAGAGGAGGGTGATGTTAGGGCTCTAGGAAGTTGCATCTATAGGTTTCTGGAGATTGCTTTTTTCTTATAAATCATGAAGACAGTTGCCAACTGATGGAGACTCATGTCCTACACTACTGTGATCTCTATCAGTTGACCATTTGTTTTTCCCTTTCCTTTGTTTTGGGAAGCCAGGAGTACATAAGGAATGTCACACATATCCCACCTGGTGGAGGGGGGGTGTTGCGGGGTGTTATCTTGTGTTTTGCCCTCAGCTTGCCTTTTGCTTCCTCATCATTGTCACATTAAATTATCCCTAAGAATAACAGCTCAGTTTGAAAACCCTAGAATATGAATATATTTGATTTTTTTAATAGACAAGCTGATTAAAATCCCTAATGGAAGTTCAGAGTATATGTAGTTAATTGGAGCTTCTTGAAGCCCTCACCAAAACACTACCTAAAATTATACACACAAAAAATGTTACACATCCTTGCAACATGCCTGTGTCAAGTCGTTAGAGAGGACATATGGAGAACTACTAAAATCAGAAAGAATGTATCCATGTGGGAATGAAGAAAACAACTGCAATTTCAAAACATCAGAAGGGCACATGGGTTTATCAGATAAAAAGGAATATTCATATAGGAAAAATTCCCTGATTGTGAGTAATTAAAGGATGATGGATCATAAACAAGCATAAAGAAATATCAGCAACAACTTCATTGATCTCTTTTTTATTAGATATTGGACAGGTCCAGTGGATAGAAAGAGTCGCACTGGGGTTGAAACCAGTGACTGATTATATACCTTCAGGTTGGGTGGGGGTTAGAGATAGCATAAATCTCCAAGGTATTTGGGAAACAAGGTTTTAAGGACCTGGAGGGGGCTAGCTGCCGTTAGGAAAAGGTCATTTATTACCATTTAGTAAAAACTCAGTCATGAGACCCTTCAGATGTATATCAGTGGGCCACATAAGCTTGGAGTAGGATTGCCCACCTATATCTTGGGGGGTAGAGATCAAAGAAGTTTCCAAAGGAATTTTTATATGTTAAAGTAGACTTGCAGGATCCTGGAGGTCAGGATAATGTTAAGCTAAGATTGCCTTTTGCCCTCAGCCAAGTATCATCATTGAGGCAGTGGAGTTCTAGAGGAAGGTCACTCTGCCTGTCTCAAGGACTTGTCAATGGGTTGTAAGTTGTAAGGAAATGTAATTTTTTTCTTTTGCCTTTGTTTCCCACATCATATACCACATCTTCTTTATCCCTTCATCTATCAGTGGACACGGGCTGCTTCCATAGTTTGGCTGTTGCGGATAATGCTGCCATAAACATAGGGGTGCATGTATCCCTTTGAATTTGTGTTTTCATGTTTTTTGGGGTAAATACCCAGTAATGTGATGACTGGATTGTAGGGTAGTTCTATTTTTAATTTTTTGAGGAACCTCCGTACTGTCTTCCACAGTGGTTGCACCAGTGTAGATTCCCATCAACAGTGCACGAGGGTTCCTTTTTCTCCACATCTTCACCAATACTTGTTTTTTCTTGTGTTGTTGATTTTAGCCATTCTGATAGGTGTGAGGTGATATCTTGTCATTTCGATTTGCATTTCCCTGATGATGAGTGATGTTGAGTTATCTTTTCATATTTTCCTTAAATGTTTTCCTTTGACCTGTGAGTCAAAAGTGAGTGATGTCATTCATGAGTAGTTGTCATAGGAAACTCGAACTGAACACATGATGAATCAGCCCTTCTCTCAGGAAGAACACTGTAGCAAGTCTCAATTAGCATGCATATCCTCACAGTCCTATTTCCTAGGAATTGTAGTCCTAATTCATTCCACACCCTTTGTATTAGAATCTTAAAACTTATGTGATTTGATGTAGGGTTCAGGAGTGAACAGTCAAGAAAGAATTCTTGAGACATTTTTGGTGCAAAAAGGTGTCTTTAATTGAAGCACAGGGACAGGACTCCTGGAGAGAAAGAGTTGTACTGGGGTTGTGAGGAGTGATTGATTACATACTTTTAAGGTGGGAGGGGTAGAGAAAAAGAAAGTCTCCAAGAGGATTTTCATATATTAAAGAAGACTTACAAGATCGTGGAAGTCTGACTATTGTCGAGGTAAGGTTGTTTCTGCCACTAGCAAAGCATTAATATTAACACAGTTGGGAGTTCCTGGAGGAATGTCATACTCTCCCTGTCTCAAGTATTTGTCATTGGGCTGCAGGTTATGAGGAAATTTAATTTTATCTACATCTCCTTTTGTCTTTGTTCTCTATGTCAAAAACTATACCCTTTGTTTTAAGGGTCCTTTGAAGCATCTGTCATAATTAGGATATATATAGAAAACAGGAACTGGGCACCTGAGCGGCTCAGTCAGTTAAGCATCTAACTCTATCTCAGCTCAGGTCATGATCTCACAGTTCATGAGTTCAAACTCCACATCAGGCTTTGTGCTGACAGTGCAGGGCCTGCTTGGGATTCTCTCATTCTTCCCCTCTCTCTGCCCCTTCCCCACTCATGCTCTCTCTCTCTCTCTCTCTCTCTCTCTCTCTCAAAAATAAATAAACCTTTTGTTAAAGAAGAATCTTTAGAGAGTGGGGAATGTGTTCAACCATCACTTTGCAGTTACGGATCAAGTGTTGGACATGCAAATAGGAACTAAGATTACAATGATAAAGATAAACTTGTCCCTATCAGTGAGGTATCATCAGCAAAACAGAGTCAATGGGTAACTTAAGTTTTCAAAATCATGCCATAGGTACAATGAGATCACAAAGGAGGGCCACCCAACCCGCTTTAGAGGATTCAGGAAATCCAAGACTTCAGGGAGAAACCAGTCTGCAACATAAAGGTGAGGATCGTAGAGGTTGTTGGAAGAAGTGTGAATACTGTGCACAGGTATCTAGAATAGAGGTGTTAACATGTCAAGCTTGTGCAGCTGGAAGTAGTTCATTATAACAAAAGCAAAGCATGCAAACATCAGCTGAAAGGGAAGTCTAAAAACATCAAGATACACCGCAGACACACTATACAACTAACATCTAAAACTGTAATTTGAAGTTGGAAAGCGAAGACACACAAGCTGGGATTTCAGAATTGCATCATATTCTTATTCAGACCTTATTTTTCAAAGACTTTAAGGAAGTAGAATTCAACCCTATAATATAAACAAGATTAGGATATATGTTTTTCCCCCCAGTATTGGACCTCACTATTTATTACACCTCTCTTTTGAACTGGTTGATGCTTTTCTAAGAATGTAAAATTTCCTAAATACCATCATCATTGTCATCATCACCACCACCATCATCACCATAAACAGCATCGTTGGTTTTTTTTCTTATACTCCTGAACAAGTATTACATACTCCTTGTAAAATTTCCAAAGATACAAAGGTTTATACCGAATAAAATAAGTATTCCTCTCATTCCTGATCTCAGAAACCTAGTTTCCCCTAGAAGCAACCAACAGTGCTAGTTCCTCATGTGTATACAAATAAGTATTATGAATTCCATTTTTTTTGCAGAAATAGTGCCCTAGTCTCATTGGTTGGCACCCCACTTTTTCCACATTACAATAGATCTAGTAAGTTGTTCCGTGTCATTACAAATCGTGCTATTTCTCAATTTTCTGGCTATATAATTTTCCATTGTAGAAGTGCGCTGAAATTTACATTACCACTCCCATATAGACATATAAGTAGTTCCAATCTTTAGAGTTACAGACAATGCCACAATGGACATGTTATCAATACACAATTTTCATGACTGTGTGTGTGTATGAGAGAGTGTGTGTATACCTTAAAACTGAATACGTGGTGCCCAAATGGACATCTATTAACATTTAATATATATTAGACACAATTTGCAATAGATATTACACAATTTGGGCTTCCATGAAAGGACAGGTTTTCAGAAACATTGGGAACACAGTTTGATAGCATGGGAGGTAAAATATTGCATCTTATAGTTTTGTTTCATTTCTCTTATTTTGAGTTACTTGAATATCTTTTCTATAAGCTATTTGTTCAAAGCTTGCCCACTTTTATTGATTTGTGGCCCTTTATGATGTATAACTCATATAAATCAGCTCTTTCCTCTGACAGAAATCAAGGCTGTCTCTTCAGAACATTCTTGGCTTCTGAATTTCTTTAGGTTCTTTTCACTATAATGAATTTATCTTTATTTTAATGTAGTTTTTGTCAGTGTTTATACATCTTTGGGGTTTATGGCATTTAAAAATAAATTTGATGTTCCAACATAATTTTATAATTATCTGACATTTTCTGTTTCTGTGGAGCTTTTTGATGTTTCATCTGAAGTCAAGCTGGAACTTACTTTATACAAAATTTACAATAAATCTACTCACCTTCTTATTCTACACAGCTCTCCAGTTGTCTGACAACAGCTGTTATGTAGTTCATACTGAACTGTATGTTCCCACTGATTTTACTTTTTTATTTTATTTCTTAAAAATGTTTATTTATTTTGGGGTGGGGGAATGAACACACACACACACACACAGACAGGGAGAGAGAGAATCCCAAGCAGACTATGCACTGTCAGCCTGCTGCCTGTGGGGTTCTATCTCACAAATTGTGAGATCGTGGCCAGGGCCAAAATCAAGAGTTCGTTGTTTAACTGACTGAGCCACTCGGGTGCCCCCAAAAGTGTTATTTTAAATTACTTGGGTGGAGGTGCCTGGGTGGCTCAGTGACTGATTTGATTTTGACTTAGACCGTGATCTCATCATTTGTGATATTGAGCCCCACGTGGCGCAGTGGGCTGACAGTGCGCATTCTGCTTGGGATTCTCTCTCTCCCTCTCTGTATGCCCCTCCCCTGCTTGTGTGTGTGTGTGTGCATGCACGTGCTTTCTCTTGCTCTAAAAAAAAAATAAATACACTTTAAAAAGTAACTACGAGGGGCGCCTGGGTGGCGCAGTCGGTTGAGCGTCCGACTTCAGTCAGGTCACGAACTCACAGTCCGTGAGTTCGAGCCCCGCGTCGGGCTCTGGGCTGATGGCTCAGAGCCTGGAGCCTGTTTCCAATTCTGTGTCTCCCTCTCTCTCTGCCCCTCGCCCGTTCATGCTCTGTCTCTCTCTGTCCCAAAAATAAATAAACGTTGAAAAAAAAATTTAAAAAAAAAAAAAAAAAAAAAAAAAAAAAAAAAAAAAAAGTAACTACGGGGGCGCCTGGGTGGCGCAGTCGGTTAAGCGTCCGACTTCAGCCAGGTCACGATCTCACGGTCCGTGAGTTCGAGCCCCGCGTCAGGCTCTGGGCTGATGGCTTGGAGCCTGGAGCCTGTTTCAGATTCTGTGTCTCCCTCTCTCTCTGCCCCTCCCCCGTTCATGCTCTGTCTCTCTCTGTCCCAAAAATAAATAAAAATGTTGAAAAAAAAATTAAAAAAAAAATAACTACGTAAATAACACTGTTCACATGCACTTAATTCCTATATGTGGTGGGGTTTCTACTTTTAGACTACACGGTATATTCTGTTCTTATATTTTTATATTTATGCTCAGTGACACACTGTTCTAATTCTTGCAGATCTATACATTTCATTGTACCTCTTCTGAATTGTCTTGGCTTTTGATTTTTTTGATCAGCTCCGTTTAAATTTTACAATTAGCCTTTTTGAAATTTTAACTTGCAATGCATAAAATTTACAGGTGAACCAAGAAAGAATTGCTTTGCATATGGCTCTGGCCCATCCTACTCAAGAACACGCTATGGATATCTATTTGAGTAATTATTCAGATGCAACTTTCAGAAGCACTTCTTGATAATTATATTCCAATGTGTTTCTTTCCAGGAGGCTACAAATTTAACCTTCTCTTTGTCTTCTAATCAGTTATTTCCACATCCATTTAAATTAACTGTCCAGCCACATTTACTCTATCTTTTGTCAACCATTGATGCCCTATAGTAGGGCATTTCTATTTTTTCTGTTTTCTACTTTTCTATTTTTCTGTTAAATTTTGCTGAAAAACAGAAAAGGTACATATGCATGAAAATAAGCTATATCAAAAAGCTGTTATGAAAACTTGTGAAAATTACCTGAAATTAAATACAAGAGAAAAACTTGACCATTAGTAAAATCAACTCTTGTAGCAGCTCACAAATTTGAGGCCACCACGAAGGCCGCGAAGTATCTTCTCTGTCATTGTTCTCCATTATCTTTGGAGTGCAGTCAGTTTCAGTATGTTGCTTGCTACCAGTCATGATTTTTATTTGGGCCTAAAATTGTGTGATACATTCATAAAAGAAAAACATTTAAAGATCCCAAACTTTCAGGAGTAAGGTTACATATTAATAATTTATAAAATTATCTGCATTTTCCTTTTTCAAGTATTCTCTCTTATTAGATCATTTACAGCAGGAATATCTCCTGGTTTGGGGCTGGAGAATAAGAAGTACCTTATTACTTATATTCATCTATCACTAAGGTTTTGCGAGGGTGCTAAACAGGTGTGAGGACAATTGTATGATATTCTATTAATGCTATTTAGGAGGGACTCTTTCATCTGAATGGCACAAATGCTCACCCACATCTTAGAAATAATGGTTGAGAAATCTGATGCAAACACTTCCAGTCGGGAGAAGAGAGAATTTCCCCTATGTCGCATGCTGACTCAGACAGGCTATCCTCTCCTGGGGACAGCTACAGGTTCGGAGCTATCAGTCCCCCTCACTTCTGAGTCTATACATATCTGATGGTTTTAGGCCAGCAGGGATCTATCTTAGGGTCTTTGGGTGGGTAGGGTGCCTGAAAACTGGCAGTAATCTTGGGAAAGTGAACCAATTGCTGCTTTTATTACATACACCCAGTTAGGACATCTTCGACGATAAATCTGAGGACCCCATTTAATATTGGCTCCGTGAGATCATCCAGGAATCCCTCAGAACAGCAGCACATGCCCTGGGAAGGTGATTTATATTCCGGAAATTCTTGGAGCTACAAGTTCCTATGGGACTCTCCAGAAACTCAGCGTGAACACAGCCCACGTGCCCTGACACAAGCCATTACAGATTCAGGGCTTGTAGTGAATTGAGTGCAGTAAATGACAGCAGTGCCTCTCTGTCTGGCTTTGCTTTAACTTTCAGCCCTCCCTTGCTAGGGTTCCAGGGCTTTCTTCTGCAGTCACTGCCCAGACCCGAGCCAGGCTTACCTCCAGCCTCTGAATCCTCTCATTCTGCCCTCTCAGAAGGTTTTTTCTCTCTCTCTTTATCTCCTCTCTCATTTGGGCCATGGATTCCTGGAAAATTGTTTCTAGAGTCTCTAACTTTTGCTGCAGCATTTTACACCTTTTCTCAAGAAGCCGCTTTTCCTTCTCAGCTGTCTCTCTTTTGGCTTGCTCCTCTGCTCCAGGCAAGAAAACAATGGTTAAGCCTGAAAGCAACAACCCCCTGTCCCACAACCACCACTTTCTCAGACACCAAACTGTCTGGGAAGAGCAGACAGAAATGTCCAAATTTAACTCATGACCACACATCGAGGGCAGGTTTGAGAACAAGGTGGGAAAGGCCCTCTGACTGGCTGGCCGACGAACAACCACACCTTGTCTTATTATTTTCAGATTTAGCAGAGCATGCCTTCCACAGGAGAGGAAACTCCTTGCTTCGAGAAGATCTTCCTGTCAGAGGTCTCAGAGGGCCTGGCAGGAACCTCCCTCCCCATCATGCCCAGAGCCTTCCCCATACCTGCTAAGGCTTCTCGTGCTTCATGGAGAAGCTCATCTTTCTTCATGCAGCTTCCCTCTAGTTCCTTCTTCATCTGCACCAAACTCTGGGAACCACAAAGGGCAAAGACATATCAGGCAGGTCTAACCTGAACTTCCATTGAAATATTCTGAGAAAAAAACTGCCCTGATCAAATTCCCTAGTTGTTCCCCACCCCCCAGCCCAACCCCACCTACATGCATGTTCTAAGACCCTGCCTGTCTCACTATTCCTCCAGCCTCGTCTGCCAATGCTGCTTCCCTCCACTCGTGCTAGGTTCCACCAGTCAGAAGATAGTGCAGTTTTCCAGGTGTGTAACCTCAGATTCTTTCATATTTTTCACATGATGGGTTTTTTTTTTCCTGCTTGTGACTCCTCCAGTAACATCCACCCTGGATAATATGTACAAATCTTTCAAACTGTATGTCACACTGCTCTTCCAGGAAGATTTCTTAGACCACCTTCCTCGTGTGAAAGAAGTCACTGTACATTTACATTTGTACATCTTTGTCAATCATACATTTTCACTGCATGAAACTTATGGTGTGTGAATTACTGTTCAATGAAACTTGAATTACTACCATCTCAGAAATACTCCTTCAAGACTATTGGTTAAGTTTCTGAATTCCCTGAGCCTTCCTTGTGAAATGCTGAGTTTGTATTATATAATCTCTATGGCTCTGTGAAGCTATGGCATCCTGTAGTGCTATCTACAAGGCATGATTAACAGTCATACAACTCAAAGTAAAATAAAGGTAAAGAATGATCTGGTAACAATCTTCCCAGAGAACTTTGGATTGAATGGGTGAGAGTGCACAGAAAAAGCAGCCAGCTCAAAATAACTGAAGCATGTTTCAAGCCCACAGGGAAACTAGATGTTCCGTCAAGGAGGCCATCTGAGTGTCTGTACTGACTTTGCTTCAGAGATTAGACAGATTTCCAGATAAAGTGCCTGAGTTTGGAGGCGAAGGAGATAAAATAGAGTAATAGTGTCCTTTTAACTCTCTTATTCAGAATAATCAGCATCCTTCTGCTGTGAATGTTAGCTAATCTATGGCCAATCAGGTGCCCTTTAGGTAGAGGGGGTAACATGAAGAATCAACTATTAAGACTAAGTACCGTGTACTTCTTCCATAACTCCTCGTCATTTTGGGGAGGCTGCTCCGTGGGGGCTGCTCCATAGCCCAGGTCTGGTACTGCCACGACCATTTCTGTGGGAACCTCACTCTGCAGAGCCACTGAGTCCTCACACTAGGACACAGATATCACTGTGTTCTCCAGAGAAGGAACCGCTCCGCTGTTGAAGGCATCCACTAAGGTCACCAGAATCCCCAGCCCTGAATGAGGCAAGAAGTTTAGGGTATCAATGAGATTCAAAATTAGAAACTATAAATTCTAAAATGATTTTTTAAAGACGCTATGAAGTTTGAAACTTTTTATAAATCCCATCTCCTCCTACTAAATAAGTGTTTTCCTCCTGATCACTGCACTTAAAAATTTTCAGTATCTATCTCAGTTAACATGCTCTGATATCTTTTGGAAAAAGAATTTCCAAATGGGGCATAAAAACACAGTAGACAATCATACAACTTAATAACAATCAATTACAAAATCAGCAGAGGAACTACACAGGCATATTTCCAAAGAAGACATTCAAATGGCCAACAGTAAATGAAAAGATCACTAATCATCAGGAAAATAAGAGATATCTCAAAACCAGAATGAGATGTCACCTCACACCTGTTAGAATGGCTAACAGTAAGAAGACAAGAGATAATCATTAGTGAGGATGTGGAAGTGAGACAACCTTTGTACATGGATGGTAGAAATATACATTGTAAATTGGTTCAGCCACTATGGAAAACAGTATGGAGGTTCCATAAAATTAAAAAATAACTACCATGGAGCATCTGGGTGGCTCAGTCAGTTAAGCATCTGACTCTTGATTTCGGTTCAGGTCATGATCTCATGGTTTGTGAGATTGAACCCCTCACCTCCCCCTCCAGATTCTGTGTGCTGTCAGTGCAGAGCCTGCTTGGGACTCTGTCTCTTCCTCCATTTCCTCCCCTCGCCTGCTCGCTCTCTCTCTCTCTCTCTCTCTCTCTCTCAAATTAAATAAAATAGAACTGCCATATTATCCAGCAATCCCACTTAGGGGGATTTATCTAAAAGAATTGAAATCAGGATCTCAAGGAGATATATGCACTCTCATGTTATTGCAGCATAACTGACAATAGCCAAGATATGGAAACCTAAATATCCATCAATAGATGAATGGATAAAGGAATTCTGTACATATATACAGTGGGATATTGTTCAGGCATGAGAAATAAGGAAATGTTGCTGTTTGTGACATGTATGGACCTCAAGGGCATTATAGTAAGTGAGATAAGTCAAATACTCTATGACAGCACTTGTATGTGGAATCTAAAAAACCTGAACTCATAAAGACAGTAGAAGGGTAATTACCAGGGGCTGGGAGTTGGGGGAAGTGGAGGTTTGTTGTTTACAAGGGTATAAACTTGCAACTAGTAAATAAATAAGTCCTAGAGATGCACAGCATAGTGATTATAGACAACAACACCAGATTATAAACTTCAAAGTGGCTAAGCACACACATACACACACATATGATAATTAAGTGACATGATAGAGATGTTAGTTAAGACTAATATGATTGTAATCATGTTGCAATATATAAATATATAAATATCAATTCAACAAGTTTTATACCTTAAACTTATAAAATGTTATATGTCATTTATATCAATAAAAATAAAAATAAAGTAGATATGAGGTGAAGCAGGGTAAATGAGATTGTATATATTCCTACTAAAATTCTACCGACTTTGAGGAATTAATTGTTGGAAATTTAGTTTTCTTGGGAATAATATATATCATATATTGTATATATAATATATTACATATATTATATATTATATATTATATATATTTAATCTCTGAGAAGAGCATTTCTCATACAGGTTGTCTCCTCAGATACAATGGAAAATTGCAAACCCAGAAGAGCTTCACAGTAAAATAAGACCACAAAGTCATTCTCTAGCCTCAGAGTTATCCAAAGCATGAATACATCAGCACTTCTGTACTTTTCCATGGCACAAAATGGGGGCTACCATTGGCCATCTGCAGAGTGCTGCCTGCATTATTCTCCAAATCTCTGATGAAGCTAGAGACAAAATCCTGGGTATCACCAGTCTCCGATGTGTTGCTCTCATTGATTCTAACAAGAACCTGCAAAGTAGGCTTATTCTACTCACTTTGCAAATGAGATCAGAAAGTCAAAGTAAGGTATTTGCCAAAAGCACATAGTGAATAAATGGTAGACCCATGACTAGAAGCCTGAAGGTCTGTTTTACTATTCTATGTTTGGCACCCAATTACCTGGCAAGATAATTTTCTTCAAAAACATTGGTTACCCATATGCCATGATTAATAACTTCTACGGGATTTCTGTTGACTCTCCTATCTTCACAATACCTACTCTAATGTATTATTGTGACCCGATGGGCTCCTCTTGTTTCTGCAGAGTCAGGATGACAGCCACAAACCACTCAGCAGTTTCTAGACCTGGCTGTCTCCTGGCACAGCTCAGTGCTTCACCAAGGGCTCCAGTTCAGCTCAGGTTTATGAAAGATATCTTTTCATATTTTTATTCCTTGATATCTAGTCCCATTCACTGTGACCCCCCCCCCTTTTTTTTTTTTACTTCAACTCATTGGTTGAACATCTATTATTTGCCACATGTTGTGCTTGTGTGCTTGGATTAAAGGATAAATAAGCTGCAGCCCCTGCCCTCAGAGTGATACTAAGATAACTATTAGGTTAGAATTAGGCTTAGCTGCAACAGTTAGGAAAGAAATGTGTCATAAGCAGTTTACATTTATTTCTCCCTCATAAATTTCAGGGTTAGTAGTCTGGGGATGGTATGTAGTTGTGTTTCATAAGGATGGAAGCTTCAGATGCTATCATATGCTCAACCATCTGTAAGGGGCAGTCCCTGGTGTGCTGTCATTTGTATTCTAAGCAGAGAATACTAACTCTTTACCTTACTATGTAAAGTCTATGTAAACTAAATCGCTTCTTAGGTTATCCATATTCCCATACACAACCACAAGAGAGGCTGGAATTGCCATCATTATTCTGGGAAACTATGTGCATGGCAAAGAAGCAGGAGTTCTATTAGTAGGGGAGAAAGGAAGAATGGTTACAAGGGGATGGTTAACACTACTTCCCAGTAACCATCTCAAACTAGGAAGATGACGGACAATGCAACAAGGATTATACTCTACTGTTTATCACAACTCTAATCATCTCCACTAAGGTCTAAGCTTGAGGAGAAAGGTGCCCTGACTATTCTGTTCTCTGCCCGGTCCCCATGTTGGGCACATGGTAGACCGGTTCAACTGAAATAATCCTGAGGAGAGAGAGAGAGATGTGAGTGATAGGGGTTCATTGAATTACAAATGGAGATGACTTAATTCAGTTTGGGAATACAAAAGAAGAAAAGCCTCTGGGAACTATAAGGGGTGACAGCACTGGCAGACCATGGGGTTTCAGAGGCAACACAGACAGAGTGAGCCCTAGAAGAAGGGAGAGGTTAGCTATGTTAAATGCCCAGAGAATTCACTGCAAGCATTAGCAGGATGGCCAGGGATGTCCTTACCAGAGTGACGGAATAGTAGCCAGAGGGAGAGGTAGGAATGGCTGTGGGGGAATGAGATGGATCCAAAGAAAGAAAGTAGAATCATGTCTGGATCCCAAGATCTATGTGCCAAAGTATTTAGTGGTGAAGAGTCACAGCCTCTGTTACTTATTGCTCCAAATAATAATCAGAATAAGAATGTTAATAGAAAAACTTACATATCTATTTAGAAAGAGAGCATGCAGATGTCACAAAATATTACCACAGGGGCAAATCCAAGTGAATGGTGTGTAAGAATTCATTGCAGTCTTAAACTTCCTCTGTAATTCAGATTTTTTTTAATGTGTAGATTTTAGAACAAGAATATGTAACAGCGTTAAGTGGAAAATCTCAAACACAAGGTTTTATAGCTTACATATTCACATGTATCTATTGCATTCCTCTTCTGAGTTCTCATGTTTATGTCAGAAATTAGGGTTTTTAAGCCCAAACCTAAAGTGCATGTAAAAGACAGTTTAGAAATGAACATACCTGAGCCATAGATTGCTGTTCTGTTCAAGAATGAGCATCCAGGTACCTCTTAACTCACCCTTGCTGTTTTCTTCTCCCACAGAAGCTGAAAACAAACTGAGGTTGTTAAGAAAGGAAATGAGCATAAAGCTGAACCTGAAAGTAAAAGCACTTCATGCTATTTTTAATTATTTGGGGAAAACCTGCTGGAACCCAGACGCCGGAGCCAGAGAAGGTATGAGGGTGAAGCAAGTGAGAGCAGCCCAATGACTCTGCAGTTAGGCCCTAGGAAATTGCACCAGACCAGCTTTATTTTCTCCCCAGCTCGCCTGTCCACAAAGGGACTGCTGCCTGAGACCAAGGGCACAGAGCCGCTGGCTCCAGGGGCCGCAAGCAGACTAGGTTTGGCAGCTGGCCATTGACAAAACCCAAAGGCAGAGAGAGGAGTGGTGGCGAGTCAGGAAAGGAATTTGTTTCAGGGAGGCCGACACTGGGAAGACAGTGGACTTGTGTCCCAAAGGCTGTCCCCAAAGTGCCAAAAAATATTTCCAGGTTCATGTAAGGAAAATGTGGGACAAAGTGGTAGGTAGGTGCAACTGGGCAGCAAAGGTCAGGTGGATCGTCGTCTTGGGGTCAATCACCCAGGGTCTTGCTGGTCTTAAGAGAACTTAATCAGTTAGAAAGTACAGACTGAAGTCAAAATGTGGGTAGTTTGAGTCCTCCCTAGACTCGATCCTTTTCCAGGACTACGATGTCTGTAGGTGTGCATTCTGTTGTACTCTTATGTCTTGGAATTCATGGAGCTTCTTGAATGAGTCGATTAATGTTTTTCAGAAATTATGCATGTTTCTGGTTATTATTCCTTCATATATTTTTTCTAACACTTTCTACCTTTTATCTATTGATGAGACTTCCATTCTGCCTATATTTGCATGCCTGGTGATGCCTCACAGTCTCTGAGGCTCTATTATTCTTAATTCGTTTTTCTTTTCTGTTGCTCAAAATGGGTTCTCTCTGTTGATTTATCTTCAGTTCACAGATCTTCCCTTTGCCAGATCAAATCTGGTTTTTGAGCCACTGTAGTATATTTTGTATTCCAGTTCTTATACCATTCCACTGTGGAATTTCTATTTCATTATTTTGGTTAACTTCTTATTATTAGTATTTTCTTTTTTTTTTTAAATTTTTTTTTAACCTTTATTTTTGAGACAGAGAGAGACAGAGCATGAATGGGGGAGGGTCAGAGAGAGGGAGACACAGAATCCGAAACAGGCTCCAGGCTCTGAGCTGTCAGCACAGAGCCCCACGCGGGGCTCGAACTCACGGACTGCGAGATCACGACCTGACCCGAAGTCGGATGCTTAACTGACTGAGCCACCCAGGCGCCCCAAGTATTTTCTATACCATGAGTCATTTTCAACACACTTTGGGTCTTTAAACATAGTTACCTTTAGTTCTTTAAACATACTCATAATAGCTGCTTTGATGTATTTGCCTGTTAAATAAGGTATTTGTCTGCTAAAGCCTCAAGAGATGGTTTCTATTAACTTTTTTTCCTATGATTAGGCCAACTTTTCTGTTTCTTTGCATGCCTCATAATTTGTTTTGAAAACTGGACATTATAAATAATATGATGTGGACTCCAGTGTCCCCTGAAGAGATTATTGATGGCTTTATACTTTGTTTAGTGACTTGGCTGGACTAATTCTTTGTTTTTTTTTAAGTTGTGTTTATTTTGAGATAGAGACCACATGCATGGGAGAGGGAGAGAGAGAATCCCAACCAGGCTGGGCACTGTCAGCATGGAGCCCTATGTGGGGCTCGAACCCATGAACTGAGTGATCATGACCTGAGTGGAAGTCAACTGAGCCACCTAGGAGCCCCTTACTGAGACTAATTCTGTATGGTCTGATGAGCTTGCCATATGTGGCCACTCATGGCTCTGCTTGGTTATGTTTTAAAGTATTTTTCACTTAGGGGCACCTGGTGGCTCAGTCAGTTAAGCATCTGACTTAGGCTCAGGTCATGATCTCACTGTTAGTGGGTTTGAGCCCTGCGTCGGGCTCTGTGCTGACAGCTCGGAGCCTGGAACTGCTCTGGATTCTGTGTCTTCCTCTCTCTCTGCCCCTTTCTGCTTGCACTCTCTCTCTCTCTCTCTCAAAAATAAATAAACATTTTTAAAAAATAAAAATTTTCTTTCATTTAGTTTTTAAGATAGACTTCCTAAAAGTCACCTCTGACCTCTGAGTCATCATAGTTTACTGATGAGCCCATGCTAAGCTAGAATTTATGCTTAAATACCTCGAGCTGATAAAATTATCCTTTGTCCATAGCCTTTCAGAAGGCATTATTTCTGCATATGCAAGGCCTCACACACAACCAGGAGAATGTAGCAAAGAGTGAAGCAAGGAAAGAAAGTAAACAAATCCAAGGATGTGTTATGGTGCCACTCTGAGCTCCTGGGGCTCAGTCCTGCCAACCTACCCAGAATGAAATTCAGTGAGTCTCAGAGAATTCCTCATTGCACAATGAATCTGGTGGAGGGAGAGTCAGCAGTGTGATAGAGGTTGCTGATATGGGAATTAGGCCACCTGCTCATGTAACTTTGTTTTGTCTGGTAGCCACCCAAATAAACTTGAGATTTGGATGGTCAGACAATATGTACCTCATGATGGAAAGCTCTGCTCCTGTTCTGACTTGATATACTAGAGTCAGGAGCTCAGCAGCCCCAAAGTAGCTTTTCAAATAGCAAGTAACCTTCTGATGCAGAAGCTTTGACCTTGTGCTGAAACCCTGAAAGCTCTGCTAAGATGGTGACGATTGCAGGAGACCTTTCTCTCCACCTGCTCCCTCTGTCACCACCATCTCTCCCTGCCCACATCAAGGGAACAACTATTCTGCTGTTTGGCACTTGATACAACTGAATCCCTGAAGTATGTATTCTGTAATGTCTGGTGGCTTATACTCAATATTATGCATGTGAGATTTGCCCATATTTTTGTGTATAGCTGCAGACTGTTTATTTTCTATGCTGTATAGTATTCAGCAGTAAGAATCTTCTGTAATTTATTTATCCCCTCATTTATTGACAGACTTTAGAGCAGTTTCTGTTTTCTTGGCTGCTGTAAACATTCTTGCATGCATCTTTTAGATCACATTATACCTGCACATTCTCCTTGTGTATATACCTATGAATGGGTTGCTGAAGAGCACGTGTTCCACCCAATAGATCTGACAGACACTGGTCAAACAGTCTCATGGTTGTGCCAATTTATATTTGTACCAGTAGTGTAGAACATTCCAGGTGCTGTGCAAGCTCGCCAAACCTCAGTAAGGTCTGCCTTTTCTTCATTTGGTAGATGAGTAATAGTAATGTGTTGTGTTTTTAATGACTTATGAATGACGTATCTTTTCATATGCTTTTTAGAGATCCTCTTTCATGATTTTTTTAACAAAAATATTGCCATTTATAGATGTGTCTGTTTTTAATGTGCGTTTTTTTGCTTGTTTGTGTTTCTATTTGGAGATCTTTTGCATGCCTCTGTGTGTGTGTGTGTGTGTGTGTGTGTGTGTGTGTGTGTGTGTGTGGTGGTGTTGAAGAGCTGCTTAGAGTAGATATAACATTTGTATTTCCCAACTGAAACCCTTTAGGCAGTTTAAATTTTTTTGTTTTTTTCTGAGACTGTTTCTAGTTTTGGTAACATAATTATCTCTAGCTCATCATCCAGGGAATATCTCAGTTTCTTTTTTTTTTTTTTTCAGTATATGAAGTTTATTGTCAAATTGGTTTCCATACAACACCCAGTGCTCATCCCAAAAGGTGCCCTCCTCAATACCCATCACCCACCCTGCCCTCCCTCCCACCCCTATCAACCCTCAGTTTCTTCTCAGTTTTTAACAGTCTCTTATGCTTTGGCTCTCTTCCACTCTAACCTCTTTTTTTTTTTTTTTCCTTCCCCTCCCCCATGGGTTTCTGTTAAGTTTCTCAGGATCCACATAGGAGTGAAAACATATGGTATCTGTCTTTCTCTGTATGGCTTATTTCACTTAGCATCACACTCTCCAGTTCCATCCTCGTTGCTACAAAGGGCCATATTTCATTCTTTCTCATTGCCACGTAGTATTCCATTGTGTATATAAACCACAATTTCTTTATCCATTCATCAGTTGATGGACATTTAGGCTCTTTCCATAATTTGGCTATTGTTGAGAGTGCTGCTATGAACATTGGGGTACAAGTGGCCCTATGCATCAGTACTCCTGTATCCCTTGGATAAATTCCTAGCAGTGCTATTGCTGGGTCATAGGGTAGGTCTATTTTTAATTTTTTGAGGAACCTCCACCACTTTTCCAGAGTGGCTGCACCAATTTGCATTCCCACCAACAGTGCAAGAGGGTTCCCGTTTCTCCACATCCTCTCCAGCATCTATAGTCTCCTGATTTGTTCATTTTGGCCACTCTGACTGGCATGAGGTGATATCTGAGTGTGGTTTTGATTTGTATTTCCCTGATGAGGAGTGACATTGAGCATCTTTTCATGTGCCTGTTGGCCATCCGGATGTCTTCTTTAGAGAAGTGTCTATTCATGTTTTCTGCCCATTTCTTCAGTGGGTTATTTGTTTTTCGGGTGTGGAGTTTGGTGAGCTCTTTATAGATTTTGGATACTAGCCCTTTGTCTGATATGTCATTTGCAAATATCTTTTCCCATTCCGTTGGTTGCCTTTTAGTTTTGTTGGTTGTTTCCTTTGCTGTGCAGAAGCTTTTTATCTTGATAAGGTCCCAGTAGTTCATTTTTGCTTTTAATTCCCTTGCCTTTGGGGATGTGTCAAGTAAGAAATTGCTACGGCTGAGGTCAGAGAGGTCTTCTCCTGCTTTCTCTTCCAGGGTTTTGATGGTTTCCTGTCTCACATTTAGGTCCTTTATCCATTTTGAGTTTATTTTTGCGAATGGTGTGAGAAAGTGGTCTAGTTTCAGTCTTCTGCATGTAGCTGTCCAGTTCTCCCAGCACCATTTGTTAAAGAGACTGTCTTTTTTTCCATTGGATGTTCTTTCCTGCTTTGTCATAGATTAATTGGCCGTATGTTTGTGGGTCTAGTTCTGGGGTTTCTATTCTATTCCATTGGTCTATGTGTCTGTTTTTGTGCCAATACCATGCTGTCTTGATGATGACAGCTTTGTAGTAGAGGCTAAAGTCTGGGATTGTGATGCCTCCTGCTTTGGTCTTCTTCTTCAAAATTACTTTGGCTATTCGGGGCCTTTTGTGGTTCCATATGAATTTTAGAATTTCTTGTTCTAGTTTTGAGAAGAATGCTGGTGCAATTTTGATTGGGATTGCATTGAATGTGTAGATAGCTTTGGGTAGTATTGACATTTTGACACTATTTATTCTTCCAATCCATGAGCACGGAATGTTTTTCCATTTCTTTATATCTTCTTCAATTTCCTTCATAAGCTTTCTCAGTTTCTTTTTTAAAAAATTTTTTTTATGTTTTTATTTTATTTTTGAGAGACAGAGTATGAGTGGGGGAGGGACACAGAGAGAGGGAGACACAGAATCTGAAGCAGGCTCCAGGCTCTGAGCTATTGGCACAGAACCTGATGCGGGGTTCGAACTCATGGACTGTGAGATCATGACCTGAGCCAACTGAGCCACCCAGGAGCCCTTGGAATATCTCAGTTTCAATCTCACACAAGGAACTACTGTACAAGACACTCTCTTGACACATGAGACAAAGGAATGATTTATGTTCTTTGGTCCAAGATGATGGGAAGGACCTCCATTCCTTTTCCTGAGACCTCACTTTCAGAGCTCTTTCTCACAAACTAGGTCACACTGGACTTACTTACTCTATGATGAACACCTATTACGGCAAAACCTTGTTTCTCACTCAAACATATTGTCTCAACCTGCACACCCTCCCAAAGTAGAAGAAGTGGAAGGACTGATTTTCACTGCGTTAATGTAATATTTGTAATATTTGAGTGGTTTTCCAGGGAAAGCTGAGATCACGCTCAATCATTTTCTATTCCCATACAGCATGGTTTTTGTAGTCATGGTGATGATGATCTTTCAGCTTTGGGGTGTACCTGAATCAGAGATAGGGCTGGATATAGCTTCTCTTTTCATTCCCACTCGAATGCAAGACTATCTAAAAAGCAGGTATAAGTGTAATGGATTTAACTGAATATGTGGAAGGGGTTATTGTTTTTTTTTTAAGTTTTAATTTTAATTCCAGTTAGTTAACTTACAGTGTTGTATTAGTTTCAGGTGTATAATGTAGTGATTCAACAATTCCATACAGCACTGGAGCTTATCACGCGAATCCCCATCACCTGGTTAACCCAACACCCCCTCGCCCTCTCCTCTGGTAAACATCAATTTGTTCTCTATAATTAAGAGTCTGTCTCTTAGTTTCTTTCTCATTCTTTTTCCCTTTGCTTGTTTGTTTTGTTTCTTAAATTCCACATATGAGTGAGATTGTATAGTATTTGTCTTTCTCTGACTTATTTCGCGTAGCATTATACTCTCTAGCTCCATACATGTCATTGCAAATGGCAAGATTTCATTCTTTTTTATGACTGAATAACATTCCATTGTATATATACATCACATCTTCTTTATCCATTCGTCAATCGATGGACAATTGGGTTGTTTCCATAGCTTGGCTTTTGTAATAAATGCTACAACAAACATAGGGGTACATGTATCCCTTTGAAAAAGTGTTTTTGTATTTTTGGGGTAAATAGTAGTGCTGTTTCTGGATCGTAATGTAGTTCTATTTTTAGTTTTTTGAAGAACCTCCATACTGTTTTTCACAGAGGCTGCACCAATTTGCATTCCCATCAACAGTGCAAGAGGGTTCCCCTTTCTTTGCATCCTTGCCAACATCTGTGTGTGATGATGAACGTCTTTTCATGTGTCTATTGGACATCTGGATGTCTTCTTTAGAAAAATGTTCATGTCTTCTACTCATTTTTTTATTGGATTATTAGCTTTTTGGATGTTGAGTTGTGTAAGTTACATACTTTGGAGTGGCAGTGTCAGCAAAATTTGGTTGGGCCTCTAGTCCTAGGCCAGATCCCCTGAAGCGATACCTCGGCTGGAGGCTGCTCAGCAGGGTCCCTGGCCTAGGCTGGGTGCAGCATACAGCAATGACTGGGGGCCCCGAGGTTGGGTGCAGTGGGGCAGCTGGGTGTGGTGCTCAAATTTGTTGCTGGTTCACCCAGCATATGAGCTCAGTGTGCTACAGTGGATGGGGGTGCCAGGCTGGGTACAGCACTTGGTTTTGGCTTAGGTCACGATCTCATGGTTCCTGGGATCAAGCCCCACATCTGGCTCTGCGTTGACAGAGCAGAGCCTGTTTGGGATTCTCTCTCTCTCTCTCTCTCTCTCTCTCTCTCTGCCCCTCCCCTGCTTGTGCTCTCTGTTAAAATAAATAAATAAACTTTAAAAAAGTCTTAAGCCCTTCCCCCCAAAAACTCATGGAATCCATCCCCTTTGGTCTTTAAAGCCAAACATTATGGGGTGCAAGGGCCTGGGCCTTTTCTCCACCCTCTCAGAGTACGCAGCTGGCTCCCTCTTGCCAGCAGCCTCCCTCTGCCTTTCTGACCTTCCTAACCTTTCAGATGCAGCTTCTACTCTCTATTTACTTATGGAGTTCATTCTGCCAGGCTTACTGTTATTGACTTGGATGTGGATGAGATCTAGTTTTAAATGTGGTCCTCCTGCTCAGCCATCTTCCCAAGCTCCCCTAATTTGGGGATATCATTTCCTCCGATGTTTTTGCCTGTCTGTTTTGTGGAGAGTGACAAGACTTTCAGTCCTCTGAAGCCCTTGGGTCTGTGCTTTCTCTCCTCCACCTTTTCTGTTTTCTTTTCTCACCCACCATCTGCTTTAGGAGGAAATAAAATCATCTGGCAAGGCAAGTTCACTGTCACTTTCCATGATTTAGCTTTCTGCAGAGACTTACAACCTGGTATAGTCTCCTATGTTCCAGTAAGCATTTCAAAGTATCTTTATAAACATACACATTTTCCTCTATGTCATGAATTTGGGAGACCTGTTAAAATAGTGACATTTGTTTTACATAATGATCATGTTATCCCAATAGTTACTCTGCTATGAGAGAGAAGGAGGCCATATGTAAATCGTGAGCTTTATAAATGCTGCCCAGACACACTTGCTTTGGAAACTGTGGCGAGGGTGTTGGACATGGAGCTGACGTTGAGTAGACATTTTGAGGGCTCTGGAGCTTTGGTGACGGTTTTGAAATAAGCAGTAGATGCACATGCCATCACATTTTTCTGATTGGTGAAACACAGATAACCCCTGTGGAGGGTGGATCTAGAGAGAGGCCCCTCAGGGACAGTGGTCTGGTTGTCCTTGAACACTTTTTATGCAGTCTGCTAATAGTTTAGAGACTTTAAAAATCATGTTTGTTTTTTCCCATAACTGAAAAGCAACTGATTTCCTAGAATTGTTTTGAAAATAGCAGGTCATTGCTTTCGGTTTCAAACCTGAAGTACAATTTCAGGAAATATCTTTCCAGTAGACTTGCATGATCTCAGAGATTGTTTTTCTGGCTTGAAACCCTTGCATGAGTTTATTTTAAAACATACTCTCCAGTTTAAAGCTATGAGGGATTGCAGCAAACGGGAAAGTCTGGAGCAAAGAGATTGATAACAAGGGCCGAGTTTTGGTGCAGTTTCTAGGTAACATCTATGAAACAGCAACAAACAGACTCTTTCCATTGGGTCAGCTTTCCGTCTAACCCCTTGGGGGTTTCCTGCTGTTCTTGGTGAAGTAGAGGCAAAGCAGCATGGTGTGTCTAGGTCCGAATAAGGGCATATGTAACAGAAGTGTATGGATGAGAAAAGAGAGGGTAGAAAAAGTCCAGTTTGTTTTGTAGGGAGAGGCAGGAAAGGTACAGAACAAAGTTCGCTTAAACTAAAAAGTACCTAGCTAAGAAACATAAAATTTCAAATGTTTGAATTTGGGAGGAAAAAATATGCTATCAATTGCACTTCAACAGTTAATTAAGAAAAAACATAATGACTAATCAAATTCATAGGAAGAGAAAGTAGGATGGTAGTTACCAGAGGTTTAGGGGAGGGGGGAATGTAAATTATTTAATGGATATAATTTCAGCATTGCAGGATAAAAACGTTCTGGAGATCTGTTACATAACAATGTGTATGGAGAATAAACTGAGGGTTGATGGGGGGCAGGGGAAAGTGGGTGATGGGCATTAAGGAGGGCGCCTGTTGGGATGAGCACTGGGTGTTGTATGGAAACCAATTTGACAATAAATTTCATTAAAAAAAATTCAGGAGGTAAAAATAAAAAAACCCAATGTGTATGTATTTAATACTACTCAAATGTACACTTACAAATGGTTAAAATGATTATAAAAAATCTAAAACAAGAAACAATGACTGGAAGTATGTGCAGGTGGGAAGGAAAGAGACTACTGTTTGTCAGAAGGAAGTATATTAGATAGCCCTTAGCATTTTCATTCTTTGTACAAAAAGTTGATGATTTAAAAAAAATTTTATGTTTGTTTATTTTTGAGACAGAGAGAAACAGAGCATGAGTGGGGAAGGGGCAGAGAGAGAGAGAGGGAGACACAGAATCTGAGGCAGGCTCCAGGCTCTGAGCTGTCAGCACAGAGCCTGATATGGGGCTTGAACCCAGGAACTATGAGATCATGACCTGAGCCACCCAGACACCCTCAAAAGGCTGGTCATTTTAAGAAGCTGTAGGTTGAACTTTTTTCAGGGCTGCTGACATGGCAAGGAATCGTCAATGGGCCACGTCCAATTCATTCTCCATGCAGCCATCACAGCGATTTTCAAAAAAAAACCCCACCAATTAAGTCATGTCACTTCTCTGCACAAAATCTTAAAAGCTTCTTACTGCAGTTAGGGTAAAGTCCAGTATCCACACAAGGCCTGTAAGGTCCTACACAATGAGGCTCCTGCCTGCCCTTCTAAACATGGGCTGTCTCTACTTCATCACGTGGATCATCCTCCCCGGACCAAACACAGCAGTCTCTTCCCCAGTAAGGAATTAGGCACAGTCTTCTGCCTGAAACTCACTTATCTCGTATCTTTCCTGGTTGTGCTCTTATAAATTCATCTTACTCTCATTTCCTCAGGGGAGGGTCACTGACTGACAAATCTAAATTGGGGCTCCTTTCTGCATTTATTCTTGGTACCTTGTACTGTTCTTTTACAATGCTTATAAGTTCAAAATCCTATTGGCATAACAATTTGGTTAATGTCTTTATTTCTAAATGAAAAACTACTTGAGCACAGGGACCAAGTCTGTTTTGCTAACCACAAATCCTTGATCCTTTCCACACTGTCTAGGAAATGGTCAGTGGTGAATACTTATTGAACAACTGGATGAAATCATGTTTAAAAGTACCTGCTTTGGTGTTAGTAAGGACTACATTTGAGTTTGATTCACAGCATCCTGGTGTTTTGGTCTCATAAGACAAACTATGGAAAATCCATCCCATAGTGCTCACAAATGACTTCATCAATGTGAGCTTGTGTTACTAACCTATTTGATGTTGACATTTGTCATCCTTAACAGTGCCATCATCATCATCTTATCATGTTATCTTCAGATTTGATGGATCATTAATCCAAGGATTAATTAATGTTATCTGTATGAGGTAAACATGTTGTACCAGAGGCAGCAAGTTTGAAGGCTTTACTTAGATTTGTTATATATTTCTAGTGAAAGTTTTAGATTTCATTCTGAATTCAATTATTTAATATTATCGTGAATAAGACGGTCAAAAGGAAAATTACAAGAACTCTTGGCATTTGGCAATGTTTTGAACTAGATATTTTCAACTTCAAAATATGAAAAATACTTCACATAAAAATATTTAAAAATTTGATAAAATTGGGTAAACATTCTTACCCATTGATAAAGTCACAAAATACAGAGACCAGGAGGATTTTTTTTTTAATTTTGTTTTTTTTTAATTTGATTTTTAAATTTTATTTAAATCCAAGCTAATTAACATATAATGTAGTAATGGTTTCAGGAGTAGAGTATAGTGATTCATTACTTAAATATAACACGCAGAGGGGCGCCTGGGTGGCGCAGTCGGTTAAGCGTCCGACTTCAACCAGGTCACGATCTCGCGGTCTGTGAGTTCGAGCCCCGCGTCAGGCTCTGGGCTGATGGCTCGGAGCCTGGAGCCTGTTTCTGATTCTGTGTCTCCCTCTCTCTCTCTGCCCCTCCCCCGTTCATGCTCTGTCTCTCTCTGTCCCAAAAATAAATAAACGTTTGAAAAAAAAAATTAAAAAAATATATATATAACACCCAGTGCTCATCCCAACGAGTGCCCTCCTTAATGCCTGTCACCCATTTAGCCCATCACCCCACCCAATACCCCTCCAGCAATCCTCAATTTGTTCCCTGTATTTAAGAGTCTCTTATGGTTTGCCTCCCTCTCTCTTTTTATCTTGACTGAGAGGATTTATAACCTGAATCAGTGGGTTGGATAATGTTACTGTTAGCTTCTCCATAGAGAATCAGTAAATTTAAACATATTTTGAAGCAAAGACGACCTCTTCCTTAGACATTGTCCAGTGGCCCTTGCTTCCATGCTTTTGTCTGGCCCTTATGGCTGCTTAGACCCTGGAACACCTATTACGAGACTAGAATGTGATTGAATAGAGATGATTTTATTTATTCCAGCTCAGTAGTACCCAATTGTGGTCATTTTGCCCCAGTGGTGATCTTTGCAATGTCTGGAGCCACATTTGATTGTCACAGCTGGGTTGCTTAGCAGAAAAGGTGCTATTGGCATCAGCTGGTTAGAGGCCATCATTGCTGTTTAACATCCTATAATCACAGGGCAGTTCCCACAACAAAAAATTATCCAGCCCCAAATCAAGAGTGCCAAGGCTGAGAAACATTTTGCTGTGCAATGAAATTCTTACACAATAAGAATAACTGTCACAAACAGGTCTGGAGGAAGGGGAACACTTTGCACTGCTGGTGGGGATGCAAACTGGTGCAGCCACTCTGGAAAACAGTATGGAAGTTCCTCAAAAAATTAAAAATAGAGCTACCCTACGACTCAGCAATTACACTACTAGGTATTCATCTAAAGGATACAGGAGTGCTGTTTCAAAGGGGCACATGCACCCCAATGTTTACAGCAGCACTATCAACAATAGCCAAATTATGGAAAGAGCCTAAATGTCCATTGACAAATGGATAAAGAAGATGTGGTACACACACACACACACATACACAAACACACAGATACCCACACACTAGAATATTACTTGGCCATCAAAAAGAATGAAATCTTGCCATTTGCAACAACGTGAATGGAACTAGAGGGTATTAGGCCAAGCGAGATAAGTCAGAGAAAGAGAAATGTCATATGATTTCATTCATATGTGGAATTTAAGAAACACAACAGATGAACGTAGGGGAAGAGAAGGAAAAATAAGATAAAAACAGAGAGGGAGACAAACCATAAGAGATTCTTAAATACAGATAACAAACTGAGGATTGCTGGAGGGATACTGCATGGGGGGATGGACTAAATGGATGAGGGGGATTAAGAAGGACACTTGTTGGGACGAGCACTGGGTGATATATGTAAGTGACGAATCACTAAATTCTACTTCTGAAACCATTATTACACTATATGTTAACTAACTTGGATTTAAGTAAGATTAAAAAAAAAGAATAACTGTCACAAACATAACATTGAACAAATAAGTCAATCAGGAAAGAGTACATGAAGTTATTTTATATGAAAATCAGAAACAGATTAAACTTTGATTGGTGATAGAAGTCCAAGTAGTGTTTAACACTAGGTAACCAGAAGGAAGGAGGATTGACATAGACTGCATTCCCATATGCACTTGATTCTATTTTCTAACGTATTCTATTACTTTATTTTTAAATTCAGGCCCCAGTGGCACACTCAGAATTCTAACTCTTGTTGCTAGATGTAAGCCTGTCAACTTGGATCTAAAACTAAGGAGATAGGCTAGTAAATGTTGTACTGTTAAAAATCCTCACTCTTTCATGAATACAATTTTATATTAACAATTTATAAAATTGTCTGCATTTTCCTTTTAAAAGTGCTTTCTCTCATTAGATCATAAGAGGATACTTGTAAGATAGTACTTTGTTTAGTCTAGAAAGGAGACAGGAAAGATAGCATATCCTTCCTTATAGTCACCTATTATGAGGGTAATACAGGGGTGCTATGTCAGGTCAGAGGACAACCTCTGTAAGATACTCTGGCCAAAATTACACTACTGGGAGAGAGCTTATGGTCTGAATGGCTTTTTCACCCATATGTTAGAAGAAAAATGGGAACTTCTAAGCTGATATAGAAATCTGATAGAAAAACTTCCAGGTAGGAAAACAAGAGTATTCTTCCTGTGCCGTGTGCTGATTCTAGGCTATCCTCACCTGGAAACAACTGCAGTGTTTCTGTGGCTGTGTGTATCTGCTATCTTTAGGTCAGCATGTGTCCATGTCTAGCAGGGTTTCTGCTAATTGGCAGTGACCTTGGTAAAGCGACTCATTTTCTGCTTACATTAGATATAGTTGGTTAGAATTTCTACTTGATACCCTGGGAACCCCATTTAATTTTGGCTCTGTTAGATCATTCTAGAATCTTCCAAAACAGCAGCATATACCAAAAGGATATTATTTAAAAACACGTAATCGCTGGTGTTTTCACATTCTTGCACATGCTGTTTTTTTGCCTGGGACTCTTCTCCGTAGGTAACATGTCAACCGAGAAAACTGATATAAATACAACAAAATTTACTTTACACTCCTTTTTCCAGGTCCCCTAGGTCATCTTCCCGATGTACAATGCTGCTTATAATCTGTGCTGCTGCCATTGCTGGATTAGGAATTTCTTTTTAACCCGCATGACCTCACAGTTCAGATTCCATAATAGAGAATTAAATGAGAAAACCTAGGATAAGTGCTTGACAGTTTATCTGTCCCATTGACAATACCTGTTTAATATAAGATATTTGTAATATTATCATTACTTTTATTACCACCATTCATGCAGCCCACCTTCCTAAGCCTTTTCACATCATAAGCCTTTTCACATTTCTATTTATGTGTCTGTTTCCTGAGATGAAAAGACACATAAATTATGGTTCCCACCCTCAAAGTGACACTAAGGTAACTATTCGGTTAAGATTAGGCTTAGCTGTTAGAAAGGAAAAAAAAAAAAAGGCTCATAAGCATTTTTTTCCCCTTGAGATCTACTTTATTTTTTTCCAATTTTTTATTTAAATTCTAGTTAGTTAACATATAGGGTAATATTGGTTGCAGGCGTAGAAGTAAGTGATTCATCACTTACATGTAATACCCAGGGCTCATCCCAAATGCCTCCTTTATACCCATCTCCCATTTAGCCCAGCACCTCCCCGCCCCCACCTCCCTCCATTAACCCTCAGTTTGTTTTTGTTCTCTATAGTTAAGAGTCTCTTATGGTTTGTTTCCCTCTCTTTTCTTTCCCTTTCCCATTCCCATATGTTGATCTGTTTTGTATCCTAAATGCCACATATGAGTGGAATCACTTTGAGGGTGGGAGCCATACTTTATGTGTCTTTTCATTGCAGGAAACAGACACATAAATAGAAAATTGCCTATGATGTGAAAAGGCTTAGGAAGGTGGGCTGCACAAACGGTGGTAATAAAAGTAATGATAATATTACAAATATCTTATATTGAACAAGTATCGTCAATAGGACAGATAAACTGTCAAGCACTTATCCTAGGTTTTCTCATTTAATTCTCTCTGCCTCTCTCTCTCTGTCTCTCAAAAATAAACAAACATTAAAAAAAAAATGCAATCCAGATTCTTACGGCCCAGAATTTATACATGTAGGTACCACTGGTGAATCTGTTGTCTCTATGAGAAACATGACCAGAAACAAAACTCAGTTTTGACTGAGGTGTTATTTTTAACTATTAGAAGTCAACCATGTAAAGATTCTTTTCATTCCTACAGAGACATACAAAGGATTCATTTCAAGGCTGATTAAGTATAAGTAGTGTAAAGATAAATAATAACAAAAAATAACCCAGGCTTTTCTGGTGATAATTTTCCATAAACTATCTTTGTTCTCTGTATCCACAAAATACCATCTCTTGAAGGGGGGGATGTTACTTGATCAGGGAGGCCATTGTAGAGAACTGAGCCTCCCGTTTTGAAAATATGTTTGAATATGGGCATGGAAACACTTCTAAAGATTTTTCTTGAGAACTGTGAGTTTAAACTTACCTCACACATCACCATTCTAGCATATGTATCCAAGGAATGCATTTTAACTGCAGTGAGGTGAGTCATACAGGCTTTTGCATTGGGAGACATTGGGAGAAAGCCCTTCTGGTTTTGTTTAGTGTTTCCTGTAACTGGTGGAACATTATGGTCACCTGACAGGGGTGTGGGTTGTTTAAAAAATGCTGCTACCTGGGGCACCCTTCAGATTAATTAAATCAGGTGAGGGCAGGAGAGGGAATTAACGGTACTTCCTATGCAGCCAGATTGAGAACCAGTGGTCTATCATACACACAGAGAGATAACTTGAGATCATGGATGAAAACTGTCTCTCTCCCCCTTTTTAAAGAACCAGAAGAAGGCCTATATCTATCTATGCAGTGTTCATTCCACTCCACTTGCTGCTGCCCTGGGCTATGTGATGTGGCATGAGACTGTCAGCTCCCAGTGGCCTCTAGTCCAGATGGAGAAGTTGGACTTCCCCAGGAGTGACGGCAGTGACTGGCCCCTGCCAGCTAGACTATCAAGGAAACTTCTTCCTTATCTCTCCATGCTTCCACTGCTGTTTTCAATTAGAGATGGAGCACTTTAAGCTAAGTTGCATGTAGCAGAAAGCTGATGAATGAGCTTTTCTGCTTCCCAGCACTTGCATGGCAGTGAGTTCAAGAACAAGTTCTCATCTGCCTCTCTCAGCCTTGCTCTCCCACCTCTCCTCCCACCCTTCTATGTCCTTTATGGAAGCTGAAAAAAACCTAAGGACATCATCACTGCCACAAAGGAAATGAAACAGAAGATAAAACCTGGAACACCAAGGAAAAGAAAACCAGAGAGGCCAAATTAACACGAGACAAAGTGGATTTCATAGCAGTTAATAATACCGCAAGGAACGAGAATGTCCTTTCATAATGAAAAGACATCCTATTCATCAGGAGGACATCACAATCATAAGTGTTTATGCATCAAATAATAGAGCTTCAAGATGCAGGAAGCAAAATCAGATAGAACTGCCAGGAGAAATAGACAAATCCACGGTAACAGTTGGAAATTTCCATACCTCTAAATAATTGATAGAACAAGTAGATGGACAATCAGTACATAGAAGACCTGAACAACTTTATCAACTAACTTGTCCTAATGGAGATTTATGAAAGAGTTCACGCAACAACAGCAAATTGTATATTCCTTCACATGTACATAGAACATTTCCTAAGAAGGACTACACTCTGGGACGTAAGACAAGTTTTAATTTATCTTTTTAATAACTTGGCTGGACTATTTTAGTAAAGTTTACTTCCCCTTTGTTGTGAAGTGTCTGGTGTTGGTTCTCAGAGGGCGTATCCTTGAGCATGCACAGAATCACCCTGGGATGGCAGTGGTTTTGTCAGTTTTTTCTTTGTCTCTTTCAGTAAGCTCTCTGTCTTCCACTACCCGTATCTCAGCCAGCTGTTAGGCTCCACTAGTTTCCACCTGATTGCTCTGTAGTTTTTGACAGTTTCCTGGGGAATCGCTCCAGTCTGATCCAGTTAAATTTGGGGAAGGAAGGGTTACAGGAGTGCTGATGCATAGGGGCACTTGTACCCCAATGTTTATAGCAGCACTCTCAACAATAGCCAAATTATGGAAAGAGCCTAAATGTCCATCAACTGATGAATGGAGAAAGAAATTGTGGTTTATATACACAATGGAGTACTACATGGCAATGAGAAAGAATGAAATATGGCCCTTTGTAGCAACGAGGATGGAACTGGAGAGTGTGATGCTAAGTGAAATAAGCCATACAGAGAAAGACAGATACCATATGTTTTCACTCCTATGTGGATCCTGAGAAACTTAACAGAAGACCATGGGGGAGGAGAAGGAAAAAAAAAAGGTTAGAGAGGGAGGGAGCCAAAACATAAGAGACTCTTAAAAACTGAAAACAAACTGAGGGTTGATGGGGGGTGGGAGGGAGGGGAGGGTGGGTGATGGGTATTGAGGAGGGCACCTTTTGGGATGAGCACTGGGTGTTGTATGGAAACCAATTTGACAATAAATTTCATATTTAAAAAAAATAAGTAAATTTAAAAACAAATTTGGGGACGGATAGTTTTGGGGGTTCTAACTGCAGGAGAGCTCTTAACTCTCTTTTTCTGGTTCTCTCTGATGAACTAGCTAGCCTATGGTTTAACTTGTTGCTTTTGTTTAAGAGAAGTATATAATTTCTTAATTGATTACCACCCAAATCGCTATTGGTTTTGATAGTGTCCTTAGGCTTGGACTCCCCTACAATTAGTTCCAAATAAAGTCAGTTCACTGGGGGACAGCTTCAGAGTCTTTTTTATTATGGACTGCCCTCCCTCTAGACAAAATCTCTGAGCTGTGGTCTAGGACGGTAGAAGTGGTGAGACAGTAGCCCACTTCCCTCTGCTTTAAAGCAGGGTGCTGGGCAAGGGTAGTAGCCTCTTCTCAACATGCCTCCCCTGAAGTGTAATCTCTGCCCTATGGGTGAGCTATGCAAGTGTGATCAGGATGCGAGTATTCTCTGCCTGCTGCATCTGCCCTAGATCCTTTATCCAATAAATGAGGAAGGAAGCCCCTTGCTTCTTGACTGCACTCACCAGGAAATTAGCCTCTGCAACTCAGAGCCGAGAATGATGAAAAATGCTGGTGGTCTGTCCTTCCCAGTGTGGTATGTTGTCCCTTGACTGGAAGCTGAGGGTAGAGAGATCCTTGTTTTCTTGGCCACACCTACCAAAAGTGTAGATTCCTGCTGAGCTGGGAGGAGTGGGGGAGGGTGTGGGTGTGGCTCAAGTGCTGTGGACTCTCACTGTTCTTTCCAAAATTGAGTACAATTTCTGGAATAATTATTTATTTGCTATATATCCCTAGGGCAATTTCCAGAGACTTTAAATGGTTGCTTTTTAAACAATTTGTGCCAGCATGATTGTTTTGCTGAGGAATGGGTCTGTGAAACTTGATGCCATTCCAGAAGTTGAATTCAACTACTTATTTTATTTTTTTTAAGTTTATTTATTTATTTTTGAGAGAGAGAGGGTAAAGGAGGGGCAGAGAGAAACAGAGAGAGAGAGAGAGAGAGACAGAGAGAGAATCCCAAGCAGGCTCTGTACTGTTAGGGTGGACATGGGGCTTGAACCCACGAATCCTGAGATCATGACCTGAGCCAAAATCAAGAGTCAGACGCTTAACAGACTGAGACACGAAGGCGCCCCTGAATTCAACCATTTAAAAAATAGTTGCGTGTAGTAGCATCAAGGGCAGAGAATGATCTTTTCCTGTTTTGCAGGAAATGGCTTCTTAAGCCTACGGATGAAAACAAAGGTGATAAATGTTTGTCATCGTAGTTGAAGAAACACCCAGTTCTTGCCACCAGTCACCTCCTTCCTGCAAGCACAACTGGGACCACTGCCCTCTCTCTTCCTCCCCTATCATTTTCCAGGAACCACGGCAGTATTGGCAAAGGACTGCCACCAAGTGTCCACTAAAAAGCAGTCACCTAAAAGATGTAGCTAAATGAAGTTTTTCAGGAGTTGCTGTGCAAGCCTTGTCCCTAGGGCCTGTTGGGTCTCAACTCATTTCTAGGGAGTGCTTGGAGACCAACAGATGGAAAGTAAAAGAAACTTCTAATGTCTCTTTTCTCCCCTTCCCAATCCTTACAAAACAAGAGAAATAAATTCAAGGAGAAGCACCATGAGTGTGCAAAAGTATACTATGTCTTTTGGAGGTATTCAGCGAAATCACAAAGGACACAAAAATACTGTATCTTGGCATGCTTTGGCACATATTCTGGAAAGAGGAACACAGCAGTCATTCTGTTACTTTAAAAGTCTCAATTAGGGGCACCTGGGTGGCTCAGGCAGTTAAGCATTCGTGAAATGGAGCCCCAAGTCAGGATCCACGCTGACAAGGTAGAGCCTGCTTGGGACTCTCTCCCTCTCTCTCTGACCCTCCCCCATGTGCATGCTCTTTCTCTCTTTCTCTCAAAATGAATGAATGACTCAATCAATCAATAAATCAATCAATCAATGCCTGGATTAGAATATCTTGGGCAGGAGGCTATGGAGCAAGAAAACGAAGAGAGTTTATAAATATGGCAATAGAAATTATTAATTTTCCTCTTAAACCCATTCCCCAGTATTTCCTTTACAGGAAACCACTTCATACCCTCTGAATATCAATCAGGCAATAAATAGACATTGTGATATTTGCTCCAAATGTAAGTTTTTGTCTGATGATCTTGGTTAGAATTGCATTGTTCAGACAGAAGAACAGATATGCGTTTCATGATGACAAATCATCTTTTGGAACAGAAAGCAACACCCAATACATTTCAAAGGATTAAATTAATACAGAATATATTCTCTAACATAAGAAAATTAGATTCAAAATGAATTTCAAAAATCTATAAAGGGCCAAATATTTGGAAATTAAGCAAGCACACCTATGTAACTTTAGAGATAACAATAAAATCACAGGGGTGAATTAGAAAATATTTCAAAAATAAAGTAGATCATTATTTGAGGATTATAATTAAAGCAGCAATTATAAAAAATTGGTAATTTTAAGACTTAGTAAGATGTAAAAAGGTTAAAATCACTGATCCAACTTATGTCCTAAGAAATAAGAGGAAATTAAATGCAATCCATGTAGAAGAAAGAAAATTATAAAATAGAAAACATGGAGGCAAAAGACAAAATTTAAAAAACTTCAAATTTTCTTATTTGAAAATATTTATACATTCAGAGTGGTTAAGAATTAGAATTTAGAACTTTAGATGGTCAAGAAAAAGTAGAGAAAACACAAATCATCAATATTAGGGATAAAAGTGAAACATATCATGAGGTATCCCACACAAGTGTGAACCTAACAGAGAAATTTTGTGAGCATCTTTATGCCATTACAGTTGAAAACCTAGATAAAATAGATTCCTTGAAAAGTCCAGCTTAAACAATGCCAAAAAGAGAAAGAACAAGGGGCGCCTGGGTAACTCAGTCGGTTGAGTGTCTGACTCTTGATTTCGGCTCAGGTCATGATCTCACAGTTCGTGGATTCAAGCCCCACATTGGGCTCTGTGCTGACAATTGGGAGTCTTGGAATTCTCTCTCTCCCTCTCTCTCTGCCCCTCCCTCACTCATGCTGTCTATCTCTCTAAATAAATAAATAAATAAACATTTAAAAAAAAAAGAGAGAACGTTTGAAGTTAACATATGTTAACTAATGTTAACTTCATACTTAAAAACCTTCTCAGGAAAACAGCTTAATGAAGTTACATTTATTGGTGAATATTATCAAATATTGAAGGAAAAACAAAAACAGTCACCTACTGGTTTTTTTTCAGAAAAATTTTGCAAGCACTTCACAAATTATTTTATGGGGCCAGCATAAACCTAATTATGATGACCCCTAATTATGATGAGAACATTATAAGGAAATAAAATTAGACATCAAGTCTCTAAAGAACATACATATAAAAATCCTTAACAAAACATTTGCAAGTGGAAAAATAGCAATATAAATTGAGGGTACTATGTCATGACCAAGTGGGATTTTCTCAAGAACACAAGATTGATTTCCCATTTAAAAATCAATAAATGCAATTCACAAAATTAAGAGAATAAGGAAGAAAATGGACGCAGAAAAAATATTTGACAAAAGTCAACACAATCTTAACTAAGCAAGAATGAAAATGTGTAGGCAAAATTGGAAAAGAATGGTTTCTAAATTGGATAAATGGTATCACTGAAAACCTGAAATGAATATTCTATACCATACAGTGAACTATTGAACATTCTTCATCTTTATCAGGGAAAAAATGAGTTTTTCTCTCTCACTTTGATTAAACCTAACACTAGAGATCCTTAGGTCATATTGGAAGTCCTAGTCAGTGCAATAAGGCAAGAGGAAAAGTGGCATGAAGATTTTAAGAAAGAAACAAAACTCCTTATTCACAAAAGAAATTATTCTTTTGCCCCAAGATAGTCTCTTATCAAAAATGTAGCCACTGATAGACTGCATTTCCTGTATTTAAACAGACAACAGGAACAGAGAGTGACTGGGGCCTTTTCTAGTCCAAATATATTAGGGAAGGGATTTATTAATTCATGTTTGATCAAGGACATTTCCCTGGATCAGTCAACAGGGCCAAGAGTGGAATTATATTCAGTCCAGCCTGGGACAAGTGGGCACACAAAAAAAGTGTCCAGGAGAAAGGACCATATTGTCTGAAGTAAGAAGAATTCAATTCAAATAACAGTTTTGAAACCACACTTCCAAGAACATTCCAGAATTGATATATCAGTCATGGTACAGTCACGAAAACAGAAATCACTTTCATTTGTGGAAACACAATTCATTTGGACAGTTGATAGAGGAGCTGAGACCAAAAGCAGGAGCGGCTCATGAAACAAACTAGGGATAAGTAACCGTGTGGAGGAACAACAAGCTAAGGCTGGAGAGACAAGTGAACAAGGTGGTGGTAGGAGGCCCAGAGGCCTGGGCCTCTGCAGACTGTGACACCGCATGGGGCCTGTCTTTCGAGAGAGGGAGCATTGGAGAAGATGAGCCTGCTTCCAGATATTAACTGAGGCAAGCAAGATAATCACTCAGGCTTAAGACGGAAAGCCACTGGGAGTGTTTACTTAAGGTTGGAAACCTTTGGCACTAGCCTGACTCTGGGACTTTGGAACTCAGAGCTATAAAGCCCAAGCCCTGCTCTGTGAGGGGATTTGTTTGTACATTGTGTTTGTCCTTCCAGTCATCTAGAGCCTTGCATCAGACTGTTGATTCAATCCTGTTACTTGGGAGCCTGTCAGTGGTTTGTTTCCATCAGATCCAAGAACAACATTCTCAGTAAAAGTCTTTACTTTTTTGGAAATGAGTCACAGAAAAGATATTTATTGCCCCTTGAAATGATAAACAAATGTTACCCTTATTCATTCATGCAACCACTCATCTCTTTATTCATTCTTTCAATCACCATTCACCCTGGGCATTATTGTGCCTTAATGTTAATATGTTAGATTCTTAGGACTCAAACATGAATATCTCTTGAAGAAGCATGTGATTTTATTTCCAGGAAATATAAATTAGGCTAAAGGTAAACGTAAGGAAAAACGCTTGGTTCCTAGTCCAACAGATCTCAATCACTAGCCAGAAAAGAAAAAAAAATCACTTATTATTACCTATATAATATCATCTATATTATTTTTATTTTATTTCTTTATTTTTTATTTTCTAGAGAGAGAGCAGGAGAGACGGGCAGAGGGGGTGAGAGAGTAAGAGAATCCCAAGCAGGCTCTGTGCTCAGCATGGAGTCCCATGTGGGACTAGATTCCACAACCCTGGGATCATAATCTGAGCTAAAGTCAAGAGTCAGATGCTTAACCGACTGAGCCACCCAGATACCCCTAGTATATCATGTATTTTAAAGGTCCCTATATAGTCTAAGCTCCATGAAAAAAAGAAGTTTAGCTGTCTTGTTTCTTCCTTTCATCATAGGGCCTGGACAATAATAGGTATAGAATGCAAACTGAGCAGACAGTCCAAATAAATGAATCTAACAGTTCATGCGTATGAAAATTATATGTATAAAAATTATTTATTAAGACATCATTAAATACAAAGCATTTTTTTCTTTTTGTTCCTGAAGTCATGGTGTATTGGTTTCCTACTGTTGCTATAACAAATTGCCACAAAATAAGTGGCTTAAAATAACACAAATTTATTCTTTTATAGTTCTGGGAACTAGAAGTCAAAAATGGGTGGACAGGAATGCTTTCTTTTTCGAAACTCTCAGAATTTTTCCTTACCTTTTACAGCTTATGAAGGCACATTCTATTCTTTGGCTCATCCTGCACTTTCAAAGACAATAGTTTAGTACCTCCCAACCCTCTCTCTGGTCACCTTTTTCCTGACTTTTATCCTCCTTGCCTCCTTCTTAAAGGACCTTCTGATTACACTGGGCCCACTTGAATCATGTACCCATCTCAAAACCCTTAAGTTAATCACATCTGCCAAGTCCTTTCCCCATGGGACCATATTTACAAGCTCTGGAAATTATATGTGAACATCTTTGGAGAGCCATTATTCAGCCTACCACATAGGGTATCTCTAGTCTGAGGAATTAGAACATCTATTTGATTCAGGCTCTCAGTGGGAACAGATAATTCTATAGAATAGCTTGCTTTTCCATTAAACTCTCCAATTTATTGGCCACATATTCATTACTGTATGATTTCTCTCTTATAAAGATAAAGCCACTCTTCCTTCTAAATACCTGAAGTCACAGCTGGAAAGAGCAGTTTAAAATCTCTAGAGCAGATGTATTAACATCCTCATAGAGGCACAGATACCGTGACACCCAAGGTCGCAGGGGAGGAGACTTCACCAGAAAAGTTCCTTTTGTTCCACTAGCCTTTAAATCACCTTGGAGACCTTAATCTGGTATCTAAAATGCAAAGCATCTATTACCTCCTTCGACATTTGAAAAGCTCATGGAATTCTTACAGTTGAAATTTAGTATGCATTATCTTTTTGTCTTAATAGTAGAAGCTTATTTAGCACATTGAGCACTTAAACATACTCTGAAAAATAGTCCCTGTACTCAGATGAACTTTACTACCTAATTGGAAACAAATACTGGATTCCACTTAGTTGTATTAAAGAAGGACTCTCTTTATCACCTGGACCTATGTGTTCCACTTTAACAAGCTCTATGAGTCTCCCTAGTATCTTGGTATCAATGCCAAGCTGGATTCTGAGTCACGAGTTTTTAAATGTTTCAGTATTCCCATTTCCCCAGTGCATAAATACCTGAGTAAATTGTCAGTGGTCTGCTAAAGGAAGGGCAGGAGGAAGTATTTTCATTATTCTTGATCTGGAGTTTCAGGGCCCTTCTTCCTGAGGACCTGGCTTTTCTCCCCACGTGATGAGTTCAGGGTCTGAAACTGGCTCAGAATAAGGTTAGGGATTGTAACACTTTAATGGGGCTATAAATCAATAGCTTCTTCACAAACCATTCGTGACTTCATTGTTTTCTCCCTATCCCTCTTGATCACGTTCTATTCATCATCTACTGAGTTCTTCATGGTCAAGCCTAGCAGGCTGTCACTCCAACCTTGCTGCTCCACTGTCCCTGCACCAGCTTGGCTTCTGTTGTTCAAGTGCTAACACATGTCCTCCATGCGTCAGCATCTCTCATTCCCCAGAATACCAACAGTCCAGTTCTGTGATAGCAGGTTGTCTCATCCGCACTGACATATAGCAGAGATGCTGCTATTGAATGTTTTAAGGGTTGATGGGATTCCTCTCACCAGCATGTTCTTGTTTTTTGGTAATTCTGCTTTTAATTCCTTAAAGCTGTAATTCAGAGATAGAAAATAGAGGCCACTCCAGCTGAGATTGCAGAGGGTCACCAGAAACTTTATACCTTTGTTTCAAAGTGAATGTAAGAATTTAAAAAGCAAGGCCAAGGTGAAAACAAGATTAGGGTGAAATTGTGGTATTTTCTTGTACTCTGATTCTTAGCCTTAAACCCCTCATTGAGTTGCCTGTTGTCATTTCTAAGAGCAATGAGAAATTTATATCATTAGTGGTCAATTTCACATTCCTGTTAGTTTTTAGTAGCATTATGGTTTACATTTTTTTCTTATTTATGAATAGGTAATACAAGCTTTCCTTACAAAATTCATATTTCCCTCCGATTCCTGGTCTCATCCAGTTCTCCCCAGAAGGAACCAATATTACTAGTTTTCATGAATTTTTCCATATAAACCATACTGTATACACAGTGTTGCATCTCATTGTTTTCACCTTAAAGTATAACTTGAATATTTTTCTATATTAGTATATATAAACTTTGTTGTCAAATTATCAGTTACCCAGAATTCCACCACACATGTGCATTACTTTATATTCTCACTTATATTTATAAAAATTTACATTTATATTACCAATATTTCCATTAAAACCAATGCCTCAATGGACCTCATTTGTGTTTGTGTGTGTGTATAACTTTGCACATGTATTTTTCTAAAAATGAACATGCTGTATCAAGGCACAACTACATTAAAATATAAGAAATAATAGGACAAACTCTCAACAGAAATTTTACAATTTACATTGCTATGTGAGACTCTTTTTCCCATAACTTTCTAGCACAATTTGCTATCAAATTTATTGATCCTTGTCAATCTGAGAAGTTTTAGTTTCACTTCTATAATTGTAAGGCTGAATATCATTTATTTATTTACTCATTTAATTTTCTGTTAACTACTCACATACTGAGTTGTATCTCTTTTTTTTAATTTTTTTTAATGTTTATTTATTTTTGAGAGAGAGGGAGAGGGAGAGACAGAGTGTGAGCAGGGGAGGGGCAGAGAGAGAGGGAGACACAGAATCCGAAGCAGGCTCCAGGCTCGGAGCTGTTGGCACAGAGCCCGACGTGGGGCTCGAACTCACAAACCACGAGATCATGACCTGAGCTGAAGTCATACTCTCAGCTGACAGAGCGACCCAGGTGCCCCGAGTTGTATCTCTTTTATATTGCTTAGATTATCTCTTTTTCTATGATAGTTTGAAAATAGGTTTTCAGAGTGCTGTTTATCTTTTGACTTTTTTTGACATAAAGGATTCAGTTTTATGTACTTTTGTATATGTTTTAGGTCGTCTGGGTTTTTTGTCATGCTTAGAACTTCCACATTTCGATTTTTAAAAAAGATTTCAGATTTCTAAATTTTATGGTTTAAATCTTCATCTATAGTACAACTGCAATCTGCTTTGCTATGATAAACACGAGATCTAATCTCTGTTTTCTCTAAGTGGCTATCAAGTTGTCTTAGTTTATTGGACAGTTCATTATTTCCCACAGACTTGAAAACCTTTGAGATAAATAGTTCCTAAAAGTATTCATTTCTATCTCTAGACTATGGAAACGGTTTTATAGCTTTGTCTGTGTTAGGACCTGTGCTGCACTGGACTAATTACTGTAGCTTTTAGAAGAGGGATTCATATGGAGCAAATGTGGTTCTTCTTTGCTACTCTTCCTCTGTATTACCCAATTTTTAAAGCACCATAAGCATTTCCATTTAAACTTGCAAATAGATAAAGACAATTTGGTATAAACACTTGGGTTGCTTCCATATTTTGGTTATTGTAAATAATGCTACAATAAACATACGGATGCATGCATCTTTTCAAATTAGTGTTTTCATTTTCTTTGGGTAAATACCCAGTAGTGGAATTACTAGGGTAATTTTATTTTTAATTTTTTGAGGAACCTCCATACTGTTTTCCACAGTAGCTGTACCAGTTTACACTCCCACAAACAGTGCACCAGGGTTCCTTTTTCTTCACATTCTCATCAATATTTTTTTCTTGTGTTTTGATTTTAGCCATTCTGACAGGTGTGAGATGATATCTTTCAAAGTTTTGATTTTCATTTCTCTGATGATAAGTGATGTTAAGCATCCTGTCCTGTGTCTGCTGGCCATCTGTATGTCTTCTTTGGAAAAATGTCTCTTCATGTCTTCTGTCCATTTTTACTTGGACTATTTTTGGTGTTGAGTTGTATAAGTTATTTATATGTTTTAGATATTAACCCTTTATTAGATATGTCACTTGCAAATATCTTCTCCCATTCAGTGGGTTGTCATTTTGGTTTGTTGATGGTTTTATTCACCATGCAAAAGATTTTTATTTTGGTGTAGTTTCCATAGTTTAATTTTGCTTTTGTTTCACTTGCCAAAGGAGACACATCTAGAAAAATGTTTCTAGACATTGCTGTCTATGTTTTCTCCCAGGAATTTTATGGTTTCACGTCTCACATTTAGGTCTTTAATCCATTTTGAGTTTATTTTTGTGTATGGGCTGAGAAAGTGGTCCAGTTTCATTCTTTTACACATAGCTGTCCAACTTTCTCAGCACCATTTGTTGAAGAGACTTTTTCCCATTGCAATAATATTCTTGCCTTCTTTGTTGTAGATTAATTGGCTGCATAAGTGTGGGTTTATTTCTCGGCTCCTATTCTGTTCTATTGATCATACAACATCAACAGAACTGTTCTTTGTGCCAGTTCCGTACTGTTTTGACGACTACAGCTTTATAGTATATGTTGAAATCTGGGATTGTGACACCTTCAGCTTTGTTTTTCTGTTTCAAGATTGCTTTGGCTATTTGCAGTCTGTTGTGGTTCCATACAATTTCAGGATTATTTGTTCTTGTTCTGTGGAACATGCTGTTGATATTTTGATATGGATTGAATCTGTAGACTGTTTTGGTTAGTATGGACATTCTAACACTATTTTTTCTCCTGCTTCATGAGTGTGGAATATCCTTTCACTGGGGAGATGTTTTAGGGAACATCTGCTCCAGGTAAAGAAACTGTGTCTGGTTTCCACAAAACCAAATATGGTACCTGGTTTATTGGATGTTTATTGCATGAATGATTTCATGAATAATGGTCAAATAACAATTTCTGGCCTACTTCAGCCCACGTTGGAAGTACATTGTAGTAACAAAATAAAGAGGAGCTTACCAACAAAGATAATGGAGTAATGATTAACATAGGACATATGATACCTTGTTCAGTTAAGGAAAGCTTCATTGATGGATGCAAATTCTTATTCACGTTCTACAAATAAGATTAGCTATTTTTAAGTAGAAACTCTGAAGACTACCTGAAACCTAAATCTTACTGAAAGAACTCACCACTACTTCATAAACATGTTGGTTTTGTCACTTAAATGTAATTCGTTAAAATAATTTATTAATTTAAAATATTGACAAAGTGAATAAATATGTTAGAATAAAAAGGATGATATGATGGGGAAAGTAACATGAAGATCTAGCTATTATCAGAAATAATGAAAAGTATGGGCTGAAAGCAGATTGTCAGGTCTAATAAGGGTATAAAAGTCACTTTTCATATAAGATACAATGGACTAAGTACTGGAAAGTTATGTCCTTCCTTGAGAAGAGTAAGAACTAGGGGAAATATGTGCTTTATTGTGATTTTATGCCTAATAATTATGTGGTTTATTGTTTTCCTTAACACAAAAAGGAAGAAATGTCATAAGGAATACAATTGTATGATCTTTGAAAAGTTTTACTACCCATTGCATCTGAATGTTAAGGTACAAATTATCTTAAGTGCAAATTAGTTTTGAATATTTTCACTCTATATTAAGTCCTGTTCTTTTTGGATGTGCTTAATTATAGTCCCTAGAATTTATCAAGGAATAACAACCTAGTCACCATTTCTGTGGTTTGATCCAGTCTCAAACACAAATGCAAACCCAGAGAAGATGGGCACTGTTTAGGTACTCCTACCCTCCACTGAACATCCACTCTCCAGACCTTACTCCGATTCCTGGAATCAGCTTCAATGCATTCTCCAGGTACTCATCTTCAGTGGTAAGATGATCATTTACTTCAGCTCAAGGGTAAAAATCCCATATGGCCCAGATGAAGTCTGGGAAGAAATTCACAAACTCTGTGGCATCTTCTACTCCATCCTCTTTTGGGGAGGACTTTGCCCCGATTAGTTCTATGAGCTCTGTCATATAACTAGGACTTGGCTAAGGAAAAGGAATTTCCTATCCAAAATGTCCACGTTTCCCTCAGAAACAATTACCATAAACATTCTCTTTTGCCCTGGGTCCCCTCTGCTTTACCAAAGGGAATTCAGCCATAAGAAAGGGGAATCCAATTTGGTCTCCATTCCCATCAATTTCTCAATAAAACTGGGAAGGGTACTCAGTCTCTTCAAGGCATCGCTGTTGATGGTATTCATGCTGCTGTAGACTAACGTGCCACTTAGAAGCATGGCCAGTGCAAAGATCCACAGTCATTCTTAGGATCACCCTAGAAAACATATTCGAGCAAGCACTTAGCAGTCTTCTCTTCAGAAACACATTCAGTTATTTATTCATTCATTTTTTACTTATTATTTCAGATAGTACAGTGTTGGTACAAAAAACACTCTTCAAAACAGAATTCAGGGCAAAGTTCAGTTTTGGCAACCACATTGACATCTCTTGTGACCTCAGTTTCTTCATCTATAAAAGATGATACTTTCCTCCAAGTGCCTTTTTTTTCTCAAATAGGATGGAATTAGTTGTTAGATAATAAGTGATACCATATGCTCATTTAACAAAAAGTACACTACAAAATACATGCTATGCTAGTCACAATTGAATGCTCAAAATAAATCCAATTAAATTAAATATCTATGGATTACTACTAAATATTGCATATCTTTTTTAGTTACAGAAAAGCAAAATTAATATGACAATTGCTACATTCAAGAGGATTGTCTCATAGCATTTACAAACATGTGCAAAACAAATGCAGCAAAGATGACCAATGACCATATATTCAAAGAGTTTATGTATTAGCGGTGAATCTAAGCAGTGAAACCACTAACCGTCATACTGAATAAAAATAATGAATCTGTCAGAGAGGCACAAAGTCTATTGGAGTCAGAGAAAGAGCATGAGCACTGTATAAAACCTCTAGAACTATTGTGCTGGGTGTTAAAAGGTTTGTAGAATCGGGACTTGAAGAAACGAAAGAAGCATGCAAGCAGAAAGAGCTGCAGAAGAAAAATGAGAGCTAGAATGCAGGAAGCAGAGAATGACTAGGTCTGACTGGCACAGAGTGGAGGCTGGGTGCAGAAGATTTGTCACCAAAGCCAGATCGTACACAGGCTGATGAAGAACCTCGAAGACAGGCAAAATTGTTCTTGTGTTACCTAAATTATTGCAGAAGCCAATATTTAGTTGTAGTGTAAACAGTATATAAAATCTGATATGTTCTTGAAAACCCTTGAAGAAATGCAAATGCTGAAATCTTAAACCTGGAATATGGGAAATTGTAAAAAAAAAAAAAAATATCATTGATATACCCAGTCTCTCAAACTAATTATTTTAAGAGTAACAAATGAAGAATGGAGGAAGCTGAACTTGAGAAAAATAATAATAGGTTTTGACACCAAGACTAGATCTTTGATATGTCACATTACAAGGAAGTACAAAATGTCTACCTTCTCTTGGGCAGAGATGGAGACCTACAAGAATGTAGGCATTGTTTCCAACTTAATCTCCAAGCAAAGAGTGAAGGAGACAAGAAAGGAGGGGGAGAGGGAGAGAGAAAAGATGGCAAAGAGACAGAAAGAGAGGAGATCATTCATTTTACCCATAATATAAAGACAATCCATAGTCCATGTGAATAACACTCTTGCCTGTCAGGGTCTGTAGCAAAATTTCCTTTCCAGGAAACCCACCTTGCTTACCTACAACAAAGCACTGATTACTTGGCATTATACTGAACTGCATATACATTGTCTTCTCGATTGGGCTGAAGGCTCTTTAAGGGCAGGACCTAACCTTCATTCAGTGATATCTATAGCACTCAGCCAAGACCATGTGATTCAACTTCTCAATAAAGGTTTATTAAAATGGATGAAATTATTCACTCCAGGGCTCAGAAATAAAAGAAGATCCTGCCTAATATTCCACATTATCTGACTTTAGAAATGAATTTCAAAAGGACTAAAGTATGTCTCATTCCATGCAGCTGGATCTAAATATTTCAGGAATAGATGACAGCAGTTAAGTTACAAGGGATCATGAAGAGATAAAAAGAAACCAAGAGGAAAAAAAAATATGTCTGTGACTTTCTGCTTTACCTTTTTTACATACCCCAGTCCCTCAGTGACCAGAAGGACCAGGGTGTGATTCATTTGGAGGGGTGAGGCACACACCACATCCAGATGCCCTTGGTTTCAGACTGTACTGTAGAGCCCAGAGGGAAACATGCAAGGGGAGGGGGAAAAGCAACATAACAGTGACAACAGATAGTCCCAGAATCCCATGGGCTATAAAATTAGACTTGTAGAATTGTAAATGCCCTAAGATACAGCATGGTGTTTCCTCTGTTTCAGGGATGTCCAACTTTATTCATCATCTAACCACTCAAACTATTTCACATAAATTTGGTTTATGCATAATTATAATTCTATCTCCTAGTGTAAGATAATCTCCATTTGCTTCTATGTTGCCCACCAATGCAGTAGATAAGAAAAAAGGCATGCTACACAGAATAAAACTTTGATTTCTGACTGTTCAACAGTCATGACTCCCTAAAGAGTTAAACTAGCTGATGATATTGTAATTTTATCAAGACCTTAAAATAGTCTGCGGAATAGATAATTTATTCAATAATTATTTATTAAGTACATATTACATTCCTGGCTTTAGGGATATGTTTAAGGCTCAGAAGATACAGCAGTGACTAAAACAAACAGAAATACCTGCCCTTTGGAGTTGTATAGCCAGTAAGTTATAAGACTCTGCTAATTTATAACCAGGTATGGGCTAGGCAGGTGAAATCTGGTCTTAATGAACAGGAGTATGGCGAGAAAGGAATGGGTAAAACAAAACAAAACATACTTTTACAAGGCTTCATAAAAGGTTGTAACTGCATCTCACTTCTTGTTTTGAAGATGTGTAAATCACAGCTAATTCAAGGGATCTCAGCAATGGTTAAAATATTTTCTAAGAGGAACATTAACATCACACGCATTCCTGCCTATTTTTTCTATGCTGAGGGAAACAGAATTTCTGAGATCCCTGGGTAGAATTGTGGCTGGGTGGTTGATACTGCTTCTATGTTGTCATTTTCCACCTGTGAAACTTAGTAAGGTGTCCTCTGTTTTTCTTATGGCGTTTTATACGTGCCAAGCATCAGATGCTCTTTACATTAAACCATGCTCATTGACTTTGTAGGATCTGGATATGCTAGTCTATAAGGTATACTGCAACACCTAGGTACTTTGCTCTCATTAGAATCTCCATGAAAGTGAGCTAAAGCCAGTGAGCTCGTAGAAAAACCTTCTGATTTGCTTCATTAAAAATTCCAATAAGGAAGCATTTATTGTGTTCCTACTTTGTTCTATACACTGTGCTTGTTGCTGGAAACTTGGTAGCAAAGAATGAGATCAGATTTCTTCCTGTACAGATTTTAATTCTATTTGAAGAATAAGAAGAAGGCACCTGAATGTGAGACAGGAAACCATCAAAACCCTAGAGGAGAAACTGAACAGAAACTGAACACAAACCCATGGGAGAGGGGAAGAAAAAAAAAAAGAGGTTAGAGTGGGAGAAAGCCAAAGCATAAGAGACTCTTAAAAACTGAGAACAAACTGAGGGTTGATGGGGGGTGGGAGGGAGGGGAGGGTGGGTGAGGGCTATTGAGGAGGTCACCTTTTGGGATGAGCACTGGGTGTTGTATGGAAACCAATTTGACAATAAATTCCATATATTTTGGGAAAAAAAGTTGCCGCGGGCAAGATCAAAGAGTTTTTTGCCTCCTTTCTCCTCGATGATTTTGATGGCTTCCTGTCTTACATTGAGGTCTTTCATCCATTTTGAGTTATTTTTGTGTATGGTGTAAGAAAGCAATCCAGGTTCATTCTTCTGCATGTTGCTGTCCAGTTTTCCCAACACCACTTGCCGAAGAGGCTGTCTTTATTCCATTGGATATTCTTTCCTGATTTGTCAAAGATTATTTGGCCATAAGTTTGTGGGTCCATTTCTGGGTTCTCTATTCTGTTCCATTGATCTGAGTGTCTGTTCTTGTGCCAGTACCATACTGTCTTGATTACAGCTTTGTAGTATAGCTTGAAGTCTGGGATTGTGATGCCTCCTGCTTTGGTTTTCTTTTTCAAGATTGCTTTGGCTATTCGGGGTCTTTTCTGGTTCCATACAAATTTTAAGATTATTTGTTCTAGCTCTGTGAAGAATGGTGGTGTTACTTTGATAGGGATTGCATTGAATATGTAGGTTGCCTTGGGTAGTATCGACATTTTAACAATATTTGTTCTTCCTATCCAGGAGCATGGAATATTTTTCCATTTTTTTGTGTCTTCTTCAATTTCTTTCATAAGCTTTCTAGGTTGTCAGTGTACAGATTTTTCACCTCTTTGGTGAGATTTATTCCTAGGTATTTTATGGTTTTTTGTGCAACTGTAAATCGGATCGATTCCTTGATTTCTCTTTCTGTCGCTTCATTGTTGGTGTATAGGAATGCAACTGATTTCTGTGCATTGATTTTATGTCCTGCAACCTTGCTGAATTCATGAATCAATTCTAGCAGTTTTTTGGTGGAATCTTTTGAGTTTTCCATATAGAGTATCTTGTCGTATGCGAAGAGTGAGAGTTTGACCTCCTCCTGGCTGATTTGGATGCCTTTTGTTTCTTTGTGTTGTCTGATTGCAGAGGCTAAGACTTCCAATACTATATTGAATATCAGTGGCGAGAGTGGACATCCCTGTCTTGTTCCTGACCTTAGGGGGAATGCTCTCAGTTTCTCCCCATTGAGGATGATATTAGTGGTGGGTCGTTCATATATGGCTTTTATGATCTCGAGGTATGCTCCTTCTATCCCTACTTTCTTGAGGGTTTTTATCAAGAAAGGATGCTGTATTTTGTCAAATGCTTTCTCTGCATCTATTGAGAGGATCATATGGTTCTTGTCCTTTCTTTTATTGATGTGATGAATCATGTTAATTGTTTTGTGGATATTGAACCAGCCATGCATCCCAGGTATAATCCCACTTGTTCGTGGTGAATAATGTTTTTAATGTATTGTTGGATCCAGTTGGCTAATATCTTGTTGAGGATTTTTGCATCCATGTTCATCAGGGAAATTGGTCTATAGTTCTCCTTTTTAGTGGGGTCTCTGTCTGGTTTTGGGATCAAGGTCATGCTGGCTTCATAGAAAGAATTTGGAAGTTTTCCTTCCATTTCTGTTTTTTTGGAACAGCTTCAAGAGAATAGGTATTAACTCTTCCTTAAATGTTTGGTAGAATTCCTCTGGAAAGCCATCTGGCCCTAGACTCTTGTTTTTTGGGAGATTTTGATTACTAATTCTATTTCCTTACTGGTTATGGGTCTGTTAAATTTTCTATTTCTTCCTGTTTCAGTTTTGGTAGTGTATATGTTTTTAGGAATTTGTCCATTTCTTCCAGATTGCCCATTTTATTGGTATATAATTGCTCATAATATTCTCTTATTATTGTTTTTATTTTTGTTGTGTTGGTTGTGATATCTCCTCTTTCATTCTTGATTTTATTTATTTGGGTCCTTTCCTTTTTCTTCTTGATCAAACTGGCTAGTGGTTTATCAATTTTGTTAATTCTTTCAAAGAACCAGCTTCTGGTTTCATTGATCTGTTCTGTTTTTTTTGGTTTCGATAGCATTAATTTCTTCTCTAATCTTTATTATTTCCTGTATTCTTCTGGTTTTGGGTTTTATTTGCTGTTCTTTTTCCAGCTCCTTAAGGCGTAAAGTTAGGTTGTGTATCTGAGATCTTTCTTCCTTTTGTAGGAAGGCCTGGATTGCTATGTACTTTCCTCTTATGACCACCTTCACTGTGTCCCTGAGGTTTTGGGTTGTGGTGTTATCATTTTCATTGACTTCCATATACTTTTTAATTTCCTCTTTAACTTCTTGGTTAGCCCATTCATTCTTTAGTAGGATATTCTTCAGTCTCCAAGTATTTGTTACTTTTCCAAATTTTTTCTTGTGGTTGATTTTGAGTTTCATAGCATTGTGGTCTGAAAATATGCAGAGTATGATCTCGATCTTTTTGTACTTACTTAGGGATGATTTGTGTTCCAGTATATGGTCTATTCTGGAGAATGTTCCATGTGCACTGGAGAAGAATGTATGTTCTGCTGCTTTAGGATGAAATATTCTGAATATGTTTGTTAAGTCCATCTGGTCCAGTGTGTCATTCAATACCATTGTTTCTTTGTTGATTTTTTGATTAGGTGATCTGTCCATTGCTGTGAGTGGGGTGTTGAAGTCTCCTACTATTATGGTATTACTATCGATGATTTTTCTTTATGTTTGTGATTAATTGATGTATATATTTGGGTGCTCGCACATTTGGCACATAAATGTTTACAGTTGTTAGGTCTTTTTGGTGAATAGACCCCTTGATTATGATATAATGCCCTTCTGCATCTCTTGATACAGTATTTTGAAGTCTAGATTGTCTGATATAAGTATGGCTACTTTGGCTTTCTTTTGTTGATCATTAGCATGGTTCTCCATCCCCTTATTTTCACTCTGAAGGTGTCTTTAGGTCTAAAGTGGGTCTCTTGTAAACAGCATATAGATGGATTTTGTTTTCTTATCCATTCTGTTACCATAGGTCTTTTGATTGGAGCATTGAGTCCATTGATGTTTAGAGTGAGTACTAAAAGATATGAATTTATTGCTATTGTGATGTGTGTAGAGTTGGAGTTTCTGGTGGTATTCTCTTTCCTTTCTAATCTTTGTTGCTTTGGGTATTTATTTATTTATTTCTCTCTCTCTCTCTTTCTATATATATATATATATATTTTTTCATCTTTTCTTCCCTCAGAGAGTCCCCGTTAAAATTTTATGCAGGGCTGGTTTAGTGGTCACAAACTCCTTTAATTTTTATTTGTCTGGGAAACTTTTTATCTCTCCTTCTATTTTGAGTGACAGCCTTGCTGGATAAAGAATTCTTGGCTGCATATTTTTCTGGTTCAACACACTGAATATATCCCGCCACTCCTTTCTGGCCTGCCAAGTTTCTGCTGCAAACCTGATCTGTCATCCCTTGTAGGTTAGGGACTTTTTTCCCTTGCTGCTTTCATGATTCTCTCCTTGCCTGAGTATTTTGTGAATTTGAATATGATATGCCTTGTTGATGGTCAGTTTTTGTTGAATCTAATGGGGATCCTCTGTGCTTCCTGAATTTTGATGTCTGTGTCTTTCCCCAGGTTAGGAAAGTTTTTCGCTGTGGTTTTCTCACATAACCCTTCTACCCCTATTTCTCTCTCTTCCTCTTCTGGGGCCCCTATGATTCTGATGTTCCTTTTTAATGAGTCACTGATTTCTCTAATTCTTAAATCATGTTCTTTTGCCTTAATCTCCCTCTTTTTTTCTGCTTCATTATTCTCTATAAGTTTGTCCTCTATATCACTGATTCTCTGTTCTGTCTCATCCATCCTTTCCGCGGCTGCATCCATCTGTGATTGCAGCTCAGTTATAGCATTTTCAATTTCATTCTGACTATTGTTTATTTCTTTTATCTCTGCAGAAAGGGATTCTAATCTATTTTTGACTCCAGCTAGTTTTCTTATTATCATGATTCTAAATTCTGGTTCAGACATCTTGCTTGTACCTGTGTTGGTTAAATCCCTGGCTGTCATTTCTTTGTGCTCTTTATTTTGGGGTGAATTCCTTCATTTTGTCATTTTTTAACATTTTATTTTATTTTATTTTATTTCAATATATGAAGTTTATTGTCAAATTGGTTTCCATACAACACCCAGTGCTCATCCGAAAAGGTGCCCTCCTCAATACCCATCAGCCACCCTCCCTTCCCTCCCACCCCCCATCAACCCTCAGTTTGTTCTCAGTTTTTAAGAGTCTCTTATACTTTGGCTCTCTTCCACTCTAACCTCCTTTTTTTTTTTCCTTCCCCTCCCCCATGGGTTTCTGTTAAGTTTCTCAGGATCTACCTAAGAGTGAAAACATATGGTATCTGTCCCTCTCTGTATGGCTTATTTCACTTAGCATAACACTCTCCAGTTACATCCATGTTGCTACAGAGGGCCATATTTCATTCTTTCTTATTGCCACGTAGTACTCCATTGTGTATATAAACCACAATTTCTTTATCCATTCATCAGTTGATGGACATTTAGGCTCTTTCCATAATTTGGCTATTTTTGAGAGTGCTGCTATAAACATTGGGGTACAAGTGCCCCTATGCATCAGTACTCCTGTATCCCTTGGGTAAATTCCTAGCAGTGCTACTGCTGGGTCATAGGGTAGGTCTATTTTTAATTTTTTGAGGAACCTCCACACTGTTTTCCAGAGTGGCTACACCAATTTGCATTCCCACCAACAGTGCAAGAGGGTTCCCATTTCTCCACATCCTCTCCAGCATCGATAGTCTCCTGATTTGTTCATTTTGGCCACTCTGACTGGCATGAGGTGATATCTGAGTGTGGTTTTGATTTGTATTTCCCTGATGAGGAGCGACGTTGAGCATCTTTTCATGTGCCTGTTGGCCACCTGGATGTCTTCTTTAGAGAAGTGTCTATTCATGTTTTTTGCCCATTTCTTCAGTGGGTTATTTGTTTTTCGGGTGTGGAGTTTGGTGAGCTCTTTATAGATTTTGGATACTAGCCCTTTGTCCGATATGTCATTTGCAAATATCTTTTCCCATTCCGTTGGTTGCCTTTTAGTTTTGTTGGTTGTTTCCTTTGCTGTGCAGAAGCTTTTTATCTTCATAAGGTCCCAGTAGTTCATTTTTGCTTTTAATTCCCTTGCCTTTGGGGATGTGTCAAGTAAGAAATTGCTACGGCTGAGGTCAGAGAGGTCTTTTCCTGCTTTCTCCTCTTGTTTTGATGGTTTCCTGTCTCACATTTAGGTCCTTTATCCATTTTGAGTTTATTTTTGTGAATAGTATGAGAAAGTGGTCTAGTTTCAATCTTCTGCATGTTGCTGTCCAGTTCTCCCAGCACCATTTGTTAAAGAGACTGTTTTTTTTTTCCCATTGGATGTTCTTTCCTGCTTTGTCAAAGATTAGTTGGCCATACTTTTATGTGTCTAGTTCTGGGTTTTCTATTCTCGTTTTGTCATTTTGAAGAGAGAACAGGAATTAATGAAGTAGAAAAATTAAAATTAAAAAAAATTTAAATGAAAAAAATATTAAAATTAAAAAATTAAACACACACACACACACACACACACAAATCGAATAAATGGTGCTAGATCCTAGGTGTGTCTTGGTCTGGGTGTTGAAAGTGGTTTGACAGATTAGGGAAAAAAAAGGGGGGAGGAAGAAAAAAAAAGGAAATCGTTTGAGAATTTGAAAAAGAATACATTGAAGTAGACTAAAATAAGATGATGGGAATAAAATAGAATTTGAGAAAATATACACAAAAGTAAAGAATATAGTAGGAAAAAATTAAGGGAAAATATTTTTAATAAAAAGTAAAAATAAAAATGAATTTTTTTCTCTTTCTGTATTCATGAAAAAGAAAAGGAATGAAAAAGAGAGAGAGAGAAAAAAAGGAAATCATTTGAAAATTTGAAAAAGTGAATACACTGTAGTAGACTAAAATAAAATGATGGAAGTAAAATAGAATTTGAAGAAATTTACACGAAAGCAAAAAATATAGTAAAAAAATTAAAGAAAAATATTTCTAATAGAAATTGGAAGTAAAAATGAAGTTTTTCCTTCTGCATTCAAGAGAAAGAAAAGAAACGAAAAAGAGAAAAAAAAAAAAGAAAGGAAATCGTTTGAAAATTTGAAAAGGTGAATACACTGAAGTAGACTAAAATAAAATGATGGAAGTAAAATAGAATTTGAAAAAATTTACACAAAAGCAAAAAATCTAGTAAAAAATTAAAAATATTTTTAATAAAAATTGAAAGTAAAAATGGATTTTTTCTCTTTATTCAAGAAAAAGAAAAGAACTGTAAAAGAGAAAAAAAAAGAAAGAAAATTCAATAGGTGGACCTGCTAACAGATTTAAGTAGGACTGAAATTACTTTGTTTTCCCCTAGAAGTCAGACTATGTAGCACTTTATAGTCCATAAACTAAGTAGGAGGTGAGACTTGTGTTCTTGAAGAGCGAGTTGGCCCAGTTGGGTGGGACTCAGTGTAACAGCTCTGTTTTCCCCTAGATGGCCTACTGGGGTGGAGTGTTGTGGCGCTCATAGGTGTGTAGGCGCATGCGTGGGAGCAATGAAAATGGCGCCACCTAGAGACTAGCTACCCAGTCTCTAACATTGGAACTCTGTTCTCCCAGATCAGCAATCACGCACCTGTTCTCTGTCTTCAGCTTTCATCCACTCCCCACTTTTTCACTGTCTGTGACCAGGCCCCAGGCAGTACCTCTCCCCCAAGTTTTGTCTCAGATGCAGCTGTTTTCCCTGGCCCCCTTACTTCTGAAGGACTGTGGCTTTGACCCATTCTGCCCTTCTGCATGAGAGTCTCACCAAGGAATGACTGAATGAGTAATGGCCAAATGTCGGCTGAACCCAGGAACACTTGCTGGACCCTGCTGCTGCCAGTGCCCTGAGACTGTGGCCAGGTGCCAGCCCGCCCCAGAAAAAGTTCGCAGGATAGTGTAGCAGCAGCTTTTCAGGGATTATGGAAAATCAGAACACACATCTGGCACCAGGCTTCACCCTTAATGACCTTGTTTCCAGCACCAGCAAATGTGGCCATTTTCTGGGGTCTGCTGGAACCAGGTGGCTTCAACAGTCTCTACCAAAAGTCCTTCCAACAGTGGAACCTCTTTTCCCCATGTGGCCCAAGAAACTCCCGGATCCCACTCTGTTCCTGGGGATTCGCCCTTCCCACCAGAGCACCACCAGGTATGGAGCTGCGGAGTGCAGACTTTGCACTCCCCTTGTTTACAGTCTTAATGGAATTTAAACCCTCTCCTTTCTCCTTTCTCCCTTTTTAGTTTAGTCCCTGTGGCTGTTTCCAATTTTCCACTTTCTCTCCAGCTGCTTTTGGGGAGGCGTGCTTTTCCCGCATTCTCCCCGCCCCCATCTCCATCTTCTGTCCGTCCGTAAAAGCACCTCCCTTCCCGTGGCTTCTCACTCCCTGAATTCACCTGTCCGCACCATGTACCTTCTGAATTCTGTGGTTCAGGTTGTGGAGATTGTTGTGTTAATCCTCCAATCAGTTTTCTAGGTGTGTAGGATGGTTTAGTGTTGGTCTGGCTGTATTTCATGGATGTGAGACACACAAAAAACTTCCATGCTTTTCCACCACCTTGGCTTCTTCCCTCTATTAACATGATTTCTTAAACTGACAGAGGTTAATGAGACTTTATTTAACTGGAATGAAGGTGTTTCATATTTTATTAACTCCAGAAAAAATGATCTAGCTTTTTGTTTTAGAAAGTGTTTATTTGGGACCAAGTATACTCTGCTTTGGGACCTAGTGGAAATCCTCAGACAGGAGGAGTCTCATTTTATTATCCTGTACACAAAGCTAGGTATGCCAGCTCTTCCAGAGAAGCACAAACTTGAAGCAGTTTCAGGTTAGAATTCTGTTTAGTGAGTGCAATTCTTCAACTGAGAGAAGTGCAGGAACAAATTAATAATGGCCCTTAATGGATGAGATTTATAGGCTTGGGAAAATCTAGAATTGGAGATAAAAGCCTACTGTGACCAAAACAAACAAACAAACAAACAAACAAACAAGCAAACAAAGCAAAACTAAAAGCACCTGGATATTGCTAGGCATAGAAATAGAGTAAAAGACTAGGCTTTCAGAATTACACAAAATGTAAGGCATGGAAATTGCTTGGTGGGTTGGCTGTGTAAATACATGGCTTTGCTCACAACCTGCAGTAAGATTATATCACTGGAAAGAGAGTACACCCCCCATTTGTTCTTCCTGTACCTGGAACGCAGTGTTTCCTTTTCACCATTTCTTTGGTATTAGAGAGTTCACATAAAGTTGGGAGACTTTAAAATTTGAAGGGGTATGTTCTTGGAGGGAGATTGTCTTTTAGAGATACCAACAGGATATTCCATAGAAAAATATCAAAATATTTAATATACATGTAATTGGAATAACTGAAGTAGAAGATGATAAAAAAAGGATATATAAGTTTTCCAAAATTAATAAAAGACAAGAAACCATATATCCAGAGGTTTACAGAATCAATCCCATGCAGAATAAATAACAACCAAAAACACACCTATGCACAACATAGTCAAATTCATGAAATCCAAATCTTAAAAGATTTTCTCTCTAGGAAAAAAAGCACCACCTACAAAAAACCAAAAATAGGAGTGTCAGAAGATTTCTTTCTAAAATCTATGCCAGTAGGAAGAAAGGTGGAATAACATGTCTAAGGTACTGAATGTAAAAGAATTTCCAACCACAGTTCTCTACCCAGTAAAAATGTTTCCAAAAATTATGTAAAATAAAGACATTTTCAAAGTAAAGCTGACTTCGTAGTATGGGATGGTCTGTCCAAGGAAAATGAGGGAATAAGTATAAAAAGTGAAACTAATGAAAGAAAACTGTCATTGTTTGTAAGTTATTGTATTGGTGGCAGTGTTGTGTATATTCTCTAAGAATTTTTCTGCCATCCAGAGTCATTGTGTTATTTACCTATGTTATTTTCTAAAATATGTATTGTTTTACATTTAACTTTTAGATCTGTAATTCACTGATAATTGATATTTTCAGGTGGTATGACATATGAGTCTAAAGTATATTTTTGGAGGTGGGTACAATTTCCCAATACAATTTAATCATATGAATGGGGGAAATTCTACCTAATGTATATAAATAACGTTATGACCTTAGATGAGAGAAATAATTCTTAGAGAACACGCACACATCACAACTACCACATCCTTAAAGGAAAAATTTAAGTTTGACTACATCAAAACTAAGTACAACTTTCATGGAAAACACCCTTAACGGTGTTAAAAAGCAGTCACAGAATAGATGACATTTTTAATCACCTAACCACAAAAAACTCATATCCAAGACCCTTAGAAAAATAGTTCTTACAAATCAAGGTGGAAAAGCTCAAGAAAGCTCAAGAAAGACATCTCCACAGATTTCACAAGGAAACAAAATAGCAAACAAACATGTAAAAGTACTCAATCTTATTTGTAGTGAAGAAAATGCAAATTAACGTCTCAGAGAGATAGCTGTATCTTGTAGAAATTCTTTAATGCTTCCTAATTCACTGACCAGTGCTGAATTTTGTTTTTCACCGGACATGTGGGAGCCAGGTTCCAATAAATCCAAAAAATTCTCTGAAGAAACTACTAGACCGCAAATCATCCCCTGACACAGAGTAATTCTGCATGTTGACCTAGTCCCTGTATGGGACACCCTGTGTCATCTCAGTATGAAGATTGGCCCTGGCAGATAGCACCACTCTTTCTTCATCATGGCCTTACTTGCTAGTGGTGACTCATGGGTATCACCTGTCTCCAAAGATTTACTTCTTTAATAGCATTCTAGTGCTCCTTAACATTTATTGAATCCCTTACTGGGTCCAGCCTTGGTCCAGATGTCTTAATCACATGACCTTGCAAAAACCCTAAAGGTTAAATATACTGATTTCTCCTTTGTAGATAAATATAGTAGATTAGGGATACAGACTTGCCAAGAATTGTTATAGTGAGATGCAGAATCCAGAAGTAAACACTGGTCTCTTTGTCTCTTACTATACTTGGTGATGCAAAAACTCACTTGAAATTAACTTTCTTACCAATTTTTTTTATCCTTTAAGCCCCTTATAAATGAAGTATTGGTGTACTATATTGATTATCACATAGGAGCTTTACAGTGTGGCAGTATAAACTGAGCAGTTGCTGTTATTTTTGCAGTGTCTGCCATTCATTCCACAACCACTAAATTGTTTCTAGACAAATCTTTGTTTTTCAACACCCCATCAAGGAATTCAGTTCATCTCACATTTTATGACATCAAGCCCTACTTATTATCTGTATCCTACTGCTCATTGGATACTTGATGAGCACCTATTATGGTCAGATATGGAGTTCAGTTCTGGGGTTACAAATATGAGTAATATAGTCATTGCCTTCAAAGTTTCTTAGAAATTATAACAGCTAGAGTTAGGTTCATCTAAAGTTAGATTCACTATTATTCATCTGTGAGTAACAGAAGAGGTCCGGCAAAGTATGGCTTAAAGAAGAGAAAGTTTTATTATGAATTTTTTTAACCTTTTACTTGTAAGTCCTACGATAAATGATCCAGAAATCGTATTGAGGCTCTGCTCAACAAAGTCAGCAGGGACACAAAGCTCTTCTTGAAACGGGATCAAATCTGAATATAATAGCCACACATTCAGGGAACCTGAGGAGGATACCAGAGTCAAAAGTAAAAGTAATCCTTGCTGTTCTGAACTACTTAAGACAGTTACGTAGATATTAGTGGACTACAGAATATACATGAGTAAAAGGGGGCTGGAAAGTTCACATCTTCTCCCTGCTCAGGCTTCAGGAATCCCAAGACCATCCGCTTGCCTATCTTCCCTCCAATTCTCACCCTGGAAGAGTTTCACACAAACATTTCTTCATGCACCACTCCCCATTGACTTCAGGGTCCTTGCTACACATGATAAAGAATGTATTCAAATTATCTCAAAAGCATATTTCTTAGGAGGGATTTCTTGGATAGTAACTTAGTCGGAGAAGTTTCGGTTGTTTTACTTGTTCTTTCTCAAGTATTCAGTTTGATAAACAATCAGTGTTTTTATAAAACAATCAGAAAACATAGATGAACAAAGGTAACAACCAATACTCTATCTGCAATTTGGGAGAATGGCTCCTCACATTTAAACAATTGTTTCTTCCCCACTGTTCACACACTTACATCTGCTTCTGCACATTGTGGGGTATACATTCATGTCCAAACATGACCTCTTGCCTCTTGAAGACTCAAGAAGAGGTGATTAAACAGAATATCTCTGTGGAGGGTACACATAAGCAAAGAATAGATGGAAACAGCTGGTTGCATAGGTGGAAGTAGGCAGTAGAAAATATAACAGACAATATTTACACAATATCAAGCTTGTGGTTGCAAATGTGGATTTAGTTATTAATTTCTTTTTGAGAGAATTGCATCATAAAATAGAAGGATATTTAGTTGGAATTAGAAAATGAAGTCCTTTCTCTCTGTAGTTGTAGTAATTATGGGAATAAACCAAAACTGCCCTGAGGGTTGGCCTTGAAGAGAAGGGCCATATGGCTTAATTCACATCAGATAGCAAATGTCATTACTGCTGGCATATATGGAGCTTCTCCTCATGAGTCTGTGTGGTACCTATAGCCTTATTGATAGAAATGAATAGTCACTTGAAATCTTAGATCATAATTATAAATTTTGATGAAGTTGTCCCTTTCTGTTCCCTCCCTCAAATGAAAGCAATTGTTCCTTGTACATTTAAAATTTCAGTTCAGAGTTTCCTTTCTCTTTCTCTCTCACTATCTCTTTTGAGATTTCCTACAGGATATTTAAAGATCTCTATTCATTTTGCTCATCTTTTATATTAATGAAGGTTAACACCTACATTGCTTTAAAAGAGGGCTCTAAAATACAATGTTTATAAACATTAAAGTGTATTTCATGTTACTATTGACATTTTCTAGTTTTCTGAGGCACATGTTTGGTCTCTAGACCATGAGACAGGAAAAGAGAATGTCAGAATACTTATTCAGTGTTTCAAGGCTCAGACTGAAATATGAGTCTTTCATATTTTATTTGTGAAAACTGAAACCTTTGGACATACCTGGCTGAAATATAGGAAATATGGTCTCTAGGTGCGTGGCTATGTGCTAAGTAGAAAGAATAGAACAGAACTTTTTTTTTTTCCTTTTTGATGGGGGAGGTAACCAGAGTCAGCTGCACCTTTTAAATATAATCATAGAATCACAGACTATTCGGTAGGATATGTTGACCATAGATAAATAGTGTAGTATAGTTCATAATAGCATAATTTTGGAACCAAGATGCATGTTTTCAAATTGCATTTTTACATCCTGTGTTTTTGTGACATTCAATAATTTAGCTAACTTCCTAGTTTTCTCATCTATAAAATAGCACTAATAATAGAACCAATTTTTTAGTCTAGTAATGAGAATTAATGAGTTAATATCCTTAAAGCATTGGGCACATCATAATAATTATTTTGCTATTAGTAAGAGTAACAGTGAACTCAAATTGGAATGGCTGGTAATCTCACTAAAGTTTTTATTGGCCATATGTGTTCTCATCCTGCCCTTCACTCAACTCAAAAATTAATCTCTCCCCTCATTAAACCCATGTTTTAAATGGGAGCTGCCAACTTCTTGACCTTGCCTCTATGGCCATGGTGATGATCCAAGTGGTAGATAATCTCAATCCAGAATAATCACAGTTTCTCCAGTTTACCCTGGAGAGATTATTAATAGGTATTAATTTTAGAGGAGGGATGACCGTATTACACAAGACAGAGTAATCAGAATGCCTCCTATGATCAGAAAGTCCTCTTGGATCATGAGGATGTAAAACATTTAAGTGTTGGGATAAAATAACAAAAGAAAACATAAATTAGTAGTATTTCCTTCAGCTCCCATCCTTTGTAATTGTTACAAGATTTATGCTTTAAAATATGATATTCAGTAAGTCTAATTACAGAGGAGTGCATTGATGTATTGGTAAGAGTATATTAGTAAGAGAAGGATTATAATCAGAAAGTTTTCCTAAACTGGTAGAAGTTAGTAAATAACAAGTTTGATTGAATTGGAATAATGTTGTTGGAATTCATGGAATTATGTTCCATGAATTAATAAATTTCCAACTATGAAAAACTATTTGAGCACCTTGCTTAGAAATAAGGTGTTATTTGTCACCTAGTGTTTGCAGTTCAGGGGTCTTAACGGACATTCCCAGGCAGGAATCATGCAGCATACAGAGAAGGAACACACCCTGATGACATCCAGATTTGCATGGGGTTCCTGAAAACATAGACATTAAGCAGTTTCAGATCAGGAATATTTTTAATGAAGTTCCTCAGCTAGGCAAATCTGAGGATAAAGGGAAAAAATATTTTTTAGAGTCAAGATTTATAGGCTTTAGAGTTCATAAACGGGGAAAAGACAGTATCTTCTCTGACATAAAGCTGAAAACAATAGAATGAATGTTTTGGGTATTGCTGGCATGAATAAATATAGAAAAAAGGAACAGGAATTGATACTGTGAGTTACTGAAAGTCCGCTCTCAGTTTAGCAGTTATTATGCCTACGCCCTGGGGAACAGAATGGGAACAAATTTAGGAGGACTTAATATTTTTAAGATCTACACTTGAAGGATACTGGATGCTAGCATTTTGTATTTACTAACTTAGTAAAAGACAAGAGGGTCTCTCCCTGAGAAGCCTTGATGGTCCCTCTATTTTATGTCCTTTATTACAGGTTCAGCCAGTTGTGCCTTATACCTCCTTCTACCCCTAACTAAACATATTTGTTTTAGGCCACATCATTGATGGTGATCATAGGTATCTAAGGTATAGACCAGACTCTTGCCCTCACCTTACCCTAATCCCATTCCCCAAAGAACCACATCATTGATGGTGATCATAGGTATCTAAGGTATAGCTCGGACTCTTGTCCTCACCTTGCCCTAACCCCATTCCCCAAAGAACAGATTTGGTGCCTTGCAAGTGAGACCAATTGGAATGAGCATCTTCACTCTTGATCCCAAGATCCAGTCTGTGAAATCAAAATAGTTTGCTAGTGGGGCACCTGGGTGGCTCAGTCAGTTGAGTGTCTGACTTCAGCTCCGGGCATGATCTCCCAGTTCGTGAGTTCGAGCCCGCGTCGGCCTCTGTGCTGACAGCTCAGAGCCTGGAGCCTGCTTCAGATTCTGTGTCTCCCTCTCTCTCTGCGCCTCCCTGACTCAAGCTCTGTCTTTCTCTGTCTTCAAAAATGAATAAATGTTAAAAAAAATTTTTTTAATAGTTTGCTAGCTTAGTTTCCTTCCAGTATGTATAATCTCATTGGTGGTGGTAAATATATAGGTTAGTAGATTGTTGTTAATCTACACTGCTGGAAATGCCCCTTAATACATGTGTTTAAAACTTTTCAAGGATAGTTCATTTTAGGTGAAAGAATTGTTATAGATTGCTGGGAAGATGGTGGAGTAGGAGGACCCTAAGCTCACTTCCTCTCATGGATACAGCTAGATGAGATGGATACTCACATCAGTGTAAATAACCCAGAAAACAACCCAAAGGCTACCAGAACAAACTCCACAACGAAATGTGGAGAAAAGGCCACATTGAAGGTGGTAGGAAGGGTGGAAATGCTGTGGGGAGGTAAATGAATCTGCAGGACTGTCACAAGCACAGAGAAGGGAGAGAAATAGACCTTCACACTGGGTAGCTGGCATGCTGAAGATGAATCCCCACAACATTTGCTTTGAAAACCAGAGAGTCCAAATTCTGTGGGTTCTTGCAACCAACAGAATTTTAAAAATCAGTGAACTCAGCTCTGTGAGAGTCAGGAGGGGGAGAGGAAACTGAATCCCCACCCTTAAAGAGACAGCACAATGAACAGCCCACAGAGATATAGCATAAAACCAACAGTTTGAAAAACACCTGGGGCACACAGGAAGGAGACTTATTTACTAATATCAGAGGATGTGTGGGACAGAGATCTGTGGGAGACTTCTCTGAGAAGAAAAGAGTTGACCAGCGCCATTTCCCTCTCCCATCCCATAGCATAAACACATGGCCACCCGCATGAACCAGCGTGGCACCAACACTCACTACCTAACTGGCTAATACCATCACCCAGTCCATATTTATGTGATCTGCCTACTTCAGCCAGGCCTGCCTCAGTCCCAGCACTGCAGGTCCCCACCCCAAGGACCAAGGAAGCTTTGGTAATTCCACATTTCCCTACCTACACTCATTGCTGATCCATGATTTCTAACCTGCCATCTTGGTCCTGGCATCAGTGGCATATCTCTCAGAGAACCAGCATGCAAACCTTGCTAAAATTACACATCATCCCCCCTTAAATCTTGTGGATCTGCCTCCTCCAATATGCTCTTGGCCAGAGCCCATCCAAACTGGGGCTACAAGCCTGGTGGTTTGCAAGCAGTTGCAATAGAGGCCAGCATTGCCCTGCAGGACTCCTAACCCAAGAAAAGAGAAAGATAATCACACACACATCAATCAGACTGTAGCCCCAGCAGTGGGCTGGGGGAAGACAGCTGATCTGACTGCAGACTCTACCTACCACAGGAAGCTTCTCAGTGGACAACACAGGGAAAGCTCCTTGCAGTTTGGTACAACTGCATCACTGGCAAACTCCTGGTCTGACTCAACTCAAGCCCAAGGGAGCCTAAGATTGGTCCATTAACACCACAAGGACAAAAAACTGCCCCCAACAGGCAAAGAGAGTCGCTGGAGACAACGGGACTGAAGGAAACAGTGGCTCAGCCACAATAGTAGGGCACACAAAACACACATAGGAGATATCCCTGAAGTGGTAAATTCCAATAAATGAGGGACCTTGCAAGGCAAGACACTACAGGACCTCCTCCTCATAAGGGCACTACTTTCAAGAACAGGAGACATAGCCAGCTTTCTTAATACACAGAAACACACATAAAGAGTTACATAAAACGAGGAGACAGACTAATGTGTCCCAAATGAAAGAATAGGACAAAATCAGAGCAAGAGACCTAAGTCAAATGGAGATAAACAATATGCCTGATAGGAAATTTAAAGTAATCATCATAAAGATACCCACTGGACTTGATAAAGTAGTGGAGGACATCAATGAGACCCTTAAAAAAGAGATTAAAAAGAATCAGAGATGAAGAACACAATAAATGAAATTAAAAATATGTTAGATGGAATAAATAACAGATTAGAGGAAGCAGAATAACAAATCAGCAACCTGGAGGACAGAGTAATGGAAAGTAGGCAAGCTGAGTAGGTGAGAGGAAAAAACTATGCAAAATGAGAACAGATTTAGGGAACTCAGCAACACTATTAGCATAATAACATTTGCATTATAGGGATCCCAGAGGGAGAAGAGAGAGTAAAGGGACAGAATCTTTATTTGAAGAAATAGTAGCTGAAAACTTCCTGCATCTGGGGAAGAAAACAGATATCCATATCCAGGAGGCACAGAGATCCCTCAACAAAATTAACGAAAGGAAGTCCACACCAATTAAAATGGTAAAAAGTAGTAATAAAGAATTTTAAAAGCAGCAAGAAAAGAATAAAACAGTTACATACAAGGGACCTTGTAAGTCTATCAGCAGATTTTTCAGTAGAAAGTTTTCAGGTAAGGGATGTCATGACATAGTCAAAGTGTTGACAAGAAAAAGTTCTGCATCCAAGAATACTCTATCTAGTAGAGTATCATTTCAGAATAGAAGGAGAAATAGAGTTTTCCAGACCAAAAAAAGTTAAAGGAATTCATGACCACTAAACCAGCCCTACAAGAAATGTTAAAGGGACTCTTTGAGTGGAAAGGAAAGATAATAAGTAAGAGTAGGAAAAGTAGGAAGCACAAGAGCAGAAAAAATAAGTATATCTGTAAAAATCAGTCAAGGGACTCATAAAATAAAAGGATGTAAAGTTTGACACCATATACCTATAACATAGGTGGGGAGGGGAGAGAAGTAGCAAATGGGTCCAAGCTTAAGCAATTATCAACTTAATATAGAGTCTATGTGCAGAAGATGTTATATACAAACCTAATGGTAACCAAAAATGAAAAACCAGTAAAAGATATGCAAAAATAAAGGGAAAGGAATCCAAATATCTCATTAAAGATAGCCAATCTATGAGAAAAGAAAGCAAGAAAAGAAAGGAACAGAGAAGAACTACAAAAACAACCATAAGACAAGTAACAACATGGCAATAATTATGTACCTATCAACAATTATTTTGACTATAAATGGACTCAGCTCTCCAATCAAAAGATATAGGATGACAGAATGGATAAAAAAACAAGACCCATCTAAATACTGCCAACAAGAGATTCATTTCCGACCTAAAAACACATGCAGATTGAAAGGGAGGGGTTGGAGAAACATTTTTCATGCAAATGAATATAGGAAGAAAGCCAGGGTAGCAACACTTATAGCAGACAAAATAGACTTTAAAATGAAGACTGTAACAAGAGACAGAGAAGGACACTATATAGTCATAAAGGGGATACTCCAGTAAGAAGATATAGCAATTATAAGTATTTATGCACCCCAAATGGAAACACCCAAATACATAAAGCAGTTAATAACAAACATAAAAGAACTAATTATTAGTAATATAATAATAGTAGGGGACTTTAACACCCCACTTATATCAATGGACAGATCATCCAAACAGAAAATCAACAAGGAAATAGTAGCTTTGTATAATACATTGGATCAGGTGGGTTTAACAGGTATATTCAGAACATTCCATCCTAAAACAGCAGAATACATATTCTTTTCAAGTGCACATGGAACTTTCTCCAGAATAGATCACATATTAGTCCATAAAATGAATCTCAAAAAATTCAAAAAGAGGGGCGCCTGGGTGGCGCAGTCGGTTAAGCGTCCGACTTCAGCCAGGTCATGATCTCGCGGTCCGTGAGTTCGAGCCCCGCGTCGGGCTCTGGGCTGATGGCTCGGAGCCTGGAGCCTGTTTCCACTTCTGTGTCTCCCTCTCTCTCTGCTCCTCCCCCGTTCATGCTCTGTCTCTCTCTGTCCCAAAAATAAATAAACGTTGGAAAAAAAAAATTAAAAAAAAAAAAAATTCAAAAAGATTGAAATCATATGATGCATCTTTTCTGACCACAAAACTAAGAAACTAGAAATTAATCACAAGAAAAAAAAATCTACAAAGAGCACAACTACATGGAGGTTAAATAACAGGCTACTTAACGATGACTGGGTCACCTACAACATACATGAAAGGGGAAATAAAAAATACGTGGACAGAAGTGAAAGTGAAAACACAGTCCAAAATCTTTGGGATGCAGCAAAAGTGGTTCTAAAAGAGAAATTTACAGCAATACAGGCCTACCTCAAGAAGCAAGAAAAATCTCAAATAAACAACCTAATCTTATACCTAACAGAACTAGAAGAAGAATAAACAAAACCCAAAACCAATAGAAGGAAGGAAATAATAAAGATTAGAGCAGAGATAAAATAGAAACAAAACAAAGCAAAACAAAAAACAAACAAAAAAACCCAATAGAACATATCAATGAAACCAGGAACTGGTTCTTTGAAAAGATTAGCAAAATTGATAAGCCTATAGCCAAAATCATCAAAAAACAAAAGAGGACTCAAACAAAATCAGGAATGAAAGATCAGAAATAATAAATGACACCACAGAAATACAAAGGATTATGAGAAAATATTATGAAAAACTATATGCCAACAAATTGGACGACCTAGACAAAATGGCTACATTTCTAGAAACATGTAACATCCCACAACTAAATCTGAAAAAAATAGAAAATTTGAATAGACCAATTATTTGCAATGAAATTGAATCCGTAATAAAAAAAAACCTCCTGACAAACAAAGTTCAGGACCAGGTGGCTTCACAAGTGAATTCTACCAAACATTCAAAGAAGAGGTAATACCTATTCTTCTCAAACTATTCCAAAAAATAGAAAAGGAAGGAAAAACTTCAAAATTCATTCTATGAGGCCAGCATTATCCTGATACCAAGTGTGTGTGTGTGTGTGTGTGTGTGTGTGTGTGTGTGTGTGTGTGTATACATACATACATACACATATGGAAAGGTAAAGGGGAAAGGAAAAGAAAGGAAAAGAAAGGAAAAACTGTTGCCTCCTTTATGTCACAGTTAACAAATATAATTTGAACACTTTTGTGGTAAATATGAATGACTTAATGGCTCATCTAAAATTCAGATTCTTGAGATGATTAGGAAGATGGTGGTGCAGGAGGAGGCTGGGCTCACCGCGTCCTACTGATCACTTCGATTCCACCTACACCTGCCTAAATAACCCAGAAAAATGCCAGAAGACTAGCAGAATGGAGTCTCTGGAGCCAAGCGCAGACGAGAGGCCCACGGAAGAGGGTAGGAAGGGCGGCGAGGCAGTGTGCGCTCCACAGGACTGGCAGGAGGGAGCCGGGGCAGAGGGGTGGCCTGCCAGCCAAGCAGAGCCCCCAAGTCTGGCTTGCAAAAGCAGAGGGGCTGGACGGAGTGTGTTCTGACAGCAAGCGGGACTTGACATCTGGAAGGTTGTAAGCTAACAGCTCTGCTCGGAGAACGGGAGGGCTGGAGGACAACGGGAGGGAGAGTTGTTGAGCCCCAGACGACAGGGTGCAGCTTGGTGGGGAACAAAGGTGCTCGCCCATCCCCCAGCCAAAATCCCAAAGGGAACCAGTTCCTGCCAGGGAACTTGCTTGCACCGTGCAAACACCCAACGCTGTGCTTCTGCGGATCCATCCCTCCGGCGGGTCTGACTCCCTCCCAGTGCCGCAGGGCCCCTCCTGAAGCAGATCTCCGAAGAGCCTGCCCCTCCCACCCCCGTGTACCTTGCCAATCCACCCCAGATAATATGCCAGATCCCCAGCACCACAAGTCTGGCAGTGTGCAAGTAGCCCTGAAGGGCCACGCCACCCCACAGTGAATCCCGCCCCTAGGAGAGGGGAAGAGAAGGTGCACACCAGTCTGCCTGTGGCCCCAGCAGTGGGCTGGGGGCAGGCATCAGGTCTGACTTCGGCCCTGCCCACCAACGCAAGTTATTCAAGACAGCACAGGGGAAGTGCCCCGCAGTTCCGCACCACTCCAGGGACTATCCAAAATGACAAAACGGAAGAATTCCCCTCAAAAAAATGTCCAGGAAATAACGACAGCTAACAAACTGATCAAAAAGGATTTAAATAATATAACAGAAAGTGAATTTAGAATAATAGTCATAAAATTAATCGCTGGGCTTGAAAACAGTATAAAGGACAGTAGAGAATCTGTTGCTACAGAGATCAAGGGACTAAGGAACAGCCAGGAGGAGCTAGAAAATACTATTAATGAGCTGTAAAATAAATGGAGATGACCATGGCTCGGATTGAAGAGGCAAAGGAGAGAATAGGTGAACTACAAGATAAAATTATGGAAAAAGAAGAAGCTGAGAAAAAGAGAGATAAAAAAAATCCAGGAGTATGAGGGGAAAATTAGAGAACTAAGTGATTCACTAAAGAGAAATAATCTATCCATAATTCATATTCCAGAGGAGGAAGAGAGAGGGAAAGGTGTTGAAGGTGTACTTGAAGAAATAATAGCTGAGAACTTCCCTGATCTGGGGAAGGAAAAAGGCATTGAAATCCAAGAGGCACAGAGAACTCCCTTCAGACATAACTTGAATCGATCTTCTGCATGACATATCATAGTGAAACTGGCAAAATACAAGGATAAAGAGAAAATTCTGAAAGCAGTGAGGGATAAATGTGCTCTAACATATAAAGGGAGACCTATAAGACTCGTGACCGATCTCTCTACTGAAACTTGGCGGGCCAGAAAGGAATGGCAGGAGATCTTTAATGTGATAACAGAAAAAATATGCAGCCGAGAATCCTTTATCCAGTAAGTCTGTCATTTAGAACAGAAGGAGAGATAAAGGTCTTCCCAAACAAACAAAAACTGAAGGAATTCATCACCACTAAACCAGCCCTACACGAGATCCTAAGGGGGATCCTGTGATATAAACTACCATAGACATCGCTACAAGCATGAAATCTATGGACATCACAATGACTCTACACCCATATCTTTCTATAATAACACTGAATGTAAATGGACTAAATGTCCAACCAAAAGACGTAGGGTATCAGAATGGATAAAAAAACAAGACCCATCTATTTGCTGTCTACAAGAGACTCATTTTAGACCTGAGGACACCTTCAGATTGAGAGTGAGGGGATGGAGAACTATTTATCATGACTGGAAGTCAAAAGAAAGCTGGAGTAGCCATACTTATATCAGACAAACTAGACTTTAAATTAAAGGCTGTAACAAGAGATGAAGAAGGGCATTATATAATAATCACAGGGTCTATCCATCAGGAAGCGCTAACAATTATAAATGTCTATGCGCCGAATACAAGAGCCCCCAGATATATAAAACAGTTACTCACAAACATAAGCAACCTTATTGATAAGAATGTGGTAATTGCAGGGGACTTTAACACTCCAGTTACAGAAATGGATAGATCATCTAGACACACAGTCAATAAAGAAACCCCAATAAAGGGCCCTGAACGATACATTGGATCAGATGGACTTGACAGATATATTTAGAACTCTGCATCCCAAAGCAACAGAATATACTTTCTTCTCGAGTGCACATGGAGCATTCTCCAAGATAGATCACATACTGGGTCACAAAACAGCCCTTCATAAGTATACAAGAATTGAAATCATACCATGCATACTTTCAGACCACAATGCTATGAAGTTTGAAATCAACCACAGGAAAACGTCTAGAAAACCTCTAAAAGCATGGAGGTTAAAGAACACCCTACTAGAGAATGAGTGGGCCAATCAGGCAATTAGAGAAGAAATTAAAAAATATATGGAAACAAACAAAAATGAAAATACAACAATCCAAATGCTTTGGGATGCAGCAAAGGCAGTCCTGAGAGGAAAATACATTGCAATCCAGGCCTATCTGAAGAAACAAGAAAAATCCCAAATACAAAATCTAACAGCACACCTAAAGGAAATAGAAGCAGAACAGCAAAGACAGCCTAAACCCAGCAGAAGAAGAGAAATAATAAAGATCAGAGCAGAAATAAACAATATAGAAACTAAAAAAACTGTAGAGCAGATCAACGAAACCAAGAGTTGGTTTTTTGAAAAAATAAACAAAATTGATAAACTTCTAGCCAGGCTTCTCAAAAAGAAAAGGGAGATGACCCAAATAGATAAAATCATGAATGAAAATGGAAATATTACAACCAATCCCTCAGAGATACAAGCAATTATCAGGGAATACTATGAAAAATTATATGCCAACAAACTGGACAACCTGGAAGTAATGGACAAATTCCTAAACACCCACACACTTCCAAAACTCAATCAGGAGGAAATAGAAAGCTTGAACAGATGTACAACCAGCGAAGAAATTGAATCAGTTATCAAAAATCTCCCAACAAATAAGAGTCCAGGACCAGATGGCTTCCCAGGGGAGTTCTACCAGACGTTTAAAGCAGAGATAATACCTATCCTTCTCAAGCTATTCCAAAAAATAGAAAGGGAAGGAAAACTTCCAGACTCATTCTATGAAGCCAGTATTACTTTGATTCCTAAACCAGAGATCCAGTAAAAAAAGAGAACTACAGGCCAACATCCCTGATGAATATGGATGCAAAAATTCGCAATAAGATACTAGCAAATCGAAGTCAACAGCATATAAAGAGAATTATTCACCATGGTCAAGTGGGATTCATTCCTGGGATGCAGGGCTGGTTCAACATTCGCAAATCAATCAACGTGATACATCACATTAATAAAAGAAAAGAGAAGAACCATATGATCCTGTCAATCGATGCAGAAAAGGCCTTTGACAAAATTCAGCAACCTTTCTTAATAAAAACCTTCGAGAAAGTCGGGATAGGAGGAACATACTTAAAGATCATAAATGCCATTTATGAGGGGCGCCTGGGTGGCTCAGTCGGTTAGGCGTCTGACTTCAGCTCAGGTCACGATCTCGCGATCTTGCGGTCCATGAGTTCAAGCCCCGCGTCGGGCTCTGGGCTGATGGCTCAGAGCCTGGAGCCTGCTTCTGATTCTGTGTCTCCCTCTCTCTCTGCTCCTCCCCCATTCATACTCTGTCTCTCTCTCTGTCTCAAAAATAAATAAACATTAAAAAAAATTAAAAAAAAAGCCATTTATGAAAAGCCCACAGCTAACATCATCCTCAATGGGGAAAAACTGAGAGCTTTTTCCCTGAGATCAGGAACACGACAAGGATGCCCACTCTCACCTCTGTTGTTTAACATAGTGTTGGAAGTTCTAGCATCAGCAATCAGACCACAAAAGGAAATCAAAGGCATCAAAATTGGCAAAGATGAAGTTAAGCTTTCACTTTTTGCAGATGACATGATATTATACGTGGAAAATCTGATAGACTCCACCAAAAGTCTGCTAGAACTGATACATGAATTCAGCAAAGTTGCAGGATACAAAATCAATGTACAGAAATCAGTTGCATTCTTATACACTAATAATGAAGCAACAGAAAGACAAAGACACTGATCCCATTCACAATTGCACCAAGAAGTATAAAATACCTAGGGATAAATCTAACCAAAGATGCAAAAGATCTGTATGCTGAAAACTATAGAAAGTTTATGAAGGAAATTGAAGAAGATATAAAGAAATGGAAAAACATTCCGTGCTCATGGATTGGAAGAATAAATAGTGTCAAAATGTCAATACTACCCAAAGCTATCTACACATTCGATGCAATCCCAATAAAATTGCACCAGCATTCTTCTCAAAACTAGAACAAGCCATCCTAAAATTCATATGGAACCACAAAAGGCCCTGAATAGCCAAAGTAATTTTGAAGAAGAAGACCAAAGCAGGAGGCATCACAATCCCAGACTTTAGCCTCTACTACAAAGCTGTCATCATCAAGACAGCATGGTATTGGCACAAAAACAGACACATAGACCAATGGAATAGAATAGAAACCCCAGAACTAGACCCACAAACATATGGCCAACTAATCTTTGACAAAGCAGGAAAGAACATCCAATGGAAAAAAAACAGTCTCTTTAACAAATGGTGCTGGGAGAACTGGACAGCAACATGCAGAAGATTGAAACTAGACCACTTTCTCACACCATTCACAAAAATAAACTCAAAATGGATCAAGGACCTAAATGTGAGACAGGAAACCATCAAAACAAGAGGAGAAAGCAGGAAAAGACCTCTCTGACCTCAGCCGTAGCAATCTCTTACTCGACACATCCCCAAAGGCAAGGGAATTAAAAGCAAAAATGAACTACTGGGACCTTATCAAGATAAAAAGCTTCTGCACAGCAAAGGAAACAACCAACAAAATTAAAAGGCAACCAACGGAATGGGAAAAGATATTTGCAAATGACATATTGGACAAAGGGCTAGTATCCAAAATCTATAAAGAGCTCACCAAACTCCACACCCGAAAAACAAATAACCCAGTGAAGAAATGGGCAAAAAACATGAATAGACACTTCTCTAAAGAAGACATCCAGATGGCCAACAGGCACATGAAAAGATGCTCAACGTCGCTCCTCATCAGGGAAATACAAATCAAAACCACACTCAGATATCACCCCATGCCAGTCAGAGTGGCCAAAATGAACAAATCAGGAGACTATAGATGCTGGAGAGGATGTGGAGAAACGGGAACCCTCTTGCACTGTTGGTGGGAATGCAAATTGGTGTAGCCACTCTGGAAAACAGTGTGGAGGTTCCTCAAAAAATTAAAAATAGACCTACCCTATGACCCAGCAATAGCACTGCTAGGAATTTATCCAAGGGATACAGGAGTACTGATGCATAGGGGCACTTGTACCCCAATGTTTATAGCAGCACTCTCAACAATAGCCAAATTATGGAAAGAGCCTAAATGTCCATCAACTGATGAATGGATAAAGAAATTGTGGTTTATATACACAATGGAGTACTACGTGGCAATGAGAAAGAATGAAATATGACCCTTTGTAGCAACGTGGATGGAACTGGGGAGTGTTATGCTAAGTGAAATAAGCCATACAGAGAGGGACAGATACCATATGTTTTCACTCTTATGTGGATCCTGAGAAACTTGGTGGAAACCCATGAGGGAGGGGAAGGAAAAAAAAAGAGGTTAGAGTGGGAGAGAGCCAAAGCATAAGAGACCGTTAAAAACTGAGAACAAACTGAGGGTTGATGGGGGGTGGGAGGGAGGGGAGGGTGGGTGATGGGTATTGAGGAGGGCACCTTTTGGGATGAGCACTGGGTGTTGTATGGAAACCAATTTGAGAATAAATTTCATATATTGAAAAAAAAAATGCAGATTCTTATCCAAACTATCAGGAATACGGGCTAAGAAAATGACCAGCCTGTCAATAGAGTTTGAGGCTCAATGGAACTTCCAGAGAAACTGTGGGAGAACTCACCAATTCCCCCTGTCTCCTGACTTCCTGTTGGCCCGATTCATATTTAGTAAGTGATAAGGTCTAAAGTTTATCCTTCCCTTCTTCATGGATGTAAAATTCTGGTTCTGGTGTCAATTTCAGGACAAAATCTAATAGTTTATTTTCTATTAATATAAATGACCTAAAAGGCAGTGTAGGGCAGGGTTACTTTGAAATCAGACTAATGCAGAGAAATGAGCTGCTTTTTCTGGTGACCGATAAAGTCTATGTTGTCCCGAAACCAAAAGAATTCTAGGAACAACTGAATGTTTTTGTGAACTTTGCAAACTGAATTTCTTGCCCATCCTGTAAACCCCTTTCCAGATAAATTAAAATTATTCATTGCATGCAGATGAACTTGGAAAAGTTGGTTAGAATAATTTAATTTGTAGTATGTACTTTTTGATTCTATTTTTTAAATATACTTAAAAAGCAATAAAGATAGATAAAACCCTAGAAGAATATGTATGCTAAAATTAACATGATTTCTAGGACATTGAAGAGATTCAAGTTTATTTTCATAGTTTTGTGTGCTTTATAAATTTATCTTCAATGAATGTCAATTATTTTTATCACAGAAGTACCTACGTATAATAATAAAATATCTTCCATTTTGAAAAATTATATCATTGCAAGTATTATTTTCTGAGTAATTTCCATGTATCATGTATTACAAATCAATCAGTCATATATTTTTTAGAGAAGTATCTAATAAACACTGACTACATCCCAAATCTCACACATTAGCGCTCAACTGGGCACATTGAAGTTATTTATATTAAACTGGGTCAGACAGGAAAAGTCACCTGGAGCAAGGGATTGTAGTGGCCTCCATGGTTTAGATAGAACCTGGGTATTTGATACACTTGCAAAGACAAAAGAAAAGGTACTTTATCCTAGCAAGCCAAGAAGGAGGCAAAACTTCATAACAAATAGCAGTTCTGGACTGGAACAAGTTATTCTTTTATCCATGTGATAATTGAAATCGCACAGTTTCTGTTTCATTCTTTTTTTAACTTTATAATAAATCTTGGATATTATCTCATAATCATTAAATAGTGTTTCTCTTTTTATTTTAGCGACTGAGGAGTGTTCTGTTCTACCCATGTCCCATAATTTACATTACCAGTACCTGATAGACGGACTTCAGAGTTCTTTTAGTCTTCTGCCATTACAATAGTGCTGCCACAAACATCCTAGTACCTCTGTCATTTTCCACTAGGGCAGATTTTCTATGAGATAGAGTCCTTAAAAATGAATGGGTAAGGGGCACTAAGGAATCTACTCCTGAAATCATTGTTGCACTATATGCTAACTAATTTGAATGTAAATTAAAATAAATAAAAACACTGAATTACACATTTTAAAAAAATGAACTTGCTGGGTCAGAGGTTTTGTGCATTTAAAATTTTGATATATACTTGTACCAGTTTACGCCATTGCTAACAAATATGAGAGATCGCCTGTTTCCCCAAACCCTTGACAACCTGATGTCCCAACGAATGTGTTATTTATTGCTGCTTTTAGAAGTAAAACAGATAACTTATAGTTTTAATTTGCACATTTCCTCATGACCCTTACATCTTTATTTTCTTCTACTATTTTTGCCCAGTTTTTCATGGGGTTGTTCTTTTTCTCACTGTTATCTGAAGGGCTCCCTTTTAGCATGAAGAAATTATCTCCTTGTCTGATATAAATTGCGATTTTTTTTCCATCTTGCCGTTTGTCTTTTTGTTTGGCTTATATATTTTAATGAATAATTTCATTATTTTTATGTAGGTGGATTTATTAATTTTTTATTTTATGTCTTTCATGTGACATCTTAAAAGGGACTCCTGATTATAGTACTGTTTTTTTAAGTTCAGATATATTATCTAAGTTTTTAGTTGAATTTTTCATGTTTCACTTTGATCCTTCTGAAATATATTTTGTAAAAGGAATATGGGAAGCTCTAACTTTATATTTTTTTCATAGTCCAAATACCATTTACTGAAAAATCCATATTATTTCACTAATGTAAAACACCAAATTCATCATATACTGAATTTCAGTATGAATTTGAGTCTATTTTTAAGCTTTCAAGTCTGTTCTATTGATGCTTTATTTATTTATTTTTGAGAGAGAGAGAGAGACAGAGTGTGAGCAGGGGAGGGACACAGAATCTGAAGCAGGCCCCAGGCTCCAAGCTGTCAGCACAGAGCCCAACACAGGGCTCAGTATCACTCAGAGATCATGAACCTGAGCTTAACTGACTGAGCCACTCAGGCGCCCCTATTGATGTTTAAAATTAAGTACCAATGTGGTAATTGTTGGGATGTTTTACTGTATGATTATAGTGAGTGCCCCCCACCCCCATTTTTTCCCCAGAATTTCATTGGATATTCTTGCTTTAAGTTTTTTTTCTGTGTGTGTGTGTGTGTGTGTGTGTGTGTGTGTGTGTGTGTTTAAGTGTGTTTAAGTAGGCTTCACACTCAGCACTAAGCCCAATGTGGGGCTAGAACTCACGACCATGAGATCAAGACCTGAGCTGAGATCAAGAGTCAGACACTTAACCCACTGAGCCGCTCAGGCACACAGCTTGCTTTTAGTTTTTATATGTCTGCCTTAAAACAAGTTTTTCTGCTTCCCAAAGTATCTTTCTGCCAGACTTGTCTGAATCATATTAAATATATATATTGACTGTAAGGATTGACATTTTAATTTCTAACCCTCTTTTACAAATTTTTGTCTCTTTCAGTAACATTTTAATACTTCTTTATATGAACGCCTTATACTTGTTGATTTTATTCTACAGCACTTTGTTTTGATGATATTGCAAACTTGGCCTTTCTTTCATTACATCTTATGACTTGTTTCCCATTTATGTAAGTTAATTATTTCAAAAAACATGCAATTTGTTTTCTGTATTACAGGTTCTGATATTCTTTAGAAAATACTTTTTATTTTTAAAACTTGTATTGAATGAAAGAGGCATAATATATGGTGTCAAAAGTGAGCCACAGCATTATGCTGGGAAAGCAAAAAGAAGACTCATTGTATAATTTCCCTAACAGGAATTCCAAGCCTCTTTCATTTATAGCCTGAGAATTCCCTTCCCTATTCCAAATAGCCTCCTGCTCCCACAGTGCCAGCTGCACCACGAACTGTGTAACTCTGGGCTTCCATTGTCTTGAATTGTTTCAGTGTCTTCTCTTTTAGTTGATTTATTTCTTTATTTACCCCTCAGATTTCATTTTAAATCCTACATTAAGCAGTTCTTCTTGGACTTATCAAAGAAGAAAAAGAATTCACTTCTGAAAACCCCTAATTATCAGGAGCATGGTTTTGTATTTAACCAGAGTCAACAACTAAGCGTGTATGTCTATTTCTCTACCACCTCAGAGTATTCTTTGATGAGTTTGTCTAATGTTTCCATACGTTTGGACCTAGATACTTAGAGTATCTGTGGTGTGACCCTTCCGAAGTTACCCTCAGCACCATCTCACGGCAGGTAGGGAGAGGTTGACCCAAGGCCAGTCCTGAGAACTAGCCTTATAATGTGTTCCAGTCCAAATGATACCCTTTGAGAGGTAATGTAGATTCAGTGCTAATTAATTCTCAGTTCCGACTGAGGTACATCTCACATCTGAAAAATAATGGAATGCTGACCCTGTATGAAAAACTGGTTATCAAGCTTCCTGTTGAGCCAAAAAAGGATTTTTCCCTCCGTGCTATAATAGGATGACCCAGGCACAAATCTAGAAACAAATGCAGTAAATTTTCGAGCTGTCAGCATCTCAAATTTCATATCAGGTGAAATTTGATTCTTTCAATATTGGATGGATCTATTTTAGATCTCTTTGATGATTGTTAGCAAGAATGATATTCATGGTTTTCTAAAGATTATAGATAGAGAAGGCTAAGGCTCTATTTAACTGGGACAAAATGAGACCATCTTATAATACACCCCTACTCATTCTTCCTTTTTCCAAACCATGCTTTTTCTATGTTTCAGTGAGTCAGGATCATTCTAGAAAATCCCAGTTTGAAGATCAACTGGGCACAGGAGTCCCCAGTGCCATTCCTTAAGTTCAAACATTCACTAGAAGGGCAGGGAACTCAGAAAAGTTACATGCTCAAAGTGACAGTTTATTACAGCAAAAGGCTCTGAATTGAAACCAGCAAAAGCAAAAAGTGCATAGACTAGAGTCCAAGACAGAAACAGGCACAGATTTCTAATTGTCGTCTCACAGTAGCATTGTATAGACAGTATGCAATTCTCCCAGAAACATGCAAAAACCCAAGCCTTGGTGTTTAGTATTTTTATTGTTGTGAGGGACAGTCATGTGTAGACCTGGGGAGCTCATGTAGCTGCTCTCAGTTACTCAGACTGAAGCCCCTTCAGAAGTCAAACTGATTCACCCTTATCATAAATCACATTGTCAGCATAAGTTATCTGGTGGTTTATATGGGAGCCCAACATACATACAAAACATTTTAATCAGGCAGAATATTCCAAGGGCTTTCATTTATTTTCTTCCAGGAGCCAGATAATGGCTACACCTTTCTTTGGAATGTGAGGGTCTCCCAGACCTACTGAGTTAACCTTCACTAGACAGGCTATAAGAATGAAGGCAATGTCGGGGCACCTGGGTAGCTCAGTCAGTTAGGTGTCCGACTTCGGCTCAGGTCATGATCTCACAGTTAGTGGGTTTGAGCCCTGCGTTGGGCTCTGTGCAGACATCTCAGAGCCTGGAGCCTGCTTCAGATTCTGTGTCTCCCTCTGTCTCTACCCTATCCCACTCATTCTCTCTTTCTCTCTCTCAAAAATAAAGAAACATTAAAAAAAATTTTTTTAATGAAAGCAATGTCATGGGAAAGGTAAAATGAAGAATTTGATCATCTTATTGGAAGGATATATCAATGTTTTATTATTGGCTTTTTAAAGTATAAATATTATTCTTTCTCTGAAATATCTGACTATCCAGGTATTAGTAAAATATGTAGTATATGTTTTTAAAATTAGGTCATTTGGGGTGCCTGGGTGGCTCAGTCAGTTAGGCGACCGACTTCAGCCCAGGTCATGATCTCACAGTTCATGAGTTCGAGCCCCGCATCGGCCTCTGTGCTGACAGCTTAGACCCTGGAACCTGCTTCCGGTTCTGTGTCTCCCTCTCTCTGCACCTCCCCTGCTCATGCTCTGTCTCTCTCTGTCTCTCAAAAAATAAATAAATGTTAAAAAAATTTTTTAAATAAAATAAAATTAGGTCATTTTAGGGGCACCTGGGGTGCTCACTCACTTGAGCATCCAACTCTTGATTTCAGCTCAGGTCATGATCCCAAGGTTGTGGGATCAAGCCCTGTATCACACTCCGTGCTGAGCATGGAGCCTGCTTAAGCTTCTCTCCCTCTGCCTCTCCCCTGCTTGTATGTTCTCTCTCTCTCTCTCTCTCTCTCTCTCTCTCAAATTAACAAAATTAAAATTAAATTAGGTCATTTTATTTCATTGTGATGTTGTAGTTAATAACTTCTAATCTGATTAGCTATTTTTCTTGACATATAACAGGGGGAACATTTGATAGGGAAAAGAAATAGTAAACCTTGGGAAGTTATAGCACTGATTGTAATCTGGACTTTTTTTTCATGGCATAAATTGGTCCAAAATCATTTGGTCCAATGTTGGGTGTACTGAGATCATTATTAAAAATGTTTAAACTTTTGGATGTAATGGAAGCCAAAAATATACTGTTGCTAATTTCAGTTTATTTAGAGTCATGTAAAATAAGGAGAAATGACTCATCTCACCTAATACTATAAAAACAAAAGACCAAAAATGACCTCATTTACAGTGTTTTCCATGAGTCAACTTCACGCTTCATAGAAGTCAGTGACAGGTTAATCTCAAAAGTCCAGAGATTAGGACTAAAATTTTTGTGAATGTTCCTGGCGTAACTGAAGTTTTTCTGTAGATTATTTAAATAGGTTACTTCACTGAGACCCTATACTTAGGATTCCTACTTCCAACCCTACCACTCTTGTATGCTCCAACAGGCAGTTCTCATTGATCCCCAGGTTACAGTCTAGATGCCTTTTCCTCTAGGATGCTCGTTCTAGCCTGGACCCTAGTGGGACAGGAGTATGGGGAGAAGTGAATAGGTTTTTTTAAATTATAGTTTTTGTTGGTTGGCTTTATTTTAGAGAGAGAGAGAGAGAGCACAAATATGCACGAGCAGGGAAGGGGCAGAAGGAGAGAGAGAGAGAGATTGAGATCTCAGGCAGGCTCCAAGCTCAGCATGGATCCTGACACAAGGCTCAATCCCACAACCCTGGGATCATGACCCGAGCCCAAAATCAAGAGCTGGACACTCAACTGACTGAATCACCCATCTGCTCCTAAATGATAGTTTTATGAGCCTCATAAAAAGGCCATGGCTCTTGCACCTGACTTCTTATTTCTTCTGAAGATGCTTAAATCACAACTAATTCAAGTAATTTCAACAGCAGTTAAATATGTTCTAAGAGGAACATTAACTTTACAATTTGTCAATCTCGTCTATATTGAGGTAAAACCGTTTGAGAACCCTGCCTTAGGATCAACATAGGAAGAGTGTTCTTAGGTGTTGATGCCACTTCTATATTCACATTTTCTTCCCATCAGACCCAGTAAACTGTTTCTATTTTTCTTAATTTTTTAAAAAGTGTATTTATTTATTTTGAGAGAGAGAGAGAGAGAGAGAGAGATGGGGAGGGGCAGAGAGAGAGAATCCCAAGCAGTCTCCACACTGTCAGTGCAAAACCTGATGCAGGGCTCAAACCCATGAACCATGAGATCATGACCTGAGCCAAAATCAAGAGTTGGACACTGAACCAACTGAGCCACCCAACACACTCCTCTTAATATGTTTTTTTTAACATTTATTTATTTTTAAGAGAGAGAGAGAAACAGAGTACAAGTGGGGGAGGGGCAGAGAGAGAGGGAGACACAGAATCCGAAGCAGGCTCCAGGCTCTGAGCTGTCAGCACAGAGCCCAAAGCGAGGTTCCAACTCATGAACCGTGAGATCGTGACCTGAGCCAAAGTTGGAAGTTTAACCTACTGAGCCACCCAGGTGCCCCTCTCAATATGTTTTGTATTCATGGTGGCACCCTTTTTATCCCAAATTTTACTCATGGGCTTGGTAATATTCAGATATGCCAACCTGCAACACAAGCAGCAACACCAAGGCACAGTGCCCTAATCAGAATTTTCATGAAGGTTAGCTAACACCACATTTTGATAACAGTGGGCCGAGATATAAGCATTATGGTTATTTTTTTTCTGTTAATGAAGTTGAGAAGAGTTTATTGAGTGCCTACTATGTTTCACATCTGTTCTTGTTGGTGGAAATCTAGCAGATGAAAAGCCAGATAAGCATTCTTATCCTACAGGTTTATATCTTAATATAAGAAGACAATAAATAAGTAAAGATATAGATGAACAAAATATTTAATATTGTGTTCAGGAATGAAAAAAAAGGTGGGATAAAAAGAGGAGGAGCAAGATAAAAAACGTGAGATAAAAAGAGGAATACAGTATTTAATATTGCATTCAGGAATGAAACAAAAAAGGTGAGATTAAAAAGAGATAGGATAGTCAAGGAAGACCTCTTGGAGAACTACATTTGTGGAGAGCCTTGAAGAGAAGAAGCAGCAGGAAGCATTGCAGGCATAGGAGCAGGGTTTATCAGTTCTTTTATTGAGAACCTGATAACTTTCAAAAGAAAAATTCAGGTGTTGTATGATTTATGAGCCTGAATTTCAGAAGAGTATTAAGGCAGGAAATATCAATGTGAGAGGTATCACAATAAAACTGACATTAAAAGTCCTAGGATTAGGAGCCCCTGGGTGGCTCAGTCAGTTAAGCATCTGACTTTTGATCTGAGTTCAGGTCATGATCTCTAGGTTTATGAGTTCAAGCCCCACATCGAGCTCTGTGCTGATGGTGTGGAGCCTGCTTGGGATCTGTCTCTCCTCCTCTCTAACCCTCCCTAACTTGTGTGTGCATTCCCTCTGTCTCTCAAACTAAATAAATAAACTAAAAAAATGTTTTTTAAAAAGTCCTAGGATTAGATGAGATCACTTCAAAGAGGATATAAACAGAGGAGAATAAAGATCCTGGGGCCAAGTCCCAGAAGAGTTTATAATTTAGATGCCTAGAAGAAAATTTAGAGCCTGGTAAAGAGACTGAAAAGAAAATGGGAAGAAACCCTGAAGAATGTGGTACCACAGAAGCCAAGAAAGGAAAAGTAGTTGAGAGTAGCAGGGGTAAGTCACCTATGAAATATGATGCCAAGCAGGGGACCGAGATGGATACAAAGAAACATCCATTTAATCAAAATGGAGGTCATCGGTAAATATAACAAGAGCAGTATCATAGAGTGTTGGGGTTTAAAACCAGAGACCAGCCAACTAAAATAACTAGTGGGGGACAAAAGTGAAAAGAGGAAATTGAGACAATATACTTTTGCCTCGAAGAGGAGTAAAAAGAAAAAAAAAGGGATGGTAGTCATTCTATCTGGGGACAGAAGAAGCTAAGGTTGCAATTTTGCTGGTGAGAATTAGAATGAAAAGATTTGTTAAATAAGAAATTTAGAGTCTCTTACCTTAGGATTTCACCATCAAGGATTTTCCAAGAAGTTCATCAAGCAGGATTATCCAACATGACACAGTCCTGCAATAAACACAGCCACCACAGGCTGAGAAATCTTGTAAAGAATCTTTTCGGCTTTCTAGTTCACAACAAACAGGTACTCAGTCTTCTTTTCCATCAGACACAGGGGAGTCCAAATAGTGGATTTAGATATCACGGTAACCTGCACACTCAGAACAACCTCTCAGGAGAAATAAAATCACACATCCATTTTATGTCTCAAGGTTATGTACACCACAGCATATTTTATGTATTCAAAGCAGATGTACACCAGCTGAGGTCTGGTGGGACTTCTCTACTTTTCTATGGCACAAAACGTAGGCTAGTTGGTAAACAGCAGACCACTTCCTCCATCTTTCGCCAATTCTCTGATGATGTCAGTGTTGAAATGCAGGGTATTATCAGTCTCCATTGATTGTTTTCCATAATGAAAATAAAATTGAAGCCATACTTATTATGTATTGAGTATCTACTCTGTGCTAAGGTCTACGATGTATTCCTTCCATACCTGACCTCACTGATATTTACAAGAACTTTGCAACTTAGGACATATTATACTCACTTTGCAAATGTAGATGAAGTTCAGGAAAGGCTGAGTGCCTTCCCCAAAGGTAGAGTGAATAAGTGGTAAACCCAGAATTTGAAAACTGGATGATCTGTTTCACTATGTCATGCTTTGCAGCCATTTCACTGGCAGAATAATCCTTTAAAACATTAATTACTCCATGTACTCTTTGATCCGTAAACTACAGGGACTTTCTGTTGATTCTTCTATACCAACAGCATGCTCTCTAGTCAATAGTGTGACTATAAGGGCTCTATTTATTTCTGCAGAGTCAGCTCTCGTCCCACAAATTCAGTAGTTCCAGACTGGGTTCTTGCCTTGCATGGCTAGTCCCTCACCAGGAGCCCCAGTTCACTTCATATTTTGTAAAAGTATTGTTTTCATTGTTTTATATCTGATACTAGACTTTAAACTTGGTAAGTGTATTCACTTTTGCCTTCCTAAATTTTATTCTAGGTGTAATGATATTCTATTTAAAAAAACTAATTTAGAAATCACATATATAAAGAACAGTAACTGAATTACATTCTTACAGTAGATAGTTTTCAAAAAGTAGGCATGCCCTTCTACCATAACCAAAGTCAAGCAATGGGTTATTACCCAAAACTCCAAAAAGCCTAGTCATGGCACCTCCCAAATTTCAACTCCTTCCCTTCTCCCACAAGGAAACTGGTAGGCAGAGTTTGATAATGATCTCTGCCTTCTAGTATTCAGACGCTTGCATAATCCTTTCCTGAGTGTGGGCTTAACTTAGTTACCTTTATTTCTATCCTAACAAACAGAATATAACAAAAGTGACGGAGTGTCACTTCCATGATTAGGTTACAAAGAACTGATTCTCGTATTACTAGTACTCTGTGTCTCGTCTTTTTGACTTGCTCATTTTGATGAAGCAAATTGCCCAGGTGGAGAGGCCCAAATGTCAAGGAATTGAGACTAGTCTCCAAGCATCAGCCAGTGTGCATCTGAGGCCTTCAGTCCAACAACACACGGTGAGATGAGTTTTACCAACAACCACATGAAATGAGCTTGGGGTGGTAATCCTTCCCCAGTTGAGCCTTGAAATGACTACAGTTCCAGTCACACCCTGACTGTAGCTTGTTCTCACCTTGAAGCAGAGGACCAGACTAAGCCATGCCTAGATTCCTGGCCTATAGAAACTCTGAAATGACAAATGATGTTTTGGGAGTGTGTAGTGTGTAGTCATAGGTAACTAATACAGAAACTGATCTGACTTCTATCACCATAGATTACTATTGTCCGTTTTTATTTTTACATCAATGGAATTTTACAGGATGATTTGTTTTATGTTGGCTTCTTCACCATTATGATTTATAATTTGTTCAAGTTGTTAGTTTTTTGTCATAATTTATTCATGTGTTTTGCTGTATAGTATTCCATTTGATGAGTATACTGCAGTTGTGTATCCATTCTATTGATGATGAGAACTTGGGGTGGTGTTTATGGCACTCAGCACATGCATGAGGATTTTAGTTGGGCATATGTCTAAGACTGAAATTAGTTGATACTGTGGTGTTCATTTCGTGGTAGATAAAATCCAACAGTTTTTCAATATGAATGTCCCAATTTATACTCTCACCAGCAATGTATATAATTTCCGGTACTCCATATTCTCACCGTTATGTAGAAATGCCAGTGTTTAGGGGCACCTGCGTGGCCCAGTCTGTTAAGCATCCAACTCTCAATTCGGCTCAGGTCATAATCTCATGGTTCATGACATTGAGCACCATGTTCAGCTCCATGCTGGCAGTGCAGAGCCTGCTTGGGATTCTTTCTCTCCCTCTCTTTCTGCCCCTCCTCTGCTTGTGTGCTTTCTGTCTCTCAAAGTAAGTAAATGAACTTAAAAAAAAATTTAATTGAATCATAAACTATGTACTTTCTAGTATCTAGTGTATTTTTTCAGTATTATGTTTGTGAGGTTAGTCTATCTTTTGTGTGTAACTGTAGATCATTTGTTCTCATTGCCATATAGTATTACATTCTATGAACCACCATATGTATTGATACAAGTGTTCATGGACATTTGAGCATCGTCTAGTTTTTTGACTAGTATAAACAAAACTTTGTGAACATTCTTTACATATCTTCTCGTTCATTTATGTGCACATCCTCTTGGGTATATACAAAAAGGATTGCTATAAAGACGTACCTACAGCATTAGCAGATACTGTCAAACATTTTCATAGTTGTGTTAATTCCTGTTTGCACTGGCAGTGAAGAGCATTGTGTGTGCTCTGTAGCCTTATCGATCCTTCTCTTTCATTCGGCAGATGTGTATTGGTAACACATTGTGATTTTAATGCCTCTTATAATTTGAGCATCTTTTCGTATGTCTATTGGCTGTCTGATATCCTTGTTATTTCATTACAAAAATGATGTCATTTAGTATGTACCTGTTTTTAATATTTCTTTTTTCACACAATAATTGTTTTGAGACCTGGTGTGTTAGTAAATGTATTCTTGAACAGTTGCTTAAATAGATATGCATATAACTTTTGGATTTGACTGAAATCCACTTGAAGACTTTTAGGTTGTTTTCATTTTTTTAACACTTCTTTTTTACTTTATTTTTTAAATGTTTATTTATTTGTGAGAGAGAGAGCATAGAGGAGGGGCAGAGAGAGAGAGGGATACAGACGATCCAAAGCAGGCTCTGCACAAGAGCCCAGTGCAGGGCTCAAACTCACCAACCATGAGATCATGACCTGAGCCTAAGTCCCATGCTTAAACCAAATGACCCCCGCCCCCCACACCAGGCGCCCCATTTTTTTTAACATTTCTTAGAACATCCCTACTTTGGGGCAGCACTCAATCTGTAGCTTATCCTCCAGTGCTAAGAGCCCATCTCATGCATGGTAGCCAGTCTCTAGGTCATTCTGTCTTGACATATGAGACATAGTAAAGAACTTAGAAGAGTCCAATAGTATGTGGCATAGGCTTTCATTCGCTTCCCTAGGAATTCACTTTCAGAGCTATTTTTTTGTTTGCTAGTTCATGGTGGACTTCTTCACTCTACTAAGATCATTTATTGGAATAAAAACCCCCATTTATGTAATTCAAACATTCTGTCTTTAATTACACAGACTCCCAAAAAGGAAGGCATATCAAAGAGTCATTCCCTTTATTTTCCTGTAATGTTCATGTGGTTTCAAGGGCTAGCTAGCTAAGACCATGCTGGCTCATTGTCTGATTCTTTGCAGTATATTTTTTTGCGATACTGGGGGGAGCCGACTTCTTACCTTTTAGATGGTAATTCAATCAGAGATTAGAGCTGTTTATAGCACATCCTATAACCCCGCTGCTAAATGCAAGACTATCCATAAAGTTCATGTGAATGTAGTAGATGCTACTGAAGATGAGGAAGGACATCTTTTTTCCCTAAGATTGTTTGCTCATCACATCTTTGAAGGGAACCGTGCCATGTGCATTTCACTCACTGAAGCCCAGCCCCTTTCTATCTTGCTGGCTCTGTTTTCCTCTGCCTATTCTATTCTTTTGTTTACTCTCTATCTTGCTTTTAGGAACAATTAAAATTTAACACCATTTTTTATTCCTTAGATTTCACATCCTTGTATTCGCCCCCTTTGCTCCAGTAGGCGTGTCTATGAATTTTTACAAATACGCACATTTGCCTATCAAGGGGGTCAGGTGTTAAAATAATAACTCTTTGTGTTATCTTTTTATGTTACCCCAGGATCTACTCTGCTATAAGAAAGAAGGAGGCTGTGTGTGGAAAACTCAGAGTTCAAACAGTGCCCAGATACCATTGCTTTGGAAACTCTGTAGCAAAATATATCACAGAAACAGAGAGCTGTGCAGCTTCAATTGAATATGCATTTTGAATTGCAGCACTCTGGGGTTTTAGTGGAGTTCTGGGCCAAGCAGCAGTTGCATAGTCCATGATTTTTTTTTTTCTGGCCAGTGAAATGCAGGTGGTGCCTAGTGGAAGAATGTGGTGTCTTAAGAGGGTTCAAAAACATATTAGGGACGGTGGTTTAACTGAACATTTCTAATACATTTTACTGTGGATTTAGATTATCACAAATAGGCTCTTGTTTTGCTCATACAGGAAGGCACCTGATTTCCTGGAAATAAGTCTGTTATAAAAGTAGCTCTTCATTACTTTCGGTTGCAATCTAAACTCTGTTCATAGGAAATGCCATTGTACAATGAGAAAGAATCAAACCTAGCCATTTGCAGCAACTTGGATGGAACCGGAGGGTATTATGCTAAGTGAAATAAGTCAGGCAGAGAAAGACAGATACCATATGTTTTCACTCATGTATGGATCCTGAGAAACTTAACAGAAGACCAGGGGGGAGGGGAAGGGGGAAAAAAAGTTACAGAGAGGGAAGGAGACAAACCATATGAGACTCTTAAATACTGAGAACAAACTGAGGGTTGATGGTGGGTGGGGGGAGGGGAAAGTGGGTGATGGGCATTGAGGAGGGCACCTGCTGGGATGAGCACCGGCTGTTGTATGGAAACCAATTTGACAATAAATTATATATATGTATGTGTGTATATATATACACACACACATACACATTTATTTATTTATTTATTTATTTATTTATTTATTTATTTATTTATTTATTTGAATTCCATTGCAAAGGGCCTTGGATGACCAAAGAGATTATTTTTGTGGGTAGAAAACCTTTATATTAGATCATTTAAAAACCCAATTATGGGGCGCCTGGGTGGCGCAGTCGGTTAAGCGTCCGATGTCAGCCAGGTCACGATCTTGCGGTCCGTGAGTTCGAGCCCCGCGTCGGGCTCTGGGCTGATGGCTCGGAGCCTGGAGCCTGTTTCCAATTCTGTGTCTCCCTCTCTCTCTGCCCCTCCCCCGTTCATGCTCTGTCTCTCTCTGTCCCTAAAATAAAAACGTTGAAAAAAAATTAAAAAAAAAAAAACCCCAATTACTGCACCTTAAACGTACACAATGTTTTATGTCCATTATATCTTACTAAGGCTGAGAAACAAAGTAACGATTGGAATTGTGCCCAGTTTGCAGGGAGCAAGGGGGAAAATGTTACATTTTAAGAGTTCCAACACCTCTTGTTGCTTTTAAAGCAAGTGTATGGCACTTAGCATTTTAAATCTTTTATAAACAGGATAGTAATTTTACAAAGCCCATTTTTAGGGGTGGTAGCATGGCCAGGAATCATCATTTTGGGCAGTCTCCAGTTCACTCTCACCCAGTCATTGCAGTGAGTTTTGTAAAAGAGATAAGTCATGTCACTTTTCTGCACGATCATAAAAGTTTGCGGTCGCCATACTGGGACTACAAGATCCTATAATCTGGCTGCTGCTGGCTCTTCTTCCCATTACATATTATCTGAGCTTCAGCGCGTGGACCTCATTTAGGTACCGAATACACCCAACGCTTCTGCAATTAGGAATTTTGCACACAAACCTTCCTTTTGCCCGGAAAGAACTCCCCTCATTTCTTCCCTAATTGCACTCTTATTAAAAATTCATCTTAACTCTCATTTCATCAGGGTAAGATGGCTGACTGACTAATCTAAATTAGCTTTCCTTTCCACACTTACTTGTGGCGCCCTGTATTATTCCTTTACAGTGCTTCTCAGAAATTCAATTATGTTTGTTTGCATAACTTGTTTTAATGTCTTATTTCTGAACTAAAACATGCATGAGCACAGGAACCACCACTATTATGCTAACCACAGAATCCTCAGTGCCTTCCACAGCGCCCAGCAGTAGGTCAGCGGTCAGTGCATTTTTGTCAGTGGGGACTATGCAATGAGCTTTGCTGTCTGAATTGTAACCTTGTAAAAAAATATGAGAAACCCACGGGCAATACGCAAAACATGAATTGATGAAGGTGAGCTCTCGTTATTATTGGATGTGTTGCTCTCATCATCATGATCACTATAATCAGGCTTGCGTTTGATGGTCCCGTGACTCAACAAACAAACAAACAAAACAAAAAACAAAAAAAAAAACACTCTCTCCCAAAGACAAATGTACAAAACTCAGGCAGTTTAGGGTTTTTGCTTAGCTTTCTTTTGCATTAATACTGTGAGTTCGGCATTTTATTCTGAGTTCAATGATTTGCTTAACATCGTTCTGAATAAAAATAAAAGGACAAAAAACTGAAAAATGTTAATAAAGTAGGGCACACTTCCTTACCCACTGATAAAGCAACAAAAACAAAGACCTGAGGAAGTACAGCAGGAGTCCGGTTGGATCATGTCACTTTTATTTTCTCCATAGAGAGTCAGGCAATTTAAACATATTTTAAGGCAAAGAAGACCTTTCCTCAGACATTGTCAAGTGGCCCCTCCCTCCATGTTTTTCTCCAGCCCTGTCGCTGCTTAGACCTTTGAACACCTGTTACGAGATGGGACTGTGATTGAATAGAAATGGTTTTAATTATTCCAGTTCAGTAGCTCCCAACAGTGGTGATTTTGCCCCCAGGTGACATTTGGCAATGTCTGGAGAAACATTTCATTGTCACACTGGGTTGAGTTAGCCTCCTTCTCAGGAGAATTTTGCTTGACTAAATGGGAGCTACTCTGCCCACAGTAGATGGCTCACAGATGTCTGACCCTTTGCTTCAGGGAGGGACCAACTCTGGTGCTATTTGTCTGAGATCCTACCGGGCCAGCCTGAAGCCAGCTTCCACCTGACACTGCACCCTCTTTTAGTTTTTATTTTCTTGTCCTCTCCTTCCCTGAGGCCACTTCTTCTGAAAGCATTCCTCTCAATAAGTCACCTGTACAAGAATCTGTCGCTGAGGCTCTGCTTCTAGGGAATCTGACTTAAGGCATTACAAATCCTACTTTGTGGTTTATTATATGCAAACTTCCTGTGGAGGTTCCTAGTGTTCCTCAAAAGAATGAGTATTCTGTTGTTGGATGCAGGTTTCTAAGTTAATTTATTAGGCCAAATTTGTTCACCGTGTTTTAAAAACATTCTCTAACGTTACTGATGTTTTTGGTCTGTTATTTTTTTTTCCCTGAATTACTCAGATGCATTAACATTGTTTTTGCATTTCTTAGTATGGAAATTTAAAACTTTCTCTGTTATTTGATTGATTACATTATAAATGACATATTCATACTTAAATTAACGAACTCAAAATTTTCTCCTTTACTTCCCTCCAAAACAATTCAGAGATTTTAGGACACTTGATTTATATCCCTGCACTTCCTGAGTTATTTTGTTAATTCCATCTTCTCTTTTGTAATCCCAGAGTACGTTATTACAGATGCTTCATGCAGTCAGTGTTAATTGATTGCCTCATGTATCTACTTCTGTCTTGGATCTTCCTTTGCTGTTGCATTTCAGACTTTCTGTTTGGGATCTCTTCACTTCTGCCTAAAGTAAAATATTTAGAACTTCCTTCCGAATCCATCTGCTAATAGTAAACTCTCCTCCAAATATGAATTTTGCACACAGTTTTGAAAATTATTTTTTCCTCATACATTTATGTTAACAATTATTTTTTCTCTACCTTGCACTTTCTCTCTTGCACTGTTGTTTGGATTCCACTCATGCTACTGAGAAGTAAGCTTTCATTCTGTCTTGCTTTGAAGTAAATATGCATTTCCTCTGTAGATATTTTAAAGACATTCTTATTTGGATACTATAATTTTCCTCTGATTGCCCAGGTCTGGATTTACTACTTTTTTCTATTTTGATTCAATCTTTCATTTCCACATGGATAATTTTTAAAGTTCTGGAAAATTCTCTAACATTGTATCTTCAAATATTTCCTCTGTGCCATTTCTCTTTCCTGAGATGCGACTTCCGACTACATGTTGGTTGGACCCCCTTGCTCTATCCTATTACCAGCCAGTCTTTCACCCTAAATTGCTTTTTCTGATATATATTTCAGGTCAATCAATTTCTCTTCATTTGGGTCTAATCTACTTCTAAGCCCATGTTTTGAGTTTTTCAGAAAGAATTATCCTAATTTTTGTTTTGGAATTTCTATAAGCTCATTTTCAAATATATTATGTAATCTTGTAGTTCATCATTTCCTGCAGATATTTTAAAGTTTGTCTTCTATTTCTTTAAGCATAGAGAACTTAAAGGTTTTTTTTAATACACTTTTGATGATTCTGTGTCTAAAGGCTGTGAGGGTCTCTATTTGCTCTCTTTTGTTTTTGCTTCTTCTTATTCATGGTGCATCTTTGTATTGTGTACTTAGTTATGTTAACTCCGAGCTGCTTTCTTTTTTCCCCATATCAATATTTTATGGGATTCTTTGAGTCTTAATGAGGATTTCACCAGGTTCTTCCAGGAACATATTGGTTCTCTTGTCCAGTCCTACTTTAAAACAAGTTATTTTGTCATTATTTTTATATGAATGTATGTTTTTATTTCTCTTGAGTAAATATCTATGAATTGAATTGCTGGGTGATAGGGTAAGTATATGTTTAGTTTAATAAAAACTGTCATAAAGTTTTCCAAGTAGTATAACATATTATACTCCCACCAACAATATATGATAGTCCTATAACTGTCACCAAATACTCACTAACATTTGGTAGTCTTTTCGTTTTAGCCATTTTGATGGGTACGTAGTGCTGGCTCATTGCCATTTAACTTACATAAATATGTTAAACATTTTTTCATGTTCTTACTGGTGATTCATTTATCTTCTTTTGTGGAGTATCTGTTCAAGAATTTTGCCCATGATTTTTAATTTTTAAAAAAATTTAGTTGCCCATGATTTTATTTTTTAGAGAAATTTTAGGTTCACAGAAAAGTTGAGTGGAAAGTACATATACTTTGTACCCAAGGACAAAGACTCCTTCCTTCACCAATCTTTAGTGAGTGTCCCTCTGAGCTCTTCTCTCTCCTCAACGAGGCCTCGACCTTGGTCCCTGTCTTTGGCTTGCCTAGCCCAACTTTAGTAAGAATCCTTCCAGGTTAGTTTATTAAGATTCCCCCCTTCCTTGCTAGCTGATCAGATTCTTCATCACCTGTTCTCCTTGGCCTAGATTGAATACTTGTGTTCCCCTAAGAAAGAACTGGGTATCAAGAAAGGAGGTGCTGCTTTAAAAAATACCTAAGGGGCGCCTGGGTGGCTCAGTCGGTTAAGCAGCCGACTTCAGCTCAGGTCATGATCTCACGGTCCGTGAGTTCGAGCCCCACGTCAGGCTCTGTGCTGACAGCTCGGAGCCTGGAGCCCGTTTCAGATTCTGTGTCTCCCTCTCTCTCTGACCCTCCCCTGCTCATGCTCTGTCTCTCTCTGTCTCAAAAATAAATAAACGTTAAAAAAAAAAATTTAAAAAAAATACCTAAAAATTTGGCAGCAGGTTTGGAACTGGTTAATGGATAGAGGCTGGAAGAATTTTGAAGTATATGCTAGAAGATGCCAATATTGCCATGAAGAGAACTGGAAAGGTGATTCTGGTGAGAACCCAGATGGAAATGAGGAGCATGCTATCGGAAGCTGGAGGAAGGATGATCTTTTCCGTAAAGTGATAACCTCACTGAGTTAAGTTCATGTTCTGCCATTTTGTAGAGAAGCTAATTGGATGTTTAACTGAAGAGATTTCTAAGAAAAATATTGAAGGATTGCCTTGGTTCCTTCTGACTGCCTATAGTAAAATGTAGAAGAGAAAAAGTAGTTGCAGACATAATTGTTAAGCAAAACGAACCAGAACTTAAAGATTTGGAAAATTCTCAGGCTTTTCATATTACAAAAAATAAGAAAGTGTGCTCAGAAGAGAACAGAAAGGGTGTGGTAGCAGATGGACCATTTGATAAGGAGATCACTGTGGGTATGAACCACAGATTTAATCAGCCATCTCAACAAAAGGCGAGAATGGAAATGGGATTATACCAGCAGAAACACTGCTAGCTGGAACTAAAGGAAACAGAAAACAGTATGAAATTAAGAAGACCGTCAGACCTCTTAGACCCAACAGAATGACCACAGAGCTCTTCTGCTAATGTGTGCTATTCTTTCAGGTAAGAGAAGAACGACCCTGAATGCAATTCAGAGATTAGCAGGATTGCCACTCTCACCACAGCCCCAGAGCACATGACCCTGGGAGGGATGGGGAGCAGAGCTGCTTCCACCTCGATTTCAAAGGGTGGTAACAATACCTAGTGGAGGATCTGTAGAGGTATCACCCTCTCTCCATAGATATACAGGCACATGACCCCTGCCAGGCTGAGATGCAGCCATGCAATCCCCACCATGCCGAGTTGTGGAGGCAGGACCACCGTCCCAATGGATCCAGAAGCAGAGTATCAAGAAAGAGCATTATTCTTGAGTCTTAAGATGTCATAGAGTTTCCCATAGACTTGCTTGGGCTCCTCACACCTTTCTACTTTCCTAATTTTTCCTTTTGGAACAGAATGTGTATTTTTACCCTGTCCCACCATTGTATTTTGGAAGCTTATAATTTGTCTGGTCCCACAGGTTCATAGCTGGAGAGTTTTTGCCTCAGAATGAATCTCAACTTCAAATTTCACTCATATCTGGCTTAGATGATATTTAGACAAGACTTTGGACTTTAGAGTTTACGCTAGAATGAGTTAAGACTTTTGAGACTATTGGGATGAAATGAATGTATTTTGCACATGAGAAGGACATAAGTTTGAGGTAGCCTGGGGTAAAATGCTATGGACTGGGGGCACCTGGGTGGCTCGGTTGACTGAGTGGCCAACTCTGGATTTCTGCTCAGGTTATGATCCCAGGGTTGTGAAATCAAGGCCCAAGCTGGGATCTGTCACTGAGCATGGAGCCTGCTTGGGATTCTCTATCACCCTCTCCTTCTGCCCCTCCCCACTCCAAAAACCCCCAAAACATAAAATAATGCTATGGACTGAATGTGTTTCCCCAAAATTGATATGTTGAAGCCTAAATTTCCAATGTGATAGTATTTGGAGGCAGGGCCTTTTGGAGGTAATTAGGTCATGAAGGTACAGCCTTTATGAATGGAATTAATGCACTTACAAAAACTAGATGAAACATAATCTCTCTCTGCTCTCTGCCATGTGAAGATAGAATGAAAAAACAGCTATCTGCAAACTAGGCACTGGGCTCTCACCAGACACAGGATCTGCTGGCACCTTGATTGAACTTCCCAGCCTTCACAACTATGAGAAATAAATTTCTGTTGTTTAAGCTTCATCTATGGTATTTTTGTTATAGCAGCCTGAAGTGGCTAAGACTCTTAACATCTAAGTCTTTGCTGTCTTTAGCAAGAATTCTATTAAGCCAGTTTAGCAAGAATCTCCCCACCCCCATCACTTAGTACTTTTTCATTCACAGGACCTGTTACTCTGTCAGCTATATATTCCTAGCTGGCTTTGCTATATTTGGAATTGGGCTCAGTATTTCTCCTCTGATCCAACAGCCTTGACCCCTATTGCAATAGTCTTGAGTAAAGCCCTCCTTACCATTATAACAAGTGTCAGAATAATGTTTCTTTTACATTCTGGTGCTGCAACTCAGATAAAATCAACTTCATTATAGCCCCAAAACTCTCTCACCTGAGACTCCAAGTACACACCTGTTAGACCTTTGTCTTCATTCCTGACTGATTGATCAGGGATCCTTTGGTGAGTCTGACTCCTGATCCAGTGCTCTAGATGATAGTCCATTAAAGCACAGTGAGGACAGATTTTGATTCTTAAGAGTCTGAGTGTACTCTTGAACCTGGGTTAGAATCCCAGCCTTCTTTTTTACCATGGATTTTGAAAATGGTAGCTTTGCAGTTGACTGAAAACCCCCCTTCTTGAATCTCTGCTGATTACTTGCATCATAGAGGAGCCCTGGAACAAAAGGTTCCAAGATCACTGATTTGGACCTTGAGACCCCCCTTGGTCCTCCCCAAATACAGTCCCCTAGATCCCATCCTCCAATGTGTCCATATCCTCACTCCCCCTTTTCCTTACCCTCTCAGAATGCTCTCCTGCCCTTCAGTTTCCTTTGACAACTTAATTTGCTGGATCTCCACCTTCTGTACATGATGCTCAAACCACTCTCACAACCTACTCCCAACAAAGACCAAACTGAAGAAATAACTTTTAAACCTTGGTCTTGGTTAAAGATCTTCCTATTTCCCAAAAAGAGAGAGAAATCTGTTGAACAATTGAGGGGCTCTTGTGTGCTTACTCTCTAAGATTCTCCAACTTTTATCAACTTACCCAATTTTTTATGGGACCTAGAGATGCCACTCCTTGGTTTAAGAAAGCTAAATGAAAGACCTTCAAAGATCTTAAGGGATCTCAAACTACTACTGAGTCCAGACAGAGAGTAAAAAATCAAGGAAAAAATATTTGAATCCCATTCTGAGTTTTATCTTATTAAAAATGATTGGTCATGTACTCAAAATTATAAACAACTAAAGAATGAAATTGTGGCAAATTACCACCACCAATTAGAAACTACTTGGAAAAAGCACTCAGGGCTTGAACTTAATTACCAAACAGGCTTTGCTCTACCACGGGCTTTTGGAATGACTTAAGATGTGTGCTTCATAACACTACCAAAAAAAAAAAATTCTCCTGATATAATGCTGAGATATCTGAATTTCAGACATTAGCCGAGCACTGTGAGAATATCATTTTTAAGAAAATATAAAATACACAATCCAAGATCATGGCTTTACAATGAAAACAGCTAGAAAAAAAGACAAGACCCAAAAATATAGGCCTCTGTTGACCAGGATATTTGCTGGTATTGTAAAGAAAAAGGCCATTGGGTTTGGAAAGGAGGGAAAAGACCCAAATTCTTTTTTTTTCACAAGGAATACAAACTCAGCTCTGAGAAAGCAGACATTCCATACTCTTAATTGCCACTAAATCCACGAGATTATGTTTCCATCATGAATTGAAGGGCACCTATCACACTTCTCATTATTACTGGGGTAATGCATCCACCCCTTAGCACTGCCTCATTTCCCTCCCTCTTCCTGAAAGTCACCAAACATTGCCATCTTTGAAAATTTGCCTCACAACTTGCCCCTTAGTCCCTCACTATCTCTATAGGATCTCTTAAGGCTCAACACAAGTTTCTTCTTAGCCTAACTATCCCAATAGCTTCATGAAATGGGATATTGAATTCATTGTAACCTTGAAAGACCCCCTGTTCATCTCCCTCACACCTGTGTCCCCTGATGGCTTTGTCTGACTCCTCTTTATCCATCTTATTGAAGATTTAAATCAGTTAGTGGGCAGGGTTTCTCCTTTTTGTAGGCAAGGAATTCTGCTATCAGGCATTCATGGGGTATGGAACCCCACAATAGAACACTATAATAGTTAGATCCATTCGTGCTGCTCCCCAAGATTCCCCTATATAATTTATAACAGAGGGGCTTGAGGGACTTGGCCAATAATTCAGGGATTACTAAATAACAGACTTCTCGTTCCTACTTCTAGACCGTGCAACACTCCCATTTTTGCCGTTAAAATATCTGGACTCTATTTTTCTTTTAACGTTTTATTTTATTTTTTGAGAGAGCACGAGCACAGTAGGGGCAGAGAAGGAGACACAGCATCTAAAGCAGGCTCCAGGCTCTGAGCTGTCAGCACAGAGCCCGATGTAGGGGCTTGAACCCATGAATGTGAGATCATGACCTGAGCCGAAGTTGGACACTCAACCAACTGAGTCACCCAGGTGCCCCTGAACTCTATTAATATGTCACTCCAAAACTCCTATGTACTCCCTCCTTCAATCCACCCTTGTTAGACTTTTCCCTTCACACTCCAGCCCCTCTGCTCTCTACAGTCACTCGAGATTTAGGCACCCTCTTTCCACTGAGGGCTCTTGAAGGACCCCAAAAACAACTATCTGAGGCTGAGAAAACTAACAGCAAACAATGGATATTTTAACCAATTAGATGAATTCTAGATACACCCAGCTGCTTAGTGTCTCCTTAGTCCCTCTCCTAAAATTTAGTTCACAGTCTCTGTAAGATTACATATCAAGGTAAAGCTTGCAATTCTACTTCACCAACTTGCACCTCATTTCATAAATTTTGACGTTATATTTTTATTTTTTTTAACTTTTTATTTTAATCACCCGGTGCTCATCACCATAACTGCACTCCTTAATCCCATCACCTATTTCACCCAAGCCCCACACACTTCGCCTCTGGTAACCATCAGTTCTCTACAGTTAAGAGACTTTTTCTTGGTTTGTCTCTTTTTCTTTTTCCCTTGGCTCATTTTTTTTTCTTGAATTCCACATATGAGTGAAATCATATGGTATTTGTCCTTCTCTGACTGACATATTTCACTTAGTATAATACTCTCTAGCTTCATCCATGTTATTGCAAATGGCAAGATTTCATTCTTTTTTTATGGCTGAATAATATTTGTGTGTGTGTGTGTGTGTGTGTGTGTGTCACATCTTTTTTTATCCATTCATAAACTGATGTACATGTGAGCTGCTTTCATATCTTGGCTATTGTAAATAATGCTCCTGTAAACATAGAAGTGCATGTATCCTTTTGAATTAGTGTTTTTATTTTTTCGGGAGGGAAGGGGTAAACAACCAGTAGTGTGACTGCTGGATCATAGGCTGGTTCCATTTTTAACTTTTTCAGGAGCCTCCATACTGTTTTCCACAGTGGCTGCACTAGTTTTCATTCCCACCAACAGTGCATAAGTTTGCTTTTTCTCCACATCCTTGCCAACACCTGTTGTTTCTGGTATTGTTGATTTTAGTCATTCTGACTAGGTAGGTATAAGGTGATATCTCCTTATAGTTTTGATTTGCATTTCCTTGATGATAAGTGATGATGAGCATCTTTTCATGTGTCTGTTGGCTATCTGTATGTCTTCTCTGGAGAAATGTCTGTTCATGTCTTCTGCCCATTTTTTAACTGGATTATTTAATTTTTGGGTGTTGAGTTTCATAAGTTCTTTATATATTTTGGAGACTAACCCTTTACCAGATATGTCATTTGCAAATATCTACTCCCATTCCATTGGTTGTCTTTCAGTTATATTGATCATTTCCTTTGCTGTCCAGAGGCTTTTTATTTTGATGTAGTGCCAATAGTGTCTGGGTTTTTTCCTGTGCCTCAGGGGACCCCTCTAGAAAAAAAGTTGCTATGGCCAATATCAGAGAAATTGTTTTATTTCCTGGTTGACCCATTCATTGTTTAGTAGCATGTTATTTAACATTCATGTATTTGTGCTATTTTCATATTTTTTCTTGTGGTTGACTTCTAGTTTCACAGTGTCGTGGCCAGAAAAGATACATAACATGACTCTGATCTTCTTGAATTTGTTGAGGCTTGTGTTGTTGTTTAATATGTGATCCTATTCTGGAGAATGTTCCATGTGCTCTTGCAAGAATGTGTATGCTGCTATTTTAGGATGGGATGTCTTGAATTTATTTGTTAAATACATCTGGACCCGTGTGTCATTCAAAGCCATTGTTTCCTTGTTGATTTTCTGTGTAGATGATCTGTCCATTGATGTAAGTGGTGTGTTAAAGTCCCCTACTGTTATGGTATTGTTATCAATTTCTTTATGTTTATTAGTTGGTTTGTTGGGTGCATAAATATTTATAATTGTTATATCCTCTTGTTGGATTGTCCCCTTTACGATTATTTAGCATCCTTCTTTGTCTCTTATTACAATCTTTGTTTTAAAGTCTGTTTTGTCCGATACAAGTATTACTACCCTGGCTTTCTTTTCACATTCATTTGTATGGTAAATGTTTCTCCATCTCTTCACTTTCAATCTGCAGGTGTTTTACTTGGCTTTCTTTTCACATTCATTTGTATGGTAAATGTTTCTCCATCTCTTCACTTTCAATCTGCAGGTGTTTTTAGACCTAAAAGGAATCTCTTGTAGGTAGCATATAGATGAGTCTTGTTTTTTATCCATTCTTTCACCCTATGTCTTTTTATTGGAGCATTTAGTGCATTTATATTCGAAGTAATTATTGATATATATTTATTGCTATTTTATTACTTGCTTTGTACTTGTTTTCTGAAGATTTTCTCTAATCCTTTTTCGTCTTTCCCTCTTCCATGGTTTACTGGTGTTCTTTAGTAATATATTTGGATTTATGTCTCTTTATTCTTTGCATTTTTGTTAGAATTGTGGTTACCATTAGGTTTGTGTATAACATCTTCTACATACAGCAGTATATATTAAGTTGATGGTTGTTTAAGTTTCAACCCATTCTTTACTCCTTTCCTCCCCATGTTTTAGGTATATTGTGTCATATTTTATATTCTTTTATTTTTAGTTTTTTGATTTTTTATAGAAATATTCATTTTTACTGCTTTTGTGTTTCGTACTTTCATACTATCACTTTTGGTCTTTCCTTTCCACTCAAATAGTCTCCTTTAATATTTCTTGCAGGGTTGATTTAGTAGTCATATACTCCTTTAGCTTTTGTTTGGGAAATGCTTTATCTCTCCTTCTGTTCCTAATGATAGCCTTGCTGGATAGAATATTCTTGGCTGCAGGTTTTTCCCATTCAGCACTTTGTATGTATCATGCCACTCCTTTCTGACTTGGAAAGTTTCTGCTGAAAAATTCACTGATAGCCTTATGGGGGAGGGGGAGGGCGTTCCTTTTTATGTAATTGTCTTCTTTTGTCTTGCTGATTTTAATATTTTTTCTTTATCCCCCGTATTTTGCCATTTTAATTATGATATGTTTTGCTATGGATTTGCTTTTGTTGATTTTATTGGGGGTTATCTTTGTCTCGTGTGTGGATATGTTCCCTTCCCCACATTAGGGAAGTTTTCAGCTATTACTTATTCAAATAAATTCTCTGCCCCCTTTTCTCTCTCTTCTTCTGGGAGTTGTATAATACGAACATTAATACATTGGATGGAATCACTGAGTTTCTTAAGTCTGTACTCATTTTGCATAATTCTCTTTTCTCTCCGTTGTTCAGCTTGGTTACTTTGCATTACTGTCCTCTAGGTCATCAATTCATCCTTTGCTTCTTCCAGGCTGCTGTTCATCCTATGAAGCGTGTTTCTCATTTTGTTTATTAAACCCGTTCTCTCTGCTGTATTATTCCTTATCTTTGTGTTAATAGTCTCGCTGGTGTCCTCTTTTCTCAAGTCCAGTGAATGTTCTTATGATCATTGCTTTAAATTCTCCATCAGGCATGTTACTTGTATCTATTTTGCTTAGATCTCTGGTTGTGGTCTTGTCCTGTTCTTTCATCTGGGACAAATTCCTCTGCCTAAATCTCTGTATATGTTTCTGTGTAGGAAACTCAGCTACATCCCCTATTCTTGAGGGTGATAGCTCTATAAAGAAGAGGTTCTGTAGTGCCCCACAGTGTAGTGTCTCCTGTTCCTCTGGGCCTGGCAGTCTGGGAGTGTCTCTAATGTGTGCTACGTGCACTCTACTGTTGTGTTCTGGCTGATTTATCCTTCAGGTCAGTCATCTGTAGAGGCTCTCTTTGCCTATTATGGGTAGTGTTTAGTCCCTGGCCTGAATGTGATGCATTTTAACTAGGTGTGCTCTGGTCTGCTTGTGAAACAAGACTTACCATGGCCACTGAGACCAAACGGTGTTGACATGGGTTTCAGCCAGTCTTCTGGGGAAGGGGGCCTGCCTCACTGGAACTGAAGCAAGCATGGCTGGGAAAGGCAGCTCTTTTGGAGCATGGGGGGTCGGGACTTGGTGTAAGCAAGTTAGGTAAGAGTGTTGGTGCTATGCTGGTTCCCTCAGGTGGCTCTGTGTCTGTGCTGAGGGGCAGGGGAGGGAAATGGCACCTGCCAGTTCTTTGGTTCCCTGAGGGGTATCTTTGTGAATACTGCCTCTCTGGGATATGCTCTGAGATGAGTAACTAACCTCCCCACCATATGTCCCAGGCTCTCTTCAGATCACTGTTTTCACAATATATGTTTATGGGATGTTTGCCCTGCTTTTTCTCCAAGAGCAGCCCCAATGTCCTCCAAGGTATCCCAGAGTCAAGCACGCCAACGTTTAAAACTCCAGGCTTTGAGCCCCTACTCATTGCAATAATTCATAAAATTTGGGCCCTCTTACTTTCCAAGCCAATTGCCTTGGGAATTTGTTTTCTTTTTTACTCCCCTGTGTGCTAGTCTGTCTCTTACCTGTCTCCAAGATCGCAGCTCCCTCCTTACCGCAGTGGCCATGAGCCAGTTCTCTCCCAGGCTCCATCTCCATACTTACTACCTTCTTCAAGGTGACCTCTTCTCTACCTTTAGTATGAGACTTTCTTCTTCCAGTCTTCAGGTCTACTTCAGGTTATTTAGGATGATGTGATAGTTATCTAGAATTCATGGAACAAGGGGAGCCCCAGGTCCTCCTACTCTACCACCATCTCCCGCACACTCTCTTTGTTTTCATTTTGTTTAGAACATTTTTAAATTTCTTTTGAGACTTGTTTGACCTATGTATGATATAGAAATGTGTTGTTTAACATCCAGGTATTTTAGGATTTTCCAGCTATCTTTATGTTATTGGTTTCTAGTCTAATTCCATTGTGATCTGAGACATACATGGTAATGTTTCTATTCCTTTAAATTTGTTAAGGTGTGCTTTACAGCCCATTATGTGGTCTACTGTGATGAATGTTGCGTGTGAGCTTGAGAAAAATGTTTATTCTGCTGTTTTTAATGAAATATTCTATAAATGTAGATTACATCACGTTAGCTCAAAATTTTAAAAATTATCATAATATACCCCTGTGAACAGAACAAAGGAGCAAAATGATTGTCCAAATGATGCACAAAAAGCCTTTTACAAGATTGAATACCCAAACTATTTTTTAAAAAACATGTAAATGAGGAATAGAAGAAAAAAGGGGTGCCTGGGTGGCTTTAGTTGGTTAGCCGTCTGACTTCAGCTCAGGTCATGATCTCACAGCTCATGAATCTGAGCCCCATATCGGGCTCCGTGCTGACAGGTGGGAGGCATAATCTCACAGCTCAGGAGTTTGAGCCCCAGATTGGGCTCTGTGTTGATAGGTGGGAGGCTGGAGCCTGCTTCAGATTCTGTGTCTCCCTCTCTCTCTCTCTGCCCCTCCCCTGCTCATGCTCCGTCTCTCTCTGTCTCTCAAAAATGAATAAACCTTAAAAAAAATTTATAAAATGGCGATTCAAGATTTCTTTATAAAAGTCAAAAGATAGAGTATATAATGAAAAGCCTCTGTCTCTTCCACCCTGATGCCACTCAATTCTCCTTAGAAGGAACGAATGACACGGGTTTCTAAAAAATTTCCCAGAGCTATTCTATGTGTACATAGGTATGACTACACATAATACATTCTTCATGGTGAACACATTATATGCATTCTCTCATACCTTACTTCTTTACAATATATTTTCAAGATTTTTCTATGTTTGTACAAATAGAGCTCCACTATCAATTTATTTATTGACTACATAGTATCTAGTATCCCAGGGTATACACATGTTAAGTTTATACTACCACTTTGTATAGATAGATATTTAATCTAATTTAGCAATCTTTTGCCATTTAAGATGATGCCTCAGTGGATTTTGCACATGTAGATTTCCTAAATCTATAAATCCTAGATCTGGTGTCCTCCATTCTTTTCTTAAGTCCAGTGAGTATCCTTATTATCATTGCTTTAAATTCTCCATCAACAATGACCATTGCTTTAAATTCTCAATGATATAGCTATATCAAAATGCACATGCATTTATTCTATCTAATGCAGGCCAGTCATCACCACCCTCTCGCAGGTACTTTTTATATTTGAAACTTTGCTGAATAAAAGTGAAAAGCATACACACTAAAAATAGGCCAGAGTATATAGCCACATTCTTTAATTTCTTTAAAAGGAGAGCTAATTCTTTTTAAAAATTGAGCTCACTGTTCTCACAACAGTATCAAGAACTCTAACAGGAGAAGCAAATATTGAAATGATCTCACTGCCAAATCTGTCTAAAGCTTGTGTAAACCATGAAGCTTCATTATTTTTAGTCATGTCAATCGTATGTTTCAACTGCCTTATCTCCTCATCCATCTCTTCAGATTTCTTTCTAAATCCTTCTTTGAGCAGATCTTCTTGGACCTAAATAAAAGGCGAGAAGGAAAACTTTTAAAATTATCATTTTTTTTAAGATTTGCACTTTGTATTTGAAAATTTGGTCAAACTATGTTTTACTCATAAAATTCTTCTTTCTTACTCAAGCATGAAAGGAGAATTTTGCAATGAGGAATATCTCCCTGGCTTGGACCTGAACATTGAGAGGAAGCATAGTTTAAAGCCTTTCTAAAATTCACACACCACTAAGGTTTTGCTAGGATGCCAAACCTGACACAAAGACAAATGTAACATTTTTCAGCCAAAAAATGCCAATTGATAGGTACCCTTGGTCTGATTGCACTAGTTCTCAGTCCCACTTGGGTTGGTATGGTCACCCAAATAGTAGAAATGATGGGAACTTACAAGCTGTTCTAGAAATCTGTTATAAATATGTTCTGATGGACAATAAGTGATTTCCTCCCTATGCCATTTGATAAATTGGGAAGACTATCCACACTTAGAGACAATAGAGTAAATTTAGAAGCTGTCACTTCCCTGAGTTTTTAAGTCTTTACATTTCTGATAGTTTTATGTCAGCATATATCTACCTCAGGGTCTTTGGGTAGCAGTAGGGTTTCTGATAATTGTCAGTGATCTTGGTAAAGCAGTTGCTACTCATATTAAATCATATGGTTGAATATATGTTTAATCAAGCCTCATGAGATCATTTTAAAACCCCTAAATGCTATTTGTAGAGCTTGGAGGGGCCATACTCATCCTGAACTCTCTAGAGTCTACATATAGAGTGGAATTCAAAGGCTTCTATAGAAAAGGAGGGGGAAGAGGAGGGGAGGAGATGGAAGAGGGGAAGGAGAGGGAGAGGGAGAAGAAGAATAATTCAAAGGTTTCAGGATTTTAATAAGTCACAAGCAATTAATGGCAATGATGCTTCCTTCCATGAGCTCCCTGTAACCTTCACCCATCCTTTCCTGAGGTACCAGGAGGACCATCAAGCAGCACCAAGGCCATGGGCAGACGTACCTTCAGCTTATGCTCCAACATCATGTTCTGTTCTTTTATTATGTTTTCTGTCTCTCTCTTCATCTTCTCTTTCAGTTGAGCTATGTTCTCCTGGAGACTCCTCTGTTGTGCTTCAATCTGCTGTTCCTGCTCCAGTAGTTTCTGTCTTAGCACTTCCTGTTCCTTCTCAGCTGCTTCCTTGCTGGCCCTCTCCGCTGCCCCAGGAAAGTTCCAAGAGGGAAGAAAATTAGGTGAAGACTGATCTCTACCCTCTTGAACTCAGAGACAAAACAAAGTTGGAAGGGAAGACAGAAAATTTCTGCGTTCCTCGTGTCCATACCATTGGGAGCACATTTCAGAATATTAGGGTAAAGGCCCTATCTGGCTGACATTCAAACACAACTCTCCTTGTTGTTTATAGATTTAGCAGAGTTGTTCCACAGAAGGAGAGGAAGCTCCTTGTTTCAGGAAGGCTTTGCACTCACACCTGACAGAGGGACCTACCCAAGCCATTGTGAGCCAAGCCCGGCCCCGTACCTGCTATGGCCTTCTCCCCATCGGTAAGGGCTTTATCTGCCTGCCAGATGGATTTCTCTATCGAAGCCTGTGATTGTAGAAAATTCTGGAGGACCTCATTTGCCTGAGGAACCAAGAAGGAGACAAGAACTTAGATTTCCACTACAGAGATAAGTGCTGCAAAAACAAGTATGTATGTCCATGTCATTTTTGCTTCGTGCTTAAAATTCTATGGTGGCTCCCTACAGTGTTCAAGCTCCGTAGTGTGACCAGAGACTCTCCATATCTCCTGCTTCCTGTCTCCTTCCAGTGTCTACCCCCCATGCTGCTGCCTTCTACCCACTCTAGGTTCCAGCCAGTCAGAACTATGTTCAGTTCTGTAAATCCATAATCTCTGCTGCTTTTATAGGTTTGCCTTCTCACTGGGAAATGTTGCCTCTAATTTGTACTGTTGATCTCCTCTGTGGTTTGCTGGCTTTAACTTTAGGCAAGTTATTTTAACCTGCCTGTGCCTCTCAGTTCAGATCTGTAGAATATTGACAATAAATGTAGATGTTTCTTTAGGTTGTTTGAAGGATTAAGCTAAAGAGTCTAGGAAAACAGCTTTACATGATTGCTATAAGAAATAATAGTCTAGGAGCACCTGGGTGGCCCAGTCAGTTAAGCATCTGACTTTGGCTCAAGTCATGATTTAATGGTTTGTGGGTTTGAGCCCAACATTGGGTTCTGTGCTGATGGTACAGAGCCTGCTTGGGATTCTCTCTGTCTCCTTCTCTCTCTCTGCCCCTTCCTTTTTCTCTGTCTGTCTCTCTCTCAAAATAAATAAATAAGCTTTAAAAAAAAAGAAATAACAGTCTAATATATATTAGTTGCATTATTATTATCATTATTTTTAAATTATTATTGTTTGTTACCACAACCTATGTAGCCCATTTGCATTTATTTATTTGTTTGTTTATTACTCTTTTTTAATTTGAGTGTGGTTGACACACAGTGTTACCTTAGTTCCCAGTGTAGAGCATAGTGATTTGACAGGTTTATCCTTATGCTATGTTCACCAAAAGTGTAGCTACCTTCAGCCTTGTACATCGTTGTTACAATATCTACAACATCATTGACTGTACTCCTTATACTGTGCCTTTCATCCTCATGACTGATTCACTCCATAACTGGAAGCCTGGACCTCCCACTCCCCTTTGCCCATTTTGCTTATCCCTTTATCCCCCTCCCATCTGGCAACCATCAGTTTGTTGTCTGTGTTTACAGGTGTGATTCTGCTTTTTGTTTGCTTATTCATTTGTGGGCTTTTTTAAAAGATTCCACTTATGAGCAAAATCATATGGTATTTGTCTTTCTCAGTCTGACTTATTTCACTTAGCATAATATCCCTTAGGTCCATCTATGTTGTCTCAAATGGCATGATCTCATACTTTTTATGGCTGTATAAGATTAAGTCGCATGTAGCCCGTTTCCATAGGTTCATATGGGTTATAACTTTGTATGCAATTATCTGTGTATTTGACTTTCTCTCTTACTTTTGATCATACTTAAGTACAAAGACTCTGACTTTACCTTGTAAATTGTCAGCACTTAGCATATTCAATGTCATGTTGTTAAATGAAGAAATGAGTAATTTCTATCTCGTGTGGATTCCAGAAAGCCATACTCATTTCTTGGGAATGGGCATTTCCACTCTCTTTAGGAGTATATAACACATAGTGGACCTTAAAAGCTAAATCTGTCATGATATCCCCATGCTGTCTTATCACCCACAACTGGTGCTGTCCTTTCAGATTTTCAGGAGACCCCTGTGACTCTATTCTGTAGGCTCCCCCATGTTCCCCTTATTCCTCACCTTCACTCCTTTCCTGGGAACTTGTGAATAATTCCATTCAATACTTTCCTTTGCTTGCCTGTAGAGCTTGTACCCTCCAGGAACAGAAAAAGTTCCTATGGAAATATTTTCCATTAGGGCCTTTGAAAGCTGATCAAGCATAGACTGGCAGTATTTAATTGATGCTTCTTCATTCTGCTGCAAGAAATGTTGCTTCTTATCCTTTATGATTTCCTACAAGGGAAATGTAGAGAGATGTCACCAGAAGAAAGGAATGGAAAAGGTAAGATTCCAAAGAATCTGGTAGAAGGATTGATCTAACTGTGGTCCGTGAGAAAAGCATTCTGTTGGCAAAGGACATGGAATAAAACAGGAATCACAAGACTTGATTTACTGACAATCTTGAATACTCCCTGCAAGACTATGGGAAAGTTTCTTAACCTCCATGGTTCTTCTGAAATGTTGGAGTTGTGTTACCATAATTTCTATGGTTCCTTGCAGCTGTAGCATTCAGTGATTTTATCTTCAATGATACAGCGATACAACAAGGAGCAATGTAAGTTGAAAATGGCCTGGAATGAGGATCTGATAAGAGAAAGTTTGCTTCCTGACAAGGGGATTGTGTTCACAGAAAGCATCCATGCCCAGGAATGACTTTTGGGTCTTCTGGGCAGGCTTGGAATCCATAGAAGTATTCAGATCAGGAGGATATCTGTACTGATAATTGCTTCAGAAATCAGAGAGATTTCTAGATAAAGTACCTCAGTTTTCAGAGAAAAAAAGAAAGAAGAAAATGTAGTCCTTTGAAACTCTCTCATGAGAATCCAGATTTTTTTTTATCCTTGAGTAAGAGATGAGCCATGGGGTCAGTAAAGGTATTTCTAGACTTCATCCTTCAAAGGGAAAGGACCCACAGAGTAAAAACTAAGACAAATTACCACAAGAGTCTTCTGGAACTCCTGATTTTCATCCTTGAAGGAACGCTCCATGAACACCCTAATGGCTTCCCTCTCACAGTCTGCATGCACATCCAGCAGCTCCTGGAGCGTGTCTGTGGGGAACCTCACTTGCTGGGCCATCTGCTCGCTGTAGTGGTCGGCTGCCTTCTGCACGGCCACTGAGTTCTCAAGCTGGGCTAGAGTTGTCACTGCATTCTCCAAACAAGGCACCGCCCCAATATTGATGGTATCCACATAGGTCACCACCAGAGTTCTCAACCCTGAATGAGCCAGGATATTGAAGGGAAAAATATCAAATTATCACCCCACAGGATCCCAGATTCTGAGACTACATTTCTGAAGTCATGTACGTGCATACACATCCCCCAGCTTCCCCCACAGGAGCCCTGCCTCCTATCTTCACCTTTGTTTTCCTATTGACTCTTAATTTTTATGGTTTTCCAGGCCACACAGCCAAAACAATTTAAAAATCTACCTTCATCTAACATACTAAAAGGGTATCTGGAAAACATACTTTCCCATTAAAAATTAAAAACAAAAAAATTATATAGGTAGATAGATGAGGCAAGGTAAGTCAGATTATATTTATTCCTAATTCTGAAGCTTCCAATGGATTTTCACTGATTTGTGGGGATGCTCTAAGTAACAAATAACACTTATCAGATAGGACTTCCCTTGAGGAAAAAAAAAATCCATACAGTATATTCTGTTTGTTTTTTGTTTTTGTTTTGTTTTTAACTAGGCTTCATGACCGCATGGAGCCCAATGTGGGGCTTGAACTCACAACCCTGAGATCAAGACCTGAGCTGGGATCAAGAGTTAGACATTTAGTTGACTGAGCCACCCAGGTGCCCAATACATTCTGTTTTTATACCTAGTTATTAATTTTTTTTTATCAGAGAAGGATTCTTTCAAATAAGTGGATGCCATAGATATCAGTGACAAAGTGTGCAATTTTGGAGAGGGGTTTGTAGAGCCCCAAAAGTGAGATAATGATAAGATACACGCATCTCTTCATAGAGTGTGAATGTATGTATATCCAGAATTCCATAAAGAATCAAACAAAAATGCCGAAAAACACATTATATAATATATTCAACATATATTAAGCCCCATAGAAATGGTGGAAAAAGAGACTCACGATTCCCGGTGACCATGACTCCCTCTCTGAGAGTCTTGGTCCTTGCCTGGGTGAAGATGTAAGAACAAAAATTGTTTGCTTGTTTCTGGAATTTAGGATCCAGTTGATTCTCAGGTATATTCTCAATATTGGCTAGGAGTTTTGTGTCATTTGTTGGCCGGTCAAAGACAAAACATTTCCGTTTTGGAAAGAAATGCCTGATGCACTCTCTGGGTAGATTGGATGCTTGGATTCTGGGATTCTTGCCTGAGGGATAAGAACAACAGAGATTACTGTGGGAACAGTCTTGATGCAAGGGAGCTAAAGGGGTTTTTTTTTGTTGTTTTTTTGGGTTGAGAGAGAGAGAGAGAGAATGCACATGCGTGCAAGTGGGTGAGGGGAAGAGAGAGAGAGAGTAATAAGCAAGCCCCAGTTCAGCATGGAGCCTGATGCAGGGCTCAATCCCACAACCCTGGGATCATGATCTGAGCTGAAATCAAGAGTTGGATGCTCAACCAACTGAGCCACCCAGGTGCCTCAAGGGAGCTAAAGGTTTTTATGACAGGGATTTCAATTATTTGCTTACAACAAAGAATTGTTTATGTCTTCTCTGCTTACAACACCTTTAACATAGACATTCAATACTTCCTTGTACAGCAAACTCACACTAATGATATAACGCTGGAGAGAAATTTGGGGAGACATCTGATCCAGGTGAAAGAAGCCCATCGCTGGTAACTCCAGACCTGAAAATGGTAGTGCAGTTGTTTATTAGGTGTTTACTGAATGTATGGTTAAAAGAATGAAAGGTCAAGTGGAACTTTTTGGTCTAATGTAGAAATTGAGCTGTGGGACCAAGAGCCACGTACAAGGAATAATGGAGCAATGTTAGGAACAAAAGTATTGGGCATATTAGGACACTCTGGTTATTTAAGGAAAACTCATTTGATGCTAAAAATAATTGGTACAACGTTAGCTTTTTTTTTTTTAAGCAAAAACCTCTGAAGAATACATGTAACTAAAATGTAATTTTAGGATGTCAACACTACTCTACAAACTTCTTGAGGTAAAGAACCACACTCGATTTAACAGCCTGGCTCTTCTGCCTAGGCAATCTCTCATTAAATGTTTTGGGAAGTATAAGTAGAAAAATGAAAGGGGCGCCTGGGTGGCTCAGTCAGTTGGGGGATCCGACTTCGGCTCAGGTCATGATCTCGTGGTTTGTGAGTTCCAGCCCTACATCGGGCTCTGTGCTGACAGCTCAGAGCCTGGATCTTCCTTCGGATTCTGTGTCTCCCTCTCTCTGCCCCTCCCCCACTCATGCTCTGTCTGTGTCTCTCAAAAATGAATAAACATTTTAAAAAATTAAAAAGAAAAGAAAAACAAAAGCAAGAATGGATAAATCAGAATTGATATTTTTCTCAAGATTTAATGAGATATATACATCATTATAAATGTAACCTATTCAAGTAATTTATCATTTCAAAATTAGATCATGGATAAATATGTGGGAATTAAGAGAAAACTATGACATAGAAAGTAAGATGAATGTTCTGATAATTATCAGAAATATTGAAAAGGCATAGACTGAAAAGACAAACTTCTTCAGGTTTATTTAGAACACATAGTCATTTTTATATGTGATATATTCATACAGACATTAGAAAATTATATCCTTCTTTGAGAAGATTAATATCTGTGTGAAGTATATTTTTTATGGAAATATGTTGTGTATATGGTGACACATTGATTTTCCTTGTAATTTCACACATAACAAGCATCTAGTCAGTTGTATTCTTCAACACAGAAAAACAGAAGCCAAAATAAGGTACATGTATCTGGTCTTTGGAATGTTTAAGCACCCGTTGTAATCTGGTAGCTAAATTAGCAATTGATTAAAGAACAAATCAGTGTTGAATAATCTCACCCTAGCCTAGGCTCTGCTTTTCTTAAGTGAACTTAAACTCCAGTCCCTGGAGCTTTTCAACCCATCTTCAAGTCACCATTTCTATAGACTCCATTCTGGTCTTGAACACAAGTGCAACCCCAAAGATAATGGTCTGTGTTTAAGAGCTCCCACCCTCTGTTGGACTACCCACTACCCAGGCCATGCTCTGATACCTGGAATCAGCTTCAAGGCATTCTCCAGGTACTCATCTTCTGTGATAGGATCATCATTTAACTTCAGCTCCAGGGTGAAATCCCGCACAGTCCAGATGAAGTCTGGAAAGAAACTCACAAACTCTGTGGAATCTTCTGTTCCATCCTCTTTTGGAGAGGACTTTGTCCTGATTAGTTCTGTGAGCTCTGTCACATAACTAGGGCTCAGTTAAGGAAGAAGAAGTTCGTACCCCAAATTCCCACATTTCTCTAACAAAAAGTTATTATGAACACTTCCTTTTGCCCTGGGTCCCCTTGGGTCCACCAGAGGCAACGAAGTGGCAGGGAAGGAGAAACTAACTTGATCTCTGTTCCCATAAACCTAATGAAACATGGTGCTTTGTTTCATTAAAGGATACTGCAGCTGCTCCAGGGCCTGGTGGTTGATGGTGCCCAAGCTGTTGTAGACAAAAGTGCTGCACAGAAGCACAGCCAGGGCAAAGATCCAGGAATCATTCTTAGGGTCACCCTGCAAAGCACATTCGAGCAAGAGTTTTAGGACTTTGCTCGTTAGAAATTCATTCAGACACTTATTTTGTCAGTCTCTCATTTATTATATCAGCTAACATACTTGTCATGCAAAGAAATAACTTTGAAAACAGACATAAATACAGATACCAACTTTGACAATTATAGAGACATTCCTTGTGATTGTGACTTTTTTCATATATACAAAGATTCTAATCTTCACAGAGCTTTCTTTTCCCTCAATTGGAGAAAATAAAGGAACATATATAGAAAAACTAGCACATTACCTGGTATGCAATTAAGTATTCAATTCATTTATTCATTTTATATATAGCTATATAAAATACACCATAATTGCCATAACTGGGGATTCAAATTATATTCGGTTAAATTCAACAAGTGTTTATCGGGAGCTACTGAATGTTTCCCATTGTTCTTATATTTAAAAGCAAACTTGAAAATGGCAACTGTTACTTTCAAGATGACTATTTCAAAGTGGTGACAAACATCCGTAACAATGAATGTAACAAAGATGACAATATAAAAAGTTTTAGTAACCTTACATCTTAGATGTATTAGAGCATTCTAGAATGCTCTTTGGGCAGTTCACAACAAGAAATGTAAACCTGACTCTTAACTCCAGACCTCAAATACACATTTCATCTGGCAGATACATCAGAAATATTTTCTGGGCGCCTGGGTGGCTCAGTAGGTTCAGTGTCCGACTTGGGCTCAGGTCATGATCTCGCGGTTCATGAGTTCCAACACTAGGTCAGGTTCTGTGCTGACAGCTCAGAGCCTGGAGCCTGCTTCAGGTTCTGTGTCTCCCTCTCTCTGTGTTATCTCTCTCAAAAATAAATAAACATTAAAAAAAATAAAGAAAGAAATATTTCATCTCTTGGGAGGGAACTGATGTTTCTTCCTCTTTCCTGCCATGGCACCCTTATGCTTAATAGTCTGTGGTGCAAACTATGGTGTGCTGCCTGGATCACCTTATAACATCGAAGGACTTGTTCTCCCAGCTAGTGGGAGTGCTGATGGAAGACAGCTCCCAAATGCCACTCCTTTTAATTAGAAAGGCTTCTAGAACCCTCTTTTAGTGATTTATCAGCACCCTTGCCCTAACTCAAGATAACTCAAAAGAGCCATCGCAGCCACATAACTCCCATGGAACTGACAGAGGTTAGTAATTGCGTTGCTGTGCAACTTTTTCCTGTCTCCAACTTGCTTCTTTCTCAATCATATTTTATTAAATCTGACGGCATATTTGGGGTCTTCTCAACTGGACTGAAGATGTTTTCAGAGCAGGACTTTTACTGTGGTGACAAATATCTATAGTTGTAAGCCAAGAGGCTGCCATTCAGCTATTCAATAATTATTCCTTAAACGTAATCAAATAATTCACCCAGTGCCAAGAAATAAAATATTTTATCTAATATCTTATCTAGAAGTGAGATTCTAACAAACCAGCATGCCTCATTTACTATACTTGGATTTCTAGATTTTGCAAATAGATCACAGCAGTTAAATTATAAAATATCGTGAAGGGGTCAAGAGCAAATCCAGAATAAAAAGGATTTATGTGTGACACTCTGCCTTACCTTTTCCACATCACCCAGGCCCTCAGTATCCAGAAGGACCAGGGTGTGGTTTGGCTTGGAGGGGTGAGGCACACACCACATCCAGATGCCCTTGGTTTTAGACTGCACTGTAGAGCCCAGAGGGAAACCTGCAAGGGGAGGGCGGAAGGCAACATACAGTGACAGGAGACAATCTGAACAGCCAAAGGGTCACAAAGTCAGACGTTCTGTAATGTAAGTGCCCCAGCATATAAGATGGCTCTTTCTCGAGTTCCTCAAGAATGTCCTACTTTGTGTGGCATTCTGTTTCAAGGAGGAGGGGACGTTAACTATAAGAATGATGCCAGTCAAGTGCTCACGATGGAGACAGAGGCATTCGTGAATCAGCAAAGAGTGGAGATCATTGATAACCATAACAGGAGCATTTTGAAAGAATGGTGAGATGCAAAGCTAGAGAGCAGTGGATTAAAGAGAAACATGAGAGAATAAAAAGTGGAAAAAGGAAATTGAGATCATATTTTTTGCCAAAGTGATTAAAAAAGAGGTGGGGGGAGGAGGTTTGGTAGCTACAATGGGGTGTGAAATCTAGGAAAGATTTTTAAGATGATGGATGTTGCAGGATCATTGAGCACAACAGTCAAGAAAGAATTCTTGAGAAGTTTTATGGTGCATCTTAGTAAGTTCATTCATGGAGCATGGGGACAGGACCCAGGGACAGAAAGAGCCACATTTTTGCGGTGTGAACTTGGTGGTTATATGCTCAGTGTTCACGAGGGAGGGGACACGCAGGGAGTATTAGATCATAAATGTTTCTTTGAATTTCAACTCATAAAACTTTCACAAGATTTTCTGGGGCTTGTCATTCAGTTCAATATTAAGTATGGGTGAGACGAACAGGCAGTCATGAAACCCTTTAAGAATGTAGCAGCCAGTACACATTTGATATTTATTGAAACTAGGTAGGCTGTAGGTCAGCCTTCTGAGCTAACCATGAACATTTTTCTGATTCCACCCCTCCTCAATAGATATTCAAACATGTTTATATGTTGATGGGAATATCCCATAAAAAAAGAAAGTATGTTTCAAGAGAGAAAGGAGATACAATTATAAGAGCCCAGTATTTGGTCAGGTAAAAGAAGGTAGGATCCTGAGCATTACCAGGAGAGATTTTCCTCAACAGCAGTAAAACAGTATGATAACAGATTATTATAAGAGTAATTATAATAAGAGTAATTTAGTGGTGAGAATTAGAATTGGAAGTTTGGTTTATTGAGAGGAGTTTGGTTCTCCTTTCTTGTGACTGGGGAAGAAAAATAAGGATCTGAGATATAGCTAGAGTTAATCAATTTGCCCCAGACTCAATACAACACTCACCTCTGTTCTGTCCTGCGAGACGATTCATCAAGTAGGATTTGCCTGTACGATACAGTCCTACAATGGCCACCACCACTACTGGTTGAGAAATCTGTTCAAGAATCTGTATAGCTCTCTGGTTCACTGACAGCTGCATATTGTTGTTTTCCACCAGACAAATGGGGGCCATCATATTGGGTCCAGATGCCATGGCAACCTGCCAACCTGGAAAAGTCTCCTAGTAGAAATAAGATTTCAGAGTCATTTTCTGACTTCGAGTTACCAAAAGCATCCATCAATATAGGAGTAGGTGAAACTTCTGTACTTTCTATGGGACAAAATGTAATCTACAATTAACATTAGTGATGAAACATAGGGTATACTCCAAAATTTTGCTTCAATAGTAATAATAGAATTCAAGCCATTGTTACTATGTACTGAGGGCCTACAATATACCAACCCCTGTGACACATACCCAGCCTCATTGATACTTCCGAGAACCTACAAGTTAGCAATTATTGTGCCCACTTTGCAAATAAGATAAATATGTCTCACAAAATCTGAGTAAGTCATACAGCCAGGATCAAGCCTAGACAATTGAGCAAAATGGCAAGCTAGGAAGCTCTAAGTTCTTATTTCCCTAAGGAGATATCAAAAATAATCAAAATAGGGGCGCCTGGGTGGCGCAGTCGGTTAAGCGTCCGACTTCAGCCAGGTCACGATCTCGCGGTCCGTGAGTTTGAGCCCTGCGTCGGGCTCTGGGCTGATGGCTCAGAGCCTGGAGCCTGTTTCCCATTCTGTGTCTCCCTCTCTCTCTGCCCCTCCCCCGTTCATGCTCTGTCTCTCTCTGTCCCAAAAATAAATAAAAACGTTGAAAAAAAATAATCAAAATATTGGCTAGAATAACTTCATAGTAGTTCTGTGAAAACAGTGAAAGACCTAAAGCAACCAAGCAAACACCCAATCAAGAAAATGCCACATTAAAAATGGTAGGAAATTCTGTGGTGTTTTTGCTTGCCCTTGGCCCACACTGTCCCCGGTGTGGTATAGTCTTGGTCTGGAAGGGGTGGTAACCCAGTTCCCAATTTTCTCCCTTGACCCAGAGACAACAGAGCAGACTTTGTTCACAGTGTTCTAATCTGTCTGGGGGCTACCTCCTCAGGTCTCTGGTTCATCTCACACGGATCTCAGGCAGGGGCAGAGGATGGGGATGTAGTGGTATAACTTGGATGTCAGATGGAAGGAAGCATTGGCATTGATTTCATGGGCATTGCTCACGAAAGCTGCAGAGAGATGGAACTGCAGTTGCCTGGGGCAAGAGATCACCCATGAAGACATAAAACAGACCATCCTAGGCAATAGTTCAGTTCATATCTCCCTCCTTTAGACTGGATGGAACAGAACACACTGAGTTTATAATGTTCTAATCTGTTCCAAGCTGCCTGAAGGACTACTGGTCTTTGTTTCACCTAATTGGGATCTCTGGCAAGGAGAAGCAATGGGCATTGCTAGGGAAAGCTGCTGGAGATTCACCTGCGGACCCCTCTGGCAACATATTATGAGTGTGTGATATTCCGATGTATAATAAGTATATATTTGGTCTTTGTCCCTGCTCTTGACACAGCTTCCAAAACACTTTTAATTTCCCAAGTGATGAAGTATCTTTTGTTATAATATCTGCTCCTTTGTCTTTGCTTCCTAAAATAGTCCCAGAGTAAAGAAGGTGAAAGAAGTTGTCTTTTGTCATACATAACAAGCACCTTTCAACCACACCCAAGGTTACGTTAATGAGGTAACTTTGGAGATACCCTGGAAAACCCCAAAGGCTGGTTGCTCGGGTAACAAAGCATGTGACTAGAAAGTTAGAAATTTCAGCCTCATCTCCCAGGGGAGGGGAAAGGAGGCCTGAAGTTTGAGCTAATCACCGGAGGCTGATGATTTAATCAATTGTGGCTATTTAGTGAAGACTCCATTAAAAAACCCTAGCTGAAGGGGCTTAAAGGGCTTCTAGGTTGGTGAACATGTGCAGGTGCTCAGAGAGTGGTGTTCCCAGAGAGCATGGATGTTTCACACCCTTGATACCTTGCCCTATGCAGCTTTTTTGTCTTGTTCTTCCTGGGTTGTATCCTTTTTCTTTTTCCTTCTTTCCTTCCTTTCTTCCTTCCATCTTTTTTTTCTTTTCTTTCGTTTTTTCTTTCTTTTCTTTCTTTCTTTCTCTCTCTCTCTCTCTCTCTCTCTTTCTAAACCAGTAAACTATTGAGTAAACTCTTTTTCCTGGGCTCTATAAGCTATTTTACCAAATCATTGAGCCTGGGGTAGGGATGGCAAACATAGCCAGTCAGAGCACACGTTACACCCTGGACTTGCAATTGTCATCTGAAGTAGGGCCAGTCTTGAGACCTTAACCTGTAGGGCATGCACTGACCTCAGACAGTTTGTATCACAGTTGCTTGGTGTGGAAAATTGCCCATACATGTGACCAGAAGTGAAGTAGTGAGAATAGAGTGTTGAGAGGAGAAGTAGAATTGTTTCCTTTTCAGGGTGGAGACAAACAATAGACCATAAAAGGCCCCAAGGGGAGATTCTGAGGGAAATTGAGACATTTAAAAGCAGCATGTATCTGAGAAAATTGAAAAAAGCCACACTAACGCTCAGGGAAGATGCATGCTCAGAAAAGACCAAAAAGACTTTAAGATTTCTCCCTAGGTTATTCCTAAGGTTCAAGACCAAGACCCCGCTAATTAGCAAAAGATTTCCTTGGCACAAAACCAATATGCAAAAAAATGGAGAAGGTAGCTTCTTCTATAAATGACCAGTTTTCAACAGCAACAACAAAAATCACAAGGCATATAGAGAAACAGGAAAATATGGCCCATTCAAAGAAAGTGATTTAAATAAATGTGGCAGAAAACATCCCTGAAGAAACACAAGCATTGCATGTGTTCTAGGCAAAGACTAAAGTAATTTTCTTAAATATGCTCAAAAGGCTAAAGGAAACCACAAAGAACTAAGGTAAATCAGGAAAATGAGATGTAAACAAAATTGGTCCAGTCACAGTGGCATAAAGATAGACACACAGACCAATAGAATCGAACAAAGAGACCAGAAGTAAACTCTCCCATATATGGTCAAATGATTTTTGACAAGCATGCTGAGATCATCCAGTGGGGAAAGCGCAGTCTTTTCAACAAATGGTGCTGGGTAAATGTGATATTCACACACAAAAGAATGAAGTTGGATCATTTCTTTAACACCAAATATAAAATTTAACTCAAAATATATCAAAGACTTAAACATAAGAGCTAAGACTATAAAAAGTCTTAGAAGAAAACACAGGAGAAAACCTTCATGACACTGGATTTGACAATGATTTTTTGGATATGACACCAAAGGCATGATCAAAATATGAAAACATGGTAAATAGGACTTTATCAAAATTAATAACTTTTGTGCATCAAAGGACACCATCAACAGAGTAACAAGGCAACCACAGAGTAAGAGAGAAGAACCGCATGTCACATATCTGGTAAGGGATTAATATCCAGAATCTGTAGGAACTCTTACAACTCAATAATAACAACAAAAACAATGCAGTTCAAAAATGGGCAAAGGACTCAGACATTTCTGCAGAGAAGATATACAAATAGCCAATAGATACATGAAAAAGATCTCAACATCACTAATCACGGGAATGCAAATCATACCACAATAAAGGACAATTTCACACCCATTAAGGTGGCTGTTATTTAACAAAACGAGAACAAAAACAAACAACCAACCAAAAACCCATCAAACAACAAGTGCTGGCCAGGATACAGAGAAATTGGAACACTTGTGCATTCCTGGTAGGAATGTAAAATGGTTACAACCACTGTGGAAAACCCTTTGGTGGTTCCCCTAAAAGTTGAACATAGAATTACCATCTGAACTGGCAATTCCACTTCAGAGTGTATGGACAAAAGTATTAAAAGCAGGGAGGACTTAAGCAGATATTTGTACACCAATGTTCATAGCAGCAGTATTCACAATAACCAAAAGGTGAAAATGTCCATCAAGGGATGGATGGATGAACAAAATGTGGCATATACATAC